>NC_135185.1:12313194-12934861 GCF_041146795.1 Maylandia zebra
AACTTCAACCTGATAAGGAGCCCTTCAAACAAGGAGATGAAACTTATAAAGAAGACGGCGCACTGACTGTACCTGCTGCTGGAATAGAGGTTAAGGCATACTGTACCTGTAAGGATTCCCAGCGTCACACTCAGAGCGATGGTGATGAGGAGACTACAGATGTGAAATACAGCAAACCGGATCGCTCTGTCAGAAGAAGAAGGAAAGAAAAACAAATAATTAAGCAGGGTATTCCTTCTTTTACGTGTTGCAGTCCAACATCACGGGACCGTTTCATTCTTACACTGTGTGATCATCTGAGTCTTTGATCTGCAGGACAAGATGCGCTATCCATCCCAGTAGACCAGGAAGTGCATGACTGCTTAAGATAGCGCATGTGTCATGGCACTGAAATGCCAGCAGCATGTGGATCTGTGAAATAAGTTAACAGCTGAGTTTTATCATACAGACTGTGCAAGCTTGAGGCAAATGTCCACGTCTAGGAGGGGGTGAGGAAAACCTTAAGATACTGGAATCCAATGGATGATATTATGGCAGCAGCAAAGCCGATTATCATGGCTTCCCAAGGATGACGAACTGCTGACATGGAGACGCCGACAGCGACGCCACCAGCGAGGATGCAGGACTGCAGGTGGATCTGAAAGAAAATCAGACTTTTAGGTGCTTCACATGGTGACGAAGCTGAGCTTGCACTGCAAATTTTAATAAACACCAAAATGTGTTTAAATTAACCCCAATTTTTTAATAAGTCCACCAAAAGTTTGTGAATAACATAAACTTCATTTTTGTCATATATTAGGTTTCTGTGTTAACGCAGCCAGAACATCAAAAACCACTTATGGCTTTAAAGCGTATTTAGGTGCTGATAATTGCAGTCCTCATTTTTAAAATAAAATACTGACAAAAATAATGTTCTACATCAGTCACTTTATTAGGTATGCCTGTTCATCTGCTCAGTAATGCAAATATATAATCAGCTAATCACATGGCAGTAGTTTAGTGCATTCAAACATGCAGGCATGGTCAAAAAGAAAGGGGATTCCCACTGGCTGAAAATGCTTTGAAAGGCAGTACAGTAACTCAAATATCACTCGTTACAACACAGGTGTGCACAAGAGCGTCTCTGAATGCATAACACGTGGAACCTTGAAGCAGATGGTTTTACCAGCAGCAGAAGATCACACCAGGTGCCAGGAGACTGAGACTACAGTCCACACAAGCTGTTCAGAGTGTAACGGTGTCACACTCTGAGCCCCTCAGTGCCAACTAAGAATCATTTAAATGCCACAGCCTGCCTGAGTGTTGTTGCTGACCATGTCCATCCCTTTATGATCACAACTTGCACATCTAAAACTGGTTTCTTGAGCATGGCGATGAGTTCACTGAACTCAAATGGTCTCCAAAAAATATCTCTGAAGAATGTTTCCTGCACCTTGATGAATCTGTGCCACAAAGAATTAAGACAGCTTATAAAGGAAAATGTGGTCCAACCTGACACTAGCAAGGTGTATCTAATAAAGTGGCAGATGAGGGCATTTTCCCATTAAAATATTAATAAAAGCCCTTCCTGTGGGGATGGTTTAAATGGGAAGAAAAGCAGTGTTTTCAGCTGTTCAGAGAGAGTAGAAATGAAAAAAGCTAAAATGAAAGCAGATAAACTGATAGATCTTGACTTTAATGTTGCTTTAAGCCAGCAGCTGCTACCATATGTCTCTCTTTCTAACAGAGATGCCTGCAGGTAGCAGGGGTTAGTCTAAAGAGCAGCACAGCATTTGGTCCACTGCATTTATTTTAGCTTTAGTTTTAAAGCTAAATGAGCAAAAACAGTTAGCTGTACTCAAACTGACTTTTTGTGGGCCAGTAAAAGTCTGTCTACTGGCACAGAGGGGAAGTTTTATGCTGGACACCTTATGTTGACATTGCACATAAAGTCTCATAATAATGTGCAAACATATCAAGTGTCAGGTCATACCAGGTGTAGTTTTCCCTTGGGGTTGGAGAGCACAGACATCGCAGCTGCTGTCACAGCACTAACGGCCAGGGCCAGGTAGGTGCTGCACACGGCTTCCAGCTTCCTCCCAGGAGTCCGATCATCCACGAGGACAGAGTTAAAACTGGGCCAAAACATCCAGAGGACAACAGTCCCTGGAGAGGAGAGACAGATTCAGCTGTACACAGATTCACTAGAGTGGAAATTAGCCAAATGATGCAGCAGATATCTGGGAAAGCTGTTACCTAACATGGAAAACAATCCCATCTTTGTGTCAAATTTCTCCTTTTCAAATCGCTGCTCTGAGCCTTTACGGTAAAGTGTCCCTGTCAGCATGAGTCC
This sequence comes from Maylandia zebra, assembly GCF_041146795.1. NCBI lineage: Eukaryota > Metazoa > Chordata > Actinopteri > Cichliformes > Cichlidae > Maylandia > Maylandia zebra. The sequence continues at coordinate 12,315,527 of NC_135185.1, forward strand.
AAACAAGGACCCAAAGATGTGAAGCATCATGATGCTGATCAGAGGACGGGTCTAGAAGGACCAGAAAAACATTAGCAGCGGCATATCGATGTGAATACACTTTATCTAAAGATATGATATGAGGGTGAAACGTGGGCTTACGTTCAGGAGAAACTGCAGAAGCCATTTGTTTAGGATGAACCCTGACACCTCGAGCAGTCCAATAAGGATGAGGTGGACTGGGTTGGTCTTCCCCAGCACAGCTCCAATTGAAATGAGGGCTGAGGCAGTGCACATCTCAGCAACTATCAAGCTACAGCAAACAAGTTCCAGTTAAATTGATTTATATAAGCTCCTTTAGAGGAAATTATCTGCACCAACCGTCTCCTCCCACCTTTTCAGATCTATCCTGAGCCTTCCCCTGTAGTACAAGGACTCCACACCGTTCAGTATGAGGGCCCACTGGGTGGCCATGGCAGCCACAAGGAGGTTGAACCCGGAGCCACTGAAACCATGGCGCACTAGAAAAGTGCCCAAAAAGCCAAAGCCTAGAATCACTATCACATTCACATCCTGGAACTCTGAAAAAGAAGAAGAGAAGGCACAAAAATAAACAGTTACAGCTGAATTTTAGCTGAGGACACAACACATTTACTCACGGGCTTATCAATGACCAACAAACAGCAGCTCCTCCCCACACTCTTGGACTGAAGTGTGTTTATTTCGCACACTAAAGCATGCACATGAAGTTAGTTTAACCCTTGTGTGGTGTTCGTATTTTTGTTACTCAGCCAGTGTTCATGGGTCTGGTGGACCCGCTAGAGTTTTGGCTTTCCAAATTAACACTATCAAACAATTTTATGTTAAATTACTCAACAGATGTTTACTTCATCCCAATTACAAGACATATGAACAGCAAACATGGTTAATTTTTTCCCTTTACCTTTGTTACATCACATTTATGAATTAATGTGCTTCTCGTTTTTCTTTTATATAAAATGTTATAAATAAATCAGTTATAATCAAGTGGAGTGAGTGGAAAGACACAACACATTTACACGTGAAAAAATAATTAATTGTTTAATTTTTCTTTTGAAAAAAACTGAACACGGGTCTCACAGACCCGAACACCATACAAGGGTTAAAAGATAGTTGCTTCATGAATTAGCTAATCAAAGTAAACACGAACATCTTTAACCTCATCTGACCTCAACACCCCCCTTCCAAGCTCACAAAAATAAAACTCACCTGGGTAACGTTTGCTGAAGTCATCAGCGTTTCCATTTCTTTCGATTTCAGTGTAAAAAGCAAATATGATGATAAACCCAGTCTGCAGGAAAAGCAGCAAGGGTGCCAGACGAGAGCGCAGGCTTGGTGCGTACTGAGGAGGCATTGAAGATGTTTGTTGCACAACTTCTCTTCACACTGATGCTCAGACAAACGGGCGCAACCCCACAGCACGCAGCTTCTCCTCTTTATCAGCTGCTGCGCATGAAAGCGTCTTGGCAAGACAGCGTGAGCTGTACTAATAGATTTGAATCAAATTAAAAAAATTCTAACTGTTTGTGGGGATAAGTGAAATATTTGGGGTATTTGAGGGAATATTTTGAAACATAAGGAAGTGAGCATGATGAAGCTTTATTATATCCCTATAGATAATAATAATTTTAAAAGGCACAAATAATTCACTTTTTAAGCAGAGACAACTGCGGCCCTCATTTTTTGCCGCACACGCATGCACACTATTTCAACCTGGTAACAAAGCATAAATGGCATTCATCTCCTTGGGGCAAGTCAGTCAGCGAAACACACACAAAGGCCGTGATATAAATACCCCGCCGCCCCCCATGTCGGACTGGATGTTTTTGTATCAAGCACAAAGGGAATTTTGTCCCGAATACAGCATATTTGAGTCCTCATAATAAACCAAAGGCAGAAACATATAAGGGAAATACCCGCCCCCGCTGTCAGTTAATTGGCCGATCGGGGATGCCCAATTTGTTCACAACAATCTGATTGGTTGAACGCCAAGACGCTCCACAAACGGTGATGAGCGCTCAGTGAGCAGCCACTGAGGGCAGTGATTGGCTCTTCTGTGTGTCTGTCAAAAAAGGAGTCCTTGACGGAAACGGTGATTGGTCGCACCGGCCGTCTGACAGCCACACTAGGTAAAACACAACGCGCTCTGGGCTTATTGAGCCTGCGCTAACAGAAAAGAGGAGGTTCCCCGAATAGTCATTTATTTATTTCTTTGTTTCAAGTGGGGGAAAAAAATAATAACAACAGCGATATATATCACAAGCACCTTTATTTATTATCTCTGTCCGCACACGCAAGAAAACTGGATAAGATTACGGCGGGTACTCGAAGGCCAAAGCCAAGTGGAGGAGGATGAAGCGGCGCAATGCGGACTGCAGCAAACTCCGACGGCCGTTAAAACGGAACCGAATCACCGAGGGGATATACGGCAGGTAACTTACACGGAGCCTGCTCAACGAAGGGAAATGAATGGGTTGTTTGCGTTAATACGCCTCCCTAACCTCACAGCTGCTGCCACTTCTTGACAGCCTGTTAACCTAGCCAGGCAGCTAGCTCTAGTATGTTTTCGTTATATGCTACACTAGCATGTAAGCTAACTATAGCGCTAGGCCCCAAAACAGCCTGTTTTGAGCTTTGACTCCGGCTCCATAGCACAGTTACTAATTGAATTACACTGCAGCTGACTTTTTCATGATAACTAAAGAATCCCGGGTGTTAACTGTGCGCCAGAGTCAGCTGTCACTGGCTGAAGGTGCCAAAGTTAGCTGCTTCGCTGTTAGCAGGTCCACCAGCTTATTATTGCCAACATCATCACATGAGCCTCAACGACAGTGGTGTAACATTAACCACAAACGTGTCGATAAGGCTGCTGTCACTCGCTTTTAACAGCTCTCAGTGGCTTGGCTGTGCTTCCAGTCTCCAGCTGTGTGTGGCTTCATACATATTAACGTTAAAGGCCATTTAGTTTACACACGTGGCATGAGGACCTGGAAATGTGGGGCAATGTTTGAATTATTGAACAGGTGCCTCCCCCCGACATCAGAGCACCCCCAGTGGGCCACTTTCTGGGTCTCTAGCAAATGCAGGATAAAAGCAGCAAGAGGTTAGAGCAGTGTTTATATCCCTGCTGCAGTGTGGCACCGATGTCATATCCAAATCTTCAGCTCCAGGTACACATCTTACTTCATTCTCCTACAGTCTTTGTCAGCAGAGAAATCGTCTTCCAACTTCTTGTGCCCAAGGCAAAACAAAAGTCTTGAGCCACTCCTCATGTTTTTTTTGCGTCCAAGGAGCCAGATGTACTTGTAATAGTTCTCCAGGCTTTCTGAAGTTAGTTTAAAAACATTTTGCACTTTGGCTATATTTTTTTGTTTTTTTCCCCCACGTTTTCAGTCCAGTCCTTCTACTTGACCATGTTCAGAGGAATGCCTTCCAATCTTGACCTATGAATCCTTCAAGAAAAAAATAGTTACCTAACTGAACCAGTGTTGTGTCTACAGACAACTGGCAAAAAGAAAAATTAAATTGTAAAGAAGCATGAGATGCAGACCAGATGCAGTCCCGAGAGCTGCATCTGGTCCTTCAGTTGATCGTTTAATGTTGGCTGAAGCCTCGTCAGAAATGCTGTCAGTGGAAGGGTGGCTGCCAAGAAGCCGTTCTTAAGGAAGAAAAATGGGGCAAAAAGGCTGAGATATGCCAAATTACACTAGAACTGTACTTAAGATCAGTGGCAACAGCTTCATTTCTCAGGATGACAGTTATCCCTGACAGACTGCCCATCCAGTAAAAGTGTACCAGGGCAGTCATGGATTGGCTTCGCCAGAACCTGGACCTCCACATGATTGAAGCATGGTGGGATTGTCTTATGAGAGACAACAGAACACAAGGGAGCCAACATCCAGAGAAGAGCTTTGATTTTCCTCCAGGAAGCCTGGAAAACTATTTCTGAGGGCTGCTTTAAGAAATTGCAGGGATTTCTTGAAGAGCGTCCAGGCTGTGTTGAAGAATAAATTGCTACACTTCTTTCCCATTTTCCTAGCAAAATATAAATCCGGAAGGGATGGCTCTAGACTTTTGCTCAGTACTATATTTTCACATGTAGGCACTATCAAGGTTTTTTTTTTTTTTTGGCTATATTTTCCCACAATCAAACACATGTTCTTGCTGCCTGGGGTTCAGGTTCTTTGCTCTGTCACAGCAGGCAGAAGAGAGATTTGGTTTCCAAGTGCCTCTTTTAAATTGCTTGGCACTGTTGTCCAGCTGAAGCCATGAGATAGGAAGCTTTAGTCAGGCTTTTTTTTTGTGCTTCTGGTGGTTTTTGTTCAAACAAGAAAGTGAGCAGTTGTACCTCCTCACAGTTTTTATTCTCACTATTATTGAGTGCATCTGATGTGAACTAATAACTATAAACTCATAATTGCTTTTTGTGCATTTATGGAAATACTTGCTTGAGAAAATCTACGCTGCAACAAATGTCATTACCAGTCTAGACTCTTAAATTTTCTTGTGTGTTTGTGTTGGAAAACAGTTTTCTGTCATTCAGGGTTTTTTGTTTTTGTTTGTAAATGTATTTCTAGTACCTTCCTGTACCTGAAGTTCCTGGTGGTCTGGGCACTGGTGCTACTGGCAGATTTTGTACTTGAGTTCAGGTTTGAGTACCTCTGGCCATTCTGGCTCTTCATCCGGAGCGTGTACGACTCCTTTAGATACCAGGGGCTGGTGAGTAGATGACTTAAAGTATGGACTACACACTGAACAACTGAAAAGATGCACAGAATTTACATAGTCTGATTTGCAGCCAAAAGAATAAAACAGTACCACACATTAAAAAAAAAAGTAACATAGATAAAAAGTAATCAGAATTTTTCAAAAATGGGTGTTCAGTCAGGTTTTAGTAGGGTCTTATGATGGAGGGGGCCTCATATGTAGGGGCAATTTCCTCTGTAGTTAATGAACAGCTACTGCAAAGGCCTGACTTCGTATATTTTTTAATCCAAACTTCTGGGGAACCAGAATCCTTTGTTCAGTTCACTGATGTGTGCGAATACAGGGCCATACCTATAGATATGATAGAACTGAAGTCATTGGAGTATTTAGCCTGTGTCGCTAACTCGGACCTGCATCACTGTGTAAAGATAGCTCAGTGTAATATTTCATATTTATAAACACAGGTGAGTGCTTCCTGCACATGGTCTCACTGATATAGTCTCAGTCTCTCAGTGAATTGTCTGTTTTTGTTTGTGTATTTTCAACCATCTTAGATGGCATAGTATCGATTCACTAGTTGACAAAACCGACGCTCTTTTTTTGGAAAGCTAGCAGTGGTCGGCAGGGACTCTCACCCTGTGACAGACTCCAACTCCACCGTATTGGACAGTAGTCGTTCATTGTGGGAGGATAAACGAAAACAAGAAACCGCTCATCCAGCTGGACTCAGCAGGAGACTCACTGCTATCCAGTTGGTCATATTGCCCGATTCATTTGGCAGCGCATAGCTATCCAGATCAGAAATGGCTTCACTTTTACTTTTGCATTTCCCCTTGAGACCAGCTCTTAATCACATGATTTATCTGTTAGTGAATTAAATGAGTTTTAATTGTGGAAGAGTGTTTGAATTCATTACAACATAATGGACAGTGTGTAGTAGAGGGATATTAGAAAACATAAGGGCACTCTATTTATTTTTACTGTGTTGTAACACTGACAGTGATGCCAAACATTTTTCTGAGAAACCTGATCAGTGCTTGATGGAGAAGAAGCTTTTCACACTGAAAACATGACTGCCTTTGAACATAGCCACTGGCTGGAGGAAGACTCCTGGTGATGGTGTCTGGGGACCTCTAATGAATGGAGTGAGGGAAAAGTTTCAGCATAAACAAAATAAGTTACCCCTAGTTTTTTTTGCGAATTTAAGAATTTTTGCACACTTCTTATAATGTTGCCTGCCACATGTGAACATTTGAGTCCACTCGCATGCTTCTCTGAAGTTCTGCTGCAACAAACTGCAGTTCAAGGAGGTGGAGTTCGAGTCTGTCACAGGTTTTTGGGATGTGTTTAGTTTTCCTATTTGGATGTTGGTGGTCGGATTGTGATGGTCAGCACGTCATATTTGTCCCATGTGTGAGTTATGGAGGAATATTTATTCATTCTGATCCCCCAAAGAAACTCGTGATAAACTCTGAGAGCTCGTACAGGTTTTAAAGTTCAGCAGACCACAAACTATGACCAGGCTCTATGTTTTGGAGCAAATTAAACCTGGGATGCTAAAACAAAAATCAGAATCACATTCATTTTGATGAGTATTGAGATCACAACTGATCATTCCTTTAGCTTGTTAACCAAAACTTGCTCCTCCGACAATCTTGGTTAAAGCTGACCTGCCAAAATGTTTTTTTAGGAGTGTGTCTGATTGTTAAAGAAAAGTGTTTATATGGATTTATAGCAAAAAAGTGAATGCACAATAATGTTGCGTTGAGAATTCTTGTTATTGAATGTAGATTTTGGTGTGAATTGCACAACCTTAGATTTAAAAAAAAAAAAAAAAAAAAAAAAAAAAATATATATATATATATATATATATATATATATATATATATATATATATATATATATATATATATATATATGTTGCAGAAAGGTGCGACAAATAAGGTGCCTAAGAAATACAGTAAGCTGTCCATACCTGAGGCCTTGGAAACTGCCAAGCAAAGACTCACAGCCTTGGCCAGCCGCTTGAGGAGGTACACCAGAGAGATAGAAGGCAGGAGAATAAACCAGCTGTTCTCCACAGAACCAGCAAAGGTGTACTCTCAGTGGCAAGGGAACAATAAGAGAACAGCACCACCAAGGCTGGAGACGGAGCAATACTGGAAGAGCATATGGGAGAAGGATGCAACCCATAACGGCAATGCTCAGTGGCTAGAGGATCTGAGGGCAGACCACAGCGACCTCCCTGAACAGGGTCCAGTAACCATCACAGTGGCAGATATCCAAGAAAGGGTCTCCAGTATGAAGAGTTGGACAGCACCAGGGCCCGACATGGTTCACGCCTACTGGCTGAAGAAGCTGACTGCACTCCACGAGCGTCTGGCAGCACAAATGAACCAGCTGCTAGTTAACGAAAGACACCCGGAATGGCTAACTGAAGGCCGGACGGTCCTGATCCCCAAGGACCCCAAGAAGGGACCGGTCCCCTCCAACTACCGACCAATAACCTGCCTCAGTACTACATGGAAGCTCCTGTCAGGCATCATATCGGCTAAGATGAACAGGCACATGGGTCAATACATGAGCGGGACACAGAAAGGAATTGGCAAGAATACCAGAGGTGCAAAACACCAGCTACTGGTAGACAGAACAATCAGCCGAGACTGCAAGACCAGACTGACCAACCTGTGCACTGCCTGGATTGATTACAAGAAGGCCTATGACTCAATGCCCCACAGCTGGATACTGGAATGCCTAGAATTGTACAAGATCAATGGGACCCTAAGAGCCTTCATCAGGAACTCAATGGGGATGTGGCGTACAACACTAGAGGCCAACTCCAAGCCCATAGCACAAGTTACCATCAAGTGCGGGATCTACCAAGGAGATGCTCTGTCCCCACTGCTGTTCTGCATAGGCCTGAACCCCCTCAGTGAGATCATTAACAAGACTGGCTACGGATACCGACTACGGAACGGAGCAGTTGTCAGCCACCTCCTGTACATGGATGACATCAAGCTGTATGCCAAGAGTGAACGAGACATCGATTCACTGATCCACACTACCAGGCTATACAGCAATGACATTGGAATGTCGTTCGGACTGGAGAAGTGTAGTCGGATGGTAACAAAGAGAGGGAAGGTAGTCAGAACTGAGGGGATTGAACTACCAGAAGGCAACATTGCAGACATAGAGGACAGTTACAAGTACCTGGGGATCCCGCAGGCAAATGGGAACCATGAAGAGGCCGCTAGAAAGGCTGCAACCACCAAGTACCTGCAGAGGGTCAGGCAAGTCCTGAGGAGTCAGCTGAATGGTAAGAACAAGATCCGGGCCATCAACACATACGCCCTACCCGTGATCAGGTACCCTGCTGGGGTAATAAGCTGGCCAAAGGAGGAGATAGAAGCCACTGACATAAAGACAAGAAAGCTCCTGACCATGCATGGAGGGTTTCACCCCAAGTCCAGCACCCTGAGGCTGTACGCTAAGCGGAAGGAAGGGGGCCGGGGACTGGTGAGTGTCAGCACCACAGTCCAGGATGAGACAAGGAACATCCAAGAATACATTGGGAAGATGGCCCCAACTGACCGAGTGCTCAGTGAATACCTCAGGCAGCAGAAACCCAAGAAAGAGGAGGGAGACGAGGAACCATCATGGAAGGACAGGTCCCTGCACGGTATGTACCACCGGCAGATAGAGGAGGTGGCTGATATCCAGAAATCCTACCAGTGGCTGGACAAAGCTGGACTGAAAGACAGCACAGAGGCACTAATCATGGCAGCACAAGAACAAGCTCTGAGTACAAGATCCATAGAGGCTGGGGTCTATCACACCAGGCAAGACCCCAGGTGCAGGCTGTGTAAAGATGCCCCAGAAACAATCCAGCACATAACAGCAGGGTGCAAGATGCTAGCAGGCAAGGCATACATGGAACGCCATAACCAAGTGGCCGGCATAGTGTACAGGAACATCTGTGCCGAGTATAACCTAGAAGTCCCGAGGTCAAAATGGGAGATGCCCCCAAGGGTGGTGGAGAATGACCGAGCTAAGATCCTGTGGGACTTCCAGATACAGACGGACAAAATGGTGGTGGCTAACCAACCGGACATAGTGGTGGTAGACAAACAGAAGAAGACGGCCGTAGTGATCGATGTAGCGGTTCCGAATGACAGCAATATCAGGAAGAAGGAACACGAGAAGCTGGAGAAATACCAAGGGCTCAGAGAAGAGCTCGAGAGGATGTGGAGGGTGAAGGTAACGGTGGTCCCCGTGGTAATCGGAGCACTAGGTGCGGTGACTCCCAAGCTAGGCGAGTGGCTCCAGCAGATCCCGGGAAAAACATCGGAGATCTCTGTCCAGAAGAGCGCAGTCCTGGGAACAGCTAAGATACTGCGCAGGACCCTCAAGCTCCCAGGCCTCTGGTAGAGGACCCGAGCTTGAAGGATAAACCGCCCGCAGGGGCGTGCTGGGTGTTTTATTTATATATATATATATATATATATATATAAAAGATGGTAAAATGAGCACTGACATAACCACACTCCAGGAGAAGTGTCAGACACTTGATGGGAAAATGTGGTTAGCTGGGTTGATGTACAGGTGAGAGCAGTGAGGAATAAAACAGCCTTTCAGGTTATCAGCATAAAAGTGTCAGTTCCCTGGATGTGAGGCAGTCGAGTCCTGCTACAATCTCAAAGACAACATGTTGTTCTTATCAGTAATCTTGTTTGCTGCCTCTTAGGATCAGAGCGCTCCTCTCACATACAAACAGCAGAGATCTCATCAGGCCTGCGGGCCCTTCTCTGTCCCAAATCTCCTTATTCTAACGTGAAATCATAATTTTAGTTTAGCCTCGGGGCCATTATCAGTGCTGCCGGATAGGAAGTGTTTGCTTCTCACAGAGAAGAAAGAACCAAAAATGTCATTCATTTACCACTGATGACACATTTTTAATTAAGGTAACAGGCTTTACTTATCCAACAAGTTGGGGAATTCCTAATAAATAAGGTGCGAGACAAAAGGGCTCAAAAAGGTAAAAATAAAATTACACAAAAAGAGCAATTAAATGGGAAAAAGTAAAATGAACTATGAAAACTTTGGTAACCAGCCTCTCTAATGAAACATCTGATAATGTACACTTCTTCTTCTGCCTGCGATGTTGGTAATAATCGCCTTTCCTCTGCCCAACAGGCCTTTTCAGTATTCTTTGTGTGTGTGGCGTTTACCTCGGACATCATTTGCCTCCTCTTCATCCCAGTGCAATGGCTGTTCTTTGCTGCCAGTACCTACGTGTGGGTGCAGTATGTTTGGCACACAGGTAAGGCTATGCAGTGTTGACCTTTAGGGATATTTTGTATGTTTAAAAATTAAATGTAATATTTAAAAAATTAAATCCATTTTTAAATAAATGCTGGTTGACCATATTTTTATCACAATCTTTCCTTTTGTTTGGGATTTTTTTTTTTTTTTGTCCTCGGGATGTAAATGTGTGCTGTAAATCATTCACTCATGAACTGCGAAAATAACTCATCCTTTGTAGTCACGCTTATCACCACTTAAAAACAACCGTCCCTTCAGGGGAAAAGCAGGTGTGAAGGCGTTGTGCGACTCTCGGTTACTCTCTGTCGTTGTATTTACAAATAGTTGTTTCTGAGAATTTTGCACGCCATGTGTAAGCAAGCTGGCCTCTGAGGATTAGTTGTCAGTCTGATTTAGCGGGGTCCCCCTGAGCTGACCGAAGGCCGGGTGTCAGATTGAAATGTTAGTGCCAATTTGGGGCGGGGGAACTGAAACTGGCTCCCAGTTGCTTTCTGAGCTCTCCAGCCGTACTCACCAGTGACATTCAGACCGAGAGGACATCACAGGAGTATTAATATCCCCCAGCTCTCCACAGCCTAGTGGGAAATCAGTGTTTAGAGCCCCTGAAACAATGGTTACCGTCTGTATTCTGACCACCCCATGTTGGAAATCTTACTGTACTATACTGTTTTATGTGCAGTTAACAATTCACAAACATGTCCATAAACATATAAACTGTATGCTTGGGGTGGGGGGGTTTAATGGCTGACATCATTTCCATAAAAATGTGATGCTACAAACACATTCCCATCTATTTTCATGCTGATGACATTGATTAGTTGTTGAAATTCCTTCTTCAACAAGCCCGACCAACATGTTATGCATTTTCCGTGTTCACCTCTCTATGAAAAAGTTCGTGCTTTTTGCACTTCTGAAAATGTTTAAAATTGTAAATGAATCCTTAAATTATGATATTGTCTCAGAGTTTGGGTGGAAGAATCTGAGATGTTGGTCGATCCGATACTGATACCTTCAGGTATCCACAGATACAGAGTCCTGTTCTGATATCAGTGTTAAATTAATAAGCTGTGAGGGGAAGACGCTTTAGTGTTCAGCATGGTGTCTTTGGTTGTTGATCTTCTCGTCCAACACTGGTTGTGTTGAACCATGAGCCTCTACTTCAGCATTTCCTAAACCTCCTAAACTCAAATAAATACAAAAAGTTGACGCCTTAGGCACTTTTTTTAAAAAATATTTACTGCTTTGTAAATGAGTCATGCTCTCACATCTTTGTGCTGCTTTGCTTTTTCAGAGAGGGGGGTCTGTCTACCCACCGTGTCTCTATGGATACTCTTTGTGTACATCGAGGCAGCCATCAGATTCAAAGACCTGAAGAACTTCCACGTGGACCTATGTCGCCCTTTTGCTGCACACTGGTGAGCCACTGTTCTGTTACAGCTTAAGTTCACTGTCTTGAACGCAGCTAACAGATATTTTTTTAGGTAAAGATGAAAAAAAATAAGCGTATGAACTATAATGTTCACACTGCTTCATTCAGTACATAAAACCACTAAGATCATGTTTAAAAGTACACAATACATCTAAATGTGCCTTATTGTGTACTTTTAAACATGACACGTGACCAAGTCTACACGTGTAAGCATGATTCATCTGCTTACACTTAAAGAGTCTTTGTATGCAGATGTCTGCACATTTTCCTGGTGTTTCCAGGACTGCACTGATCTTTGACAGCAGGCTCCCTGTGACTCTTATTTTTAATTTGTTCTGTTCAGTCAGAGTTAAGTGAGAAAGTAGAAGGATGACAGTCAGGTTTAACTCTCGGGAAGCTTTTATTCAACTTACGGTCACGTAAGGTGTCTCCGTGTGTGAGTATGTGAGATGAAAAAGGAAAAGAATGCCTGCAAATGACAAAGCCTGACGACTCTAATTTTGATATGAGACTGGTCCAAATAAATTAATCCTGGTCCTGTTTTTATTTATTATTGTCACTGATGAATACCAAATACCTGCATTTGTATTTCTGTGTGAATTTATTTTTGAACTTTTTTCCCCTTTTTATGAAGTTGGCAAAGAGATTTTTGAAGTCACAAAGTGCTTCCCACACATAGATTTTACTTGGAGGTACATTAGTGTCTGCATAAGCATATTTTGACTGTTTTAATTGTTTTCATTAGGAAAAAAAAATTGGAGTAAAAAATTGTAGTAACCCTTCATCTGTGCCCAGTGACCTCATGAATGTGCGTTTTGTGTTCGTCTCCGTAGCATCGGCTACCCCGTGGTCACGTTGGGCTTCGGCTTCAAGAGCTATGTAAGCTATAAAATGCGCCTCCGGAAGCAAAAGGAGGTGCAGAAGGAGAATGAGTTTTACATGCAGCTTCTACAGCAGGCTCTGCCTCCAGAGCAACAGATGCTTCAGAGGCAAGAGCGCGAAGCCGAAGAAGGTAAGATTCAAACCTGCACACATGCAGAAATCTCGTTATGTCCTTGATTATCTTCTCACTCCGTCCATGCTGTGGTTGTTAGCTCGCTGCCCTAAGGCAGTGATTCGATTGTTCATGGCTTAAGTGGTTAGGTCTCCAGGTCTACACAGGACGTGATTCCCTTGTTGTTTATTGTTTGATAGCTGACAGAGGTGACCTTTTCATTGGTAGTTTCTCACCTTGAAATTTGTATTCCCAGGGGTTATTTCACTCACTGTTGTTTGAAGTCCCTTCATGTTGGCTCTTTGGGCTGCTAATCACTTCCCGTGTGGACGCCTTGATTGCGCTTCATTGCGAACACGGGCAGCCGAGTAGTTGTTCCAGTTTTACTTATTTGAATTCTGCCACCTGGAAGATGTATAGTAAGTGCTATAATATTAGTAAAGATGGATGAAAAGGTAAAGTCTTGTCTAGATTTAAACAGTGTGCTTCAGTCATTCAGATAAAAACAACATTTCCATTTTGCAGTGCACTTTCCATTTTATCATTTTAATGGTTCATGTGTTTGGCGCTCTGGTACTATCAGGTAGTTTGAGCAAAGAATGTAATGTCTGTCTGGTGATTTAGCTTGTATGGCTCAATGTGGCTCCACTCTACGACTACAAAGTTCTTTTTTTATTTTTGCTGTGAAACATGGAGGCCGATTTTAGTTTTAGAGGTTTGATCCTCTTCATATAATTTTGAACATCCTTTCTAATCACAGCTTTGGTCAAGCTCTCATTTGTTTCTCATGAATCATTTCAGTCAAATAAATCGTACGTCTTCCCTTTCTATCCAAAGTGTGTGGTCACATGTGCACCTGCCTCACAGTTTAGATAAACACTCCTTCCACTCAGTCACCACATTGGGTGTGATTAGACAGATGTGTGAGGAGCTGGTGTGAAAACGATGTGAGGTCGTAGCCACAGTCACTTTTTTCACAAATAAAACACCTGAGCCTGCTGTCAGTGTTCACAGGTGTAACTGAAAGTCCTGTTTCAGATATAACATATGGAGGCTTGCATATATACTTTATATAATGATGATGTAACAGGTAAAGAGTAAGTGCAGTATGTTCATAGTTAATGCAAATTACAGTACAAACCGTCAAGGCCAGAAGTTCAGTTTCAAACACGCAGGCAGCAAAGAGGCGGTGCCAAGAACGAGGTCGACCACAGCAACACTCGCTTCTGTGATTAAAAATAAAGGCTTTCAATGAAAGCATTGAGAGAGTTTAATGAGCACACATGTTCATCTGCATGCATGCAGGTGAACTGCTGCTATTAACTTTGCCTGAATTTTTGTAGCCGTTGCATGTCACTCAGCTAGAGCTCAGTGAAAATATACGAGGGTCGAGCAAAACCGATCTGTTGGACATAAATGGACTTTTAACCCTCTGGAGTCGACGGATGCGCCGGCGTGTCCAGATCACGTAACAGATTTAAGATTATGTATCAACAAGACCCAGCCTCACTGAGACTCTGTTTAAACACGTGTTGAAAGTGCAGACTTCAAACTATGTACCAGTTTTTACATTTTGTTGATAGGCCAATAAACCAGACTTACGATAAATAATTTAAACTCAGCTTTTTCCTGAAAACTGTCTCATTTGGTGCAGGAAGAAACTGTATAACAGTTTTCTAAGGATAGCCTTTTTACTATTGGTGAAAAATGCATCAACCAATCAGAAAATTACATGCCAACACCACCATGTGGTTGCTGAGGAAGAGGGGAAAATTGTGGGAATGATAGTGGTGAAAGGGAGACGAGTTTTGAGATTTGAGAGTTTAGTGACATTTAATTGTTTGCAGTGTGTAGTCGGTGTGTAATGTGGACTTTTTTTTTTTTTTTTTTAATTTGTTTTGTGTGTCAAAACAATGCGGCTGCTGCTGAATGTCACAGACTCTGGCCAGAAAGCCACTGGAGACAGATTGAAATGTAAACGCTGTCTCCAGGTGGACATCAGGAGTAGATACACCCTGGAGGTGTCAGGCTTGCAATGTCCCCCTCTCTCTTGTCGTGGACAGGAACTATTATTTTGGGAGTAGTGCAAATAATATGTGTGGAATCTTATTGCGACGCCTGATTTTTAGAGCTGTGCGATATGACCAAAATCTCATATCCCGATATAAGACATTTATCGTCCTGACAACGATATATATCACAAACATTTTACTTTATATAAAATATTTTCTGTAAATTCTGTGAATCTCGGGCAAGTCGACTTACGTGAAGTGTTTTCAGCTGGGCGTTGTGTACCTGGAATTGAGTGTTAAATAATTTGAAACTGCCGCAACTTTCTTTGTGAGCATTTTTACACGGCGTGCTGCTGCGGGGAAAAGCCCGCTCTAAGGTTTATTTTCTAGCACCTGACGGCTCTTTTTAGCTTCTCGCCCGTAAATACTCTACATACTATTTCACGTGATTCAGTTTATTTTGAAAAATCTCAACAGAATCTTCAGCTTTATTTTGAAAAATTTATGTGGAAAATAAACAAGCGGATGGCGGAGCCAAGCGATGGTTTTACCGTCGTTGTTGCTAACGACAACGCATAAAAACAGTCGCTTGTCCGTCCGTAGTGTGGTTATTTTAAATATAAGACAAAGATAGAAGTTTAAGAAATTCTACAGTGACCATCAAAACGATGCTGTAAACAGTTTATTTTGCTACACCACGAGGCAAACTAGGAAATGACAGACGTTTTCATATCGTCATCCGATATATATCGTTATGTCAAACAGCCTTACCTGATTGTTTTGTAAGTAGTTGAAAGAACTGACTGAATTTGAATGTAAATTGTTGTAGTTAACTTTAGCTAACCGTTAGCCAGGTTTGTACATATATTTGAAGTTTACATTGTATATTTGCATTTAAAGTCAGGTTTAGTTCACTAAACATGTTTGTGGTTTTCACAGTAAAAAAAAATAAATATATTTCGTTTTTTGTGCCATTTTCGGTCCATTGTGTTAATACAGTCTGTCGAAATAGTCCAAAGTCTCTCACACAGCAAGGTAAATGGGTTT
Source organism: Maylandia zebra (assembly GCF_041146795.1). NCBI lineage: Eukaryota > Metazoa > Chordata > Actinopteri > Cichliformes > Cichlidae > Maylandia > Maylandia zebra. The sequence continues at coordinate 12,331,056 of NC_135185.1, forward strand.
ATAGGTTAAATATGAAGATAAAATCAAAAGTATTTCTACCCTTGACCCCTGAGGGTTAACGTGTTGTGATTTACGTACCATCACACCTCTAATACACATGAATATTCACATAAACATTGCTGTGTTTCTGTGCTCCCACAGCGGCGACGGCAGCTAAAGGTATATCTGAAGTGGACACACCTCCAGTGTCACAGAATGGCGCCCCAGTCAATAAAAAGACATTGGCACAACTGCCGGAGCTAGAATATAGAGAAAAAGGGAAAGAGGGACGAGGGGAAGCTAAAAAACAGCATAACAGCATCCTGCCATCATCAGTGGACTCTAAACTCCAGGAGATGGAGTATATGGAGAACCATATGAATAACAAGAGACTGAACACAGAGCTGGGCAGTACAGAGAACCTGCTCCTTAAAGAGGACAACAATTCCTCCTCCTCTTCTTCTTCCTCATCGTCGTCCTCCAAAAATTGCAAAAATGCCAGCAGCAACACTGCGGCGCTTAACTCCTCGCCCCGCGGCCACAGCACCACCAACGGCAGCGTCCCCACGCCCACGTCGTTGTTTGCGGGGAAGAACGAGAAGAAGCACAAGCTACTGATGAAAGGAACGTCGGGCGGCTCCCACAGGGACCCCACCGACAACTGCATCCCCAACAACCAGCTCAGCAAGCCGGAAGCACTGGTTCGGTAAGAAGACACAGACATGGTTTATATTCATAAATGCACCGTTCTGACCTCATCAGTGATATCAGGAGTGAAGCTTCTTTTAAGGATTTCGCCCGACACTGAGGGAAAGCGGCTTATGAGGTTTATTTCAGCCGAGTTCAGTTTTAGCCTCCAGAACATTAATCAGGGAAGGTTGTCTCGTAAAAAGTTTAGCAACTAACTGATTTTTATCTCCAGAGGCAGAACTGGGATCGAAGTGCCGAGCTCGAACTTTAATTTAAGGGATTTAACAAAAGCATCAAATTAACTGTTTACAGATTATTAACATTTGTGTACATATGCAGTAACTTCCTGCTTTTTTCATTTAGCATTCACTGAGATGGTGTACAGAAGAAAACTTTATTTTACCAGTTATTCACGGACCTGACTATATTTTATTTATTTATTTATTTTTTGCTTGTTTTGTATAATTTTTAAAATGATTTTTTACTGGTTTGCTGATATTAACACATCTCCCTGTGATCCATGGTTTCATGTAAAATAGTTTGAAAATGGCAAAAATTTTATTCACGATGATTACGAGTTAAGGCCACTTTTCAAAACGTTGCACGTTTGTTGAACTGTCCTGTTCTTTTCTCCTCATCAGACATCTGACCCTCGTTTTATTCTTCCCACTGACTAAAAGAAACCCGCCTTCTTCATTCACTTAGGAGGAGAGTCAGAGGTTTTAGAGAGAAGTTCCCTTGTGTAAAGGAATGAGAAAAATAAAAGCCACAGATAGAGGGCAGGGTTTCTCAAATGTTTTTTTTTCCTCAATCATCTTGATTTTATTATTGCTGTGGCTTTAACTGCACCTGAATTTAAATGTTGCTGTGCTTCTCAAACTTTGATTTTTGTTGTGTTTCCTTCTCGTGACCTCTGTGTGTTTCTCACCTCTTGTCATGCTCCTGCCCGGGACAGACTGGAGCAGGATGTCAAGAAGCTGAAGGCGGACCTACAGGCCAGCCGGCAGGTGGAGCAGGACCTGCGCAGCCAGATCGGCTCACTGGGCAGCGCCGAGCGCTCGATACGCACCGAGCTGGGCCAACTGCGGCAGGAGAACGAACTGCTGCAGAACAAGTGAGTGGTGCTGCTGCCATCGTGGAGGAGAGTTAAAAACAAACAAACATAAAGAAAACAACTGGGTGAAGGAGCGCGGTGGGGGTTTGCATCGAGAACTTTAGGTTTTGTCTAATAAAATAATAATAAAAATAAAAGTCCCCTAAAAATCTACAGTAAATGTTTGGTAGGGTTGCCTCTGAGGTTTGCCTTCCAGACGTCCTGGGTGGCTGTAGCTCAGGCAGTAGAGCAGCTCATCTACTGATCGGAAGGCTGGTGGTTCCTGGCTTCCCCCAGTCTGCATGCCAAATATCTTTGGGCAAGATACGAACCCCAAATTGCTCTCCGATGCATCCATCGGAGTATGAATGTGTGTGTGAAAGCACTAAGAAAATGCGCTTTTATTAATGGGTGAATGCACAAGTTGTGTAAAGCGCTTTGAGTGCTCAGAAGTGTAGAAAAGCACTATATAAGAACCAGTCCATTTACCATTTACCTTAGGGTCTCACTTCCTGTTGTGCTAACAAGCTGCTCTGTGGCTTTTGTGCTCCTGTAGGCTCCATAATGCTGTGCAGGCAAAGCAGAAGGACAAACAGACAGTGGGCCAACTGGAGAAGAGGCTCAAAGTGGAGCAGGAGGCCCGAGCTGCCGCCGAGAAGCAGCTCTCAGAGGAGAAGAAGAGAAAGAAGTTAGAGGAGGCCACAGCAGCCAGAGCAGTAGCACTAGCAGCAGCATCCAGGTGTGTACACATCTGGCTCACCAGCTCTGTTACTTGTGGTTTGCTGTGGGCCTCGAGGGTCATTCACCATTCTTTGTGTTTCCCATTGCTCTCAGAGGGGAGTGCACAGACACGCTACGGCGGCGGATCACCGAATTAGAAACGGAGTGCAAGAAATTAACAATGGACATCAAGCTAAAGGAGGACCAGATCCGAGAGCTTGAGTTAAAAGTGCAGGTACAGGTTTGAGAAATTCACTGTTTGGTTTGACGTATGAGTCCATCAGAGGCTTGGGTCTTTTCACTTGCTTCTTTTTACAGTCTTGTGTGCACGGCCACTTCTGCTTTGGGTCTGGTAGCAGCCATCATTGAAAAGTGCGACAGGAAAGTGGAAGTGAGGAAGCAAAATGTAACGTCTGTCATGATGAAGCACTTTGTGCAGAATCTCCAAAAGTTGATTCTGTTCATCTGGACGTAGCGTTTTGTGGGAGAAACGTTTCGTCACTCATCTCATTGTTCCTTCAGTGGGCTGGTTTCAGTCATTATGCAAATGTACTGTTTATAAGGTTGGGGAAAACTGCAGTCAGCCTAGACTGAAGACGTCACTTAGATGAGTGACTAAACGTTTCTCCCACAAAACGCTACGTCCAGATGAACAGAATCAACTTTTGGAGATTTACTTTACTGGATGATTGAGAATGCATCAAGACATTTTGTGCAGGATGAAATTATAAAGTTTTAGATGTTTCTGAGTGTCAGGGTGATAAAAGACTGCAGCAGAAATACTAGCCTGGTCTGTTAAATCTATAATAAAGTTATAATAAAGTCCACATATATGCGTTATCGTTTTGGCCTCCCATCCACACTGAGACTGTGTTTTCGCTGATGGAAAACGCAGCGTTTTCAAAGCGCTCCTGAAAACGCATGCATTTGAAAACGGTGCTTTCACATTGCAGTGTGGACAGTGAAAACGCAGACTTTCTAAAACGATGACGCATGTTAGTCATATGATGCAGCCATGTGACCAATGAAACTAAGATAGCGGAGGGCATTATACAGCAGTTGTTTTGTTTGCTCTCAATTTTGACAGCCCTATTAAAGACTAATATCAGTCTGTACATGCTTCAGATAGCTTTTCTTCAAATTCTTCAACTCTGTCTCGCTTTTGCAACTTTGTACTTTTGTGTTACTCGCAGCAACAACTCGACCTCATTATTAGTCCATTTAAAAAAACTCGGTGCTTTTCCTCAACATTTTGCCACGACGTTTCAAAGAGCCGGAAAGTAAATAAACGGCAGACAGAAATGAGGCAGGTCGAATCTTCTTGTGTTTCACGCATGTGCAGTACTGGAACGTAAGCATTTTCACCCGTTTCAATGTGGACGCGCAACTGTGTGAAAACGTGGAGCATTTTCAGATGAAAACACAGTTTTCAAATCTACCCGGGCTAGTGTGGACGTAGCCTAAGTGTGCCTCCTCGCAAACATCCATTGAGCTGTGTTGGAATTAACATAACAAAGTGACTTGTTGGATCTTTTCAGTTGTCCCACAAAAAAAGCTGCTGGAATATCAGGTGTGAAAAACCTCCAAACTGCTGACCCTTTCTGCAAACACACTCCCCTCCTGACCCCCACTGTTTCCCTGTCCATCTTTTAGGAGCTTCATAAATATAAAGAAAACGAAAAAGACACAGAGGTGCTGATGTCAGCGCTGTCAGCCATGCAGGACAAGACCCAGCACCTGGAGAACAGCCTGAGTGCAGAGACCAGGATCAAACTGGACCTCTTCTCTGCACTCGGGGACGCCAAGAGGCAGCTGGAGATCGCACAAGGTTCACAAAAGTTCACAGTCCTCAGAGTTGTTCTTTTTTGTTTTTGTTTTAAATGTCTCAGGCTGACTTGTTAAAATCTGTTTTCAGGTCAGATCCTGCAGAAGGACCAGGAGATCAAAGACCTGAAGCAGAAGATAGCAGAAGTGATGGCCGTCATGCCCAGCATCTCCTACACAGCCGACACCAGCAGCATGACCCCCGTGGCCCCCCACTACTCCTCAAAGTTTATGGACACCAATCCCTCCAGCCTGGACCCCAACGCCTCCGTTTACCAGCCTCTCAAAAAGTGAACCCCCCCCCCCCCCCCCCCCCCCCCCCCCTCTCCACCTCGCCATCCATCTTCCTGTCCTTTTTACTGCTCCTGCAGGCCCGCAACCTCGTGGCTGAGAACCTGAGGGTTTTTTTGTTTGTTTTTGTTTGGGGGTTTTTTGGTTTGGTTCTCTCCTTGCCAGGTCAGAAGGATGTTGTATTGTGTGACTGTATTTGTTGTAGTTAAAACAAAAGAAAACTTAAAAAACAAACAAACTTGAAAATCCCACATCAGCTAGGAAGCCCCAGTTTTTCTTTTAAGTGTCTAGTGAAACCTCACAGAATCGAGGATCGCTCTCACTCCTCACCTCCGGGGAGCAGTTGCTGTATTTTTCTTTTCTTTTTGGGTTTATCATTCCCTCCACAAACTGGAAAACGGAGCCCTCCTTGATTCTACAGCCTGACTTGTAATCCAAATTAATTTTAACAGCTGTTCTCCCGAGATAGCATCAGAGGAATGTAATGCACTCATGACACCAACTCGACCTCTTTTATTTAAAAAGAAAAAACAATTTGGACACCAAATTGACCCTGCTCTAAGCTGCGTTGGGGATGTGCTGGCGGTAAACAGTTTTTAAGCTGTCTAAACTGGATTTGTTCTTTGTTTTTTGTTTGAAAGGGGGTAAAAAGTGACAGCAGTTTGGTTTTCCCTCTTCATTCCCACACCCAGTTGCAGAAACAAGTCTGCTTTCCACTGCTCTGCATAATCCTGCATCACGATTCATGATCACAGTGCCTTGAGGACATGAGTTTAATGAGATGCTGCCCGAACCTTCCGAATGCGTTGAAGCATCTGGCTAAGCTGGAAGAGATCAGTTTAGTGGGACTAAAAACACAGATTTGTTGATCGTTGTGCTCTCTGGACGGCAGCCTTGTAATAAAATCAATCAGATATGTTTGACAGCAACATATTCGAGTCACTCTGACAGACGAACCCCCAAATGCTTTGGTTTAGCTGCTGCCCCCCTCTTTTCTTTTCTCACTGTGGAAAGCACACGTTGCTGTTTGAAAGGGAAAACTGTAAAGATGGACTGTGCAATGTAAAAAAAAAAAAAAAAATGTAAAAAAAGGAGTTGAGTTAATTTAATTAACTTCCACTTTGGTTTGTGTGCCAAGACTGGAATTCCTGTGTTGAAGAATGTACTGTGAATGCATTGGCTAACACTTTAACAGCGGTTTCTGTTAAGGAGTCTATGGGCAGTGGTGACCTGTGGTGTAGTAGAGGAAGGTGTATAGTTGACAGTAAGGGACTAGAAGTTCGTGAATGTCACCGTATTTGCAGCATCTGGCGAGTGGCTGCTTTTTCTTTTCCTCCTGTTTCTACTCTTCTCGCAGTTTTCCCGCAGGGAGAGAAGGAAGTTCTCGAGTCTGATGTGGTTTCACCGTCATTGTTGTGCGTGTGGTTTTCACCTTACTGTGTATGGAGACGCTTGTTTTTTCTTTCTTTTCTCACTCGCTCAGATTGCTGTCATTGGCTTCTTGGAAAATGTTGTGACAAATTTACATTTTAGTTGGTTGTTTGTTCAGCTGAATGTGGAAAGAATAGATTTTGTTTTTGTTTTCTTTGCCCAAAGTCACAGTTCGGTTGCCCCCCACCCTCCCTCTCTACCCCTCCTCCAGGTCTGACCTTGGCTGCGCTCTCGCTCTGTGAGGTTTACAAGAAATAAACTTTTTTTTTCTTGCAAACTGACTTCTCTCTTCTTGGTGTTGTTAATTTAACGTGTTTGCAGAGGTAAAACCAACCTGACAGCTTTGATGTCAGTTTCCCTCGGCTCGATCTCTCGATGTTTAAAATATTAAACCTCGAAGCTGCTGTGTGCTCTTCAGGCGCACTTTGCCTCAGTTTCATCAGTTTGCGTATTTGTTTAAAAAAAAAAAAAAAAAAAAATCTCTCTGAGGGTCCATGCAGCTTTTTAAAGGTGTACACTTTCACCCTCTTAGTCGAACTCACAGCAATCTGCACAAAAAATATTTGGAGCTTTTTTTTTTTTTTTTTTTTTTGTAGTTTTGCCTCTGTTACATCACCACAGTGGATTTTAAACCAAACAATCAAGATGTGATTTAAGTGCAAACTTCAGCTTTAAGGGGTTTAATTAAAGTTTTGCATAAACTGTTCAGGAATCACAGACATTATATACAGTCCCCCATTTTTCAGAGGATCAGGCATTAGACTGACGGGGGTCTGACAGAGAGGTGAGTTCAGTTTTGTCATTTCATGACAAATTAAGCAGATAAAATGATCGGGAGTCGATTCCAGGTCACTTGAATTCTCACTATGACATCCAAAGAGATCAGCGCAAGTGAGAGAGGCCAACATGAGAGGAAGAACTACAGAAAGGACCAATTTAAGAGTCTGAATGCACTGACCAACTCAGATAACCCATATGGAAAAGATATATATATAAATCTTATAAAGTTTGTATCTGTCTTGTGCGAAACTTGTATGAAAAGCATACAAGAATGAAAACAGATATAAGATACCTTGAAAAATTATATAATGAAACTTGTATGTTTTGGATACTTACTAAAAGAATATATGAAAGTAATGAGAAAGTGGCCACTTTCATGAGTAAATCATGTAAGTTTTTACTTTTTCTTTTCCATATGGGAAGACGAAAGAAAGAAGAAGAAAACTAAAGTGCGTGATCACAGAATTATTTCCTTGGTAAAGACAAACATGTTGTAGTTGCATCATTGTCAAAGTGGACAGTCAAAAGATACCTTCATGAATGGGGGAAAAAACAAAAGTGCAAACCACTGGTTACACTGACAAACACGAAGAACAGATTAAACTTTGCCAGGAAAAGAAAATCCTAAACAGTTCAGAACAAGAACATTTGGAGGGATGAAACAAAGATGAACTTGTACCAGAGTTATATGAAAAAGGAGAAAAGCTGCTCATGCACATGTATGTCTGCCAGTGTGAACGGGTGATGAGCCAAAGCAACCCGAGTTTCTCAAAGGAAAGGAACGGCAAATTCTTCAGTTACATGATCTCAAACCAACACGGCAGCGTTTGATTTAATAAACAGAAAACTGAAGGCTGAGAGATCAGAAACAGTGTAAAAACTTGCTGTGGCCCCTTTGTTATTTTGGAGTTTGCCCAAATGCACCATCTCCCTTTTACCACTAGAAGGCAGTGTCAGTCTGATCAGTGATCACTTCTCTCCACACGAGTTCTGCTCATTCACTCTGCAAATAATCATTATATTCCCCTCTTTTTAAGACCATAAATCACATTTTATTCTGATAAAAGAGTTGGTTATTATTATTTATGCTTATTTATGGTAATAATTTGAGATGGACATTCTTTGGCCACAAAAAGAGGGAAAAGCTGGTCATTAAAATGATCATTTCTTGCAGGACTGGATGAGTCGTTTCTCTACCTAAATATGGACACGTGAGGGATGCCTTTGCTTTCCTGACCTTTGGCCCTGGAAGTTCATTCAGATCAGGAATGACACTTTCTGAGGTTTGTGGGGGTTAAGATTCCCGCTGTCAATGTCAAGCACCCCTAATTTCAAACAGACGCCCTCTCAGGAAGTGTCACGTGCCAAGCTTCCTGAGATATGTTTGATCAACCCGTGCATTGAGACTAACTGTGCTTAGATTGGTAATAAATCTGTTTTTAAACCCATCTGCTCCATGCTCTTCCACTTCCTGTTTAACAGGGTCAAACGTGGAACTGGCAAATTATGATCATTAGAAATTGCCCACAGTGCCATTAAGCATCTGAAATCTACAGTTAATCCTCCCGTTTGAAGGGAAGGAGGCATAAATAAGATAAAATGCAGATAAAGCTTCTCTTGAGTTACTCGGTTTGACATTTTTTTTCTTGATTGAAAACACTTTCACCCTAAAGGATTAGAAAAAGATTTTTGCAGACGATCACTGAAGCTTTGGTGAGCTTGCAGCAGAAACACTCCCATGCTTGCTCTGAGGGTTGCTTACTTGTGTTTGTCCTCATGTATAATTAAACTGTGTGTGTTTTGGCTCTTATACTCACCTTCAGAGTGAAGAACCAAAACATGCGTCTTCTCTCTCCTCTGGCAGAAACTCTCTGATCTTTCTTCTCCAACTAGTACTGCTGCTTCCTTAAAAGCCAGGCTTCGTGCTGCATGCTTCAGTTTACAGTCACTCTTTGTCCCATTGCATGGAGGCACAGTTGTATCTGCTAACAAAGAAACAGTGATTTAAAAGGAATTCACCTGCCTGAGCACAGAGGGACTTAAAGCAGTGATCAGTCTCTCTAGAAACTATTTTTTATGCTGTGTTGTAACTTAAAACTGAGCTTTAGATTGCACCTGAGGACGCTGTGGCCAGTTAAACTGTCATCTCCCATGAAATCTGGTACTGCTGGATTTTTTTGCGAGCCAAACCCTCGAGTGATTCACACACAGGGCGGTGATGTAAGCTCAGTGAAACTCACCAGAGAAATGTAGCTCTGCGACTACAGGAACCAATATGAGACAACATTCCTAATGTCAATCAGCATGTTTGCTAGAGATGCTCTGCACTGTATTTTATCTGGGCCTCAAAAATGATTGAGGTTAGAAAAAGATTCCACTTTTTGGTTTCACTTTCTCACAGAAAGTGTTCAAATTGGGTTTTTTCATCACAAGGAAAGATTACACCAGTCTACAGTCATAATGCATCTGAAGGTACTTTTTTGAGTCAATGAAAAAGACAAATAATGCTTAAAGTTTGTGGTTTGGTTTAGTTTTGATGGCATGCTCCTGGATCATTTCTTAAATGAAACCAGAAATGACTAAAACACACCTCTGAGTTTTTGCAGCAATGGCCGAAATTGCCATTACCTGTACTAATCTTCACATGGCCACTCTGTTGTGTTGACATTGGTCTTGTATGAATTCTAAATGCAATTATCTGTTTGACTTTTGACTTCTTCTGTTTGGCCTTGGATTTGACCTTCCTGGTAGCAGGAAAAAGTACATATGAAATCGCCTATTTTATATACAAAGCAGGCAGCTTCTGAAAAGATGTTGACCAGTGTAATAAAACCAAGGGTCACAAAGGGTGAATTTTAAATTTCAAATGCCAGAATTGTTGCTGGATCTTCGCAGAAGTCTTATCCATGGAGCTAACTTTGGAGAAAACCAAAGAAGAACAATAAAAGGGTCAGAGGTCATAGAGGTTTGTTAAATGCACTCTTGAGCATCACTGCCAGTTACAGGTTTATACCAAAAAGTATATTTTTTTGAATTTTGTCTGAGCCTGGTTCTGTGGAGGTTTCTTCCTGTTAAAAGGGAGTTTTCCTTCCCACTGTTACCAAAGCACTTGATCACGTCATCTGATTGTTGGGGTTTCTGTGTTTTTCTGTATTAATGTATGGTCTCTACAATATAAAGCACCTTGAGGCAACTGTTGTTGTGATTTGGTGCTATACAAATGAACTGACTTGATTTATATTTTGTGGAAAGTTTTCAGATTTATCAGTTTGATTTAGTGAAACACACACTATGAGGCTACTTTATGATACTCTTTATAACCGCCTCTTTCTGTCCTTGAAAATTCCCAGAACATACCTTTAACTATTAACTATTGGTTAAACATGTGGCCTGGGGGGGCCAGAACTGGCCCAACAAAGGGTCCAATTCGACCCAAGAGATTTCTTGAAAAATGTGAAAAGATCACAAAGAAGGACATACATTTTGTCCTTTTGTTTTGCCTTTCTTACTGACAAAGACACAATTTGTGGCCTGGCACACTACACCAAAGTAAGAAAGAGATAAACCAAAACATGACGAACACTTCCTGCTTTTCACTATTTTGTGTGGAAATTTGATTTTCTTTGATTTATGTTAGTGGCATTTCTTTATTTAAAAACATGGGCGTATTATTGAACTTGCACTTCTTCTTTTTAAGAATCTCAGACATTAAATATGGACACATATAGTTAAACTTCCTTACCCTGACAGAAAGCGGAACATGTTGGAAGTGGTTATAGGTTATTAGCTTATAACCACAAGGTTATTGGTTATTTTACCCATCTGAGCCACTTGAGATCAAACTGGGCAGTGTGTAAGTTATGATGTAAAATGTGTTTAACAGCTCTGATTTAGAGTTAAGTAGTGGTTGATCTGACTTTTAGAAGAAATGTGAAGAATTTCTTTCTGAAACTGAGCTGGAATATGAAGTACTAAAGTACTAAAACGAACGTGTTCACATGATTTTAAAGGAGTACTTCAGGGAACACTACTGGTTCATCCACAGCTTTAAGAACTCCAGCTTCAAAACTTTCTGTCACTTGCATGAGAAAATCAGTTTTCATGCTAAGAAATAAAAGAAAATTGTGTTAAATAACTTGAGACACCAAAATTTTCTGTAGAGACAGAATTATTATCAGATCCGCAGTGGAAAGATGGCTTTCTAATCTAAGCAAAGATTCACTGATGCAAAATGTCCTTTTTGAGGAGAAACCCCCCCCCCCCCCCCCCCCCCCCCCCACGTACTTCCTCCATACTGCAACAGTTCCCTGTAGTGCAGGATATGGGGTCAAAGGTTACATTAAATTAGCCGCAGTAAAATCTTGTGTTTAAACTTTAATAACCACCTCTAGTGAAAACCAGTTTAGCCCAAAATACAAGCTGAGATGGGCATTTTGTGTTGCATGTGGCTGATGGATGTCAGTGGTGTGCTGCAAAAGTTCATGACTGGGCTTTCTGTGCAAAACAGGAATTAAAAGTGTTGGCATGACTGCAAAATGAAAAACAGGCACAGATTTATCCCTCACAACAATAAAGCATTGCAGTTTAGACTTGTGCTGGATGGAGGAGCGCGCTCACTTTTTGAGAACACTTTGTTTACTTTTAGATTATAACATTGTAAGAAATTGTTTTAAAGAAAGGAGTTCCTCAGGGAATACTACTGGGTCCTGCTTTAACAACTTTAGCGAGATTAGTGCAAAAAAAAAAAAAAATCACAGTGGTGATATATAAGATTATAACTTACTCATTTATGTAACAAAAAAAACATTTTTGCTTTTCATCCAGGGTTTGGTAACCTGGATGAAAAACTTATTTGTATCATGTTTGGATTAAACTACAGTATATATTATTGTACAATCTACTGTACAATATAAAGTGCCTTGAGGCGACTGTTGTTGTGATTTGGCGCTATATAAATAAAATTGAATTGAACTTAATAGGTTTACAAGAAACTGTACATCGGTTACAATCCTCACAGCCATATCAATGCCAACCAAAGATGGAAAAGTCACCGGGCAAATTTGGCTGGCTGACTGTTCAGATCCGCTTCATTCAAAATAGTCAACAGGGTCGCAAGAAGCGTGTGGAAAAACCAAGGCGCAAAATAACTGCCCATGAACTGAGAAAAGTCAAGCGTGCAGCTGCCAAGATGCCACTCGCCACCAGTTTGGCCATATTTCAGAGCTGCAACATCACTGGAGTGCCCAAAAGCACAAGGTGTGCAATACTCAGAGACATGGCCAAGGTAAGAAAGGCTGAAAGACGACCACCACTGAACAAGACACACAAGCTGAAACGTCAAGACTGGGCCAAGAAATATCTCAAGACTGGTTTTTCTAAGGTTTTATGGACTGATGAAATGAGAGTGAGTCTTGATGGGCCAGATGGATGGGCCCGTGGCTGGATTGGTAAAGGGCAGAGAGCTCCAGTCCGACTCAGACGCCAGCAAGGTGGAGGTGGAGTACTGGTTTGGGCTGGTATCATCAAAGATGAGCTTGTGGGGCCTTTTCGGGTTGAGGATGGAGTCAAGCTCAACTCCCAGTCCTACTGCCAGTTTCTGGAAGACACCTTCTTCAAGCAGTGGTACAGGAAGAAGTCTGCATCCTTCAAGAAAAACATGATTTCCATGCAGGACAATGCTCCATCACACGCGTCCAAGTACTCCACAGCGTGGCTGGCAAGAAAGGGTATAAAAGAAGAAAAACTAATGACATGGCCTCCTTGTTCACCTGATCTGAACCCCATTGAGAACCTGTGGTCCATCATCAAATGTGAGATTTACAAGGAGGGAAAACAGTACACCTCTCTGAACAGTGTCTGGGAGGCTGTGGTTGCTGCTGCACGCAATGTTGATGGTGAACAGATCAAAACACTGACAGAATCCATGGATGGCAGGCTTTTGAGTGTCCTTGCAAAGAAAGGTGGCTATATTGGTCGCTGATTTGTTTTTGTTTTGTTTTGAATGTCAGAAATTTATATTTGTGAATGTGGAGATGTTATATTGGTTTCACTGGTAAAAATAAATAATTGAAATGGGTATATATTTGTTTTTTGTTAAGTTGCCTAATAATTATGCACAGTAATAGTCACCTGCACAAACAGATATCCCCCTAAAATAGCTAAAACTAAAAACAAACTAAAAACTACTTCCAAAAACATTCAGCTTTGATATTAATAAGTTTTTTGGGTTCATTGAGAACATGGTTGTTGTTCAATAATAACATTATTCCTCAAAAATACAACTTGCCTAATAATTCTACACTCCCTGTCACTCAGTCACAGAAGTCCTCATTCCAGATACATCTAGACACATCACACAGACACACCTTAAAGTATGAGTATATATTTTTAACTTGATGTGTTAACAATGTTTCAGTCCTTTACAAAAACACAGATGACTCACCCATCAGAGCTTCATCTTTCAGGCCTCACGCTCACAGAGTCATAGCTCAAGTCCAAAGTCCCAGGGGTGCACTCGTCCTTCTCGTTTCTCTCCTTCCTCTTTTCAGCAACAGGTTTTTTTTTGTTTTGCTTGCTAAAGATAATTTAAAATACCACTTCCCCAGCTAATTACTCTGTAAGCCACTTGCCAAAAAAAACCTAATAAATTGCTGCGTAGTGGAAGTCACCCGGGTTTGTGAGCATTTTGCACAAATGACAGGGAGCAAGGTCAGGAAGTATGAGTGAGATATTTCCCAGCATGCCCCACCGCCATTAAAACTTTTCTGCAAAGGAGTGTGGAGTGTAAAATGACCGTGAAGTGACACCATATCTATCTATCTATCTATCTATCTATCTATCTATCTATCTATCTATCTATCTATCTATCTATCTATCTATCTCAATTTGTGTCATTGTTTGGCTGTTTGTGTGTGCACGTATGTGTCTTCATTTGGCTTTTCCTGTAATGTGTCACATATTCTGCTGTAGTAAACCCCATCAGCATGACTTTTTGGGCTTGATCTTTAAGAAGAAGAATGCAAAAACAAAAGGAAGGTACTGGGAGCTCATTATCTGCGATTATAAAACTTACATTTTGTGTTTATTTATCAAAGATTTTCTATTTTTTACTGTGGACTCACTGTAAAGGCCTTTACACACTGGACACTTAAAATTCATGCAAATATTTGAATATTAATATATGATTTTATGATCTTAACAATAAACTAATAACAATAAGAAGCGATTTTTCCAATCCAAATAAACAAATGTGACCAATCAGACCACTGCATTTGGCAACATGTACACTGCAGTTCTAAACACCACCCGTACTGAATACACAAATAGTAAAATTATACTATTTTGCCTGAGACACGCAGCTAGACATTCCAGGTCAACTGGCTATAAAATTTGACAGTTTAATGGTTTGTTTTTACTTCCTTAATAGTACGCCAGGCAGATATGCCATTTGTCTTCTTACGGTATGTCAGAATGAAGGCTATAAAAACACAAAAATACAGTTCAAATTTTTTGACCTCTTGCTTTGTAAGTTGCACATTTTCTAAAGAGGACCTGTGGGCCGGGTTGGGTGCCTTTGACGGCCGCTTCTGGCCCCCTAACCATATTTTTGAACCCCCTTATGAGCAGCCGGCGATCGGAGGATCACGTCAGTCGTCGCAGAAGACGCGGGGGGACAGTAGAAACTGTAGGCCGGGTCTTAGAGGGCGTTATTAACAGGAATAACACTAGCACCGCCCGTCCGGGCTGCCAGCGCCGCCGCGGCTGCTGTTACTACCTCACCCACTCGCGTGACTCCACAAGCGGGCGTCACGCACCTTATCCGGTTAATTTACATACTAACACCGCCCAGGGGGACGAACATGGTAATTTACCGTCGGCTGAGAGCTAGTCGTACGAAGGAGGGGAGAGAAGAACAGCTGAAACAAAGTTTGAACGACAGAGGTTTGTTTTAAACCGAGCGGAGTGTTTCGACACGCACACACAGGCGCTCGTCGGGCTCTTTGCCCCACTTTTGGATTACGATATGGACGCTTTGAAATCCGCCGGAAGGGCAATTATACGGAGCCCCAGCATCGCCAAACAGTCCTGGGGTGCGGGCAGACATAAAAGTAAGTATTCGCCGTCTCATTGCACTCATGTGTTATCCAGTAGCTGGTGCTAATTTGGCTACACCAAAGCTAACTTGGCTAAGAAGAGCTAGCCTCCACAAGTAGCTAACTGTAAAACCGGTGGTCTCCGAGCGTTACCTAGCTACAGTTGTCGTAGTGGCGTGAACACCTAGCAACCCGAATAGTTTCACATCAGGAAACGTTTAGTGAGGGGATTGAACTAACTTGACACTGAAACTGACAGCAGCGCCCCGCAGCTCGTAAACTGACTCCCTGTGAGGCTCGGAATAACAAGTTCAGCCTCCACGCCGGCTCCCTGCCCACTCCGCTGAGTTTATTTTGGAACAGGGGCGCAAACAAAACGTGTCAGAAGTTTGAGGAGTGCTGCTGTTTTTCCTGCCACGTCGCTCAGACGCGCTCGGAAACGTGCAGGAGAGGATCGGTGGGAGCTAAAACACTGTAATCTGGACTTTAAGGAGGCAGGAGCAGGCACGGAGAGATGAGCGGTCTCCTTCCTGGCAAGCCTTTACAAGCCCTACAACTCACTCTGTTGCTAGGCGATGCACACTGGGAAACACAAAAATGAGGAGGCTGTGTTAAAGGGGGGATTCTTCAAACACCATGGAGGTGTCTTTAGGATGCACTATGATGACGATGCTCTTCAATCGTTGCATGCATGCTCAGCTGCCTTGCACAAAGAGTGGGGGGTTACCCCCTGCTCCCCATGCCTCTCTGGCTTTTTTTTATTTTGTTTCACAGACAATGGAGCTGTTGGCTTGACCGTGCTTACACGTGCCAGACCAATCGATGCTTTGTTTTGGGAGTGATGCACAATCAGCAGGGTCCTTCCACATGCGATCGGGCAGCAGCTACGCAGACCCCTCCATGAGTAATCGATCAGCTCAGCTGATAATGGAGTTTCCCCTCCATGTGGAATCTGTGGCAGAGGTCACACCTCTAAGTCTTTTTCAGAGGTTTTGAGTTTTATCTGGATGTTTTTAAAAATGAGAAAAGTTGGCAGAACTCCTGAGGAGCCTTTTTTAATGCTTTAAGATTGTAACGGTCTTTCAGAGGTGTAGAAATGATAATCAAATGATCACACCATGAAATGCATTTTAAATGCATTATATTTGTAGACATGACAGAATAAAGTAATCCTGAAACCAAGAAATTTGCTAGAAATCATTGATTACTTTCACTGTGGTGAAAAATACACAAAATGCTGGATGTACAGCTACATCTTACATATATATGCTAAAATTCTGGTCCGCATCAGTAAACTACTCACTATTGTGAGACTTGGCCTGTGGTTCGACAGACTCCAGCTCCACCGTCTGGAACGACAGCTGGAGATAGTAGTCCTTGCTCTTCTTTGAAGATCTGTTGTGAGCTGCAAGGTCTCTCTAACCAGAACCTGGAGCAGGTGGAGTGCTGGTTCAGGTGCCCCTAAACTGATCAAATGAAGCATTACAGGTAAAAACTATTCTTTAAGCTGGTGGAGTCTGAGTCGATCCACAGGTTGAGACATTAGCTCTGTTATCTATTATCGCATTTACGGTATGATTTGTTCATGTATTTAAGAAAGCTACATCATTTATTGAATTCTGGGAAGTTAGCTAGTTCTTGTTAGGAGGGATTGTGAACTTTCAAGTCTCATCTCACCACGTGGGATAGGCAGCAGCTTAAGTAAGTTCTAAGACTTTTTTTTGTCTACATCATGATACTGGGCACATCCTTTAGGCGTGATCACTTCTGTCTTAAAATGAATTTTGGATATAATTATATTTGAGCACCTATCAGTGTACCTTGCTTTTAGTATAATGCTGCATAATCCTGTCTTTCCTGTGGGACCAGGAGCTGAGTTTATGGCACCAGCTAAGCATCTCGCATTAAATACTGTAATTACTGATATTTAAATATAATCATTATTTATCACTCTTGTCTCTGTGAGTGATTACCCACTCTCAGCAAGCTCTGCACTCTCCTATGTTGCTACCACACTGATGGTCATTAACCTAGCCCCTCGCTTTACAGCTTTACTGTTCTAACATGACAGTAAATAAACCCCACAACTGTAAACATAATGAAACAAACAGAAAATATAATTGATATAAAGTGGGCTTAATATATTAGCCAGTGTCCATACGAAGATACTCTAACTCTGGATGCAACAATATCAGCAGATGCATGTAATATGAATGGGTACTGTGAAATGATACTTAATTAATCTACAAAATAGGAGTGAATTAAAAAAATAATTTAAATCAAAAAGGAATAAACTCACAAACTCAAAATATGTTAGCAGAATTTCTAGTTTGTGTGTTTGTGTTAAGTGACAGACATCTCTGTTTTTGTTTGCTTGAATCTGCCCCATACACCGAACAATTAGAGTAATGTTTGTGAACACAGTCGCTGGAGTGCTTATTGCTTCTAACAGCCAAGGAGGAGGACTACAACCTATATCTGGAATCCAGTAAAATTATTTTTGAAACCTACCACTCGATATTTTTTAGCTGGATGGCGATATAAGATATATATCTCGATATTTTTTTAAGCCATAAAGTAAGAACAAAAAGAGAGTTCTTAGTTAAAGCTGTGTCCCAGATGTCACACAGGCACTTTTATTAACACAGATGCACATAAAAAATTACTCAAAAATAAATTATGAGCATTCATTAAATAATAATGCTCCATAAATAAAAGAAAACAATGTTGTTTTTGTGCATAACATAGAGCTCACAATTGTGCAGTCAAAATGTAAACTAAAAGATGCTGAACATAGTAACAAAGACAGACAGATGTCACAGCAGCTCTATTCCCAAGTTTTACTGCGTGACTGACAGCCTGGAGTTTGAAATCCGCTTCATAACCACGTCCCTTAACAGGTGCCATTTATGGTCCTTATACACACACAATACGGTAATATTACGTTGAAGCACAGTACGTATCACTCCGCGAGGCTCCTCAGTAGCCGTAATGCGCCGACAATCTATCAAGCGGTGCAGCTCCGTAGCTGACCAAAGTCGTACTCCAACATTTTTGACAGATTGCTGAGCGCCGTGTACCACATAAAAGCGGTTCGCGGCCATCAAGCACAACCAGAATTCATACATAAGGCGCGCTGTCAACTTTTGAGAGAATGAAAGGATTTTAGGCTGTGCAGCCCCTCCGGGCTGCATAGCGTTAGCGCGGTTAGCTCGTTAACACATTGACGCCGTCCAGCCCCACGCACGGGGCGATGCGCAGTAACTCGTTAACAGAGATTTGCTGTGTCCATCTTGTTGCTGCCTGCAGGTGAAGCGATGGGGGAGGAGGGGGAGTTGTGTTCTGTGAAGGAGAGAGGCGAGGCGGAGTAACGTTGCGTAGAGACAAAAGTGGATGAAAAAGAGGCAAACTTGCGGCTCCACAACTATAATTATAACGTAACATAGACTATATCGATATAAAGGATATTGTCACATCTTATATCTCGTATAAAGATATATCGATACGTTTTAAAAACTCGATATATCACCCAGCCCTACCTACCACAACACTTTCTTATTCTTTCCTATCTGTGCATGACAAACTGTGAGCTTGCTCTTCTTTACTGATGTTAGATGGTGTTAGAAGATCAACCTGATGTTCACAGCCACCACCCAGTTTGAAGTGAATATATGACCAAAGCAGAATTGTTTCATTTATCTTGCCCAACATGTATTTCTGTCAATTCACATCAAGTTTTGTTGCTTTAATGTGTCCCATACACTAGACCAGGGGTGCTCACACTTTTTCCGCATGTGAGCTACTTATAAAATGACCAAGTCAAAATGATCTACCCACTACAAAAATCCAAAACATATACTTATTTATAAATATATTGAGGATTCTTTATATCTACAATGTATATACATGCATAACCGCAATATCCAATATTTCACAACACAATTAACTATGTAAATTTTTTGTCATTACCTGAGTTTACTCTGATGACTTGCACTGAATTGAATCAGCCAGGGATGCATAGTCCGGACAGTAGCTGCTGACGGCCAGGTTTAAGAGAAAAAACCGAGAGCTAAAAATTGGAGTTAACTCGCTGACTAGCTTGTCAGTTTTACTACACTTCGCGCCGCTGTTTGCGCATGCGCAGCGACCTAAGCGTCAGAAAAAATCTGCTGTCATCTGACTGGCTTCCCTGTATCAATCAAGTGACGGGATGGATGATAGGCTGGCATCTTTTTTTTTTATAATGCCATGCGATCTACCAATACTACCTTTGCGATCGACTGGTCGATCGCGATCGACGTATTGAGCACCCCTGCACTAGACGGTTACTTTTTATTAACATCTGAGCACTGACCTGAAGTTATTAATCATTTCGGAGCGTTCAAACTGTACACTGTTCTTGGATACACAAACACCAGAAGCCGCATCCAGATAAGTCTCAAGATCTCACTTTCTGTCACGTTGATGTACCCCGTATACTGTACAGCTATCGGTAATATCTGAACAGCACCATTGATTTGGATCTTTAATCACTACAAGAGACTCGGTCATGGAGGGCTGTTACTGTGCTGTTTTCAACCACACAAACACTGGAAACCAAATTAGACATCCACCAAACTCAAAATCTAAACACAATATGTACCAAAATAATAACACTGCTAACTTAAGATTTTGAAGGTAAGAGTTCAAACCACAGGTCTTTGTTCTTACTAATGCATATGTTACATTTTTAGAAACAAGTACGCAAATCTTTACTCATTAGTGTGGTTAAAAAACCTCTGAACATAAGTAAGTATACTTTAAACTTTGTATTAAGTTGAAGGCATTTCTCACACAGTGTAGTCAGCCTTTTTAGAGCAGCTGTTTATATTGTTTGATTCTTTTACCTACATTACTAATTTATTTGGGGTTCCTGTTTTTGTGTATGATCAAACAATGCGTCACCTTCCCCTTTTTTCCCCAATCTGTTAATATAATCTTACACTTGGCTGTTTTGGTGCTGTGAGTAAAAAGCAACTTGTCATCCTGTGGTGTTGATAGCTTCTCTAAAGTGTACCCTGCTTTTAAACATGACATTCATGCAGGGTAAGAATTAAAAGTTCACTTAACCTCGTGCCCTCTGGCTTGGATTGTATTGCCTTAAAGGCACAACATTTCAGTCTGTATATGCAATTAGGGTAAAGTTTTGCCTTTTTACAGTCTTGTTCCTCCCGTGTGTGGGCTTGGCCTTGTCAGAGCAGCCTATTCACAGCATTGGCATGCATCAACACTGAATTCCTCTTCTCCTACTGTCAGTGGTAGATCATAACAGGTGCTGTTATTGTTTTCATTAAGCTCCTGTGTCTTTGAATGCTTGCTGTTCGTCAGCCTTTTAGAATAGCCTGACGTCAGTGCTTGCTTCGTTCCCTTTGCTCTCCTTTTTGCATTCGTTTCCTGCATATCTTTAAAGAGCATGCTTTCTTTCTTGGCTTTCCTGCGCTGCCCTCTCATTACATCGACATAGTTTGGATTTTTTTTTTCTGGTAGGTGGTAGAGTGGTATGTAACATTAGACCTCTTTTTAGGTCATGAAAGCAACGTGTTTGTGTGCATGTGTGAGTGAGACAGGAAATCCCCACCTATATGACTAAAACATTTTCTTCTCATGGTCAAGAGGCTGTCTCCTCTGAGGTTATTGGTACTGACACTGCTAGATTACCGAATGTCTGAGTTGACCAGACTTGTGTGTGTGAGAGTGTGGACTACGTTTCATTTAAGACCTTTATGTGGAAACCAAAGTTGATGTTGATCAAAGTTATCATGATGTGTATTTCTACACCTTTTTCAGATAGTACTGCATGTTAAACTGTTATTATCGTGGATTAATGTCAGCTGCCTTGTTGGTTTGAGGAAGCCACCCGTCTCATGATTCAGTTGCTTGTAGATTCACATAAAGCAGGAACAACTTGAAGTATTTGCTTTCTGTTGGAGTTTATCAGTCTCTCACATCAACTTCATTGTGACTGATGATTGCATTGAATGTTTTTCTCTACACTTACAAGTAGTTATGGCAACCAAATGGGCAACCTTGAAACTTTTGACTGTATATCTCTCCTGGTGAGAGGCAGCCTTTCTCCAAAGAAGCGCGGTCTGACTTGAACTGACTGCAATCCCTCTGAGTTGGATCAGTGAAGGTTTGCATGTAACTGTGGAGGAATTTGTTTATTTTTCCAGATCTCTGAGGTTCTGTCTGGACTGTGAATACAGAATTTATAAAATAATATGAATTTTTTGTTTACGCAGATGGTTACAGGCTAGTTAATCGTTGTGTTATTGCAAGCAGATTGCATGCAATTGTCTGCTTGACCACATTTAATCACAGACTGATACGAGACTGTTTTGTTGCCAATTTATTGCCAACTTTATGCATCAAAATAGCATTGAAGACAGCACCTGACATGCCTTTCTTTAAAACAACCATTTCAAAGGCAATGTGATCAGAAGTTTATTCCACATGTCACAATAATCCTGGTTGCAACAGGGTCTCTAACCAGTTTTTTCCCTTGTGTGAGTGTAGCCAGGTTTAGGTCTGGACTTTACTGGTGTAATTGCGACATGCTGTCAGAGATTTTCAAGTTATTGCCGCAAATGCAATACAAGATACTGACTCATTAATCAGTGTCCAAAAGTAGTTTTAAACATATTTTAGTGATCAATATATAATTGTCTGTATAGGGTGTGGTGAGTAAAGACATGACCTCAGACACCACCCATGTTTATGTAAGAGGGTGGTGTGCCAAGTTATCAGCCAAACCCGGCGAGCTGTTTCCATAAACTGTAAAAGTACCATCATCCCTGCTCCAGCCCTGGTCACCCGGTGCAAAGTCATCCAAAAGTATCTGCCAGGCTGTAATAGAGATCACATCCTGCTGGCTTCCTTTATGGAGTGTAAAATCCTTACTGATTTACTGTGATCTGTATCTATAAGCTGCTTCTGTGTTTGGTCATGTGTGAGCATGTGCTGGTAGGGCTGCACAACTATGCTTCGTCACTGTTTCTCCCAGAGAACGATATTAAAAATAGATGCTGTCAGGGCAATAGATGAAAATGAATTATTGGACTTAAACATGGTATTCAGTGTTGGTGAAACTGGCTGCTTTGAGTTTGTGATCAGAAAAGTAGAACTTTTTCTATGTGGCGTTATTTTGGACTAACCACTGTTAGTTCTCCAAAGTGCATCTTTTAATGAAAGCATAAGTCTATTTATGGCAAAAAAGCTAGAAAATGAAGTCTTGAGTCACTAACTCTGTCTTTTGTTTCACGTTCTATTTTAAATAATAGGATGTAACACATTTACACCTGCTTTTAACAGTGCAGGGTGCTTCCAGTTTACTCTGTCATTCCGAGACACCAGTAAGGACGTCTGGGTCTAAACAGCATGACTTCGAGGAAAGAAATAGTTCATGTAATCTCCTTTAGCCATATGTCTAGACATATGGTCAGTGTTGCTTTGGTTCATTGTTAGTAGGCCGTGTTGGTGCCTAATAAACACCACTTGAGGCAAGAAGAGAGCCTAAAATACCAATTAAGTGTATTTGGATAGCCTTCTCTTTGTTAGCAGTTAGTGCTCCAGTCCACAGTTACAGCTCCTTCTGTTTAATCTGTCGAGCAATGGTGTCAGTAATACTTAAATAGCTACACAAGTCCTCAAGCATTACTGTGCACCTACACTAGAGACAGTCCTCCTTTCTGTAACTTGACTGAGTGTATCTGTAATGATTTATGGATCTCTTTTGAGTGTTCAGCCAGGAGGAAGGAATCAAACACCCTGCCTTTCCCCACCCCCTCCATCCCTGTTCAGCATCAGCACAATCCTCACATTTCACGCTTCCTCTTTACCATTAACTCATTCTATATATGAAGTCTGTGGGACTGGAAAGAGGATTATTTATGAATGTGAAGCTATTTTCACACAACACTGCAGCCCTGAATTTTTCTTGGCTTTACCCGTCAGAGCTGTCCTGGAGGAAACACTGGGCAGCGAATAATTACATTCTTCCAACGTGTTTTTAAATGACTTGTTTTGTCCACCCAGCAGTCCAAAATCTAGAGTCACTGTACTGTCCTGTGGCCCTTAGCCTCGTGTCCATTTTGGCTGCTGAACCTGAATTTTTCTACTGGTTAACAATCCAAGGCTTATACAGGAAATTACTTCACCTGCTTTGCATCTGTATGAACTTGTTTCCTCCCAAGATGTCTGTCTCGTTTCTCCTGGGAGGCTCATGTCTTTCAGATTAGTTATCATTTGCTTTGGTTTGACTGTTGCTTTAGTTTAAGGCACATGTGGGTTCGGGTTGGTGCAGGTTCTGTTTGGTTTATATCTCTGACCTTTTTATTAAATCTAAACCTTTTGGAAAACTGTTGCTGTGCTGAAAATGCCTCAGGATTCCTCAATCCTGCTTGGATCTGCGTGTCTGTGCTGGTGCCAGAAGTTGAAAGACATCTGCAAAGAAACACCCAAACGCACTGGAGTCGTGTGCAGAGAGTACACTAGTAGAGGGGTTGACCTGCATACTGCATAAATTTCAGGGTCATGCTGTAGATCTGTGGTCCCGGGTGTGAAATGCTGATGTGTTAAACAAGACAAACATCGATCTGCACTTTAGGCAGACTTTACTCGATTATCTTATTCTGTTGTTTTGCTGTGGATGAGCCATCCATCCCACACCTAGATTTTTCAAAACAATTACAGCACATTGTTGTTGGATATAAAACCTCCAACCTGTTCTTTTGAGTGAGGGCTACTGGAAAAAGCTGCCTGCGTTTTGGTGCTATGAGCCCTAAGCAAGAAAAAAGAAACTGGAACTCTATGCAAAGGAGTAGAGTGCAATCAATCTAACCAACTGCTGAAACTGTCGGCTGTGGAGTTTCTGTTCTTTACAGATAAGCGTCCAAACCACAACACCAAGGAAGACAAAACAGACTCGATAGAAGCACAGTAAAAATAAGGTAATCATGGTTTTTGAATCTTGAGATGCTGGCGTCCTTTTAAACACAGCTCCAGTTTGCTTCAAAGTTCAGTTATGAATAAATGATTGCACATTCCAGTATCACACCTTTAATGATCTTTAGCGTATGAGAGCATTTTCTAAACGCAGTGGTTATATCTTTTAATTTAGATATGTTTATTTGAATCAGTCCATTTTAACATAGGGCTGTTTTCATACCTGCTCGGGCTCATTTGTGCACAAATGAGATAAAAATGAATCCTTGTGAGGAGAAAACTTCCATTTATGAGGAAGCCAAGAATCCACTCCACAAAATTGTTCTAAAGACCTGCTGGTTGAAATATGAGGCTGAACTCGTATAAGAAAAATCAAGTAACATTAGCCTAGTGTATGTGTAATGTATGTAGGGGTCAGGCACACTCTGTTTGCCTTCAAATTTCTCACCAGTTTTTCAAGGATTTTTATCATGCCTGATGTAAGAGCAAACCTGTCTTTAATAATTTAGAGATTTGGTGGTATATTTATCTGCATAGACTACAAGGTGCACCGTGCATCCCTCGATTTTGTGGAGACTGCATCGCTTTCAGTGAGAGTGATTTGAGCTGCGTTGGAGTGCAGCCGCTCCTGTTAGCCGTGACTCCGCGCAGAGCGCTTTAAGGATCACTTTCATAACCCAGATTCCCGCTGAGAGTACATTCTGGCCTCAGCTGGTCATCCGCTGTAATCCCTGACTGGCATGACCTTTCATTTCTCCTCTCATCTCCTCACTTTCCTTCATTGAGTGGATTTGGCCAATACTGAGTGACATGTGTCTCAATGTTAAGGCATCAATTATAAGACTCTTATTTTCTACAAATCCTTCCCTTCACACTGAACGTTGTTTCAGACGGGCCTAAAAATTAAACGCTGATGGCTGCACGCTCATGCAACACGTGCACCGTCTGATATTGATTATGATTATTATGATTAACCCACAGGTTTGGAGGATGAAAGTAGAGAAGCATCTTGAAGCTCAGGGACAGACAGACGAGGTCACATGCTGATGGGCTAAATCAGGGGTGCCCAATCCCGGTCCTCGAGAGCTACTATCCTGCAGCTTTTAGATGCATCCCTACTCCAACACAGCTGAATCAAATGGTTTGATCTCTTCAGCATGCCATCATGTTTGGCAAAGGCCTGATAACAAGCCATTCATTTGATTCAGGTGTGTGGGAACAAGGATGCATCTAAAAGCTGCAGGACGGTAGCTCTCGAGGACCGGGATTGGGCACCCCTGGGCTAAATGGATCCTCGCTGACTGTTCATTTGATCTCGTTTCGTATCGATTGCTCCCTTAGTGAACTGGTCTGTTTATGCCTCTGTGGTCATTTGTGCTTAATGGTTTTATTTGTGGATGTCACATAGAGTGACATCCACTCGATCGTGTGGGGGCGATCGTGGCTCAAGAGTTGGGAGTTCGCCTTGTAATCGGAAGGTTGCCGGTTCGAGCCCCGGCTCGGACAGTCTCGGTCGTTGTGTCCTTGGGCAAGACACTTCACCCGTTGCCTACTGGTGGTGGTCAGAGGGCCCGGTGGCGCCAGTGTCCGGCAGCCTCGCCTCTGTCAGTGCGCCCCAGGGCGGCTGTGGCTACAATGTAGCTTGCCATCACCAGTGTGTGAATGTGTGTGTGAATGGGTGGATGACTGGATATGTAAAGCGCTTTGGGGTCCTTAGGGACTAGTAAAGCGCTATATAAATACAGGCCATTTACCATTTAGAGTCTTTGACCTGGGTTTTCAGTCATTTCTTAAACAGTTTCCACTGAAGCTGGAGCTCAAAGGAAGACGGGACAATAGTAGCGTATCAGTTTTTGTACGCAGCCGAGACAGACAATGATAATTGTCCCATGTGGTCTAACACAGTTTTTCCCTTTGACTAACACTCAGTCTTTCTTTTCTTAACAATGCTCCCTCTCAGCCTTTTCCCATAATGCCCAGCTCTGTGAGTGATGATTTTACTCTACACTTGGAATCAAAAGGCTGAAAAGAACATATTGGCTTAGATGTAGAACTTTCTTTTATTTTGGGCACACTTAGAAGTTGAATGTTTCTTTCTCAACAAGCTCTGGGCTTTTTGTCTCTGCTTATACCTTCAGGCATCTTTCCTTGCGTCAGTCAGCAGTTTCTAAATTAGCCCAGAAAGTCCTGATTGGAATCTAATAACGCTGGAATTGGGCTTTTTTTGAACACGTCTTGTTGCTGTGAGACTTAAAAAAAAAAAAAAAAAAAAGTCATCTCACAAGAGATATGGGTCACTTGAGGTCTCAAAGGATCCATGTTACACTATTTTCTCACAAGTTTAAGATTTTGTAATTGGAGCACAGGTATTAATGCATGAGATGGTGAGGCATTTTTTAATTTTTTACTGAAAGTAA
Organism: Maylandia zebra; assembly: GCF_041146795.1. Classification (NCBI taxonomy): domain Eukaryota; kingdom Metazoa; phylum Chordata; class Actinopteri; order Cichliformes; family Cichlidae; genus Maylandia; species Maylandia zebra. The sequence goes on from NC_135185.1 coordinate 12,357,356, forward strand.
AACGATGAATAATTCAAAGCGCTACAGAGGAAGCTGGTCCTGGCAATTATGCAGCTCTTGTTTCAGACAGTTTTAACATTGTAAACTGACACAGTCTTATGGCAGCGTTACTCCCCAATGACAGTGGTCTCCTGATGCAGCTTTGACTCAAACTGCTCAGGAACAGTTTGATGGTTAAGCTCGATTCTTGGAGGACCCACACCTCAACCTGGAGGACCCAAAGGATCAGAGATGGGATTGTGGGATCTGCTCTGTAGTCTTAAGTGCAACCTGTTAATATAGTGCTGTTCACCCACCACTTAAATAAAAAATGATGCCACCTGCGATTGATTCACTCATGGACAGTCCCCTGTCTAATTTAGTAAGGCGTGCCAATCAGCGTGTACCTGCACTTCCCATCTCTTTTTCCTGTTGGCTGGCTTGGAGGCCTGGGTTGTTCCTGTGGCGCTCTGTGACATTTATTCAGCTTGTTCCCCAGAGACGACCTGCAGTTGAATGTACTCTAACTCAAACCAGAGCCTGCAGTGATCTCACCGAAGCTGCAGAACAGAACAAGTACTACTGCAGAAATTGTGGATTTGTAGTTTATCTGGGAGATGAGAAACTGGATGTTATTTTTCTTTTTTGGTATAAAATATTTGGCAAATAAAATATGTCACTGTATTTGCATTTATTTAATAAGTCACTAGAGGCCGTGTGCTTTCATTGAGGACACCACAGTATATGTGCTTTGATTAATGGGTATTTTTATTATTCCTGCAGGTCTTAAAACTATAAACATGACTTTGTGTAAATGAGGCCCGTCGTGGTGACAGGCTGTAGTGTGTTTTTTAAAGTCAGTCCATGTGAAGTCTGCATGTGATGTTTTTATAAATTTTCATAATGCGTGTGAATAATGGGCTGTGAAGATTGAATCTGACTGTTAAACTGCTGTGTTTGGCCCTTTTTATTTAATTGTTGTACAGTATCATGTTAATCGTGGTGGTTTAAATGCTCCCTGACATTTTGCAGGAGACATCTGTGCCAGTTTGTTTAGGTTGACAGCTGGCTTTGACTTCCCTCGCTGTCTGTAGAGCAGTGGTGTTTAACAGCACCTCTGTTAAACCATGATTGTCTGGAGGACCATATAAAAAGGCAGCCAGGCAGTGCAGCCTTTCCCAGTATCCCAGGGTGACGCACATCTCCAACCATAGCAAGACTGAAACCCTGTGGGTTGCCAGATTTTTATTTTTTTAATTTTTTCCTGTGCAGATTCCTCTGTATGACAATAAAATGTGTTTTTAAACCAGTTGAAACTGCAGAGAAGATTGAATTTCCCATTTTGCTCATGAGAAGATATGCAGGTGTGCCGGAGTGTGTCCAGCCAAGCCAAAACAATGAGTCATTCACAGTTTGAGTCCAGAGGTTACAGACGTGTGCACTGGGATCCTTTCCTCTCACGCGGCACCATGCAGAGAGTTCTCAGTGCTGTGAAGCTCCTTTCTGAGCCTAACAAAGGAGCAAACTGTCAGTGCTGCAGGCTCGACCCGTGCACTCTGCTTTGGTGGTGACATCTTTATCTGTGCTTGTGTCAAACCAAACTGTGTCACACTGGCTGCTAGTTGCCCTTCCCCACTTTCTGCAATCTGAAATAATGATTCATAGCAAACATGGGGGAATAAATACCTGTTGCATTTTGACACTACAACAGATTACTCACAGGCAAACAACTTGTTGGATGATGTCAATAACGGGAATTTAAAAGGATTTTCCCACATCCTGTTGGAACATTAACTCCCACTGGTGGAACTGATTGTGATCAGTCAGATCTCCTTCACACAAAGATGAAGGAGATCTGACTCAGTCACTCCAAAGTTACAGTAACTTTACCTGTATAGCATTTTGTAAAACCTAGAGTTGATACAAACACAGATTCAGGCATACATTCTTATATATAGTTTCATTCAGGCATTTAGTGTGACCCATATTCAAAAGGAAATGATTAAAGAAAAACCATTGATCCCAGGGCCAGAGAGGCTGACTACAGTAGTCTGTAAGCAGGAGCCATTTGTATGTACTTCCATTAAAATTGTAAAACACCTTCTAAATTTCACTGGAAGCCAGTGAAGGGAAACAAGCGTAGGGGTGATGTGGAATCACAGGCTACCTGGTTAGAGAGTGAGTTAGTAGTGTTTATTATCCCTTTGGAAATTCTCTGTATTCATTTCAGATAAATACAACCACAACAAAGATGACCTCAGAGACACAGTCGATGCTGTTGTTCCATAGCAACAGCAACATTGCTATCCTTTGCCCACCGCTCGTGACTCACAAAGCCAGGTCACATTGTTGTTGAGTTACCGCGTGAAGTTCTGTAAAAAATTCGACACAGTTATTTTAAATGGCATTGCAAGCATCACCTCGAGGGTGTTCGACCTGAGCTGGAATGTGGACACTTTGGATCGCAGAATTTAGTGGCCTTGCTGTGTCATCTGGAGCAGTTCGTGTGAAAAATAGCTCACAGTAATCTAGGAGAAGAAAATTACCTGTGTGTGTGTTCCAAGTTACAGGCTGATGGTAAAGGCTTGAATTCTGTTGTGTGTTGTGGGGTTTTTTTTTTTTTTTTTAGATAAAAGAAACCAGACTGGATGAGTTTACAGATGTAAGTTGAAATGTTTCCGAACAATAATTCCGTCATTCTTAGCAGCTGATTTGACGTCGCAGGCGAGGGGGACCAATTTTGTGGCCGCCCTCCTTAATAAAGCTGTCGGGGCCAAACACAAATCATGCGACCCTCGGGCTGAAAAGACTGTTACTGTTATTTATCTTTTATTTGTTCTCAGCGCTTGTGCAATCATGTCTTGTATTTGGAGATGAGCTTTCATCCATTTTCAAGCAGAGAAACACTATTAATGTCAGCTGGAAGCAGAATAGATCGCAGTGACAAAATGACTCTGTTGACAGCATGGCTCTGGTGGTGATTTGTGTTTTTTGTGCCTGTATGGCTGCACCTCTCTCCCTCTTTGGGAGCTCCACCGTATGAACTGAATTATTTAGTCTGCACTCGCGGCGCAGCGGAGTGGTCCTGCTGTTTCCACAGTGATTAAACTGTTGCATCTCCCTAATTGGCCATTACATTTGTCATACAAAGGCGGCACTTACGTGCGCCTGCTGCCTTCATTTGCAGATTTTTAACTTCGTTTAAAAATATTTTACAAATATTTCACTTCCCTTTTCTCTTTCATCGTCTTCAGTCTTTATTTGTCTTAAAATGTCTCGATGCCTCCATCTGTCCTTTGTCACCCTCTGTCCATCTGAAAATAGAAGCATGGCCAGAAAGAGCAGAGTGATACTCATCCTTTCTGACCTTCCTCTGTGTTGGCTTTGACCAAAAGACTCGGCACCATCACCACTGCTTTACCACTTCTGCACAGGCTCATCGACCAAATCCCTTTGATTATAATTCCCAAGACTTCTGTGCCGTCTTGCCTCTCCTAATCTCTTGTTGCATCAAAAGGACCCATCTCCCTCTGTAGTTTTAGCTTCATTAAAACTTCATGAAAACTTCTGGGTAATGATCGAATCTTAAAGTAGCGGCCAAGACCATCACGTTATGTTTTCTGCCTTTTACCACTAGAGGAGATGGACAGCTGCAGCTGGGCCTTGCTGCCATATCTCACTAATAGCATGTTTGGTTAACCCTTCAGACCTAATCTTAAAATTTAGGCGGAGACATAGTGTATAAATACACTATGAGTTCTAATTTAACCTGATGGGATAATGATTGTTGGGCAAGCAGCGGTTGGGTGGGGAGTGTGGACACCCAAGTTTGTGAATGTGATAACTCGGGAACAAGGCGATGTGGAAGTTTGAGATGGATACCATAGATGTATCTGTTAGTGTGTGTATGTTGATATTGTGATTCAGCATTACACTCCTAACAGTTGTTCAGTTGTTATAGGTTAACCCTATTTTTTGTGTTTTCACTCCTGCGGTGTTTTGTCAGTTTAAATGGATCTCCCTCCCCAGTGGGTTTGTTTATGCAGGTGTGAACACAGTAATTGCACTCAGGCGTGGACCAGATCAACCAGACTGAGACCAAACCCTTGATGCCAAGTGATTGCACATGATTTAACCTTCATCTGACCCAACTACCAGGTGCACTCTGCAAGTTTAAGCTAATCACCTTGCTCTAGCCACGTATCTATTGCTTTCTGGGATATGTCTACTCTGATATGAGTGCAGTATATGTGCACAGTACACAACATGTAGCAAATAGGTGTAAAAGTAAGTGGGGGCTCGCGGCTTTAGAACAGAGCGGCTTCTTCCTGTTTTTACTTTTGCTGCTGCTGTCCCCAGACAGTAAGAGGACCGGACGTCCTCTCATGGTTAATAGTGACACATTTTGGTTTGCCTGGAGTAAAACATGGAGGGAAAAAGCTGTATGTTTATGAATGAATTTGGACAAGGATTATCTGGAATGGGATTCTTGTTCCCGGGTAGAGGAGACTGGAGCAGGAACTGGCAGAAGGATTAGTGTAACGTCTCCAATTATTTTGAAGAGAGAGCTGAGTGTAAATGTGATGCTATTAATGTTCCTGGTTGATCTGATTTCCTTCCCCTCGTGGCCATGAGCTGTGGGAAATGACCAAAAGAATAAGCATTACAGAGACAAGCAGCAAAGATGAGCTTCCTGTGAAACCATTAAGGAGGGGCTGAGAGTCGAGCCAATTCTTCTCCTCATCAGGTGCCTCGTGAGTGCCTTGTAGGTGAGGTGTTTTGGGCATGTCCACACTGGTGAGATTGGGAAAGCCTCAGGGTTTCACCAGAAGAGCTGGATGGTGCATTCTGGGAAAGAGATGTGTGGGCGTCTCTGCTTAGACTGCCAGTGCTGCAATCCGGACTGGGAATAAGCAGCAGAAGGTGGATGGATGGATAAATGGAAGATTATTCAACTTTTAGATATTAGACAAAGTAAAATAACAGAGGTGATGGAAAAGGTTGTAAGACGTGACAAAGACTCAGTCATGAATAATTCTTTCTGTGCTCCAGTTTTTGATATGCAGACTGGCTATAAAACTGAAATTCAGTGAAATAACCACAGATTTCAGGAGCTTGAAGTGTGAGCTGAACACAATCTGACATTGTCATACATTGCGAAATGCGTCAGAGATGCTCTTTGTGCAGAAATCTCATCACTTTAATGACCTGTTATCACAGTTGGTTACAGGAACATTTGATCCAGACATCACACACATTACGTTCTTCTCAGTTTACTGTGAGCTGTTGTGTTTTTTTTAGAGGTTTCTCACATCAGCAGTTGAGCGATGAAGCAGCAGTACATTTTTCCTGGTTCGCCTCTTCTTCTGCAGCTGGGAGTGTTGAAACTTGTCCGAGGCAGGAAGAGACTGAGGGGATGGCAGCAGGATTTGATTGGCAGAGTGAACTGTGTGATTATGGGCTGCATACGCCTCAGTGACTGATTGTCAGAGGCTCCTTTATTAAGGGTTATTACGAGTCTGTGATACTGTTGCTTTAACCTTTGTCATATCAAAATGTAAACATGTAAAGAAATGTGTGGATTCAACATGAACTGTGTGGGCGACTCTGTCAAACCTGTTTTATTTCCAAGGATAACTTTGTTTCAACTTTCAGTGCAGCAGGAAAACCGGGAAAAATGAGCTGTGTTTTTATGACAATCAATCAAAGAGTTCCTTGGTATGCATTTGGTGCATATGTCTGGTTTATGCCTATTGTAATGATTTAACTTCAGAGGAGGGACATTGAAATTAATGAATGAGTTAAAGTGTAACTATAAGTCACAATCTGATTTCCATTCCTGTGCTGAGATTTCAGTTTCCCAGTCTTTGTTCCTTATAATGTGAACGCTGCAGATGATGTAAACGTATGATAATGTACGTGATGTAAACGTCACACATGCCTAGACAACCACAGGCCACTGGAGACAGACTGCTTGGTGAGTGGTTGCTGGGTGAAATGTGTCGAAAAGAAGCTCTAAAAGTCTGCTTTGTTATTGCTTTGGTTGCAGGCAGATTGCACGAAAGACGCATACTGAAAATGGAGACTGTTCTCCGTAAAAGTAAAAGTCGTGTCTTACTGGTGCAACTTTTACTTTGAAGGCAAACGGTCTCTGCTGTCAGTATGCGTCACACTGTTCAGTTTCACATCAAGTTCAGTGAGTAGTTGATGTGAGTTTGCTGCAGTCAGTCATAGTTTCCAGGAAAGCTACAAACTCTGCAACCTGCTTGCAACCAAAGCCATTGTAAGGAGGAGGTTCTTAGAGCAGTGCAGTATACGTCTTCGTGACCAGTTTTACCTAGTGACTCCCAGTAACCTCCAGCATCAACTCGCTATTTTGCTGGGCAATACACATTTTTACCTTGCAGCCACAGGTTACTATCGAAGAGTTTGTATTCCCCGATCACTGGCTGGTCTCTAGACCTCTGTGACTGAGAGCTACATATAAAGAAAACACACTGGCAGCTAATTATACTTATATCCTTTGGACAGAACCAGCTGTGTTTGCAGCACATGACCATCTGACCCAGAAAGGCACGAAAATGTAGCACCCTGCTTTATTTATCCGCTCCATCCTTTGAAGAAGATTGCTTAATTAGACCATCGTGCTCACTGATAAGCACAGGCTCTACCTGTCCTGTCCCCCTCCTCTCAGCTAACAGCAGCTCTCCATCACCTGCTCTCTCAGGCTTATTTACAGGCAGTGTCACCCATGAGCAGCTCTCACTGACCGGCCGAGAAGCCTTTGAAGTTTGCTCTAATCAGCACCGCAGCTGCACAGAGGCTGCTGCTGGTGGGGGTGTTAGTTGTGCTAATGCAAATGTGACCAATATGAAAATGGATTATTATTGCATATGAAGTAGTACTCTGGGTGTATGCACCAGGCTAAAAATAGCTCCAGTTCCAGAGTTGCTCATTTGAACCGCTATCGTGCCAGCTTTTGAAGAAAGCTGTTGTTTCGTTCTCATTTGTCTCATCTGCTGAACTTGAAGTCTCGGCTTGTTATCTGTGCAGTCTTGTCTTACGATTGCCTTCCCAGATCCTCCCTCGATAAGGGATTCCTGAGTCCCTGCAGTCAGGGTGAACTGCTGGTCACGCGTGGCTCAGCGGCTCGCCTTTCAGAGCCTGTGCGTATTCTGTGATTGGCATCTCTCCTCATCCTTGAATCACTCGGAGCATTTACTGAGCATGTCTGACAGTTTGTTGAAATTCATTGGAGCAGACCTGTCAGCGGCGTGACTTTTGTGTAAACACTGAATGTCTCTCAGCTGAAGCTTCGCTGTCTCTTCTACAAACACCAGCAGGCATCCAAGGTTAGAGATGTTATGACCGTGCAGGTTAAGCCTGTGTTTCTATCCATTACAGAAAAGGTGAGATGAGGTAAGAAAAAGAAGAGTGATAAGGAGAAGTAAGGTGAGGCAAAGAAAGAAAAGGAATGGAGAGGGAATGTAAGGAAATGAAAGGTGAGCCAAAGCAAGGAGTGAAAAAGACGAGGAGAGGTAGGGAAAGGCGAGGGGAGGGAAGTTAAACATAAAACAGTATGGAGCGGAATAATTTAAAACTTAAATAAAACACAATGAAAAGTAAAATTTAAACAAAATATTAAACGATGATTCACTTTAGTTATATAAAAGCAGAATATAGCACAGCAAAGTGGCTTTATAATGCAGTATAAAAAGCTTACTGTGGGTAGTAAAAGAAAAACGAACCAAAAACAAGCACAGCAGATATGAGATGAGATTACAGCGTCTCAGATTAACAGTGAAATAAACTGTATTAACATGAGAGAACAGATGGATGCTGCGTTTGTATGCAAACATCTCGAGCGACTCCTTGTAACTTGGTTTCAGTGATGAATAGCAGCTAGTGATTCTCCACCACAGATTCTATTATAGTGAGTGTTTTTCTTATCCAGGCACTAATGTAACTGCAGGATCAGCTCAGCAGGAGAGCTTCATCTGCCCCCCCCCACTCAGGAGCTCAAAGAGCTCGACCTTGGAGTGGGGCGTTCACTGTCAGACTCGCCCATTACTTAAGTGTCGGTTTGGTTGGAGCTGCTTTTAGACCATTAAAAACCATTCTCCATAACCACTCGCACTGGGTTGGTTTGGCTGGAGAACAAAGGAATATTATAGGCTAGCAGCTGTTTCCAAATGGTTTATGTTCCCTAAATTATATGGTGTCTTAAATTGCTGTTTACAGTAACTGTGTTCAAAAAGCTTTGGAAAACTGAAATAGTTTTTTGCACATCAATGGTCTCCTTTTATATTTGTTCAGCAGTTTTTAAATTAAGTACTTATTTACATTTACAAAATGGGAACTAGTTAAAATGTTCCTCAGAAAAGGCATAACATTGTTTCGTGCTGTGCCATTAACTACATTTTTATATCAGTTACCGTTTTTGCTCCATGATATAATGAAAACAAAATCAATACGATTTTTTAATTTTTATTTTTTAATAAAATCAGTTGAACCCCTGTCCTGTACAGCTACGTGTTTTCGGTTAAAAAGCCCAGTCTCACTCTCTGTTTAGTTCGGCTCGAGCCAACATGGTGTAAAAGTGAGCCACTGGTCAACAAGGGAAGAACTCACAGCGTTTTCATAGTTAATGGTATCCGTCCACGGCTGGCTTCATCCCTCGGTGTCTCGCTGCGGCTGCCAAGTCCCCCGCAGCCTGGGCTTTTCTTTGTCGCCATCTGCACCCACAGCCTGTGGTGGAGGCTCAGGCACGCAGGGACGGGCGGTTGCCCTTGTGAAATGGGCTTTATGATCAAAGCCCCATCAGCTGGTCTCGACCTAACTGGCAGTTTACGCTCGCCACTGACACCCTTGCCAAGGGAGCCGTGCGCCAAAACTAATGTCACTGGTGTCGTGCATGCGTGGGTTGGTCTTTACTGGCATTTCAAAGATAAATCAGCGCCGGAGCTCAGAGGGAAATTTGGAAATGACCTTCTGCAGAAACTTTGAATAATTCTTTGCAATCACTTTGTTTCCTGTTTTGACTTCCTCACTTCCTATATCAGCACTGATGCAGGGACCTTTGGGTTGCATAAGCTACTGCTCAGGACTAGACTGCAGCTTGCTTTAAACACCAGTATCAGTGTTAATGGATTGGTGTGATTTTATTTATTTATTTTGATCAATGGGGTCAAAGAAACCCCTCACATTAAACATTCTAAATGATTGGAATCACAATATTTTGTACAGTGCTATCTGCCTTCTTGGCGACCATCATCCTATCGGCTTTTGGTGTGTCAGTTTTATGGAATGGAAGTGTTTAAAGCAAGTATGACGTAAAGTTTCAATCTTGTTATTGTTTATAACAGTGTTATATCCCATACTGGTATTTTCAGCATCGGTGTGGCCCAGAATCTTTTAAATGCTGCATGTCTAATAAGATGTTTGCTGCTCATTTGGGACTTTCGAGCGTGACAGTGTACGTAACGATTAGTCTGCATGTAGACAAGCAGTCTGTGTTACTGTATTTAACACCACCAATCCCTTTTCTTCATTTAATTAAACTTGGTGTAAAAAATGGCTGAATTGTATATTTTTATTTTCAGTCTGGGTGAAATTCCTTTTAGAGAAGACCAATACCAGTAGGAGAAACGTTAGGTTAACAAACGTTACATTTGAAGCCCTTAGAAAGGCCTAAACTCTTCCCACTTACACCTGTTTGCACATCTTGGACAGAAACACTGTGGCACTGACAGCCGATCACGTCGAAGACCCTGGGTTAGTGCTGTCGTTGATAATGTTTTCTGATGGACCTTTTGAAGGGGGAAATGGATTCCCTCTGCCCCTCACTCAATCACACCACACAGAGGCAAGCCCTAAACCTTTTACAAGCTTCAAGGAGAGCTCGGCTTGTTTGTTGTTGGAGCGAATGGCTGAACAGTGACAGCAGTTGTTTACTTGTGTGAACTTCCACTCAGAAACTTTTTTCCTGCTGTTTATGCAGCTGGTTTCTAATTTACTCAGTTTTGCTCTGCTTTGTTGGGTATCTAATGCGATGTGCTGGCATAAGTTGAACATAGGTGTCGGGGATTTGGCACTACTTGACCAGATGCAGAAGCTTTATTCATAATGGCACAATAAGACGAAACAAATTCGCCCTGAGCCGTCTTTTATGAATAGCTTCACCGTCAGGAGTTGGCAGAATTATAAATGAAATGTGGCAAACAGGAAAGAGCGACTAGTTTTTCCTCTTGAATCTGCAAGAGATGTATGATCTACACAGCGCTGCTCATGTTGTTTTCCCCTTAAATGTAGGTGTTTTTGTAATCAGTGTTTTTAACAGAATAAAGGTTGATGATGGGAAAGAACGGGATAACTGTGAAACTGAGGCTGTGCTTAATTGTGTGTATAATTGTGTGTATTTACTGATATTGAAACGGATTTGAAGTGCGAAAGCAGAGAACAGATGCAGTGAAGAGTAATTAAAAAAACTGCCGTTATGCTTTGCTAATGTGTGATTCATGCAAATTAAACAAACTAAAGTCTTTGGCTGTCAGTAACTGCAGCTCCACATTTCCTCTACACACTTCCAGCTTCATGATAAAGCTCTTTTCCTTTGAAAGGTACTTTATCACCATTGTTTCATTGTCTGAAGTTTCCCTTTTCTCCCGTGTACCAAACAACAGGAGATTTGCTGATGGAGTCATTTTTACTGATGGAAATACTCCATGTAGTTGGGGTGACAGCAGTGACGTCTGGGTAAAGCCTTTGTGGCACCTTATGAAGCACATAGATTTTGTTTTTTGTTTTTTTTAACTAGAGGTCATTATAGTTCACCAAAACAAAGTATGAAAAACAGTTCAGTTAACCAAGCTTGTCTTTAGCTTTAGTCCTCCTCGTGTTGGTCACATGCGCCATCACAGACAGCTTATGGAGGCATGGATGCACATGTTTCTCGAGGCTTGGGGACGTTTGCATGACTCCGAGTCAGCTGCCTTCAACGGCTGTTTTTGTTGTCGTGTCTAATCTGAACTGCTCAGGTTTTGTCCCTGACACACACTGAATCAGATAAAACTAAAAGAAACACTGAAACTAGTATCAGTGAGGCCAAAACCACCTTTTCTTTATGAATGGAAAAATGTTTATTGCATGATTAAAAAGAAACTACAGCTGCTTCTTCTTTGATTACTGATGAAGTATAAAGAGATGCAAAAAATGGATGTATAATTTTATGATATAAAGTTATGCATTCATCCTTGTGGGTTCCCCACATCCCCCTCAGAATTAGCAGAATATTTTGTGCTTTTAATCTACTGTTAATTTCATGCAATTTGAATGTGAGGCCACAGATGAGGACATCCCGTCTTATGCAAAAAGAAAACTGTTGCAATCTGAGGCAGTGAAGCAACAGTTGCGAACCTCTTCTGCTGGTCTTACAAGATCACACAGCTACGTTATATTAGTGTTAAAATGTGACGATACTGAAAAGCACAGAAGAACTCATAGGTAGAACATGAGTCTGCTATCTGAATGTTGGTGAACAGCAAACCTTTTCTTTTATTATGACTAGCCGCATATACCACATGGTGGTAACGCCACTGAAAGTTTGCCCGAAGTGGTTTTTTTTAAATCAGGAAACAGCTCTAACATGGAGGGCACCAGTGCTTGTTTCTGTTCCTCTACAACATAGACATGAAATTGTGCAGTTTTGCTGCTGAGTAAATTGCCCTTGAGGGCCCTTAAATCAAAAACTATTCTTAGTATTAAGGTTTTGTTTATTAGTAAACAAATCAGTTGATCCGTGAGGGTCAGGTTGAAGGCCTTGCTTTTCCTGTTACTCACCTAAGTTGAGCTCACGGTCTTTAATGTAGCAAGTGTAATATACTCCATACAAGAGCATAATCTTACCATTGTGAAAGGAGGGTGTACAGACCCATGATAAGGACACGTTCTGCCAGCCTGCAAGCTGTGGTGACATGTCTGACGGGGGGATTTGCAGCCTGCCGTGCAAACGGCTAGTAATGGTGGTGAGCAGAAGTGTCAATGGTGTGTGTCTCATGTTGCAGAGCTGCCGGAGAACTGGACGGACACGAGAGAGACCCTACTGGAGGGCATGTCGTTCCAGCTCAAGTATCTGGGGGTCACGATGGTCGAGCAGCCCAAAGGAGAGGAGCTCTCAGCAGCAGCTGTCAAGAGGATAGTGGCAACGGTGAGACACGCACGCACGAGTAGTTTAAAATCTCTTTTTAATGTTCAGAAAACGGTTCCAAGAAAATGAGTTTCTCTCGAGCATACGTGACGTTTTCTTCATCATCACCTCTGCCGCTTAAATATTTTAGTCATTCAGAAGCGTGCTCCGTTATGACCTGACCTCGCCGACACCTCGGTGAAAAGTGACTGGTTGGCTGCTTCCCTGAGGCCCAGGTTGACATTTAGAGGAGGATGCAATTAGTATGTGGACACTGTGTGACTCAGTCAGCTTTATCATGGTGGAGAGCTTAATGTTATTGGATCTGGCAGCTCAGTGGATAATGAAGTTAGCGGTGGCAGAATAGTGGGACACGGTGAATGAAGTCACAGCCTCTGATTGGGTCTAATCTGCTGCCTGCCCTTAATGCCCCCCTGCAGAGGATGCTTACTCCTGAATGGGAATTGAGTGATTTTAAGCAATAGACTTGATAAAGTAAATAATCTTTATCGCACAGGTTTGTGTGACAGTGCTTTTGTCTAACGATAGACACCACATAGATTGTATATGATACCCTGAATTATTTGCTGTCACATAGGCGCTCTAACCACGAGAGGTGCTCATATTAAACATGGCTGAAGTATTACATGACAGGCCTTTGTACAAGTAATCCTGAGAGCCACAAGTTCAGGCTTTAGACTCTTCTAAGCGCACAGTTTCAGGTGCTTTTTCTAAACTTGATGATGTCCCTGAGATGGACACAGAAGCTCCGCCCACCTGCCATTCAAACCTTGTGTGTGCAATGGGCAGCCAATTAGATGCAAGTATGTTTAAAGGTGGAAGAGCTAAAATAGTTTGTTTCCATCAAGCCTTGGTAAATGATAAAGAAGGATTGTTTTGAGCAGTGCATCAAATTCAAATTCAAATTCAAATTTTTTATTTGTCACGTACACAGTCATACACAGTACGATATGTAGTGAAATGTAGTGAAATCATGCGAAGCTACTTTGATAAATCCAGGAATGAAAATGTGGAGCTGGAAATGAACTCCGTGCCCAGTTAGGCCCAGTTAGGCCCAGGTTAAAATGATCTTCACATTACTACACTAAAGTGAAACGGAGGGAAGGTTTAAAGCATTTCTACATCTCAACCTCAGAGTAATTTTAAACTTGAGGATATAAAACACATTTTTTTCTTTTTAGCTAAAATATTCTTTTTATGAATAAAACTGCTACGAGAGATACAAGTTATCATTTAATAGGTTGGTTGTTCCAGCCCACTCCAGATAGAGTGGGTCTAACATGCCACTTTAATGTTTTATGTAGTTTTTATTTTTAACCATGCTGAATGAAGATTAGCACCTGAGGTTTTAGCCTCTTTTTCCTTCTGTTAGCTAACTCTCTCTCCCTCTTTTTGTTTTTGTGGCCTCCACCCTTTCTCTTTCCACCCTTTCCTCTCTCTACATGTTCCTTTCTCCAGGCCAAAGCCAGTGGAAAAAAGCTCCAGAAAGTCTCGTTAACGGTCTCCCCTCGTGGAATCATCCTGCGTGACAGTGCCTCAAACCAGCTGATAGAAAACGTCTCCATATACAGGTCAGTCTGCCTCTTTCACCTCCTCAGGCAAACATTGTGTGCCGCTGACCTGACCAGGTTGTCTGGATTTGTGAAATAGTTTCACCCTAAGCTTGTCTTTATCATTCACAATAAAGCAAAAGTTGTTATCCGCCTCTTGCTGTCATTTATCACTGGATAGATGTGTGTTAGGAGGTGTGGCGCTCCCAAGGCGGTGGGAGAGGCAGGGAGGGTAGGAGTCTATCAGCGCTGTATCTAATCAGTCTCGGTGCTCTCGGGAGCTGTGTGTCTGAGCTTTTACCTCAGATGTGTCTTACACACACTTGTCTTAAGAGCTCACTTGCCTGCCAGAGCTTGCATATGCTGGCCCCGAGCTGGATTCACTTTTCTCAAATTCCACTTATATGAGTTGACAAATCAAGGAGAGTTGGGACTTTCCAGCGTTTTTCCCAGCACGAATGTGGGCTGTGTACACTAATTTCTTTTCAAAGCTGGCAGATTGAGGACAACATTTAAATTATTGACCGTTTTCTCAAGGTATCATGGAGCCATGTGATGGACAAGTCGTGTTTCTGCCTGTATTTGAGAGGAAAGTCTCCCCACCTGCTCAATTTTGCATCGCTTATCACTGAACAACTGTCGCCTAGCTGTGCAAGATGGAGCTAATTTTCCAGCATGCACCATTTATCTATATTAAAAATCTCGTCTCTCCATCTCCAGGCTGTTTTTCTTTTTCTTTTTTTTTGGGGGACTAAACTTGGCTAACATTTTCACTGTTGTGCAAAGGGAGGGTGAGGCAGAATGACAGATGTCACAGGGTTGGGTGGAGATAAAACTCAGCTGATTAATTGTGTTGCTGGAAGCTGTAAGTGTATCCAAACACATTAAGATCAATTCTTCATTTGCTCTGTAAGAATTTCTTTTATTTGCATCATTTTTTTGTGAGCAATGTTTTTTTTTCTTTTTGTTTTTTTTAACCAAGGACGTTCTGGAGGAAGTGAGCGAAATGGGCTTCAGAAAATTATGCAGGGATCTACAGTTTTAGCCCCGAGCTCCATATTTGTTCAAATTAAAATGATGCAGGAAGAGCTGACAGCATGTCCTGTTATCACTGGATTAACTGGATACTGAAGAAAACCTGAAAGTTGTGATTTCTGAGCTGATTTTCAGCAATTTATACACTGTGGGATTTGGGGAGATGCAGGAGTAGACACTCCTATTCCCGTGGGCTGTGTGGGTGTTGTTAAAGCTGGTGATAGGAGAGCCAAATAACAGGGTGGAGCTAGAACAGCTAACTTCTTTTGTTTCATATCTTTCCCTCGCTATTTAACTAATAGACTCCATATAAAACAGAGCTTCCAGGTCTGAAAAGTGAAATCAGGCCCAAAAATGCAGCATAAACCTTTATGTCCACAAAACAACCCTCCTTACTCCATTAAAGCTAGTTTAAGTAGCCGGGATTCGACCTCCAAGGCGTCCGCCTTCAACTGCCACAAAGCACTTCACATCTGCAGCTCCACCCGCAGGTGGTGTGCTACAGGAAAATGAGTTCATGTGGCTCGTTTTCACTGAGCCTGGAGGTTGAGGTGTCTCTGGTGCAGGCCAGGTTTCTGGACCTACTAGTTGTCGTCTCTATAGCGTGCTCGTGAGTCAAGCTTGGTGCTGCTCTTCGCTCACGACTGATTTGCTATAGCTCCTGGCATCTCTCGGGCACCCAAATCCCTCCACCACCAGGTCCATGGAGTGGTTGCTACTGTTTTGTTTTAAAAGGACCTAAGACAAGTCATGGGCATGTCCCAGCTCCAGCTGTAACTGCAGTATCCAGGTGGATGAGTTCAACCTTATTTGAGATGTTAAGAAGAGGCCATAAAGAAGTTGGGTTGCAGGCTGTAAGCGATCTTACTTGTTAAAATGTCCACGTGAACTCAAGTGGATATCAGAGGAAGCTGACACGTCCGTGTTGGCGTCATTGTTCAGCACCAACCCTCTACTCCAGAAAAACACTGCGTTAATTATGAACTTGCTTATTTGAAGAAATAAATAGTTTATAGTAATTAAAAAGCTGTACCGGGCGAGTCCAGCTGTGACCTCAGCATAGAGCTCAGACGTAAAGAAGATGAACGGCCAATAAACAGATTTGCCTGACACCCAATTTTCCCCGACGCCCTCCCGCCTAAACATTTGCCCGTAAATCTCGGTTGTGTTCCTCAGATCACAGCTGTGATTCTTCACCCCTCCAAAGTTTTTTATGTCTGTCATTGGTTAGCAGACTGTGTGACTATCGCACAGTGAAGATGATGCACGAAGGAGAAAGGAAGGACAGATGGCAGAAATTCATTATATCCTTCTTCCATCATCTTGGGTATCCCCTCCCCGACTGGCCGTCGCGCTCGAGTCTTTGGCGTTAGAGTGATGGCATCATGATCAAATAGTGGAGCAAAGCTATTATGGCTTAATTTGAAAGCGTACTCTGCACCTGAGACTGACGAGCCAGAGCGACAGACGATGCAGAGGATTCGCACATCAAGATGACCTTCTGCGTGTGCACGTTTTCCCCATGGTCTGCACAGAGTCCAGGCGAATTCTTGTAATTTATTAAAGTAACTTTAGCCTATTTCACAAAGCTATGCAAAATTTTACCAGCATACAGTGAAATTAAAGCTCCTCCAGTTACATTAAGGCAGGGTGAAATTTTTGCTCTAGTTTTTCCAGCATTTCTGATTTATTTATTTATTTTTGCTGTAAGATCTTTTACACTCTTAATAATTTTTGGAGGGGAACATGCTGCTGCAGTTTCTTGAGCTCCTGGCTTGTACTTCTGTGATTGAGGCTCATCTGTGAGCTCAGAGTTTTAGGATTCTTGAACCTTCAGTTTTAGCTCAGGGGTGATATGTTAGGTCCAAACTATGTTAGAGAAATTATTAGCATGACGGCTCTTTGTCAAAAGAAAATTAGAAAGTTATTTGAACACAGAAGGAATCATGGCTCCAAAAGTGCCCCGGGTAAAAAAAGAGAGGTTTTAAGATTGATGGCTGCTCCTTCAATCACACGGTGATATGAGACTTGAAAGTTTTCTCTGGTGAATGATCAGAAATCCCATCAAACATACAGGGTACCAGCAGGGTTAAATGACACCTGTTTGAACAAAGTTGAGTTTTTGATTTTAGATTGTGATGCTTGCAGCGGGAGTTAAATTCATCCGATTCAGCCCTATAAAAATCCATGTAGATATCTCCTGTATTTATGAAGTTAGGATGGCTCAAAAGTGCTGAAATTAAACGGCATAAATTTCAACACGGATGGCTTACAAGATCGGAAAATATTCATGGTAAATTTTGCGTGGCATCATTAAACATACTGGAGTTATTAGCAGCTGATTGTTTTCCAGATTAAACTGTTTTTTATATGGAATGTCCCCACTGTGATTTATGGGTTGACACTGTGGGTGTGTGTAGTAACAGAAACCAAACAGCCCAGATGTCCACTGCACACGTTCCTTTTCAGATTTATGACTTTGTCCAGCTGTGTACCTGCACACAGCTGGTGTGTGTGTGTGTGTGTGTGTGTGTGTGTGTGTGTGTGTGTGTGTGTGTGTGTGTGTGTGTGTGTGTGTGTTTGATCACGTGTGCAGTTTTAAGTCAGATTTCTGGAATAGCTTAAGGGCTTAGAGCAGATAAAGTTTCATTTAATCCCAGATGAGTCTTAAATTAAAGGCTTTCTGAATGTGTGTGTTTGTTTCAGAATATCATATTGCACTGCGGACAAAATGCACGACAAAGTGTTTGCCTACATCGTCCAGAGTCAGCACAACGAGACCCTCGAGTGTCACGCCTTCCTCTGCGCTAAGAGGAAAATGGTGAGTAAGTTGATATTTTTCAAACGCCTCCTGCTGTGTGAAGAGTCGACGTGGTCGCTGACGTTAGCTTGTCGACTGTCGCTGGGCGACAGGACGTCTGAGTCCTGTTCTTCTTTGAGCCCCAAAACAGTCCAGATTCAGCTTCAATAAAATGTCTGTTTGCTCAGGTATTGCCCACAGGGTTTAACAGCACTGCAATAAATAAATGCCAGCAACTGAGCTACAGTTAGGCTAATATACACACATTAGCATAATGAAGATGTCGTTCATGTTGATGGCACCATCGTACGGCAGGAAGAAGATGCAAAAAATAAACCAAACCTCAGAAAAGACAGGATTGGAGATGATCCACAGGTTAGTCATCAATATGTTACTGTGTGGTTTGGATCGCTCGCCCAGGAAAAAAGCCTGATCCATAACTTAATGTTCACACTATAATTAAAACAACTTTTGGGGTGGATAAAGGAAGGACAAAGCTCCCCATCACTGTAAAAAAGGCGAAAACCTTATTCAGCGGGGTCATTGTGCTAATCTGCTCGACAAGTAATGACATAAGAGAAGGTTTAATAAAAGGTTAATCTGTCATAGCAATTAGTTTTTATAATGAAGGTTTCTTTCTTTTCCCCGGCACACACAAAAAATAACAGAATCAGCCTCCAGTTTACACAAGTGTAGGTGACTTATATGCACTTACTTTCTGTATGAAACACTTCCTGTCTTTCCCTTTATTTTAAAGGTAAATTGAACATTTTGGCAAATCTGTTTTTTGGTCTGTTAAAAAAACAAGCACTGTTGTAACCAGCAGTACCACTGCTGATCAGACTAAAGCTTACCCAGCTGGGATACAGGAAATGACATGATAGGGTTATAAATGTAATAATGTAACAAATATAATGTAATCCCTGAGTGAAGGAACTGAAATTAAAGAGGCAGATTTCTCATAATGCAAAGAAATCTACTGCGAAATGTTTTCTATGAATAAATGCAATGTGAGCTATGACACACATTGCAGCTTCAGAGCCTTAATACAATTTTGGATTCAGGTAAAACATGCAGCTTCTGCACCTGGCCACACATGAAGAACAGTTTATTCAGAGACCTGAGAGTCGCCGCGCTGACACTTTACTTGTATTTATGCAAATGTGTAAATATTAAATCGGGAAAAGAAAGGAGCGGGAGCATGAAAGGCGAGCAGGTTGTCATCCCTCTCTCGGCTTTCTCACCATCCCTGGAGTTCTGCCGAAAGAGCCGCTCCCTCCTCTTCCTTCCCTTCACTAATTTCATTGTGGTCAAAAGGCCACGTATCCTCCCAGTTGCATAAACAACTCGTCGTGTTGTCCGCGAGTTTCTCTTCCCTCTCTCCGAGTATCTGTGAAGAAAATCCTTCTTATGTCGATGGTCGTTTCCTGTTTGTGTCACAGCCATACCTTCCCTTCCTTCCTGTAATGCATGAGATGCGTATCGTGTATTATTCATCCCTCATTCCTGTCTCTGTCTCTTCCTCCGTCCCAACAGGCCCAGGCGGTAACTCTAACGGTGGCTCAGGCGTTCAAAGTGGCGTTTGAATTCTGGCAGGCTGCCAAAGAAGGTACGCATGGTCGCTCTTCATCACCACAGAAAATTTCCTCTCTTTCTTCTGCTCTTGGCTTTTACACCCTCCAGAGAGGTCACGTGAAATACTGGAGATCTGCTTGGCTTTCCCTGTGATCTCTCTCACTCACAGAGTGATGTCCTCGTCGATTCCCTGCACAGCGGTGAAATCACCAGCCAAAGGCACCTGGTTCAGTTTATTAAAGGCAACTTAGTCATGGTTAGAGAGTCTCACAGTTAAAGGTATCAGTGTGAGGAGGGGTGGACAGGAGGATTAGCCTGGGGCAGAGGTGGGGTGACTAGAATAGATCTTCTCTGTTCCCTTTACAACAAAATAAAGACTCAGATGTGCGGGAAGTGGGATTTTTCTCATGTAGTTTATTATATGGAAGAACAAAAGTGCCAAACTGAGACATAACTCAAATGTGGAAGCTGTTAAATGCACCAATGTTTTTTTTTTTTTTTTTTTACTTTGGATTAACATTACATTGCAGTCAATTTTCCATATTTTCCTCTGTAAATGCAATTTATTTTGCATTTACTTCACTTCCATGTGCATTTCTGCTTTACTATGCAAAAAGGCTAGTTGCTGGATTAACTGTTGGGCTCTTTTTTTCATGCAAAGTTGACCCCATGACACACTTTGCATAGCAAAGCATGAAGTCATACAGTTAGGTCAGTGAGTGTTCGGACAGAGATGCAAATCTTGCATCTGCATACAACCACAGTGGAGTTTAAATCAAAAATCCAGACTTTCAGCTTTAATTCAAGAGGTTTAATAAAAGCATTGCACTGTTTAAAAATTACAACCATTTTTATTCACAGAGGTTAAAAGTTAATTGGACAGGTGACAGATGTTACATGACAAAGTAGAGAAAAGCTGAGTTGATTCCAAGCACTCATTTTTAGTAGTTGTAATCAGGTAGTTTTGAAAAAATAGTAAATGCACCGAACAGCTCAAGGAAGACAAGTGCATGAAAACAGAGTTGCACAACAACTGCACAGCATCTAACCAAGTCAAGAACACCCTCGAAGAGGAAAGCACATCATTGTCAAAGTCTACATTCAGGAAATGCCTTCATGAATGTAAATGCAGAGGGGCTCAAGGGAGGAAACACAGCATTTGGTGATGAATACGAGTTCTAGATTTCAGTAAGTCATTGAGTTCAAACGTGTTTCTTTTTAAAAACTTTGTCCAGTTAAAATCCCTAATTCTAAACGGTTCATTGCATGTTTTTATTAAACCTCTTGAATCAAAGCTGAAAGTCTGCACTTCAACCACATCTGGACCGTCTGATTTAAAATCCACTGTGGTGGAGAACACAGGCAATATTACCAAAGTTAAATATTTATGGACCTGACTCTGAATGTAAAAAATAAAAACACAGAAAGATTGAGCTTGGGAAGATGGCAGTGGGGAAAATACACAAACAGTACACATTTAATACAGAAAAAAATGTATAAACCTTTAGGTATTAATAAAACCATCCATCAATTTTCTAAGCTGCCTGCGACTCTCCATCAACAAACCTGCCATCAAAGCTGAGAAATTCCACCAAAACTAATTAAGAAAATAGAAATTTAGCTGGAAGCTAACAAAGTATATTTATATTTTTGTTGAGTTGTGTTGAGCCTCTCTAAAACCCAGTTGAACAGTTGGTGTGAGTGTCAAAGGAACCGTGGAGGCGGCAGCCAATCAGAGAGCTGTGTGAGGCCGGTGTTTCTGCAGCTCAGCAGAAACATGCATGTAATTTTCTGCACGTATGACTCCAGCGTAAATGAGCAATTCTTGCTACATAATATCAGTTTCTGCATCGGCACCCCCTCAACCATTTTCTCTAATCTTTACGTTTGTATCGCCCTGTGAGTGCTCTTTGAATTTTGTGATTATCCTTTGTCGTCTTGTCTTACACCTGCCTTCCCCGTGCATGCACAGTTTAGTTGTTTTCTATTCCCTCTCCATCCAAATCCATCGCTTCTTCTGTTTTTGGTTCTTTTCCGAAGGAGTGGAGAAGAGCGACTGAGGGGGATGGGGATGAGGAGAAGAGAGGGGCAAGAAAGCATGAAAGGCAGGGTAGGGAGGGGTGTTTGGATGGCGAGTGTGTGAGAGAGAAAGGAAAATGATTGTGTGTGTGTGTGTGTGTGTGTGTGTGTGTGTGTGTGTGTGTCGGCGGGAGCTCAGCCTCCTGACAGATTCAGTGTCAGTGTCATTGATCCCGTCTCAAGCGACGGCGTGCTTATTTATTCAGTCCTTTCGAGACGCACGCTTGCTCTATTTGAAAATCCAGCCGCCTCTTTCTTTCCTGCAACATTTCCACAGCTTCCTCTGCTCTTACTGTGGAGATTCCACTGTGGCCACATTTCCATTTTGACGAGGGATTATTTTATTTTCCCCCCATCAAAATCAAGGCCACGGACTCCTCGCCTCACGCCTCTTCGTTTGTCTTTTTTTGTATTTCTGAGTCGAATATTAAAGAGTACAATTTAGTACAGCCTCACTCGCCCCATCCTTCTCCTTCCCTCGCTCTATACTTTTCACCTCGAATTTTTAATGTGGGCGAAGTCGCTTAATTGAACGAGTTGTTATCTGTTCTGTGGGGTTATGGAGGGGAATATATATATATATTTTTTTATAAAGAAGCCGTGGTGCTCTCTTGTGACAGGGAAGAAGAAAGAGAGATGGGGAGAAGGAAAAAAAAAAATCCTTTGGAGTCTGTTTTCATTAAAGTTGCAAGACCCCGGGGATGAGGGCAGGAAGGGAGATATCCACCGCATGTCTGTGTGGTTTGCTTGTTTCTTACAAGCTCTCCACCACCACCACCACCCACCGTGGTTCTGCACATTCCTGACCCACATTCCTCTGTATATTACAGATCCCATCTCTGCTCATAAATCTGCCTTCATAGAATATTCACTGCAAACACTACAGCAAGCTTTGAACTGCCGTATCTGTGAGTTGGCTCCATGTTTAGCAGCCGACTGAAAAGTGCACACGTGAGGATCTGCAGGAGAGAAAAAAACGGGTGCCCTGGGAAATTTTTCTAAGGCTGCCATTACCAAGCGACCCGGGCTCATGGGAAATGTTATTTTCACTGCACCAAGAATGACGGTGCGTATAAGAAAGTTGTGGTTAGAAAAGCAGAAAGCGACATTTCATCTCAAGCAGTGAGGCGGGAATAAAGCTCTATAATCTATTTTTAAGACGAGCTGTAGAACTTTATTCATGCTGAAAGTTTGATTTATAACAACCAAAACATTAAACACAGCCTATAAACAAAGTGGAATAACTCAATAAAATAAAACATACAGATATAAAATGGCTCAATAAGTTTAAAAGGGCAGAAAAATTATTAAAAAATAAACAAGCTTGTATATAGAAATGTAAAAATGCTGTATAACAACATGAAAAAGACCAAGTAAATCCTCTTATTAATGAACTTTATTCTCTTTTTTTGCATTTTTAAAACTTCAAAGCTGCAGTTGTTTTTGGTAAATTTCACAACGTGATAATTTTATTAGTTTTTTTCTGACCAATTTAATCAAATTGGACTGAACTAAAAATTTTATCGAGCCTTATGGATGTTTTGCCGACCCACAAAAACGGTGGAATCGATAAACCTCGAGGATTCTCCTTCAGCTTCCTTTTTTTCTTTTCTTTTTTTTGGGAAACTGTAGAAAATGCACAAATCACAGATATGACTCACAAATATTTCTTAACAAACGGCTGTTTTTATGAAACACATCAAAGCTGCAAGACTGAAAACTCAACGCAGTCTGCCCCGAAAACAGAAAATCCACGAAATAAATGAAAGCGGGCATCAGTGTTTTTGGCAGAGAAACTCCAAACAAAAACCAGGACGGACACTTAAATGGAAGAAAACCAGATTACAGTGGGCTGAAGAGAAGTGGTCATGGGCTGCGCGGTCAATCACGAATCTGTGAATAGAAAATGCACACCTTTCCTCATGTATGACATGAATACACATGTAAGGTAAAAGAGCAGGAGAGACTGTGAACTGAAACTTTGGACAGAATTGCTTAACAAGTGGCAAAAAAAATATTTTGGCTTTCTTAACTTAATCAATCGCTGTGATTGGCCCCAAATAAACGGAGGTGTGAAAATCAGGGAGTGATGCTAGCGCTCGTGTGACGACACTGGGCTCATTGAAAGATTTCTCAAACTGCACACGAGTACTTTCCGTCTCTGCACAGACGGATTTCCGTGCAGTGTTTCACATGTAGTTGTGTAATTCTGATGATTCATGCTTAAACAGCAAGTTTTAAAATATTTTAACACAATTCAAAAACACTTGTGAAACTCAAAGCGTGTGAGATCAGTTTGAGCTTGTAGCTGCGTGTACGGTTCTGTAATGTGATGTTGTGGGAAAGAGATTTCTGTGAGCCGCTGTGCTTTGCTCGGGTTGGTGGATCCTCTCTTGTTCCTCCACATATAGGCCATAGGAGTGAACAAAGGATG
This sequence comes from Maylandia zebra, assembly GCF_041146795.1. Classification (NCBI taxonomy): domain Eukaryota; kingdom Metazoa; phylum Chordata; class Actinopteri; order Cichliformes; family Cichlidae; genus Maylandia; species Maylandia zebra. The sequence goes on from NC_135185.1 coordinate 12,381,013, forward strand.
CAGCTCAAAGGCGTATCAGTGGAAGCGAGAGATTTCATGTTGCTCATTAAATGGCATGCCAGAGAGGAGTTGCAACATGCGCTTGTGCAAGCTGCAGCAGCGCCCTCAAAGAACTGGTGAAATATGTGGTCGTATGTGACACAGCTCAGGCAGATTACTGACTAATTACCGTCTGATGTCTGTAAATATTTATATGGCTGTTGTTGTTGTTGTTATGTGTAAAACCACAGTTTGCCACAAAGTGTGATATCTGTACCACTACTATTGCACAGCACTACCTTCAGAGTCCCTCTAGAAGCGAGCTTTGCCACTCTGCAGCCATGTTTCCGTTTGCAAATGCAGAAACGTGCCAGTCAAACAGCTACTAACATGTTTCCTGCTTTGACCGTTGATTGGCTCTTCTGGGGCTGCAGGACAACCATCATCTCCAGTCCCCCCGCATAGATCATCGACCAGGATTTATTTAGTCGCGTCTCTGTTCCTTTTGTTTCAGGTCAAACTCTGTGTCCAGTACAGCTCTGTAAGCCTAATAAATTACTTGAAAGTCCTTGATTCTATTCAGGAGCTATCCTGGAGCCGATCAGATCTACTCGGGTCCACATTAAAAGCCCCACAGAAGTTTTCTGCTTCGAGCTGCACAGAGCACTTGAGGAGGGCAGAAAATGAAACACTAAAAGATCCTGTACTGCTAAAATGCTTCTGGTGTGACTTAAAGCCGTGCAAAGAGTGGGACAAAGATGTGTCTGAGACATGGCGTCACAGACATGCACCCAGTGCACCCAGGGTTTGCCTAAAGGAAGTGTTTTCTGTCCTCAGTTAACTCTGCATGCAGTTTGAAGTTGTGGCTCTGACGTGTGAATAATACAGGGCCTGAAACTGCTCTGCTGGACTGAGATTAACAGAAATGTTGTGCAGGAAGTCGCAGGGAGCTGTTGCTCTGCATGGAGAAACTTTTCAGCGGAACGCCCGGGCCAAACACAGACCCAGGCGCTCCCTGTTTAAAGGCTACGGTTACACACCCTGCTGTAGCTGGCAGATGATTTCAGTAATAGTCTTAACATGTTCAAAGATTTCTCTCCTTTTTTTGGGGGGGGGGATTGTATAACGTACAGCAGCAGAAGTTTTGAAAATATTCATTAATTAAGCTTTGAATGAAATCTTTCAAGCTTTTTTTTGCTGATCATTGCTTATAGCCAATGAAAATCACAAATCTAGTGTCTCTGATTCTGAGAAGATCAACCAAACATGATTTTCAACACTGAAATATCAAATGTCTGAAAAATATGCTCATTTATACGCTCTGTTGAAAGTTGTTGCTCCTCGAGGTTTCTCATAGATTCTCTGTGGGGCTCAGGTCAGACAAGTTGGTAGGCCGGACACATTTGGTACTACTGCAAATTTCCTCTACTGATGGGAAAAGAAATCTGCATCTCCAGAGAGCTTGTCTGCAGACGGAAGCGTGACACTTTCTAAAACCTCCCGGGTCACGCTGTGTTGACTTTGGCTTCTGAGCCTCATCCTCCAGACTGCAGGACCTCAGTTTCCAAACTGCATCTTTTATCTGAAAAGAGGATTTAGAGCCACAGAGAAACCATCATGTTTATTTTTTTTAAACCAAACACTTCTGATGTAATGTCTGGTTTAGGATTGGTGATGTTGGGAATGATGTGGTTGTAGCTTCCTGAAAACAACTGTGCGTTGTTGCTCTTGATGCTGTGATGCCAGCCTGAGTCTGCTTGTGTGATGCTCTCAAAATTTCTTCAGCTGTTCTTTACAACCATTTAAAGTCTGCGGTCGTCTCTGTTGTTTTTGCACCTTTTCCTGTTGCGCTTGCTGCTTAATATTCTTCAATACAGCTTTCAGGCTCTTCAGCAGTGACCTTCTGTGTCTTACTGTCCTCATGGAGCATGTTGATAATCATCAAAATTGAAGCAAAAGACGCCCTGGGATATTTCACTTTGCACATAATGAATATAGAATTTGTGAACATTTAACACTGAATGTATGCTTGTTGAGTGAAACTTTTAACCACATCTGAGCTGCATGAAGGCAAACTGTTCTTTGCAGCACAACCACTCTGGCCCTGTGGTTAGAACTTCCTGAATCACAGATTGTCCTCACTGACTGCACTGTTTTCATTTTCTTTCTTTTCCTTTTTGTTGTCCTGCTCTGTGTTTCTGTTCAGAGAAAGAGAAACGAGTAAAGTCGAGCTCAGATGGGGAAGGAGCCAGCAGCTCTCAGTCGGACAGCTCGGCCAGCCAGGGCAGCCTGAAGGGAGGAGGTGAGTCACGTCGCCCATCATCACATCTTTTTCTCTCTTCCTCTTTCTCTCGGTCTCTCTCTCTCCGTGTCGCAGCGATCGTAGCCTCAAGGGACGGAAGAGTGTTCAGCCACTTGTCAAAGGTTGGCCTACATGGAGGCTGCAGGTCAGCTGATGACAGTCTACCATTTCTCACTAACATCACAAAAGTTAACAGTAGGTGACTGTTTAAGGCAGTTACATGCGGTGATAATGGTGCTGCTGATGATCTGGTTAATTTGAACACATAAAAGCCACACTGCAGTCATTGTGGATGCATTAAACTGAATCTTGGTTCAGCGATTCCCCTGACATTTTTATGAAAACAAAGGACTGCTATCATGCAGTTATTCCGCCTGACTCTGGAAGCACAATTACAGCCCTGTTTGTTTAGAAAGCATGAAAGAATTTCACATTTCTATTGCCCCCATTGTTCGATCAGACCCTAAACATCCGCTGAGCCAGACGACCTGAAGGCATTATTAATCCCATACATGTCCACATCCAGGGAATAAATTACACGAAAAGCATCATGTTGTTATACGATGCTTTATTTTTGTGCATGTTGTGTTTGCGCATGCCTTTCCCTGTCCCGACCCGATCCTTTCGATATTTGTTTGGAGTGGCCATTTTTTTTACAGGAAAGTCTTAAAAACATCAGCTTTGTGCTCCTCTGCTCAGCCAGCAGGCCTCCCGTCAGAGAAGCGCAGCTCCCTAAATGTGTTCTGATGCTTTATTTGGCTCTGCAGTGCTACACGTGCAGCGCTTCATGGTCAACACGGGCTTTAAAGATGATCCTCTGTGAGAAGACTCAACAAAGCAGAGATTTTGCAAGCAGAGAGGCTTTTTTTTGGACTAACATTATCCTACTGACCCCCTGGTGGGTCATTTAGCTGCCAGTGGACTGCGTTTCTGTGAGGCAAATTAGCATAATTTCACAGCAGAGTAAAGCTCGGTGCTCTGGAGTTTTCGCTGCCAGCCCTGAAGCAGTGATCAGGGACAGCAGAGCTCTTACATTTATCTGCTCTTCACTGTGTGGCTGATGCACTAGCAGCGTGTCAGAGACTCTCGGGATCAGTGGCGTTGTCGGAGGTGAGTCAGCTTTATTCGTGACACACGATACCCTCGACTTTCTCCCAGCGCCAGGCCTGTAAATGCCACGTCCTGCCATAACCTGATTGTTGGGGGATTTTGCCTGCAGGAGATGAATCAGCCTCTCAGTCTCTTCCTCTTCACAAGGTTAAAAGTAGAGCTTAGTTTCCTTATAATTTAATCTGATGGAGGAGATGATGATCATTTTCTTGGTTAAAAGTTTCAGCACTCAAGTGTTTATGCATAGTTCTGTGACACGATATGAAGCAGCAAATTAAAAACTTTAGTCTTTATTTCAACAGGAAGTAAAACAGCTGTGATTAAGAGATAGGCAGCATTAAACAAGCATGTGCAGTCAGTACATGCTTATTCCAGGGCTTGACGTATCAAGGTGTAATACAAATTAATCTGGTCCTAAAAGTATGGAACTGAACAATAAAACATGTATTTTAATCAAACTAAGTTAAAATGCAAGAAGCAGTGTGGAAAAAGTCAACTCTCACTGCTTCTGTAGGAATTAAGAGGGTAAGCAGCAGCCAGGTGCTGCTTGTCAAATGTACTCGATTAATTGATCATCAGCAAGTGTGAGCACATCTATAAAAGGCTGATTGGAAGCTTTCAGGTGTGGGAACGTAATGCCAAGGAGGAAAAGGAGGAAAAACATCAACAGTGGTCTTAAATAAGCAGGTTTTGCTGCGAAGTGTTGCACTTTCAAACAATTTCAAGTCCATCATTCTGCAGTGACAACGATTATTCACAAGCGGCGAACATTCAGGAAGCTGCCAATCTTCCCAGGAGTGGATACCACAGCAAAGTCACCCCAAGGTCAAACAATGCAAAAAGACTAAGAGCCAACAAAACCCCCAGATCACTCCATCTTAGACTCTGCAGGCCTCAGTTAGCGCTTAAGGTTTAAAGTTCATGACAGCACAGTTACAAAGTATAGCTTGTTTGGAAGGATTACTGGGAGAAAGCTTCTTCTCTCTCGTGAACTTTAAAGTATTCCAGAGTTAGATGTGCTTGATCCAAATTGTGTTATGCAACAGGACAGTGATCCCAAACACAGCAGCAAATCTGCAGATTAGCTGAAAAAGAAAAGAATGGAGGTGCTGCAGTGGCCCAGACGAAATCCAGACCTCAGCCTGACTGCGACGCTGTTGTTCATCGAAGAATAGATGATTTTTTTGTTGTTGTATCCTGATCTATAAAACCTTAGACGTCAAAAAGACGACTGTCAGTTTAAAATCAAAAGAAACAAAAAACTTTTGGTATCATCTTAAATATTTATCCACTTTAAAAAAAGTTTGCTTGTTAATCACCTTTCAGGTAATTGATTGATGAATTAGTTCTACCTTGTTTGTTCACAGACCCTGTCTTTCACTATAGTAATAAATAAGCTTTTAAGTGAGCAGCATTAATCATCAGATGAGTCCTTCCCCTCCCCGTGAAGGTCTGTCTCACAGTATTGCCTTTTTCATAACAGCAGAAGGTCTGAATGCCTTCTGTTGACACACAGGACAGACTGCATGAAAATCTTATTGCATGCTGACTCAGTTATACGGGACCATTTTCCCTTAAGGAGCATAAAATCTAGTAAAAAGGTCAGCTAAGGACTGAAGAGTATTTATATCCCACCATTAGAAGAGTTACTGTAGTTTTACTGTTCTCAGAGGGTGACATTAGCCTAAAGACTCGACTGAAATTAGTGTTGACACACATTATTGACACGCATTAATCATCAGGCAGGGCCATTACGAGCCAATCCCATTACAGTTCAGCAGTGCCGCTGTAGTCAGGCGTGGGGTTACTGCGTGCTCACTTATCACTAAGTGACGTGCCACATATGGCTGAATTGATGAGATGCATTAGAAGCTTGATAAAGAGAAGTGTGGGGCTGTTCTGCCTGTTCCCAGCTCCATATTTTCATTCTTTGCATTATTCACATTTTAAACCAGCTTTTATTTCATACTGAGCTGCTACACAGGCCCCCGACAAACAAGCTGTTATGGCCTTTACTTTAAATCAACTGTCTTCTGATTGGTTGCCCCTCAGAAACAGAAAGGGGTGGGGCTTCTGTGCTCACAGAGACTGAGATGACCATGTCTCTATGGCCCAAGAAGCTACTGAGGGTCCCTTTGTGTCGCCTGGGACCAGTTTGGCATGGGAGACCCTAACAGGAGCTCTTGCTGCCAGGATCACACCAGGAACCAGGAATGCACAAACACCGCCATTATGATAAGGTGGCGATTCGTCAGGTTGTCATGGTTCTGTACGAAAAAGGTGCAATTCTCACTCTGGATTAGCAGGGAGAGAGTTCAATGATCCTGAGATCTTTGTAACATCTTCGGATAAGTGGGAGATGGACAGATGGAACGCTCTATGACATCATAACAAACTATTTTTAAGGCTGAGCACGTTGATTTGAAACTTTGACCGCATGTAATCTGTTCAGCATCAGCTGTGTTTGAGTTCCAACCGCCTCCTGTGTTGGACGAGAGTCTCATCTTTTAATTTGCTTCTGTGCTTTTTAGTTTATTTGGATATGATTGTGTTCGTCGCTGCCCATTGTCGACCTTCAGCACAAACTTTTACAGAGATCAATCCAGCCCTCGGCCTCGAACATGAGGAGAACCTCATGTGCCCACTTTAGCCACTTGACTTCCTGCTTCTTCGTGTTTGTTGACCATCACAGGTGCCCGTGTGGTTTTTAGGAGTAAATTAATGTTACGAACTTTGTTTTGATTTTCAGAGGTCGCCACGGGGAAACTTTTGGATTTGGCTGAGGGAGCGAACGCGGCGCTGACCCACTCAGGAACAAAGCAGACCCAGTCGGATCCCTTTACGGTGCATAATCACGCAACAGAGAACAACAATACTGTATGGGTAAGACGAGAGAAGGGCTGGTCAGTACGTTTCAGCTGTTTCAGCTTGATAAGAAGACTGCCGTGCTGGAAATGGTGATTAAGCGTCCGAGTGATGTACTGTACCTGTTGTATTCAAAGGAGTGTATTCTACAGCCGAGCCGCTGCCGTGATGAAGCACACAATAGCCTATTGAACAGAACGGGCCTTATCACATAACTGGCGAGGGTGTGGGGCTGCAAACAGCATAACTCAACCTCCTGAGAGCATAGAGGAGACTTTGTGCATGTTAATGTATAATAAGTAAGGACTGTTATCACCTCATAAGACAAGAACTCTGAATTTAACCTGTGTGTGTGTGTGTGTGTGTGTGTGTGTGTGTGTGTGTGTGTGTGTGTGTGTGTGTTTTTTCTGTCTGGCAGGAGTTGGAGGACGGTCTGGACGAGGCTTTCTCAAGGTGAGGAGATGAGTTAATTTGGGTTTTCCCTGAAGCTCAGGCTCTAATGAGCTGCTGTTTTGGGATCAGGAGTCTGTAGTTTGGGCTGCACTTGTAGTAAACACTGCCTCTCCCTCCGCTTGACTCACCCCGGCTCAGTTTACAGGCCCTGACTCAGCTGACACCCTCCCTGAGTCATGCTGCCTTTCTAGGCTTTGATTGCCACACACTGATTTCCTACGAGGGGGGAAAAGAAGACTGATTGCTTGGTATTTATATCCCAAGCTCAATGAAGATGTTGTTATTTGCAGTATAGGAAAGTCTTTTTGCCCTCACAGCTGATAATCTAACTCTGATATCTTACTAGGTTGGACCACAGGAACATTTACACATGACACTTTCAACAGAGCAGACGTCTGAGTGCATACCGAGCGAGGCTTTTATAGTTCAAATAAACCAAAAACGAAATTTAAAAAAGTGGATGCAGGACAAAAATAGTTAACTGCTATAAAAAACAAAAGCTCTTTGGAAGGAATGAAAATGAAAGGATAATTTGTACTTGGAAAACTGCCTCGAAACACAAATGTGGAGAAAGTTTGTTTAGTTTGAGGCTGTTTGTTGAAACTGAATGTTTTCATGACTGTACATCAAACTAGGAACTTGAATATGAAGCACAGGAAACACGAGGTCTTCAGGTTCAAGGTTGACTGGGAAGTCGGTTGTCTCTGCTTAACTTCTGTCTGTACCATCAACAAACTGGTCAGAGTGGAGCTGGAGGCCGCTGTGACCGATGCTTCAATTTGGGTTCCATCGGCAGGCCTCTCTGATAAGCGGCGGTGGTCTGCTGTCAAGTTTGCACTCTGCAAATGTTTACAGCTTTTCATTTTACTGCCATAAAGACTCGTTCAGCTTTTTACGACTGCGTTTATTTCCTTTGGCTCCGCTTTTCATTCCCTCTTAATTCTGCAGTGGGCCTCACATCCTCTCACTTTTCATTTAGTGGCGGGCGAATGGGCGGCTCAGTCTCTGTAATCAAGCACTAAGAGGCCATTTTAGCCCCGTTATCAGATGATTATTTGTCTGCACACACTGTAATTACACCCTAGCACCATTAGCTGCCCTCTCTGTGATTAACGAGGATGCTCCCAGCATCAGCAGAGATGCATCCGCTAACTGGAAGTTCGGATTCCCCGAGGGAAAGGTCGACTTCTTTGTCTGTCAGGAGGAGCTGATTGTGCTGGTTGATGAGGGGTCAGAGCGAGAGAGTGAAAAAATTAGAGGCAATTTATGAGTCTGTGAATGAGGATGTCACTGAGTAATGAAGTTATTTACAGTTTACAGTTTAGCACGAGGAGTGAAATAAGCTCCAGATTAATGGATTGTTTACAGCACAGTAAATGTGACTTTTTAATCACTGTTCTGTCTGATTAAGAAACAGCTCGGTATTATTTCAGATTAAAGAAACAGCAGCAGCAGAGATTAGTGGTCAGAGGGTCTGTAACTCATTATTAGGGGCGAGCAGCACACGCACCATATGTAGCTGCTTTGCACACAGGCACAAATTAAGAGTTTCTTAATGCGTTAAATAAACTTGTTGTTTGTGATCCAGGACATTTGAACTGTTTCAGGAAAGTGTTATCAATAAACTTTGTTAGACAGTAGTTAAAAATATTAGTCTCCCTGATGTCGATTAGTCAAAGTATTTTCTGGTAAACATTTTTAATTTAAAAAAAAAAAAAGCACCTTTGAGTTGTTCCCCTATCTTCACTGTCAGTGAGGTTCATCTCAGAGGATAAGTCAAGGTTTTCTGCATTTTAAAGACATTTTGCTGTCTTAAATAAAAGAAACGCATCCGTATGACTCTTTTGGAACCTTCCTGTTATTTAATAGTTTATCTTTTAGATGGCCATAGGTGATGTCAGTAAGAAGGGTGTAAAGCTGACAGAAGTACTGCTATAAGTGCTAAATTTATGCCCTATGGTTTGCTGGATTGTTCCCTTAAAGGCCCGATTTTGATCCCCAGAATGAGCCAAAGTATACAGTGTTGTGAAACTGCAGGATGTTTCACAGTTCATAAAGTAACAAGCAATGCTTGAACTTTTTGTTTCATTTCTTTTTTCTCATGCTCCTAAATAATCGTGCTTTTTACTGAGCTCAGAAACACGCTCACTCTTAAAGTGAGAGCATGCATTCAGACTCGGTAACATTTCCCACAGTGATGGTTTTTAAAAGCGCGTCTGAAAGAGTCTCAGAGTTCTACTGAAGGGATGCAGCACCCCTCGTCGGTGCTCGAGGGCAGTGATGGACGTGTCGTTCCAAAATCTGTTGAACCGATCGAGGCCGTCATGTGGCTTTCACTTGCATTTCATGTCGCTGTGTTGTCAGCCTCCCATCAGCACAGCAGTGTTTCCTGCTAGGCTGAAGGTGAGCTCGGTGGTTCTAAACAAAGCTGCCAAGATGCCCTCACACAGAGTAACAGAGCCACAACAAGCTTTCAGAGCTTTCCTTTAATTTGTCACCAGCCTGTCCACTGTCTCTGTTGTCAGCTCTGACTGTTGTTGGGATTTGAGATTCTGCACTGCCCTCTGCTGGCTGGATCAGTCCAGTTGCTTTATAATTAGGCCTTTCAGGAGAGTTTGTTGCCTGACTTGTGATGTTTTCTTTGCACCCTCAGCCGCAGTCTGGATAGCTTTGAATCCTACTCAGGTAATAATATCATGTCACTGGATGTTGTGACCTCATCGTCCTGTCGTCAACCTCACTGTTTAAGCCTGCTCATCTGTGCGGGTAGCCGTGATCAACCACCCCACGTGTCTCCGCATCATGTTTCATGACAGGAACCATTAACATAGCACAGAACGGTAGCCAGTCGACTAACTTTAGAGCACAGTGAGGAGGAAGCCTTCACTCTTTTACCATTTCACTGTTTAAAAAAAGTATGAGGGACGTTTCTGCCACAGATCCTGATGTTTCCTCTACTTTGTCCACGCCGTCATCACAGATGTTTGAGTGTTTGCCTCACATCCGTCAGCTTTAACACAGAGACGGAGAGTGGCACGTTCATACGAAGTAAAAAAAAAGCCCTTCTGTTTATGATCAGAGGAGCTCGTGTTAGATTGTTATGGTTGATCAAATACGGGATTTGTTTCATTTCCACATCTGGCCACATTGTTATTATTTTCTAATCATTTTCATTAAAAATGTGATGTCCATTTTTATGTTCCTGTTTTTTGTGCACGCTGTACTGACCATTATCAAAGATCTGTAAACATTGCAAACAGAAAATCAGATTTTATAGACTGTATACAAAAGATGGACATTATCCTTTGAAGTGTTCCAGATGTCCTTTTCTTCAGCAGTGCTTTCAAGTTCCTTCTGGGAACTTGAAAGCACTGCTTCCTTAGACATTCCCAAACCGGATGCGATCTCTGCGGGGAACTCCTCCCAGTTGTGTGGAACCTCAAAAATAGTCCAGGAAGCCTAATTAGACCCCGAGCAAGCTCAACTGGGTCCTATCAGCACAGAGGATAAACATCTCTCCTTTGAGCTTCCTCCAGACGTTGCCGACTCCATCTCAGCGATTCTGCCCTGCACCCCAGTCATCTTTAGAGCTTCAGATGGAAGCCATGTCCATCTTTTATGTACAGTCTATAGTTTTACCAAAGCCGCTAATAAAATGTCTTTTCTTTTTTTTTTCTTCCCCTTTGTCGCTACAGACTCGCTGAGTCTCGCACTAACCCCCAGGTCCTGGACATTGGGGTGAACCCTCAGGACTTCAGCACTGAAGAGTGCCTGTCCCCCGGCAAATGGGACCAAGAGGAGTCGGACTTCACGGCACAAAAAGACACGTGGGGGTTCTAACGTGAAGCCTCGGGCCAAGAAGGGAAAACCAGGAAAACGAGGATCCCGGTGGTAAACGTGTCCGAACACTGCAGTGACGAAACGGACACTGTGACATCCGCCATGTTCCCCACCGCCTCCCTGCTGTCGTCTTCTCTCTGATGCATGCGTAGTTGCGTGACCGGAGGAGGAAGGCGACACGAGCAGGCTGCTCACAGAACAGGCCAAAGCAATACAAACCATTTATTCCTTTTTTTAAAAAGAAAAACATGCAGTCAGTTAATGTGCGTTGCAGTCTGTGTGTCACTCCTGTGTCTGTTTACTGTTGTGTTTGTGCTTGTGTACACCACGTGTTTGTGTGAATGTGCAGTGTATATGTGTGCAAAGTGAGCCGAGTGCTGTTTGTGTCATAGTGAGGTCACAGAGGGTGCTGGTGAGTGTTTTATATACCTGAACATGGAGCACTGTAACTGGATTTGAGGGAAACTCACTGGTGAGGTTAGAATCCTGCGTGCTTCGGCCTTTTGTTGGGCACCAAAAGCTTTAAAAAAAACAGTGTGTATGTGTTGGTCAGAGAGTGTTTGTGTAATAAGAACAAAGTGACAATCTTTTTCTTTTTTTTTTTTTTTTGTATTGCAAAATCTATTTTTGCACTCTGCATTCATCCGTGTTCGAAAGCACACATTTCATGTAAGGGAATTTAATGTCCACACGTGTCAGCCTCATCATTTAGGACTATATGCAGTGCCTCTGTTCGCCTTTCCTCCTCATCCTTAAATATTTGACCCTCGGTGAGACTTCACCATCGGTGAAGATGACCTGAAAAGAGTTATAAAAAACAAGCAGTGTGAGAGGATGCAGGTGTTACGCGGCGCTCCATCACCATATGTTAAATTATGTTCACTCCACCAGTTTACTATATTTTTCCCAGGGATGGATCCCAGTGTTATTTTAGCATTTGTTAATATATTCATTTAATTTAATTCATTGGTTTTCAATAAAAATCCAATTATCAGTGTGTGTCACGTTTTATTCTGAAATCTAAATGTTGAATATTATTTTTATGTCATGTCTTCTCCACTGTGGGGATTTGCTGCCTGTTTTCTTTTCTCTTTCTTTTTTTTTGGACTGATTTGTCTAATTCAGAGCTCATAAAACTCTGCTTGCTTTTGCATGTATATTTTTTTATTTATAGATAAAAGAAATAATAAAATAATCACAAATTGTTTGTAGACATCGTAATAGAAATACCTTTGTTCGCACAGTGGCGTGAGGCAAATCTGCACAAATCTAAAATTTTAATTAAAAAATTGAATGACTAAAAATAAAGTTTATGATCATGACCGCTCAGGAGAGTTTGATGCTGTTGCTTGTCGGAGTCCTGAGACGACATCTGTCAGCGTCCAAGAAGGAGGGGGTGGTGAGCCTCACAGGTAACATTTGTTGTTTCTGAGACTGCGCGCTCACAGATCGGCTTATTTCAATGAGTCAACCCTCTTATTTAAAAATATTTAAATACTTGTAGCTTGTAATTGTAAGTTTCTTTTTCCTTAAGATAAATGTGTACATTTAACTAGCAAAACTCAGAAGGTGGCGCCAAATCCTCATGTTTTTTCTGCATTTGGAGACGCATGCGCACAGGATTACAGACGGATCTCGGTTATTTCACTGCTTCGTCGAGCCAAAGGTCGAAATATGGGTCGTGTATTTACGTCTTTTATTCGTTTACTTATTGTGTGGTCCACTTCTCAAAGAGCTCCAGCCGTCGCCTGGGTAAAAGAAGCTGTCTCAGTGCGCCATCGTGTGGAACATACAAGAACATACAGCCGATTTTTTATTTTCTTCTTTTAAATACATTTTGAAAGCTGTTTAACTATAAGTTACGTCATGCATCAAATATCCCATATTTTGGAAATTGTTTTGTTAAAGTGGGTGTAATACTGCTTTTTCTACTGTGATGATAATAATTATAACAGTAATTATTATTAACAATGGACGGCCTGAGAGATGAGGCCAGGTATGAGTCACCGTGGGCTCTCATGTTCACAGAAAACATTGATCTCTGCTGAGAGTTGACGGCAGGCAGAAAGGAGAAGACACATTGAGCTGAAGTAGGGCTGGGTGATATTACCCAAAATTCATATCTCGATATTTTTTAGCTGGATGGCGATATAAGATATATATCTCGATTTTTTTTTTTTAAAGCCATAAGTTAAGAACAAAAAGAGTTCTTAGTCACACTGTGTCCCAGATGTCACACGGGCACTTTTCTTTACATACAGCGTAGATGTACATGAAGAAATTACTCAAAAATAAATTATCAGCATTTATTAAATAATCATGGTCCATAAATAAAAGAAAACAATGTTGTTTTTGTGCATAACGAAAAGCTCACAATTGTGCAGTCAAAATCAAGGCTGGACTGGGACAAAAAATCGGCCCGGGCATTTTGACTAGAGACCGGCCCACCAGGATAAAGATTGAAAATGTGACATCATTCAGGGGTAAAACCGCAAAGGATTCTGGGAACTTGTGGCAAGAGGTACTAGCGCGTGCAGGCTTTCAATTGAACTCAGTTACACAGTGATAAAAAGAAACACAAAAAATGGCAAGAAGCTGTTGTATTATTAACTGCAACAGCCGGTCGCATGACAGCCACGGGAAGCCGATCGTTTTTTTTTCCAATCGGATTACGTCGTTGAAGAGAAATGTTTTAAGCCATGTTTCCGAAGTAAGAGCCGACGGATGGTCTGGATATACCAAATATAACGTCCCAGAACACTCCAGCTCACATGTTAGTCTGCTCCAAGCATTCCCACAAAGGTCAGAATTTTGTAGTAGTTAATACGTCATTTTTCTTAACATAACTGGTGATATAGGTTACAAGCAAGTCTGGCGCTGAACAGAAATTGTCGCGCTATGCTCCTTTGTTTATTGTGCATAAATAGTGAATTGTCCTGACACAATATTGCGTTTCACTTCTGTTATTACCATGGTACATTGACAAAAACATATACTTTTATTCACAGGATAAAACAGTTGTTTTGTATCACTAATTGTCCAGTGCGATTACAGCATACAATATTATTGTCACTGCTACATTTCTGTAATGAACCAGAAATTATTTCCACTACTAATTAATTACCGTTGAGCTCAAAGGTCCTATTAATAAACGGTTAACGAATGTGTATTTATGACGACGATTTGTGAGACTGGTAAACTTACCTTTGTTCGTACGATGGTCTTTCGTTCTACACGGTGCATTTCAAGGTCCTGTACTCATCCGTCGGTAAACTGTACCTGGGCTTGTTGCAGTGACCTGAAGTTACTAAACTTCATGAGTGTATGCACTCACTCCAAGAACCGTGTAATTATAAATCTGAGCGTGGTGAAAGTTGGGCAGCATGCTAACGTCCTTTGTCCACTCTGTGTGCTCGTAAGGGTCTGACCCTTTCACACCTTTGATTTTTTCCTCGTATCTTTTCTTTGTCTTTTCGTCGAGTCTGTCTTTGTACGGACCGGCATTGTTCTCCTTTTGTTTTGTACATTCCTTTTTTGTGCGGCAAAGAAAAAACAAGAAGGCAATGTAACCGGAGAATGAACGTTTTGCGGTGCTGCAAATGCTTGCATTTGATGCGGTACTTGGATTGTTTTGCCACGAGTTCCCGGCATGCAATGCGCGAAAATCACGTGATTGCTAAACAAGGGGGCGGGTGCATTCGGCCTCCTCGGCTGTAATTGGTCCAGGCCAGAGTCGATCATGACCAATTGGCCAATCCAACACCTGTCATTATATACACTCTTCCTAAAAAAAAAAAAAAAAAAAAATCCTTAGGCCCATAAAAACAAAAAATCGTCCAGCTATGGTCAAAATGTAAACTAATAGACGCTGAGCGTAATAACAAAGAGACAGATTTCACAGCTGCACCACGTCTCTGAACAGGTGCCATTTGTGGTCCTTATACACACACAGTACGGTAATATTATGTTGAAGCACAGTACGTATCACTCCGCGAGGCGGCTCCATCAAGCGGTGCAGCTCCGTAGCTTAGCAAAGTCATATTAAAACATTTTTTGACAGATTGCTGAGCGCTGTGTACCACATAAAATCGGTTCGCGGTCAGTAAGCACAACCAGAATTCATACATAAGGCGCACTGTCGATTTTTGAGAAAATGAAAGGATTTTAGGCCGTGCAGCCCTCCTGGCTGCATGTCGTTAGCGCGGTTAGCTCGTTAGCGCGGTTAGCTCGTTAGCGCGGTTAGCTCGCTAACACGTTGACACCGTCCAGCCCCACGCACGGGGCGATCCGAGGTAACTCGCTAACGGAGATTTTCCTCTTTCATCTTGTCATTGCCTGCAGGTAAAGCTATGGGGGAGGGGAGGCCGAGTAAAGTTGCGTAGACAAAAGTGGACGAAAGAGAGGCAAACCTGCGGCTCCACAAGTATAATTATAACGTAACAAAGACTATATCGATATAAACGATATTGTCACATCTTATATCTCGTATGAAAATATATCGATATTTTTAAAAAACTCAATATATCGCCCAGCCCTAAGCTGAAGTATTGAAAGTAGAATAGTTTCAGTATCTGGTGTCAACCATCCAAAGCAACAGACAGTGCAGGATGGGTGGAGCAGGTGGAGACGATTGTCAGAGGTAATGCGTGACAGAAGGATAGCAGCAGGTGTGAAAAGGAGAGTTTACAAGATGGCAGTGAGACCTGCTGTGGTGTTTGGTTTGGAGACAGGAGGCCGAGCTGAAGATGATTTTCTTTGGGAGAAACCGGGATGGACGAGATTAGAAATGAGCACAACAGCAGCCTGGCTGTGGATCCAGCAGCTCTCCTGTAGACAGGAGTCTCTCCTGGCATTTCTGAACAGTCCAATTAGACCTGCACTGTATAATCCAACATCCTTTAAACATCTCTGCTCAGGTGCTCTCCACAGCCCGACTCACCAATGTGCTTCGGTCATGCGTTCAGCCTAGTACTGTGGGGTGAGCTGTGGCCATCTGGGAGACGTCCAGTTGACCTTTTTCCAAATTTCAACCTCACACTTTAAAAAAAAAAAAATCCAATGTAGACATTTTTAAGGACACAGGTCTCACAGTATGTTTAAGGCCTGTTTATGACCTTAAAAAGGTCGTTCATGCTGGAAACCCCTCCAGTGGACCTGAGTTAAAACAATCCTGCAAAGAACAGTGAACCAAATTTCCTCCACAGTGGTGTGAAAGACTCACTGACAGTTATCAGTAAATATTTGATTGCAGTTATTACTCCCAAGGTGCGCACAACCAGTTAGTCTTGTTTTGCTCTATTATGTTGACTCCTTTTATACTTGACACACATATTTCTCACGGAAGACCCTTCTTCTGTACCAAACAGTTCACAAACACTTCACTGTTCCCTTCCTGCTTCACCAGCTTCCTCCCTGAAAACTTGACTTGACTTTATTCAGGAATGATTTAAGTGAACATGGCTGAAAAGGCTGAAAATGGGTCAGTGTGTTCACATTACATCACCCTATTCATGAATTAAAAAAGATGACTTTGAATGCTTTATATATTGTAATGACATTTATTTTATTTGAACATACAGTGTTAAAAATAAACAAACAAACAAAACTATCCTCACCTACTCCCTATCAGCACTGTGCACCTGTGTGGTTAATGTAGAAAGATTACTGGAGATTAAACATAACTAAACATAATTTATTGCCATGCAGTGAAACTGATGGTTACACAGGGTCTGTAAATATCAGCTGCTGATAAAACTTGTTTAATGGTGCTTTCATTTGTTTACATACTTTCAAAATAAAGCAGTCTGGGTGAAGTCGTCACGTTTCGTCATCACGAGCGAATGATTTCGCCACCCTACGCAGCGGTTGCATCAGGTCATTAATATGACTTTTTTTTTTCAGAATCCTTCCTGTTTTGTTTTTTTCAAAATAAAATCACACATTAAAGACATTAACTGTAAAATATGTTATTAAAAGGCTACTGGGGGGAATGATAAAGCAGGCACTTTTTGCTGGCTCAGTATGAGTGGTTGCTCAACAGGTTTAGCAGCAACATCAATAGTCAAACTCCCACTTCAAAGTTTTGACTGTTTACAAACCTTAAAGCTCATCTTTAACTCAGTCCAGCACATCTGAATCAAGTCACATATATTTTTGAATAATTAGAAATATACTAAGATTTAAAGACTTTACTGATGACAGGTGACATCAGAAAAAACTGTGGCTGAGTGCACGGTCAGTGTGCCATCTCCAAAGGAAAAATCCTTGATCGGGTGTTTTGGTGATGGTAATGGAGACGGTCAAGAGTTTACATTCAGCATGGATGTAATGTCAATGAATGTCATGATAATTTGTGAGTTTTAATAATTTCTTTGAACTGATTGGTGAAATGATTGTACAGCCTTTAACAACATTAGGTTTCAATAGACTCAAGTGTAGACATACACACCTTTAATATATGGTTAAATGTAACTTAACAAGTTGTATCTTGACCAGATGCTTTTTAGTATCCATCAACATGCTTCTGGCAAAGTGCTTTTTTTTTGGGGGGGGGGGGGGGGGGGCTTTTTTCTCATTTATTAGATAGTAACAGTGAAGTCTGACAGGAAAGTGGAGGGAGGGTGAGGGGAAGACATGCAACAAAGGCCTGCTCATCCCGGTGAGCTAAACTGGTGCTTCTGGCATAATTCTGGTTGGATATTTAACCACTAGTCTCCGCAGAAAAGGTGGAGTCTAAATTAAAATTGGTTAGTTTCCTGGCACGGACCCGACTTCAGATTTTAAATAAGGTCGTGGCTTTAGCGTTAGCCTTTTTTATTTATTCCAAAACCAGGTTTAATGTGTCCTGTTGGAAAACCCCATCTGTCTCAGACAATTTGAAGGTAAATGGCCTGTATTTATATAACGCTTTACTAGTCCCTAAGGACCCCAAAGCGCTTTACATATCCAGTCATCCACCCATTCACACACACATTCACACACTGGTGATGGCAAGCTACATTGTAGCCACAGCCACCCTGGGGCGCACTGACAGAGGCGAGGCTGCCGGACACTGGCGCCACCGGGCCCTCTGACCACCACCAGTAGGCAACGGGTGAAGTGTCTTGCCCAAGGACACAACGACCGAGACTGTCCAAGCCGGGGCTCGAACCGGCAACCTTGCGATTACAAGGCGAACTCCCAACTCTTGAGCCACGATCGCCCCTCGAAGGTAGTCCTGCTCCTCTTTCTTTATTGCGTCCACTTTGTGTAGTGTGCCAGCACCACTGCAGAAGAACAGCTTCTGATGCTCGACAGCTGGTTCAGTGTTCTTAGCTTTGAAAACCGAATCTTAACTCGTCCAAACATACCACGCGTCATTGATGCCAAAGAGCTCAATCTTTAAAACTCTTCCTGAGACTGCATTTGGCTCGTCCATGTGGGCTGCTGCACATTTTTGAAGCAGGTGCTTTTTATGGTCGCGACCCTCGCAATCCATGATCATGTGAAACTCTCCAGTGTGGAAGACCGATGACTCCACACATTGACCAATACTCATTGGTCTGAGTATCAGTGGTTCCAGTGAGAGCTGCCAAACAATCCTTATTATGCTGGCAAAGATCTAATCAATCATGATCACTAAAGGTAACAGGCCTTGGGCTCGTTGAGTCGACCTTCAGCAGAACTTATTAAAAGATTTAAGTGAATGTGTTTCCATGTGATTCACATCATTTTTATGCTCGTCTAACCTTTCAGTGACTCCCTTTGAGCTGTGAATGAGTGCATCCCCATCTGAGTAGAGGATGAAGCTGATCAGAGATCAGTATGTGTTAGTTTGCAGTGAGTCTTCCCTTTCATGTGTTTTAAAT
Organism: Maylandia zebra; assembly: GCF_041146795.1. Classification (NCBI taxonomy): domain Eukaryota; kingdom Metazoa; phylum Chordata; class Actinopteri; order Cichliformes; family Cichlidae; genus Maylandia; species Maylandia zebra. The sequence continues at coordinate 12,399,409 of NC_135185.1, forward strand.
CATATAACTCTCAGCACATTTTATTTTGAAGGCGTGGCATTGAGCGTTTTTTTGAGGGGGAGTTTTGGTAGAGAAGACCGTGTGAGAACAAAGACAGGAGCTCAGGAAGTTGAGCATTTAGTCACCAGAGCGATGGCTGGAGGGTGGAGGCTGAGCGCTGTGCTGCTGCTGAGTGAGTTTTGTTAAAGAACTTTTAAAAAAGCTTCCTGGAAGCAGAGCGTGTGTGCTCTTTATGACGAAGGGGAAAGTATTTTTATGTGGTGAATGTCCGTGTGATTGTGAGAGGAGCACGCCGAGGGTGAGATTGCGTCACTCGGTATCCAGTCAGCCTTCGACAGCTTTCACTGTCTTTACTTAAATTTACTCGAGCAGTGATCCGATCTTGTTTTACTAACAACCTCGGGAAGGTAACACTAACATGTTTCCTGTTGTGTAATCTGCACTGCAGTTATTTCCACGTGTCTGTGGCTGGATTCATCGCCGCGTCCTAAACTGACGATTATCTGTTTTTCTTTAGAGGAAGTTTAGTTTAGTGTAGCAGAGGAGGTTTCGTTCAGATTTTTACAGTTTGGTTCAGGTTGGTCTAAAGGTCTACACACACACACACACACACTCACTCACTCACTCACTCACGTGTGTATGTGTGTGTGTGTGCTTGTTTGACAACAGAAAACCAACACGAGTCACGAGCCAGACGAGTCACAAGATCAGGCCATATTACATCATTTCCTAGACATGACACTTCCCTGCGGGCCCACCTTTCTGTTCCAAAACTTGAACATCCGGATATTTGACTTTGTCAGTGATTTAAAAAAAAGATTTTAAAGAAATTGAGCTTTGTACAGAGTGCAGGTTTCCCCAAACACTCTGAGTTATTACTGCTATAGTGACCAAGTGACCTTTTTTTATGCGACTGCGTAGCATTTTTATCAGCTGCCCCTCCTCCCACATGAGACAATGTTTACAAATGTTAACACGCCTGACAAATACACAAAGAAGGGACTCACAAGGATCAGAATGACTAACACACTGTAAGCTGACCAAAGCTAAAAGTAAACTAAAACTGATTCACTCAGGTTTAAAAATGGGTCATTCATCTCCACAGGATGTAGTTAATCTGTTAATTGTTGTTATTTAAGCTCAGCAGAGAGCTCGTCTTTGGCATCAGCTAAAAAAAACAGCTTCATAACAATAACTCTGGCCTCAGACCACAAATATAAACTTCCAAACTTTATGCAAACTGCACTCAGTACACTGTTGTATGGATTATGCAAAAACATGCGCCCTGCATAGTGTTTCTTTATTTGATATAAATCAGTTGCATGTAACTGTCTCACCTGAGCACACTCTTTGCCTCGACGGTTATATTTAAATGTACAACATGCTTAATAACGTTTGCATTTATTTATAAAGCTCACTGTAATTGGTCAGAATAAAGAAACCTCATCTTTCTGTTCCTAGGTGTGTTCGTGCAGGCTTTGAGCGGGCAGCCAGTGAAGTGCACCGTCTCCCATGATGGTGGCACGACCACGTACGCCCTCCAGACCGAGTTTTCTGACAAGGATGTGCAGAAGCCCGAGTTCTCGTGGTTTAACATCTCCGTGAGTGACCTCTCACATATATGTTCTCTTATATATATCATAAACTTTAAAGGGTTCCATGTAATTTGTATTTATTCGGGATTTTGTCGCATGACAGGCTGATCATTTTTATTTGTTTTCATTTGCTGACTTTAGAAATACGTCCTCGCCAACCACCTCGATCAAATTGCTGTGGTGATAAGTCGCAGCTTCAACGCTCTCACTATCAGAGCTTGCATCGAAAACCTTTTCTGTGAAGGACACGTCAACTCCAAGGTACAACCCTCCAAATATGAGAAAAAACTTTATTCCACACTGGAGGGAAAAAACTTGCCTGTGTTATCGGACGTGTTGTAGTGTGAATAGTGCTGTTTGCTCAAGAGAGGTTGAGTTTACTCTGCAAATCTGCTAATCACAAAATAAATATGCAGGGAAAACAATCCTGTCAGCAGTACTTCATCCTAATAACTGTCTCTTTTTGTTTTCCGTAGGGGAAACCTCTCGACTACACGGCCAACTGCACCAGTGAGTATCGCTGCCCCGTCCTCACATTGTGTCTGGTTTTTGTTTTCATCAATTTTGAAGTAAAATATGAATTTCTCGTGTTCTTTTGCAGCCGTCTGCCCTCCCGTAGCTTTGCCCGGAGACCAAGGTGAAAAAAACAGTCAGTATTTATGTCACTGTGTCTGTGTGTCACTAAAAGAGACGAAACTGAAATGAAACGTGATTAAATCACAGGAATGTTTGGCAGCGTCTGCATGTTTTCACACGTGATGAACAAATACAGGAAAGGGCCTCATTATTAGATAACACATATCTGTAACACCAGTTACAGTGGAGAGATCAAACTTTGTTACACTAGTACTTTTTACCCGCTCTATTTATTTATGACATCATCTTTAAATAACAGTGTTGCATGCTGTGTGACGTCCCATTCAGGCTATTTAAGAGAGGTAATAAACTCTGAGAACGTGACTGTTTTTATTAGCTGTGAATAATTTATTTGGCCTTTAATGCAATATTAAATATTATTAAATCTGTTTTCCTTCTCAGGGAACTCTCATCACTGGATCATCCCTGTCATTGTCATTGTCATAGTGATAGTGATAGCGCTTGCATGCATCATCCTGTGCTGCAGAAATGAAAATCTCAGGTAATCTTCTCCCCGTATATAAATCATACAATGACATGCTGTGTCCTCATCTGGCGTGTTCATAACTGCTGCTCTGTTTTCATTGGCAGGAGATGCCGCTGTGGGCAAACCAGAGGACTTTACATCGTCGGGAAGAAAGAAGCAGCAAAGCCAGAAATTGTGTAGAAAGAACAGATCTGAAACGATGATCTTTCCCCTTTTTTCACTTTGAAGTAGAGTGTGCATGAAAAGGTTAATCTCCACCTGTGAGTGGATGCTTTCTGTAGTTTCCCACTGCATCTACACAGTAAGTGTAGATGCAGTGGGAGTGTGGACACTTCCTCTGGACTCATCTTCAGTTTCTCTTTGTTCGTACTTTGGCACAGTTAATGACAGCACAGTGGTGGTAATGAGTGACAGAATGACACTTATGTGACTGGATGCTGGAGACTTGAGGTGCTAAACTCTAAGTCATGTGTGACCTTTTATTTTAAGCATTACTTAATGATGATAATAATAATAATAATAATAATAATTCGTCTCTGAAGCAGTGGGCAGCCACTGGGCACCCGGGGAGCAGCGTGTAGGGACGGTACCTTGCTCAGGGGTACCTCAGGGTAGCTGTTTAGTGGATTCGAACCCTCCTGTTTTGCATTATACTTGCCAAAGCTGAACCCCAGCTCACTGATTAGTGTTACTGTAACTGTATCTGGCTACGGCCTCGATCCCGTTGTTGATTTTATTCCACTTGCCGGTTAGCTGTGAGGGATTGGTGCACAGGTGAAAAGTTCTCTGGGCTGTGGAAGCTCTCAGACTCTTTGCTGCACCAGCGAGTGCACTTTGAGGAGCCAAAAAGCATTAATACATTAATACAACCCCCCCCCCCCCCCCCCCCCCCCCCCCGTGTAAACCAGCTGTGGAAGCTCAGAGACTCATAATGCAGCACCAGGGCGTGCACTTTCAGTGTCCTATAGCATTACAGCACATAGTATATATAACATATAGTAATATAAAGATGAATATAGATGACTTACTATCTATATGCTACTGATATTTTATAATATGAAACTATATTATTTATATATAAATATATTATTTTTATTATTATATAACTTATAAAGATGAACATTGCGATCTTAAACTACTCGTCATGTGTCCTCTTTACGCTGTCCTTATGAAGTGTATATTTTAAGCTGTCAATCAAACATTTGTTTCTCTATCTGCTGTATTACTGTTTCTTTTTCACTCATTAAAAGCTTCTGCTCAGACTCATGAGCTCATTGTATTTTTTGCAGCTCATGCTTGGTTTTAGTTTGTTTTTTCTTTCTTCCTGTTTTTCCTACAGGGGCTTTTTTTGGGTCTTCTATCTGGTGATATGTTCTGAGCCAATTGAAGCTGAGCAGGTGGGTTGACACATGCACAAGGAAATGATTGGTCATGTTTGTGCTGCTGCCACTTCAGAACACAATGCCTCTGCACATTTAAGCAATGACAGTCACGAGTCTTGTTCTGGGGTGGGGGCTTTTTGATGAAGCTACAGAGGAGTCCTTAAACGTTCTTCATTTTTTTTGCTGATGTAAAATTTAAAAATGTAGTTATAAAATCCAGAATGCATGCTGGTGCTGCGGGTGGCCGTGTAACTCCAACAGCATTTACTGTGTGTGTACATAACAGGAAGGAAGAGGGCAGAGGGGCTTTTCTAATTCACTGCAAGAAAAATCACTGGTGGGAGTTTCCCTGCACATGAACCTGCAGCGACACTCCAAACTCGTTGCTTGTTTATATACAGTATGTATCTTTAGCTTATATTCAGCCACAGACACAAACTGTTTGACCCAAAACATTGACTTTCACACATGCTACTCCATAACATGGTGATGTCACCGTGTTTCCCTTTCTGTGAGGTTACTGCAGGTCAGACAGCAGCTTATGTAACATTACAAGTATACAGAACACGCATGGATGTGGTGTGAGTAGTGTCAGCCAATAGGGAGGAAGCCGTCTGGCAGAGCATGCCATAGTATACAGTCATCCTCACGTTGAGGTAACTAGGCCACAACCGTGTGACCTTACGTGACTGGTGTGCATTGCGGTGGAAGAAGAATTTAGAGATTTCCTGGAGCGTTCAAAGAATTTGCAGTCTCAGAACAAACCAAACCAAAACAGTCTGTCAGCTGCTGTAATCAAAGTGGTTTTAATCCTCATAGCCATATAATGAAACAGCTCGAGGTGGATAGATGTTAAAAAAATGTTATAAATATAAGTAGTGGTTAATAAAAACAAAGAAAATAAAGAAGAAGAATGAGGTCAAGTTAAGTAACCGTGTTGCAATAAACACTTCTGTTTTTTATTATTTGCAGAATGACATTGCAAAATGTTTATATTTAAAATCTGAAACCATAATTTTGGCTCTGAGTCTGTTTCTTTGGTTTCCTCTTTCCTTGTGTTTGGGTCAAAGGTCAACCAAATCACAACAGTGTGTGTATAGCATAAACCATGTAGTTTATGATTATTTTTCTCCAAAGGACTTCTTGATTCTCTCTGCGTGGCTGATGTGAGATGACTTTAAAGTCATTTTTGGTCTTTGAGGTGTGCTTTGGTTCATTATGAACTTCTCCACAAACCAGAGGTTGGAGCGTGACTTTGAAGAAAGGAGCACTGCTCATCCTTCATTTTTTAAGCTACCCAAAAACTTTCTTCCTATTTTTTTCTCATTTCTTTTTATTGTTTTGGCGGCTGAATTTTGCTACGTGACTCCCTGCAAAATCCTTTTTCTGATGTGTTATGATTTGTAACCTGTGGCTGAGAAACACCTCGGTCTTCCCCCAAAGAGTTGGAGGAAGTAGGTGGAGGAGTGAAGGGCAAGATGCGGGGCCCTGCGATGAATTAAAGGTGTGGTCTCTGTGTGGAGCTTTCAAAAGAAATCTGCAGTTCGTTTCAAGACAGAAGGACTGTGAAGACTGTGAGACACCGGCAGCGATGCTTTCAAGTGAGTAAAGAACAAAAGACTTTCAGTGTGAATAACCTGAGTGAGTCTGCTGCATTGCGTTGTTTCTGCACTCATTTAAAATGTGTTTCCTGAGTATTTTGCATTCATCGTTTTATTTGTTTTTCATGTTAGAATGAGTTCAGTTTTCCTTCAAGCACTTAAAGCTCACCTTCACTCCCAGCTTCACTGTTGCTTTGTTTTTGGGTCTTTGCTTCACTTTTTTTTGTTGAAAAAGAAGAAAGCAAAGTGGCACATTTATGCTATAAATGTGACGTTGCAGCTCATTTAAAGCTGACCAAGCATGTGTCATGACAGAAGTCAGGCACAAAGATAAGCATCGCTCTCACTGTTTGAACTTGAGCGGTGTGAGCGTTAGTGGTGTTCCTTCCTGTTTACCTGATCGATAATCAAGTCAGAGGCCGAGGAGACGTCTGCTACAGTGTGTAATGAAGTCAGTGGAGTTGATTGCTGTGACTAATTACTGTAGGCTCCACTCAGATCTGAGCGAGTGATTATTGGTCTAGAATCACCAGCTGTCAGACCTAATATGAAACCTGTCCAGACAATCCCGTATTTCTTCAAGGGAAGTGAGAATGTATCAAAAATGCCCCGACTGAAACTTTAACAGTTATTGGAGAAGAAAAAAGAAGGCGGCACAAAGACTGTCACATGAGAGCTTTTCCTATACTTAAAGAACCCAAAACACCGCTTTTAAGCTTTATCTTACCTCTAATCTGCAGAGTGTGTTTATTTTTCAAGTTTGGTATATCAGTATACCTGAGCTCGTCACTCCAGTACAGCTGTATGCACGGATTAGGACAATGTCTGTTTTTCATACAAGCATAAAGACATTAATGGCGGTTTTGAGTCTTATTAGCTTGTTTGTGTTTACCATAAATATAAAGATTAAATACCAATAAAAGCACATTTTTGTCCACAGGTAGACTTCAGCTCTCCAGCATACAGGACTTGATGTGCAATGTGTCCCACGGTGGTGGCACAGCCAAATACAACATCCAGAAGTTTGTTGATTTCATGGATGCAAACAGATCCAAGCTCGAGTTCTCCTGGATCACTGCAGACGTGAGTAGGACGACTCAGAGCAGCTTCCCATTTTAAGATGTGGTTAACACTATTATCATACATTTAAGGTCAAGCTTTATTCAAATATATCTGTAAGAACATGTGATTTTGTTGTGTGATGAACTGTTTTTTAAAATTTCTTTTTATTTTCTGACTTCAGAAAAGTGTCCTCGCAAACCACCTGGACCACGCGAAGCAGGTGATAAGTAGCAGCTGCGACACTCTCGTCACCTCAAGCTGCTACCCAAACGTTGTCTATGAAGGACATGTCGTCTTAGAGGTATATTAGAGCATAAAAGACAATCTAAGATGTGAGGGTGAAGTTTCTGTGCTTGCATGGTTTGTGGGCAAAGTGTTTTCGAAGAACAGTAAGGGCGCAGAGGCTTAGTTTAGGAGTGGGTTCGCTCGCTGTGGAAATCTGATAAACATGCTCAGAAGTATCGCAACCACATAGTAAACTGATAAACTCTCAGTTAAATTCTCAGATAAACTGAGACATCTAATTGTCTGTTTATTTTCCACAGGGGACGGTTCGAGATTACACAGCCAATTGCACAAGTTAGTCACCGTCCTCCCACATGAGCAATGTTCTGAATATTTTCTTCTCCTTTTCATATCATTTGAGCTTTTTATGACTTTTCTCTCTTTCTTTCACAGCTACCTGCCCTGCAAAAGGTCTGTTTGATGGAAAAGGTGGGACAAAAGTCTTAATCTGCATAACGTATGATTTTTAGATCAAAGTTAAAAGGAATTGGTGATTAAGATGCTGGAAATTTTCAACCGCACGCATCTTCTGTTACTTGGAGTAAAATTGCTGCAGCTGCAAAACCACAGACAGCTGTCTTTCACTTTCATTCTTACAGCACAACAAAAGTCATGCATCATAGAACTAGAATGCCTAAAAAGGAAAAAGTGTTTTGAGGAAACTGTTTTTGTGATTTGGTACTAGGGGAGTCCTGCTTGACTGTAATCCCTCCTTTCATGATTGCTGTCATGGTTATCCTGACAGTCCTACTGCTGGCAGGCCTCATGGTGTGCCTCGTGCGCTCTAGAAGGTATTCTTTTAATTGTGTCAGCATATAAATGCATCACAGTTACCTGACGTGTTTTAAATAGTTATTCTCTTGTCACTGAAGAAACAATGGTGCACCCGTGATGCAAGACTCCGCACTGCAGAGGAAAGTCCGAATACCAGCTGATGTGGAGACGGGAAATCCGGAGAGCAACGTGTAAAAGTTTCTCTGCACATGCTGGATTCAAACTTTGTGTTGATGCCTCTGCAGTATTTTATTAATGATATTCGTCCGTTATATATCTTTGTTTTTCTGTGTTTTTGTCAGGCAGTTACAGAAACACAGCAGAGTTTCCACTCAGGACCCCCAGTATAATAAATACGCTTGAATAATAAAGTCATTGTTTTAGTGCATTAATGTGTAAAATGTGTCCACCGGGTCAGTAGATCAGAGCTGTAATGGCCCTGACAAAGGCCACTTTCATGACTTCATGGGCTATTCTGCTACTACAGGGTTACCAAGTAAGAGTATGTCATAATTTATTAGAAGATTTAAATTTTTATGAGAAAAAAATCAGCAACTTAAGCTTTAAAATCAGTGGATTGAGTGAATGCTGTGTGCCTCTTTAGACTGACCTCCGCCTGCTGCAGGTACTAGAAAGAAGGAGCCTGCAGCAGTTTACAAGAAAACCCTGACAAATTTAAAGTTGCAGCACTTTATCTGTAGATGCACTTGGATCCCAATGGGAGCAGCTGAAGACATGGCTTTTCTTCACTTTTAAACTATGCATGCAGACGGTTTGATGAAGGGCTTTTATTCGGGTTTTAATGTGAAATTTACGATGGCCCAGAGAGATCAAATCCACTGGAACTTGGAGAAACATCCACAAGTAGAAACACAATCATCACATAATTGATGTGAGATTGTAGATACATGTGTGCTATTAGCTGTTTGCTCTCCGTTTGTCACTTCCACAGCTGCTCCGTCACATTATTGTCTCACTTCCTTGTTTTCCAAAGTTGCAGTGCGTTTGACCTCTCAGGGCCTCCGTGGAAAAGTTTGTAAGAAGAGACTCCTCACTAGTGAGGGTCAATTTTAAGCTGGTTTGCTTTGTAGATGAAATCTATATTTAACCCAGCTGTATCGCAGTGTGATTTCCTTTTGTTTAAAATCAATAAAATCTTCTGTTTGTGATCATGATTTTGTCTTTATCGTGTGTTGTGGGTGCAACTTCTTTCTTTTTTTCACATCTTTCAGGGACAGAAGCTTTTCAGATGAGAGGGAAAATTTGGTTCAATTTTATTTTATTTATTTAGTGAAAATCACAACAACAGTCATCTCCAGGCCCTTAATATTGGAAGGTAAAGATCATACAGCGTATTGTACAGTAATTCAGGGAAACCCCCAACAATCTGACCACTCCCTATGCGCAAGCACTGCTTTGGGAAGATTTTCCTTCCCACTGCCAATCTAACAGGAAGAATCCTCCTGCAGAAGGGAGGGAGACAGGACAAAAGACATGCTGTGGAAGAGAGCCAGATAACTGATGATTAAATGCAGAGTGTTATATAAACACATGGTCAGAGAAAGTGAAACGCTCGGTGCATCATGGAAGTCCCCCAGCAGCGTACGTGTGTCTGCAGAAATGTACGCAGGACCTTAAACGTCAGCCCACTTCCCTTAAGCTGCAGCATGTAGGAGCGTGCACACGGATATATTTTATCTTTGGAGCCATTTGGAGCTCAATTCGGCTCTGCTACAAATTCCACCACAGTTGCCAGGAGGATGCATGCAATGATGGCTACACGTGTTTCCTTGTAGGTAACCATGTTTAATTGGAAGAACAACGATTTCAAGCATCACCCTCCTTTTAATGCATCCAGTCTGCTATTCTAACTCAGTGAGCATAACATAATGATCTCCAGCCTTGTGCTCGTCAACATTTTCACCTGAGTTGATGAGGACATTATTGAAATGATCTCAGCAGGTCCTTTTATGGCATGAAATGCTGAATGATGAAATGCAGTGGAAATTGAAATTTTGAGATTAAGTTCATTTTCATGGCAAAGAAGGATTTTGCAATTCATCTGATCACTCTTCATAACATTCTAGAGTACATGGAAATTGCTATCATAAAAACTGAAGCAGCAAAATTTGTGGAAACCAGTATTTGTGACTGTACCACAAGCTGCTGTGTGCCTTCTCTTTACTCTTTTCTTGCATTCAGAGTGAGTCCTTATGTCTCTTTCTAGAAAAGCTACCTGAACTGTAGTAACCCTCACGTCAGTTCCAAGGAGCTAGTCTGACAATACAGTGAAACAATGAAGGGGATTTTTTGCTTTCTCTGTTTTCTCTGTATTTCTGCTGATGAGCTTCTTGGAAGCTTGAAACAATGTGGGCAAGGCAGCGCTCTATTTGAGGTCTACTTTAACGTGAAAGCACCTTCTTTATTGCACATTACTCACAGAGTTTCTGATCCTCAACCTTGGTGCGGTCTTAACTTTTTTTTTCAGCTACATCAGGTCACGAATGCTTTTAATTTTCTTTCACTCTGATTTTTTAGGGAATTTTATGTCAGCATCTGTTGAAACTGACTACATTTAGGATTAGAGATTAGTTTCTGAGGGACAGGAGTACATGCTTGTACTCGCAGAAGCGCGTGTATCACATTCAATTAGGTTTAATCCCAGCAGCCCAGTGCATAGCCATTCCTCTTGGATCACATCATCAGGACGAAACCCGCTCCCGTCCTGCTGCACCGACTCCCTCATTTTCATGGTATTGTTACTTTACATTTACATTACTCCCGCTTGCATCATCAAAAGTACGAAGTTCCGCTTAGGATTTTTAACAATAAAAGCACAAGCCTAACTTCAATGCAGCAATCTGAAACCATAAAGCACAATATTCAAATATGAGAAATAATAAACTAGCCTGAAGCTGTGTGTGTGTGTGTGTGTGTGTGTGTGTGTGTGTGTGTGTGTGTGTGTGTGTGTGTGTGTGTGTGTGCGCGCGCGCGCACAGTAGTTGAGACTACTCTTAATCGGTGCCAAACAAGCTTGCAGGAGCTGCTCCATTTGGATTGAATGCATCACTCATTGCTTTTTCAGCAGCGGTTTTAATAACTGGTCGTGTTTATTGCATTATTATAGATAAATAACATATTACTTTATGGTTTGTTATTTTTGGTTCATCTCAAACACACTCACACACTAACAGGAAATCCCCTACACTGGATTAAAAACTACACCTGGAATAAAGTGAAACTTCAATTGAAAAAAATAATTTGATTTAAAGACCAATATTAATCTTCACCCACGTCTGGGAAATAGTGAAATCTAAGCTTCTTCTTTCTAACTTTATTTTGAAAGCCTCACTTCCTGCAACGATGTGAAAAAATGAGCAAGACAGAAGTCTCCAGGAGCTGGCTGCAGGCTCATGAAAGAAGTGGAGATCACGCGCGAGGAAAGATGTTTCCTGCTGTCGCGCTCTTATGTGAGTGACCTGTTAATTAATAACAATAATTAATATGATTACTATTATTATTTTGTTGCTTGGAAACAAAGCGTGAAAGCTGCATGACAGAGAGGCAAAGATTTGGAGCGAATACATGTTCTGACTGTTGCGTCACTCTGTGAAGTAGCACTATCGGCTTTCTTTAAGGACATTTGAATATGTTATAATATAATTATTCTTCGCTGTGATTTTTACCGCTTTATTTTAAAGCTGCTGCACCGGTAGTATTTGTACTCCTACACTATTAGATTTTGTTATATATGCAGTTCGGGGCGGTACTAGTATTCGTAGTAATTTCTGTAGTATTCTGCATGTATTCTGTATTTATTGCAGAATTAATAGTTCTGTGTTCGCCACAGATGGTTTGGTTTCATCGATTTTGTTTTGCGTGTAAACACGGTTTACATCTGCGGCGTAACTCACATATCACACTCACACATGGGGTCACCAGTCACGAGTATTAAAATTTCAGCATTACTGAGGGAATTCCCGGGAGGCGGGACGGGGCGGGCCAGGGGGTGTGGAGTAGGTTTCCTTGCTGTCACTCGTGTCGGTGCTGTTTGTGTATGTGTGTGAGTAGTGCCACTGACCACGTGACCCAGTATTTATGGGACGACACAGCATACTGAAAGTAGTTTGAGTTTCTAACGGGCAGCTTGTAGTAAGCTCACACATCCTGATCTATTCATCTCTTCCTACTGAACCAAAACATGACTGTTAAACTCAACTTTAACATCTGACACAGAAAATGAAACCGTGACCTACTTTGACCTACGTAGTCCTTGACCTCACAGCATGAGCTTTACCTTCATTGTCTCGTGCACTAAGTGCTGATAAAATATTCATGTGCATAACTGTAACATGACTTAACTTCAAACTGCATTTTGTTCCCAGGGGTGTTTGTTCAGCTTTGCAGTGCGCGTGACATGATGTGCACCGTCACTCACGCTGGCAAAAAGACTACATACAACATCTCAGACCTGTCCCCTGATATACGAAACGAGGCTTCCCGCTGCATGTTTATGTGGTCCAATGCAACCGTAAGTGTGATTAAACCAGAGCAGTTTGATCTGTCCAACATAAGCAGCTATGACATATCAACATGTGTGCAGTGAGAAGGCATTCGGATCTATTATGACTTACTTACAGTGTGATAGTCTGGCTTGTTTTAATATAATGTGGTTGAATTGTTTTCTTAATTATTTATTTAAATTCGATGACTTTAGGATTTTGTGATCGCACACCACGGGGGCCTGTTCCTGCAGCCCGTGATGAGCAGCAGCTTTGGCACACTAATCACCTCCAAATGCATCGGCAACGTTAGCTTCACAGCCACTTGCGTGATAAAGGTATGACTCTTTAAAAAATACCTTGTTATGAACTAATTAAGTCATAAAAAAAAACGTTTAAAAATGCAAACATGTGAGGGAGGAGATTTTCTGAGTTATGTTAAGCATTGTGGGGTGAACAGTGTGTTCATAGGAGGGGTTTAATCTGGAAATGATGAGATGAATATACTGTGAAAATGTCTGTGTGGGTTCTCAGTCATCCAGGTCATGGTTGTCTGTGGAGCTCAGAAAGAAAGCGAGTGGACGTCTTTAAGTTTAAAGAACTTAAAGACGTCCACTCGCTTTCTATGCTGTGAAAACAACCTTTAATCACAATCACTGTGTCTTTGTTCTTCATAGCAAAGAGCATATGATTACACAGCCAGCTGCACCCGTGAGTATCACCGTGCTAAATTTAATTAAATAAAATTTTTGTCTTTATTTGTTCAGCCCGTGTTAGAGTTTCTGTGTTCATTTATAAGTCTAATGTGATTTTCTGATGTTGTTTTACAGCCGTCTGCCCTCCACAAGCTCTGATTGATGACACAGGTAGGCATTTGATACACAGGTAGCGTGCTCAGGCCTCAGGTGCCTCGCTGTGGCTCATGTTAGCAGAGAACTGATCTTCAGCACCAGTTAGTGAGGAGATCAAACTTTGATAAACTAGTGCTAAACCCACTCTGTTTATTTATGACTTCACAGATAAATTAGAGCATTTATTTGTGGCGTTATTATGACTGTAGTGCAACTGCATGCAGATTTCTCAAGACTGGTATTAAGCTCTGAGAAAATGCCTGTTTTTGTACCTTTGAACAAACTACTTGACCTTTGAGATGATGTTAGATGTTGTTGGCTGTTTGTCTTTTCAGGAATGCCTCCTTCCCAGATCGGTGTCATTGTAGTAGCTTTCATTGTCCTGCTGGTGCTCGGCCTCGTGTGCTTCCTGTGCTACAAATATAGACTTTGGAGGTATTTATCTGACTGTAACAGCTGTATTTAATGACATGCTCATCCAATATGGTCTAACTAATGCTCTGTCTTTGATAGTAAATGCTGTGGCCAGACTGGAGGCATCTACCCTCGTGTGATGTTTAAGAAGGCTCCGCAAGCAAAAGCTGATGTGGAGACAGGAGGAAGATAGAGCAGCTTCTCGGTGCACGATAAATCTATAGCCATGCTTTCTCCGTCCTTTCCCCTGCATTACTTAAGTAGCAGTATGCTTGCATTAATATTTCATCTCTGCGGGTTTGCTTTTCTATATTTTGCCGGGCGGCTTTTTGGGACAAGACAGTTACAGAATGAAATCCATGTTACAGGATATTAGAGGCTTGATGTGCCAAACTCTAATGTAAGAGTTCTTCCTTCCACACTGTTCAATTCAATTTTATTTGTATGAAAGCAAAATGACAACAACGGTTTGAGGCTCTTCTGTGGCCTCATCAATGCTAAAAAACGCTGTGACTGATGAAAGGTCATTGATTTCTTCCCACACAGACAAACCTCAGCTCAGTGTTAGAAACTGTATCCTGTTACAGCGCTGTTTCATTAATTCCACTTGCCGGTTAGCTGTGAGGGATTGGTGCACAGGTGAAAAGTTCTCTGGGCTGTGGAAGCTCTCAGACTCTTTGCTGCACCAGTGAGTGCACTTTGAGGACCCAGTAGCATGAATAAATTAACAATGACCCCCCTACTTCCAGCCAGGACCCCCATGTTAGTGTTAATGATGTAAACCAGCTGTGGAAGCTCGGAGACTCGTAATGCAGCACCAGGGCGTGCACTTTCAGTGTCCTATAGCATTACAGCACATAGTATATATGCATACAACACTATAAAGAATATTATAAATAACTTATTATCCAAATGTTGCTAATATTTTTATAATATGTTTATTATTATTTCTATTATATAAGATATATATGTTTATAATAATTATAAATACACTACCTGGGGTTGAGATGCAATAATAAAGTACAGTGTACTTGTATTGTAGTACTGGATTGCTTGTGATTATGACCAGTTATTATGAATGTTTTAGTCCTAAATAATGCATCATGAATCCTGCCTTATCAAACGTGTGTGTGTGTGTGTGTGTGATCAGGCTCACCAAATCATTTTTCTGTATCACGTTTCTTGTATTTGTTTTTGCTGTTGTCACAGTTTCATGTTAATTTTACAGCTAATGCACCTGCAAAGAATAAAATCACTTTGTCTAAAAGCACAAGTCATGCATTATGCAAATTTGTTGTTCCAGGTTTTATATTATAGCTCTTTGTCTGCTGCAAGTAGTCTACAAGTAACTGTATATAATTTTAACTAGGTAGTACATGAATAAGTACTGCTTAACTTCAGGTATTTTACAGGAAAGGAGTCCCACAAACTTCTGTAAGTAAATTTAAATAGTCCATAATATCAATGAATTAAGTAATTTTAAGTACCACATAGTCTCTTAGTAATTTCCCCATCTTACACTATAAGTATGCTGTACTTTTTAGGGGACTTGCCATATTATTGTCAGGCTTGAGTCAAGTGAGAAGCTCCTTCAAAATAGGGAATTTATTTGCAATGATAGCAAAAACAATTCTACAGTAGTGATACATCCCAATCCCAGGTGCCAGTGGTACTTCTTCCACTCCACTTCAGCTCACTCAGTATTTATAATTGCTCACCACACACAGGTGAGTTTCGTTGCAGGTAACAAAAAGAACCTCAATCACTAGAGCCAGGTTTCACTGAATGCAGTCATTCAACAGTCATTCCAGACAGGCTTGAGCTGGGAAACATGAAAAATGTTATGGATCTTCATATTGTGGGGCAGGATGAGACAGACAGACACAGGGTGGATCATAGATGAAGACAGGAAGTCGAGGGGCGGATTGTTCCAAATGCTAATCAATCTGTGATCTATTAGCTGCTGGTGACAGTGGTTCTTCTTCTACACTCAGAAAAATTATGGTTCTTAAATGGTTCTTCAGATGTCTTCATGGTTCTTTAAAGAACCATCATACGTCAAAGAACCTTTTTATTTTGTGGATGGTTCTTCAGCTATTACAAATGGTTCTTTAAAGAACAAAAGGTTCTTTATCCTTAGCAATCTAAGTTTGATGGTGTAAATGGCATAAATATTTATTCACTATAATGAGGCTGTGAATTATACTGTGTGTTTTCTTTGTGTGCATGTGTGTGCGAAGGGGAAGGGCGGGATACCTGGCAATTACCCTTTAAGAGAAGATGGTAGGAAACTGAATATTCAAATAAAAGTTAGAAATATTTGCAAACAATAGACACAATACACACATTCAAATACTGTACTTTAGTTTTAAATTTTAATAAAGCATTACTATTTTCTACTCCAAGGCATTACTTTTGAGATTATTATATATTTTTGAAAATATAGCATAATGATAATACTAGTTATTGTAAACTTTACAAACCACCCAGCAGTATGTAAAGTCAAATTATAAAATACAAGTAAATAACAATTGCAGAACAGAATGTCAGTGTAATGGACACAGACTTCGTTTTGACAAAGCACACTGCTTAGGTAAATGATCTGAGTAGTTGTTCATCACTGATCAATTTGTTAATATGTGTTTCGAGCCAAATAAATGACAGGGAGAGAGAGAGTGACGTCAGAACAGGTCATACTATAACCTCCCGGGAGCGGACGGAGGGGGTCAGTCGTTGGGATGCGCATGCGCAGACAGAGTGTGCGAGCGGCGGGCCTTGACCTTCGGGGAAAAAAACTCACGGACGGTGACAGCGAAACGGATAACAGTCTTCAGTACCTGCTGGACTTTGAAGCTGTGGATTCTGGGACTGTTAGAAAAGGTAAAACATTTTCATTAAAACCTTATTACGGTTTTGTTTTTGTTACTCGTCATTGTAGCTTGCTGTTGATGTTGTGCTAACAGTAGCGATTAGCTAGATACGTTAGCCGTTGAGGTCAACGCAATTTAGTATCCAACGGTTTTCCTAACAAAACCACTGTTATAATTAAGTGAAGCTGCTCCCAGCTAATTTGAACCTTTGGCTTCTAAAATATGTGGTTCAATTGCGTGCTGCGTACATAACCTAATGTCAGCTAGACCGAAATTAAAATGTAATATATTGTTAAAGTCACTAAAATGGCGCCTGAAGCCTGTTGTGACGTGAGCTCTGTGTCTGCTCTAGAAACTCTTGAAATTCTGTAGATCTGAGCCGTACATTAAATACTCACATGAACCTGTACTTTGAATTCTGTATGAGCTGTATAAAATACAGCTATGCATAAGTGTTTTGAATGAATAATTAGATTAGATGACTCTTTATTGTCTAATCGAATTATATAGAAATGAATAGAAATGTGACATGAGAAGGTGTGTCTTTGACTGTTCCTGCATAACTTAGTTTCGGACTAGTTGACAAGTTATGCTCCGGTCATTTGATGTTTCCAAGGTAGATGTTCTTTTGTAATATAGTTAATTTTTTTGTATATTTCATTTATCCACCATCATACATCATACATACAAGCTAAGAAGAGGTCGTTATACTAACAAGAGGTATCAACGCCGGGCCAAAGTTCAGCACATGGTTAAAGTTTGTAATCCAGCCAGGGTGTAAATATCACTCAGCAGCCAGAGCTGAAGCAGGTAGCATCAACACATAAATCTACTCTACCCGGCTTAAATCACAAGAGCACCTCTGACCAAAAAGCTGTAGATTTTTCTTGTTTGCACAAATTAATCCAGATTCACATTAATTGTGTTCACAGCTCCAACAAAATGAGGAAGAGGAGGGGGAGAAACACAATTAGGTTGAATTACAATTGGATGGAAGGCGAGGACAAGGAGAAGGAAGCTTAGGATGAGGAGGAAGAAAAGCAGCAGGAGCATCTTTAGGGATCCCTATGATGTCATTGAGGTTGGTTTCATTAATATGGTCCTCTCACAAAGAACGATGACTTGTTTTAGTTCACCTACTTCCTGTATTAAATAGTGATGTGCAAAATGTTGTGAAAAACCATGGAGCAGGTACGTATAGTGCATCTGCAGGTAAATGAACATCAAATCTCTAAGACAGACTGAAATTTGTATATTTATCACCCTTATGATAAAACCCATGTCAGCCATTGGTTTATGGACTTTGTATTTTGAAGCCTCAACATTTGCTTTCTTGCTGTTGCTATGTTGGGACCATATTAGGATGAGGGATCAGAATCTGGAGTCATGCACACTATTGTTTCATTTAGTGTGTATCCATAAGATTCGTACAGCAGATCCAAGTTGTGCCTTGAAAACAGGAAAGTCGTCTGCATAGAGGAGAACTGTAATAGCAGGCTTGTAAAAAGTGAGGCTTTGTGCTCTCGTTTTACTTCTGTCACCCTGTTTTGATGCAGATTTCACTTGAAATCAGGCAAGAACTGGACTTATTTTTTTATGTGTTCTTGTGAATTGATTGTGTATCGCATATGTTTGATTTGACTTTCTGCAAGACAACAGTTGTCCGCTGGCCAAAAAAGTTTTCCAAATACCTCCACGTGATCTAGCCTGGATTTAGAAAAGAATAGCAAAAAAATCTGCACCTCCTGCTTCAGATGCAATTTGTGTTTCTGTGTTCAGAGGCAGCGGCGAGAGGGGAGACCTCGGCTCATCCAGCTGGAGAGCCTGACCAGGAGGAGTCGAACATTAACTGAGCTCTTCCAGGGCACCCTGCAGACTCGGCTGCTGGCATCGGCGAGGGATGACGTGAACGCCAAACTGGAGTCCATCACAGGTCAACTGCAGGTATGCGAGTCAGACCTTCTGAGGAGGGTTTCACTTTTCTCTTCTTTATAATTGACTCTTTTCTCGATCTCTTTCAGCTCCTTGTCTCAGAGTGGGAGGGATTTGAAGCACAAAGGGAGGAACTTGTCATTTGGTTGGCTGATATGGATGTCTGCCTGAGTGAGGTTGACCAGCTGACAGGAAACACCAGTGAAAAACTGAAACAACTGCAGGTGTGGGCTTGTTTTGATATGACATATACAGGGAGTGCAGAATTATTAGGCAAGTTGTATTTTTGAGGAATATTATTATTGAACAACAACCGTGTTCTCAATGAACCCAAAAAACTCATTAATATCAAAGCTGAATGTTTTTGGAAGTAGTTTTTAGTTTGATTTTAGTTTTAGCTATTTTAGGGGGATATCTGTGTGTGCAGGTGACTATTACTGTGCATAATTATTAGGCAACTTAACAAAAAACAAATATATACCCATTTCAATTATTTATTTTTACCAGTGAAACCAATATAACATCTCCACATTCACAAATATACATTTCTGACATTCAAAAACAAAACAAAAACAAATCAGCGACCAATATAGCCACCTTTCTTTGCAAGGACACTCAAAAGCCTGCCATCCATGGATTCTGTCAGTGTTTTGATCTGTTCACCATCAACATTGCGTGCAGCAGCAACCACAGCCTCCCAGACACTGTTCAGAGAGGAGTACTGTTTTCCCTCCTTGTAAATCTCACATTTGATGATGGACCACAGGTTCTCAATGGGGTTCAGATCAGGTGAACAAGGAGGCCATGTCATTAGTTTTTCTTCTTTTATACCCTTTCTTGCCAGCCACGCTGTGGAGTACTTGGACGCGTGTGATGGAGCATTGTCCTGCATGGAAATCATGTTTTTCTTGAAGGATGCAGACTTCTTCCTGTACCACTGCTTGAAGAAGGTGTCTTCCAGAAACCGGCAGTAGGACTGGGAGTTGAGCTTGACTCCATCCTCAACCCGAAAAGGCCCCACAAGCTCATCTTTGATGATACCAGCCCAAACCAGTACTCCACCTCCACCTTGCTGGCGTCTGAGTCGGACTGGAGCTCTCTGGCCTTTACCAATCCAGCCACGGGCCCATCCATCTGGCCCATCAAGACTCACTCTCATTTCATCAGTCCATAAAACCTTAGAAAAATCAGTCTTGAGATATTTCTTGGCCCAGTCTTGACGTTTCAGCTTGTGTGTCTTGTTCAGTGGTGGTCGTCTTTCAGCCTTTCTTACCTTGGCCATGTCTCTGAGTATTGCACACCTTGTGCTTTTGGGCACTCCAGTGATGTTGCAGCTCTGAAATATGGCCAAACTGGTGGCAAGTGGCATCTTGGCAGCTGCACGCTTGACTTTTCTCAGTTCATGGGCAGTTATTTTGCGCCTTGGTTTTTCCACACGCTTCTTGCGACCCTGTTGACTATTTTGAATAAAACGCTTGATTGTTCGATAATCACGCTTCAGAAGCTTTGCAATTTTGAGACTGCTGCATCCCTCTGCAAGATATCTCACTATTTTTGACTTTTCTGAGCCTGTCAAGTCCTTCTTTTGACCCATTTTGCCAAAGGAAAGGAAGTTGCCTAATAATTATGCACACCTGATATAGGGTGTTGATGTCATTAGACCACACCCCTTCTCATTACAGAGATGCACATCACCTAATATGCTTAATTGGTAGTAGGCTCTCGAGCCTATACAGCTTAGAGTAAGACAACATGCATGAAGAGGATGATGTGGACAAAATACTCATTTGCCTAATAATTCTGCACTCCCTGTATTTGATATGAAACATACGTCAGAGACATTATCCTAAACTGGACTAACAAAGGACCATGAGTACAACATGAAACGTACATTACATAGCGTAATGCTAAAGTTCATTGATCATTTTAATCATAAACTTGTTGTTGAAATATTTTTACTGAACATGCAAACATCTGCTGATGAAAATGTGTTGATTTATTGGTCTGTTATGAAGCTATTGCTATTTCTAATGTGTTTTATCACTTTCTGATGTTTTATTAATTAAACAATACATGTACTGTTGTGTTATCTGTAGCTATAGTATTTATATATATATTAGTATAGCAAATATATTTAATTATTACTGTTTAAAACACTAATATGTGACATGTATTAGTAGTGATGTTGTGCTGAGGGTTAAAATGCCTTTTTGTCTTTTGGTAACTACAAAATGACAATAAACCATTAATATATGTCTATGCTGTGCTCGTATTTATTTTTACCCTACTCAAATTCAATTTATGATGCATTTTATTTTGAAAGATTTAAAATGTTTTTTTAAAGAACCACTCAAAAAAGGTTGTTTAAAATGGTTATTTTAAAGAACCATTTGAAGGACCTTTTTAAAAATGGTTCTTTAAAGAACCATTTTTAAAAAGGTTCTTTGAAAAACCATTAAAGGTGCCCCAAAGAACCATTTCTTGATGGTTCTTTGGGGCACCTTTAAAGGTTCTTCAATGAACCACTGAAAGAAATGGTTCTTCAAAGAACCATTGTTTGAAAGGTTCTTTGTGGCACCAAAAAAGGTTCTTCTATGGCATCAGTCTAAAGAACCACTTTTGGTTCCAGTTGGCACCTTTATTTTTCTGAGTGTACGGTCCTTCTCCCTTACAAAAGCTCCGTCAGGGTCAAAAATATTTTTCCATTGCCTCCCTTTCATGTTTGGAAAGGCCGTAAAGGCGACTCTTAGGTGATGGAACACCAAGGAGCAGGTCTATTCCCCAATCGTCAGGGCGATGAGGAGGGAGAGAAAGAGCGAACTCTAAACACTTCTGCAAGTTCGTGATACAGAAAAGGGACTGAGGACAGATCAGGTAACTCGACCAGAAATGACCGGGTTAAACTGGAACAGAGAGATCTGTGGTTCTTACACAGTTTTGCCCAGTCTATATTTGGATTGTGTGTGCTCAACCAGGGTGCTTCGTGCATCAAACATGAACTAACTAATCTTTCCACATTTTCACCAGACAGGGACAATGACATGGACTGAGTGTGATGTGTGATATCCAGGAAATGGGGACCATTCAAAGCAGAAACTTGTCCCTGTTCAGGAAGGGTGACAAGTGGGATGTTAAGCTCTTTTGCTAGCACTTGATCAATAAAGCTCTGTTCAGCCTAGGAGTCTCTTAAGGTTTTCAAACAGTGAGTGAGAGCATTAATGATGAATTTGGCTGAAACCATGAGTCTTGGTGGGGAGGAGTTATCATTCATCTTGCCTGCCAGTCTCCCCACACTTACACCCGATCTTTTGTTCGCACAGGGCAGGTGCCAACAAAACGTCCCTTCTTCAGAAGGTGAGAGGTGCACAGGCTGTTTCTCGTTGTATTCAGACCCACCTCTCCCCCGGCTAGGCTCCTCACCACATGGAGGAGAGCCCTCCAAAGGGGTGAGGGAGTTGTAGTTGTTCACTGGGAGAAACCTTTCGTCACTCAGCCAGGATACTTTGTTTCTCTGAACAAATTTCTTCCACTGAAAACACAACCTCAAGAAGAAGATTTCCATCTTGCATCAGCATGCATCAAGACACTTCTTATATGCATATTCACCCACATGGTTATCCGACCAGATACACATGGAAACAAGAGCATAAAGTGAATTACGGAGATCCTTGGCAGCCAGCTCCTATCTTAAGTTTTCTTCTTCTTTGGTCTGGCTTTGTCAAACAAAATCCCAAAGTCTATAGAAAAACTGGCCACACTCCTCCTACCTTGCTTCAGGTGAAACATCTTATACACCGCCACGTCACAGTTGGATCCTTTGTCAAAAAGATTCTTGAATTTGCGGATAAACCCCTCAAAACAGATTCAGGTTAGTTTTGAAACCACCTGTGCCCACTTTATTTTATTTTATTTTATCCATCCATCCATCCATCTTCATCCGCTTATCCGAGGTCGGGTCGCGGGGGTAGCAGCCTAAGCAAAGAGGTCCAGACCTCCCTCTCCCCAGCCACCTCCTCCAGCTTGTCCGGGGGAATACCAAGGCGTTCCCAGGCCAGCCGAGAGATATAATCTCTCCAGCGTGTCCTGGGTCTGCCCCGGGGCCTCCTCCCGGTGGGACATGCCTGGAACACCTCGCCCAGGAGGCGCCCAGGGGGCATCCTTGCCAGATGCCCGAACCACCTCAGCTGGCTCCTTTCGATGTGGAGCAGCAGCTGCTCTACTCTAAGCCCCTCCCGGATGGCCGAACTTCTCACCCTATCTCTAAGGGAGAGGCCAGCCACCCTTCGGAGGAAGCTCATTTCCGCCGCTTGTATCCGCGATCTCGTTCTTTCGGTCACTACCCACAGCTCGTGGCCATAGGTGAGGGTAGGGACGTAGATCGACCGGTAAATTGAGAGCTTCGCTTTTACACTCAGCTCCCTCTTCACCACGACTGACCGGTGCAGCGTCCGCATTACTGCAGCCGCAGCCCCAATCCGTCTGTCGATCTCCAGCTCCCTTCTCCCATCACTCGCGAACAAGACCCCGAGATACTTGAACTCCTCCACTTGGGGCAGGAACTCATCCCCGACCCGGAGTGGGCACTCCACCCTTTTCCGGCCTGCCGGAGGTGTGCGTTGAAGATCTCGCGGACTGGGGCCTCTGCTAGACGTTCCCAGCACACCCTCACTACGCGTTTAGGTGCACCAGGTCTGTCCAGCGTCCTCCCCCGCCACCTGATCCAACTCACCACCAGGTGGTGATCAGTTGACAGCTCAGCCCCTCTCTTTACCCGAGTGTCCAGAACATATGGTCGCAGGTCTGGTGATACGATTACAAAATCGATCATCGACCTACGGCCTAGAGCATCCTGGTGCCACGTGCACTTATGGACACTCTTATGTTCGAACAGGGTGTTCGTTATGGCCAAACTGTGATTAGCACAGAAGTCCAATAACAAAGCACCGCTCGGGTTCAGATCAGGGAGGCCGTTCCTCCCAATCACGCCCCTCCAGGTCTCGCTGTCGTTACCCACGTGAGCATTGAAGTCTCCCAGCAGGACAACAGAGTCTCCAGGTGGAGCACCTTCCAGCACCCCCCCCAGGGACTCTAAGAAGGCTGGGTACTCCGAACTGCCACTCGGCGCATAAGCGCAGATGACAGTCAGGACCCGTTCCCCGACCCTAAGGCGCAGGGAACAAACCCTCTCGTCCACCGGGAAAAACCCCAACGTACCGGCAGCAAGCCGAGGGGATATAAGAATACCCACCCCAGCCCGCCGCCTCTCACCAGGGGCAACTCCAGACTGAGACAGAGTCCAGCCCCTCTCCAGGAGACTGGTTCCAGAGCCCAGACAATGCGTAGAGGTGAGCCCAACTATATCTAGCCGGTACCTCTCAACCTCACGCACCAACTCAGGCTCCTTCCCCACCAGAGAGGTGACATTCCATGTCCCTATTGCCAGTCTTGGCAGCCGGGGGTCGGTCCGCCAGGGCCTCCGCTCCTGGCCGCCACCCGGCTCACAATGCACCCGACCCCTATGGCGCCTCCTGCGGGTGGTGGGCCTGCGGGAGGATGGGCCCATGTCTCCTCTTCGGGCTGTGCCCGGCCGGGCCCCATGGACTAAGGCCCGGCCACCAGACGCTCGCCCTCGGGCACCCTCCCCGGGCCTGGCTCCAGGGCGGGGCCCCGGTAACCCTATCCCGGGCAGGGTAAACTGTTCCCTCGATATTCTTTTCATGGGGGTCTTCTGAATCGCTCTTTGTCTGGTCCCTCACCCAGGACCAGTTTGCCATGGGAGACCCTACCAGGGGGCAAAAGCCCCCAGACAACATAGCCCCTGGGATCCCTGGGACACACAAACCCCTCCACCACGATAAGGTAGCGATTCAAGGAGGAGTATTTTATTTTATTTTATTTTATTTTATTTTATTTTATTTTATTTTATTTTTTGTGTGTCCCGTTTGGATCTTTAGCCATCAGAATTGTTGTCTTAAGGCCAAGAAAGATGCCAGGCGGATTTATTTTACCAAGTGGATCATCATGGCCTTGCCATATTGGTCCATTTGATTGACCTTTATTATAATTATGAATTTATTTTATTTTCAGTTGCTACAAACGGGACAGACATGACTGGGGGATAGGACAGGGAGAGAGAATGAAAGAAAGAGAGGGAGAGAAAGAAAACCAAAGGGGAGAAGAGACGGTGAGAAGGGGGAGAAGAAAGAAAGAAAAACAAACAAAAAAAACCAAAACACCTGGGTCACCTGTATGGAGAAAAAAAAAACAGAAGAGAAAGCAAACAACAAAGAGCAACATAATAAAAAAAAACGGCACCATCACAATAAACTAGCTAGCAGTAGATATCAGTAGATACTAAATAATAAACGATATTGTGCAGCACGCAAGATAGACAGCGCACAATGTGTTTTGAGGCAGCAGCCAAGAAAGCTGTAGTCCGTGTCTGTGAATACCCGTGTGTACACCTGTGTGGATCAGCGCGCTTGCATTCCAAAGGTTTCTCCATGTAACGATCTGCTAGGGAGTGTGGGGGGGCCACAGCCCCGTCCTCCAGGGTATGAAGCAGGTATGGAGGAGATCAAAACTCCAGACATCCAGAGGCCCCCAGAACACAAGAGACCAAGGAAGACCAACAGAGGGGCAGCCGCGCCACTGTCCCAGTAAGAGCTGAGGAGAGTCCCAGATGAGGGCTCACTCAGCAGCCGCGGAGCAGAAGCCAGGGGGAGTTGCAGTGACGCGCCCATGAGCTCCGCCGGCAGCCAGCTGTGCCTGAGTGACCGAGCCCCCGGCCGAGAGGCCGGGGGCACCCCACCTCCGAAGTGGCCCGAGCGAGCCCCAGGCCCCGATAAGTGGCCGCCAAGGAGTGAGCCGGTGTGTACCCGGACGCCCACCCCCAGACACAAAGAACCACCAACGCACCGACACCTGAGGGAGTCCGCCACTGGCAGGGGAAGTGGTGGGTGGAGATAGGCCTCCAAACCTTGGAGGGCCTGAGATGTCCCCAGAGAGGTGGCGTCTGATACCCAACCTGACATATAGACACAGATACAAACATCCATTCCCACCCTCATGCTCTCATATGCGCTTACTCCACATTCAACCA
This sequence comes from Maylandia zebra, assembly GCF_041146795.1. Classification (NCBI taxonomy): domain Eukaryota; kingdom Metazoa; phylum Chordata; class Actinopteri; order Cichliformes; family Cichlidae; genus Maylandia; species Maylandia zebra. The sequence continues at coordinate 12,424,902 of NC_135185.1, forward strand.
ACGTGGAGACAGACATAAAGAGACGCTGTACACACGATCACACTCCCCAAGCGTACTCTACGAACCGGGTCTAGGTACCCTTGCCCCTGGAGGGGGGAACTGCACCCAGACCCAGGTGGTGTTACCCTTTTCCCTGCGGTGGGGAGAGGCAGACCGCCCCGACTCCGTAGCAGCAGGGAGGCCCCACACTCCAGACCGCAGTTGGACGGCCAACTCCTCCTAGCCCCCCCGCTCCAGCAGGCCGCAGAGAATGGGGGTGAGAGAAGACTCCAAACCTCCCTCCACCCGCTCATTGTAGTGTTGATGCATATGTGTTCTAAGGTGCAATTAAAACCCAGGAGGGCATGGAGCTACCTGCCAGAGAGCAGCAGGTAAGCGCATAGTCCCTCCTGTTAGCCCTCAATGTCTACGTGTATTCAAAATTGAGAGGTGGGCAACGACGCCAGGGGTGAAGTGTACACCCTGATGGTAATTTGGACTCTGTGTATTGTGCCCACCCCCAAGATCCTATATGTATGCATAATGAGAGTGTGAGTAATGTGAATGTCTAAGTTGTGGGATAAAATTGAGGCAGAGGCAGCCAGAAGGGGACAGAGGGGGGAGGGGGGGGGGGGGGTAGCCTCCTCTGCACCCTGGTGACATACCCCTACTCCAAGGCCCTGCATGTGTGGGTGGTTGTGGTGGAGCGGGAAGAGGGAGGCAGCTGGAGATGGGGAGGGAAGGAAGGGACAGAATGTGCCCACTTTAAAGCTCTCCTCCGTGAGAGCAGAACCATGAAAGCAGTCTTAGCATTGTCTGTCTAATAAGTTATACTTTGTTGGTGGAAAATCAAGGCACATCTGATTTACCCGTAAACGTTTTGGGCGAAGGAAGCGGGCGCTCCGGATACTCGGGAGGTGGAGGAGGTGCGTGGACAGCACAGATCAAAGAAGCACTTGTAGATAAAGAGGGAAAAGATGGCTGATTAGAGACTTCTCATTTCTGCGGGATCCAACATATCTTTTAATGCACAAATTTGTTGCACAGTGGAGGCCTGTTCTCTGGAAACATGAGGCAGAATTTGCTCATCACGGTTTAACTGGGCCTCCTGCAAAGTTCACATAGACAGAACGCGTTTAATGGGATCCGAGCCCACTGAGTCCATCTTCTTCCAGAAGATTAGATTAGGTTAGATAAAACTTTATTAATCCCTCAGGTGGGTTCCTCTGGGAAATTCAGTTTCCAGTAGCACAGCACAAACAGAAGTTGCATGTTACAGAGTTGGAACACCAAATAAAGGGGAATGACGGAGTTCAAATATAAGAATAAATATAGCATATATACACACATACACATATATAAATGTCACACAGTGGAAATTTCTATTTATCTTTTATATTGGTTTTATTCTGATTTTTAATGCTTATTTATAAGTGTAGTTTTTATTTGCATGATTTTATTCTGTTTGTATTGCATGTTTTTAGTGTGTTATTTGACATTGTTTTAATCCACTGTGGAATGGCTGGGCATGGGACAATTAGCTGACAGTGATCACCTGCTGAGGCATGGGTGTGTCCACAGGTGGCCTATCAGCTGTCTAAAGACCTCTTAAAAGGAAGCTAGCTAAGCACTGGAAGACAGAGGCCCCAGATGGAAACAGGAATGCATGAAGGCCATGTGAAAAAAAAAAAGAAAAAAAGTGCCGCATAACAAAAAGGACCACGTACTTAAGAAAGATAAGATACTTTATCATCATTATACAAGAATGTACAACGAAATAATAGTACACTGTCATGCACTGGATATGGACTTATTAAGTAAGATGGGGGAATAGGTACCATATAATATAATATATTACCATATAATACTTACCAAAGTTACCATGACATTGTACTTACACAGTATAATTATGTCTTTGTTTCCTTTAAAAATCTGACTTGTTACCCCCCTTAGTGTGCCTATACCTTTAAGGATGTGTAAGTAAATATAATTACATTGTAATTTCAAATTCCATTTAATTACAGGTCAATTACGCCCTCAGTCTGACTCGATTATACCCGGGTCAGTTTTGTAGTAACAACTTTTTTGACATGTGAGACAACAGGTGGTGTCCCCAGGATTGACCTGGAAAGTTATTTTCCATAGACAGTAGCCTGTTGCTCAGGCTTTACTTTCTTGCTTTGGCTATTCAAAGAAAAGAAAAGGCGCGGTTAGGACGCAACCAAGTGTCACATCTATGGGGGTGGGGCAGGTGCAGGATATCCTTTGCTTGCCGAGTACATTAAATCGAGAAAGCTAAACAATGTTTCGTGGTTAATGACAGTAAACACTTTTCTTTCATTATTATGATATGAGATGTGGGAGGGGTGTACAAGCTGGTTTGGTTATTCTGGAATTACACGCCACCTACCCCTCCTGCTCCCTCACGCATAAACGGGAAATACACCTGCAGTCAGCTGGCAAAGCAGAACACGTTCAAGATGGGGATGGTGTCGGCAGCCATGGGGATAAGTGAGTAACTTCATCAGATTATTTGTTAAAGGGTTGACTGGAAACAAACAAACACTGTAACCTGTAGGGCAGAGAGGAAATTGTGTTTATGTGTTTATCAGTAATCCGCGCACCTACTCAGCTGTTTTATTCCGGTTTGTGTCACCGGCACGTCAAAACTTTTAGCCTGTAAACGCGTTCGAGTAATCGGCAGTAAATATTCATGCGAGCCCTTCCTGAAGTTGTAGTTGTTTCTTTGTGGTTTTCATTTCCATGGCTAAAATCTCACAAAGTCTCCGAGACACGTGAGGAGTTTAAAGTCATGGCACGCGAGGGATCTTTAACACCCAACCACTCACCCACACCCGGAAAGGAGCGCAGAGCATAGTGTGTTAATCTGATTAATGTCAATGCTGTAATCTGCAAAGTTATTCTGTTAGTTCTGAAGTTCGTTGTGTCTAAACTTCAGGTATTGTCTGTAAACATCGAACCTCCAGAGATTCATGAAAAAGAAAATAACCCATTTTCACGTGCACAATTATATTTTTATTTTAACTTTAAAACACTTTTTGTTGTCAGGTATTTTACTTCATCTTGGTGGTGCACACAAGTGCAACGTCACTCAGCGTGATCATGAGACAACATATAACATCCCAGATCTGTCTTATGCTCAGGGTCCAAGTGATTCCAGCTGCACATTCACCTGGTCCAACGCATCTGTAAGTAAACCGTACCAGAGCAGCTTCACGTATTCTGATGTGTAACAGTTACTACCAAGTTCATTTACGTGCAGCCTGGCTTGTTGTGATAGAATGTGGAGGGTTTGTGTTTCAGCAAACCGTGGTTGCAACTCACGTTAATAAAATGGAGCCGGTGACGATGAGCAGATTTGGCAAACTTGTCTCTTCCAAATGCATCGGCAACATGATCTTCAGTGGAACCTGCGTGACTGAGGTATCACTGTTTCCATGGCCAACAGTGGTCAGCATAATTAGAAACTCTAGTTTTGATGGGGGAGGTTTAGTTAACAACAGAAATATAAACATGCTGAAATACTTAGAATACAACAATAAAAGTATTAATTTGCAGAGGTGTGGACTCGAGTCACATGACTTGGACTCGAGTCAGACTCGAGTCATTAATTTTATGACTTTAGACTTGACTTGAAAAAATGTTCTAAGACTTGTGACTTGACTTGGACTTTTACACCAATGACTTGGGACTTGAATTGGACTTGAACCGGTTTACTTGAAAAGACTTGATATTTTACCCCAAATATAAAATTTAACATGCATATTATATAGAGATTGAAAATGTGACGTCATTCACGGGTAGAACCGCAAAGGATTCTGGGAACTCGTGGCAAGCGGTACTAGCGCACGCAGGCTTTCAATTAAAATCAGTTACACAGCGATAAAAAGAAACACAAAAAATGGCAAGAAGCCGTTGTATTATTAACTGCAATAGCCGGTCGCATGACAGCCACGGGAAGCCGACGGGTAAAGAGATCGGTTGTTATCGGATTACGTCGTTGAAGAGAAATTGTTCGAGCCATGTTTCCGAAGTAACAAAGAGGCGACGGATGGCCTGGATTGCAGCCATTCAAAGACAAAATATAACGTCCCAGAACCCTCCAGCTCACAGGTTAGTCTGCTCCAAGCATTTACACAAAGGTCAGTCTGCTGTTGTAGTTAATGCGTCATTTTCATAACATAATTAGTGATATAGGTTACAAGCAAGTCTGGCGCTGAACAGAAATGGTCGCGCTATGCTCCTTTATTTATTGTGCATAAATAGTGAATTGTCCTGACACAATATTGCGTTTCGCTTCTGTTATTATGGTACATTGACAAAAACATATACTTTTATTCACAGGATAAAACAGGTTTTTTGTATCACTAATTGCCCAGTACGATTACAGCATACAGTATTATTGTCACTGCTACATTTCTGTGATGCTACCAGAAATTATTTCCACTACTAATTAATTACCGTTGAGCTCAAAGGTCCTATTAATAAACGGTTAAGGAATGTGTATTTATGGCGACAATTTGTGAGGCTGGTAAACTTATGATACGTACGATGGTCTTTACTTTCTACTCGGTGCATTTCAAGGTCCTGCACCCATCCGTCGGTAAACTGTACCTGGACTTGTTGCAGTGACCTGAAGTTACTAAACTTCACGAGTGTGTGCACTCACTCCAAGAACCGTATGATTATAAATATGCATATAAATATGCTACGGGCAGGGATAGCTCAGTAGGTAAAGTGGTCGCCCCATGATCGGAAGGTCGGCGGTTCGAATCCACTTAACGGCTACCCTGAGCAAGGTACCGTCCCTACACACTGCTCCCCGGGCGCCTGCTTAGTGGGCTGCCCACCGCTTCACTGAGTGAATGGGTCAAATGCAGAGAAAAACAAGTAATTTCCCCATGGGGATCAATAAAGTATCCATTATTATTATTATTATTATTACGATGAGATAGCTGACTTCATCTAACTAGCAAATGTTGTCCAGGCTACGTTGGTGATACAGTTTTTTTTAATGTGTATGATATTTTTGTCATGCGATTTTAAAGCCGGTCCTACAACCGCATCCAAGAATAACATGCAGCTTATCTCAGAACAGTCGGTGAAAATTATTCTAGGAGCTAGGTTTAATTGAGCTGCATTTTAAAGAGGTGCAATTTCACAATTTGTGTATATTTTCTAAGTTCACTATTTTGTCATGTGTTGAGAAAAACACAGATTTTAAAATTACATGGTCTAATATTTACATTTAGCATATAACTGCAACATTATTTTTTCGTTGTTTTTTTTTTTTAAAGACTCGAAAGGACTTGAAATTCAAAGTTTCAGACTTGTGACTTGACTCGGACTTTTACACCAGTGACTTGAGACTCGACTCTGACTTGCCTGACATTACTTGAGACTTGACTTGAGACTTGAGGATAAAGACTTGAGACTTACTTGAGACTTGCAAAACAATGACTTGGTCCCACCTCTGTTAATTTGAACACGCTGTTCTGCCAACCCCCAGAAAACATTTAATCATTATCCCGGTGTCTTTATTTTTTTCTTCATAGGGGACACCAAAGGACTATATGGCCAGCTGCACTGGTGAGTATCACTAACAGACTGAACACGTTTGACGAGCATTATTCTGAATATCTTCTTCTCTTATTTGCATTCTGTCATGTTTTTCCTCCATCTTTTAAGTCTAATGTGAACATCTAATATTCTTTTACAGTCACCTGCCTGCCAGAAAAAGAAGAAACAATAGGAGACAAAGGTGAAATAAAAATATCATTTTTTTTATATAGTCCAAAGTCTCTGGATCTCTATTAGAGACAATACAGCGGGGTTACGTTAGAAGAATCTTTGGTAATTTTGATACTTGATGTTTACATGGAAATCCTAGCATCATGGATATTTACAAGAAATGGCCTCGCTGTGGAGCGTTACAGCATTTATTTGTGGCGTTATTATGACTGTAGTGCAACTGCATGCAGATTTCTCAAGACTGGTATTAAGCTCTGAGAAAATGCCTGTTTTTGTACCTTTGAACAAACTACTTGACCTTTGAGATGATGTTAGATGTTGTTGGCTGTTTGTCTTTTCAGGAGTGCCTCCTTCCCAGATCGGTGTCATTGCAGCAGCTTTCATTGTCCTGCTGATCGGCCTTGTGTGCTTCCTGTGCTACCAATTTAGACTTTGGAGGTATCTATCTGACTGTAACAGCTGTATTTAATGACATGCTCATCCAACATGGTCTAACTAATGCTCTGTCTTTGATAGTAAATGCTGTGGCCAGACTGGAGGCATCTACCCTCGTGTGATGTTTAAGAAGGCTCCGCAAGCAAAAGCTGATGTGGAGACAGGAGGAGGATAGAGCAGCTTCTCGGTGCACGATAAATCTATAGCCATGCTTTCTCCGTCCTTTCCCCTGCATTACTTAAGTAGCAGTATGCTTGCATTAATATATCATCTCTGCGGGTTTGCTTTTCTATATTTTGCCGGGCGGCTTTTTGGGACAAGACAGTTACAGCATGAAATCCATGTTACAGGATATTAGAGGCTTGATGTGCCAAACTCTAATGTAAGAGTTCCTCCTTTTGAGGAGTTTGAGGCTCTTCTGTGGCCTCATCAATGCTAAAAAACGCTGTGACTGATGAAAGGTCATTGATTTCTTCCCACACAGACAAACCTCAGCTCAGTGTTAGAAACTGTATCCTGTTACAGCGTTGATCCCAGTGTTGATTGTAATTCCACTAGCTGTGAGCGATTGGTGCACAGGTGAAAATTTCTCTGGGAAATTGTTAATGGACTGATTCTTATATAGCGCCTTTCTACTCTCCTGGAGTACTCAAAGCGCTATGGGCTGTGGAAGCTCTCAGACTCTTTGCTGCAATAATGCTAATAATATAATATAATATAATATAATATAATATAATATAATATAATATAATATAATATAATATAATATAATAACAATGATCCCCCCTACTTCCAGCCAGATCCCCCATGTTAGGGTTAATGATGTAAACCAGCTGTGGAAGCTCGGAGACTCGTAATGCAGCACCAGGGCGTGCACTTTCAGTGTCCTATAGCATTACAGCACATAGTACATATGCATACAACACTATAAATAGCTTATTATCTAAATGCTGCAAATATTTTTCTAATGTGGATGTTTCTTTATTTTTGCTTACTTATTTGTACTGTTTTCTTATTATATAACGTATATGTCATTAATTTAAAGGATTCCTCCTGTAATGTGTACTCTGTACCTGCATGGCCAGTCACTGTGAGTGTTTTTGTCCCAGATTATCCTTCTTGCTCTGTTTTTCTGCTTTATGTTCCCCTATTATGCTGAAAATGGATTAAAAACTGCTGATTAAAAACCTGAGTTGATTTTGTTTCTTTGCTTTGTTTCTTTTCTTTTTTTTTTTTTTTTTTTACATCATATCTGGTGACACCTTAGCATCCAGTGAAGGCTGGCGGAGGTGGGCAGCTGAGGTGGCGTGTGCAGCAGGTCCTTTGTGTTATAGCAGTCTGGAGGAGCTCAGGCACTAACTCCACTGTAACCCGACACTGCTCTTGTGCCTCTGCAGACATTCAAATACAAAGGTTGAGTCTTGTTCTCTGACTTTATTTGTTACTGACTGGGTGTAAAAAAGGTAAATAAACTGTACTTAGGTAATCCATACTGCATGCTTTACAGATTTACAAATTATCCCGGGGCTCAAGCATTATTTAAACTAGTCAGTCACAACATTAAAATCAATATAGTTACCAGATTATTACCTCTGGAAGTGTCATGTGAAGTCTGCCATCAGCACTGACAGGATAAAGGACAAACTCTGGATTCACATTGTGTGAAACATCAAAGGGGTTGTGCTTCTTTTTATCTGCCCCAGAGGCTCAAAAATCATCATGACTTTCACAGTGTTTTTATTTTTCCACTTCTTTTCCACTTCCCCATGTGTTCACTTCCTTTACATTTTCCAGCTAACATCTCTTTGGGAAGCAACCTGTTGGTGCAAAAATGTAATTTTACACCAGTCCAAGTTTAAATTGGGTTCTTTGCTCAAATGTTTGTTATGTATAGACGCATCGCTAGGTCAGTGTCAAGATGCTTAATAAGCAGAAAAACATTCCTTCACAGACTGAAAATGGGTGAAAAAGCAGCCCACAGCCAAAGATAAGCTTCAGATATCCTGGAGAACTGTCGCTAAAGAGCACCTGAGCAGTGTCTGGTTTAAAACTTTTGCCATGTTGACATATTAATATTCACCACAACATGAAAATGGTTTCTGAAACCAGACATGACTATTCTGTGTTTATGCTCTTCCTGGAAACTGTATCTATGGTTGGTATCACAACAAGGGTCATGTGATTTATCAAAATATACATGAGTTCTGAGAAGTCCAGTCTGAGGTTTATGATTTCATAATAAGTGCACTTTCTTGTGTCCGTGTGTGATAAAGCAAATAATGCATGTGGGGAAATCCCAGTGAGATATGTTATTGTGATAACTAGACTGGAAAATGTACTTGTTTGCAGACTCCTTTATGTATTTAGACCAACAGTTTCTCCTCATTAATTTCCCCACTGAATTCCACTGTTATGGATCCTCTAGGACACCTCTGAAGTAATGTGACGTATGATTATTTGGTGATCTGCAAGAAGTGAAACTGTTAATCTTTTAAGGCTGTTTGGGGAGCTGTGCTCATACTGTGCAGACTGATTGGGCATGGGGGTTGTAGCAGTGCACCTTTGAGGTGTGGCTGATTGAAAGGTGGAGGCCTCTGGGGAAATTCTCTTAGTGTCTCGGGCTCTAGGAAACACTGCTACAATTAAGGCGTATCAACTACCCACAACAAGCCCTGCTGTTGTTATTGTAGCTGTTCTGAATCTGAGCCAGCAGGTTATATCTAAGAATACAAGTGAAACATGTGGTGTAATCTGTTTCACACAATGAAAAGCAAATAGCCCGGCGCAATCTGAGTAATCTGAGTAATATGGTGATTTAACTGTGAAGCTTTGCAGCGCAGTATAAACTATGCTGCCAAGATGTCAGCATGGATCCTATTCTTAATAAGAGTCTGGGTGGTTGCAAACGTCAAAGTATTGGCTCAAAACTTTCAGATGGTGCACCAGCAAAGTCATGTTTTATGGCTTCTTGCCAGATATTACATTAGCTGGGAATTTCCCGTAAATGGCAGCAGAGCTACACCCCTGTACACCAACTCAAAAACAGAAATTGCTTTTCAGTAAGACGACTCTATTCTTTCAGACTCTTTAAACTCTCTGTTCCCTCTTATTGCAGTTGCCCTCCTGTTTTGCGGTTTTACACGTTGGACCCACTGCCTGGCTCGTTCTCACCCAGGGTGATTTACAGTGTTGTGTTTTTGTGTTTGTGTCGCAGCCAGCTCTCGTGTGCTACTCACACACTCTTTTTTTTTTCCTGACAGAACAATAGAAACGCCAGAGCCAATCTTAAGCCATATATGGTTTCATGAGCTGAGCTGAGTCTAGGTGGTGATTGGGTGACTATGTATCGACTGTTGTTGCACAGGGTACCGCAAATGAACTCTTTTAACCTTTTAAAGCTTATTACGGGAATTGGTGACGCTTCTAAAAATAGAAAGATCCCAGTAACTGTGAAATGACAGCAGGGGTCTGTCCAAATCACAATTGCTGACAAAAGAATCTGAACTAAACATCTGTCAGCAAGTACATTCAGTTTTCTGATAACATCTTGTTTTTGTGATGCACTTGAAAGCTTTCTTTCTAGTTGTTATTATTATTATTGAGGATGATGATGCCAATAATAACAACAATAATACTCTTATTTGATCATTTTTGTTGTCATTGCTTTACATTTACTGCCATGAATGTTTATAAACTTGTGATGATATAGGATCCTTGTCTGATAATCATCTACATGTTTGTAAACTATGTGTTTCTGCCAATGGGTCATGTACAGGAAGTAAAGCCCTGTGACATCACATCATTGCTTTTTTGCTGATACATCACTGGGTGTATATACACATTTATAGTGTGTATATAAACTCACTGGCCACTTTAATAGGTATAGATATATACAGGTTGTGTTGACCATGTCTACACACATTAGCATGTTTATTTGCATTAATAAGCAGTTGAACACATGCTGGCCGTGTTTGGTTTTTTTGTATAGCATCCAAAGCCGTGTTTGTTAGGTTAACACAGGGGTCTCCAACCTCCAGGCCCAGAGTCACCTCAGATCAGCTCCATCAAAATGGAGGAAAAAACAGAGCCTTGTGTTTTCTTTGTATGTAAGCCTTACATGGGGTATGAGGTTTCCTGTGGATTTGTTCTATAAACAAAAAACATAGCAGGTGAAATTTCCTCTGAAATTTCCAGAACTTCCTTCTTTCCCTTTCACATTGTTTCCAGCATCGTTGATCTCACCATCTCACTTTCACCACGTCAACTGTTGTCAGTATTGTTTAGCTTTTGCTCTGTTTAGGAAACGGCAGCTGTGCTGTCTGGAAGTTCTGCTCTTCATGCATCACTGTACAAAAAAGTGTTTTAGTGAGGGGAAATGTGGGTGCTGCCTCGGGCTCGGTGGTGCTACGGGGCGTTGTCAGTGGGGGGAAGTGGGCCTCCTTCCTTCTCCTTCTGGGATATGCAGCTAATGCAGAGATGTTTGGGATCTCAGCCTATCAGAGTTCATGCACAAGCCATACCTGACAATACAATATGATGCCTCCAGACATCCAGACAAGATAAAAGTTATGAGTCTAAAGGGTGGAGGACTTTTCTTCTGAGTCCTTAAATGTTTATTTCTTACAGAAAGACAAAAGCCAGTGTTTTTATTAACCATTCATCCATATTTTATGCATGTTTGTTGAGACACTGACTGACTTTTCTTAAGAAGTCTGTTTTATCTGTTTGATAAAAGGTTTATTAAATGGAAGATTTTTTTTAATCCACTTTAATATACACTAAAAAAGGGGAATAATCTTTCTTCAGTATATGTCATTACCGTATGTAGTGGTTTTACTGGCCCATTTGGGAATATAAAAGGAAGCAAATTAAGTTTGACACCCCAATTTGAGGGCCTATCGCTGGAATAAGCTGCAGCTTACCCTGCAAACCTGAGCTGGACAAGCAGTTAAGTGGATAGATGGATGGATGTTTTAGGTGTAGTTTGTGGAAGAATAGGTTCCAGTGGGGGGGATTTTGGAGAGCTGGCACTTTAGGTGCTTTGCGCTTCTTCTCCAGCGCTCCTGGACTCTTTCTGTCCTGCATGGCGTCCACTCTCACTGGTTTGCACTGTGGCAATTCAGGGATGGAAGGAGGGTCTAGATGTGTAGCATCCACCTGAACACAAGAGCTGAGATTTCTCAGAAGAACATTACGGCGTGATTATTTGCTTACTTGACTTGATTTGATTGACTTGATTATTTTGCTCTTCCTGTCCTTTCTCCCAGAGCTCTGGTTTCTTCCGCCACCACAAGAATTAATTAGCTCATCAACCAGCTCTCTCTCACACACGGGATCTGAATTTTAGTATTTAGCCCTATTTAATCCTTCCAAGTTGAATTAACCTCATCTGCATCATCTTCAGTCACCACAGCGTGATTTACCACCAAAGGGTTTCTCAGAAGTCGAGCCTTGTGAGTTGATGTGTCCATGTATGGCAAACAATGCATGTGTAAAATTTCCAGTAAGATTCAGTAGGTTTACTGTAGGTCAGACCACAAAACCATTCAGACCACAAGCTGGTTGAAAGGTAAGGCTTCTGGGAACCGTTCTTAGCACCTTCACCTCTTTGTTGTTTTCTTTGAACCCTCCTGAGTTGCTTTCATTTCAGTTTAAGAATCATTTGGACTTTTGAAATTCAAGGGGTCGAGGGCTTGATGAACAGCTTAAAATAACATCCATAACATCCACCCAGCAGAAAGTTGCACTGCTATGAAATTATTCACTCACATTTTTCACTAAGTCAGGAGGAGTTTAAGTCATGAGATTAAGCTGCACAAAAAGTTACTAATACTATGAATAACAGAGAGAGTGTATAAACATTTGTGGCGTGACTGGTTTCCCAGAAAACAAAGAGGAAGTAATGACAAACAGAAGGAGCCTTGGTGATGCAATTACATTACATTAGAGCACTCTCAGCCTGATAGTAAACAATGGCTCCGAGCACACTGCTCATCACACATAATCAAACACAACAGCTCAGAGGTGAAGCTCTCTGTGTAGGGCACACCATAGATTTGTGCATTAGCATAGATCCTGTCAGGCATCATATGCACAGCAGTTGTGTGCTGCACAGTAGCAGCTTGTATCACATGAAACAGTCTGATTTCCCAGATGGGGCACCACTTACATCAAAGTCAGTCATGTGAGTTTTTGCTCACATTTTGCTGCCACACTTACACCCTAATCAAAAACAAAAGCCAAAGGAGAACTCTTTGTACTTGCACTGTACCACATGTATGACTCTCTTGGCTTAAACTTTAATGTATAGATTCATAAAATTACAGAAAACTCACTGGCAATTTGATCCTGTAATTTTAAAACAGTAAATAGTGACCAAATGTTTTCTGTTACTAACAATTAAAAAACTAATTCTGCCATTTAATGTTTTGTTTTTTGTTTTATTTCTTTAACTCGCACAGTGAGTCAATGTGACTGAACTATAGAGTAACCCCAGTGTAGACGTCAGACATCAGTCTGGGTGATGATTGGGTGATTGCATAAAATCTGTTTTAAGTAAGGTGAAGAGGGTGTGATGTGTCTCAACCAGTGGGGCATAAACAGGAAGTAATCGTCTGTCGCACATGAGCAGATCAGTACTTTCCAGGTTTGAAACACTTTTCATGCACACTGATGCTCTGTCGGGTGTTTTATATTCACACAATTATGTTGTGTGGGTAGTATACAGCCACAGGTCATGCTGCTTTCTCTCTGTTTGTTCATCAAACGTCTGAATCTGCCACGCACCAACACAGACTCAACACCTGACTGAAAAGCAAACTGTAAAAATGTAATGTGATGTTAATCCAGTGACTCAAAATGATTCATGCTGTTTAACTTTGAATATCACAAGGAATATCAAGTTTCTCATAGTAAGCAGACAAGTATGAAAACAAAAGATTTTTATTTTTGTTAAAGAAGGTTAACACAAAAATGCTGGATTCGAGGACCAGACATGATGAATGTCACTGCATTCACTGATTGAACTGCTTGAAGTTTTTCAAAAGGAAAAATGTTTATTCATGGGTAAAGATGGATTTTCTTCTTGTCTGCAGGTAAATCAGCAGTACAATAGAAGTAAAGCTTTTTGCTTTTTAGTATAATTTTGATGATAGTGATCGCTTATATTTTCTGCTCACGATTCCCTCCAAGAGCAGCCAATACTGTTCTGTGAAATCACACTCTGGACTCGGAGAATTTGTCCTGAGGTTTGAAAATCCTGGTCCTTCTGTGGGGGCTGGGAAAGTTTCCAAATTGTGTAACACTTTTCACATCTTCACCTCATATACTTCTTTGACTTTCCACTAATTGACTGGCAGCCATTCACTAACCATTGATTTAGGAATCATTTCTACAGCAACTGCCATCAACCATCAGCAACCACTCACCAGCAGTTTAACAGGGACTGCAGATTATTCCTTAGTGGTTGACAGATGGTTGCAGACTGCTTTCTAGGCCTGCATTTGGGGCCTTGGCTTTTGTTTGATGAAATTATGCTTGACTGACTCTTTTAGCATCCATTTAGCATTTCATTATGTTTTGTGAGATACTTTTGTTTGGTGGTAGAAAATTAAACAGCGAGAGTCAAACATAGTCCAACCAGGAGCACAGCTGCAGAACCTGCAAAACAGTCATATTAGAAAGAAACTGTACACATAATGTACATGGGCACTATGTAGATAGAGGTACATCTAAATTAATTCCAGTATCATAAGCTTTGTAATCCCAAACCCCAAAATAAATGCAAGCTAGAACCTAAATAAGGACATGTCCCAAATGTCCCCTGGCAATGTCACAGAATAAAGGTCTAATTATTATTATAATTGTAATTAAAATATTAATTAATTCATTATTAAAGTTTTTAAATCAAAAAATAAATATAAGTAATTAACACATTTTAAAAACATAAATAAAGTTAAAGTTATTTGAAGAAAGTTTAAATTCTTGCAACCGGAAGTTTGAACTGAACAGTCCGCCAACCCATTAAGGTCGACTGTTCCCTGTCGCCTGTTAAACACCTGCACGCGGGAGTGAAGGAAGGAAGTAGGGCGGGAGGTGAGAGCTTCAGCGGGTGAGTTTGGTTTGATATTAAAGCCGTTAAATTTAGTTGTTTTAAAAAAAATAAAATAAAAAAACCCGTTACTGAGTCTCTCAGACGGGCAGCGTACCGCTCTCATCCGCTCCTCTGGTTCTCGGCGTCCGCTCGGGGGGTCTCGGTGTTGCTCGAACGGGTAGCGGACTTGGCAGCTAAGTGTGTTAATAGCTAATGTTAGCTTTAAGCCATGTAATAAACTAAGCTTTTATAAATCAGCTACCATTATTTATGGGAACTATTTTTAAGTAATATTAAAAAAGTTCTCTTACCTTAAATACACCCGAGGTGTAGTAATCATGAAGTGTCAGAAATGTTTGCCTGCCATCCGCGATAGCTACAAACATCATTGATTCAGACTTACAGAAGTCATAATTTAGTTTTATTTAATTTTGTTGGTGGTATTCGCTGTGTGAAATTTTATTATGTAATGCAGTCATATTCTAAGGTTGAAATATTTTAGCGTTTTCGGTATTTGGTCTTTAAATTGAAAGTGATTGACTCAGTGTAAATGCGCCTTATTACCTTAATGGGTCAAAATAAGTCCTTTGCCACAAGTGAGTACACACGTTGTTATTTTTGTTTGTTTTTTGGCAGGTTATCATTTTGATTTCATTGTATTAATACTGGTAATTGTTATATTTATGAAGGTAGAGCTAGTTTTTTTTTTATTATTGCTATTAATACAATTCAAATGGGGAGTAAAATATCTGCATAGTTGTGGTTTGACCAAATTGTATGTGAAAAGACTGAATGAGATGATTTGATGTGACTTTGATTTCTCAGTGTGGGCCTTGGTAGAGCTTTCCCTCTACACCAGGGGTGGGGAACTTCAGACCTCAATGGCTGGTGTCCTGCAGGTTTTAGATGTGTTCTTGATCCGAAACGGCTGATTCAAATGGGTAAATTACCTCCTTAACATGTCTTACCTTCTCCACATGCCCAGTAATGAACAAATCATTGGCTTCAGGTCTGCTGACCCAGGGTGATATTGAAAACCTTGAGGCCTGGAGTTCCCCCACCCCTGCTCCACACCAATAGTGTTTCCATTTTTTTGTTTTTTGTTTGCACATAAATTTAAAAAATATGATCTCAATAATAATCTAAATGGTAAATGGCCTGTATTTATATAGCGCTTTACTAGTCCCTAAGGACTCCAAAGCTCTATACACATCCAGTCATCCACCCATTCACAGACTAATCTAAGAGCTCACTAATGGCATTTGTGGCTAGGACTTGTTAAGCTCTCCAAAGGATGACTGGAGCTTCATGTGTCTTGCTCAGTATTCAATAAGCATGGATTAAATATGAATCAGGGCAGAGTATGATGATGTCTGCATTAACATAGAGCCAAAGCTTTTTTTTTTTTTTTTTTAAACAAAACAAAATAAAAATGCTAATTCATAAACGAAAACTTAAGTCTGAATCTTTTTGGTAACTTTAAATGCATGTTCAGTAACTCAGTTTGGGAAATCCTGAAATATCATCATCCAGATTCAGTGGGAAAAGCTTTTAATCACTTATCCAAATGGCGACTTCAGTCTCAGCTGACTGCAGGTTTCCTCAAGCTTATAAACGGTACAGCTGTATACTGACATGCCTGCAGTCAGCTGAGACTGAGGAAGTTACTTGGATGAGTGATGAAATATTTCTCCCCCTGGAAAGGCTGCATCCAGATGAACAGAATAAACTTGCTGAGTTTCTAAAAACCTAGAACTTACAAAAAAAGAGGAAAAAATGAAAGAAATTTCCATGGAACAGTGTAATCTTTATTTTCTGTGCTTTTCAACATGCGCCCTTGACTTGATGTAAACACAGAGGCGTACATTTTTTCTCTTCCCTTAAACTGAAGGAATAGGAATCCAGGACACATTCATCACGAGCACAGAAAAGGACATGGCGCAAAGAATCCACAGTGAGTCTTGGGGAAATGCTGTTGACACGCAGGAGTTCATATTCTTCCAAGAGTTGTATAGTGTTGCCCATTAATGCATTAAGGAGAAAAAAAAAAGATGTTAATCTGATATAAACTTCTGTTTGAACAATTATTTAATGACTAAAAAAAAGAAAATGGTGCTTTTCCCGTTCTTTTTCCAATAGACCTAGATGACAAATATCCCACAAATATATTCAGAAGACTCAGTCCACCCATATTTGACCAGTTGAAACCTTTTTCTGTCTGTCCAGGGATCATCAGTTGTGACCAAAAAGCTGATGTGCACCAGTTGAGACGGCTTTCTAAGCCATTTATTAATTTTAAGATTAAGATCATTAACAATGGCACAAATAAAAGAAAACTGCATGAATCCAGTCCTGACGACTGTTATGTGACCCCATTAAAAAAGCCCTTTGATCCAAAGGCTTTGTCCCCTGACCTGGGGTGTTTTGTGGAATGTTACAGCACTCCTGTGAAACAGGAATTGGCATCCCCTTTTTCCACATTGAATCCTGAACTGACAGCTAAGACGCAAGATGTTGGGAGTGAAATAAAAGAAAGTGTGAGCTCTCAGCTGCTCTCAAAAGATGCAAAATATGGGCCTTCCACAGAAAGAGGAGGATCTCTCGAAAAAGAGACCAAAGCACAAGATCTGATGCATGAGAGGGTTTTAAATCCTTCACCGACATTTGACTGTGACGTGGATGACATCTTGTGTCTCAATCCCGATAGCCCTTTAAGATTTTTGGAAGATGAAGACGGCTACATGAGTCGCAGTTGCCAAATCTTTCAAGATGGGCTGTTTCCCGTTGCTGGACTCACTGTGGCAGAAGAACCAGCAGATGAGGTGAAGAGGGAAACGTGTCTCAGTGTAAAAGACGTGGAAGAGGATAAAGGCTATATATCGCTTTCGTTTATCAATGAAAATAAAGAGGCCGAGTTGGTGAACTCCAAACAGCTTACAACTAACTCAGCCAAGGGTGACTATCATCCCCAAACTTCATCTGACCCACGGGTACATGAACAAACTGCAACCTCTGGATGCCTTACCGTCACAGTAGACAACCTGATCCCAAGTAGTTGCGAACCTCTCTTGGAGCACGTGAACACTAATTGTTTGGAAAGTTGTAAATTGGAGGGGGTGTGGGATATCGGTCCTCCAATATTTGAATCCTCTATGTGCCACAGCGAAACGGACAAATTGAAAGCAGAGCAGAGCTGTCAGGTGTTGGAGGAGGTGCAGGAAAATGTGACTGAGCCTGTCCAAAGCACACTGAAGAAAGAAGACACTGCTGTGGAAACCAGCTATGAAGCCACTCTTCCCCTCAAAGTACAGGTATGTTACCTCAGCCTTTATCTTATTTGCCTGGATTACTTTTTAAATATAAATATCAACTGTAATATTGGGGATCACTTACGTAAATCTTGGACATTACACAAATTGCCCTTTTGACTTTTTTTTTCTCAGGTTAAATCCAAAGTACAGAACTCAAACAGAAGCACCCCGGACAGCAGTGTTGTTTCTGTCCCAAAGACGGAGGCGACAAAGCCCATCAGAACCCTTCAGCCTGGCAAGAGCGCCTCTCAGAGGTATTGTAGTAATCACTGCCACCACTAGAGGGAGCTATGTTACTGTAACTCACACATTTTCTTTCTTTTTTTTTTTTTCATGGCTTTGTGATGTCAAGGTTGTCTGTATCTGCCTTATTGTTTTTTGTTTTGTTTTTTTCTTGCAGCTTAATGTATCTTTTCTTAGCTGAGCAGGCTTTGTGTTTATAGTTTCATAATTTCATGATTGACATGATTAGATTGAACTTGGTGTTTTTATTTTCCTTTAGATCCATGGTCTTCGGCAGTGAATTACAGTGGGAGCAGGAAAAGGAGCTCTATGTGCATTCAGTTGTCAGTCATATGTATGAGAATCCAGGAGTCAGTAATGGTAAGAAGCTGACCTAGTGTCTGCGCAAAGAGAATGGAGCACTCTGATATCTAAATTATCAGGCCTTTCTCCTGTTTACTGTTTTGTTATGCATTCCTTTTTAAAATATCCATTAATTTACACATTATATAGATTTATTAGAACATGATTTTGAGAAGGAACACCAGAGAACAGTTTTTAAATTTCAGCACGATACAGCTTATTTTTTACATTTTAAGCTCTGTCTACAGTACTGTGGAGGAGTGTAGTATAGACATTTTAAAACAAACAAATGAAACAAACTAAAAATACTTAAACTATGCAGGGTAAAGACATTTGTTTCCTCCAGGTGTCACAACTGAGCTCCGGAGTTTGATGAGCTGTGTATCAGCAGGCGTGAAAAGCAGCGAGTGGCAGCATCCCTCTGACCTCACCCGCAGGTACATCGCGCTCTCTGCAGTTCTTTATAACTATGTTGAAGTCTCACTTTCAAGCAATCATTTGGCAGATCTGAGGAATGATGCAAAGCAAGATTAATGGGTTAACTAGATGTTTCATGCAGGTTCAGTGTTATGAAGGTGGCTTTTCTTCCTGGTTGGATGAGCATAGTAAATTATGCTGAATGGATACACTTGTCAGGAGCAGGTTATGTTTACTTGCATGCTGGGGCAGCAGGTTGAAGGGTTCCAACAGGGTCCATAAACTGATCTGCAAGGGCAGTAAAACTGTGGGGATGGAGCTAGACTTTGAGTCAAAGTTGAGGACAATGCTGGACACTTCCTCCAACCCACTCAATGACGTGCTGGCCAGTCACATGAGCAGGTTTGGTGAGAGTCTGAGAATACCTAAATGCACAACTGAACAACACAGGAAATCATTCCTGCCTGTGGCTGCCTCATGGTACAATCCCTCAATGTAAAGCACAAGTTCAATTCACTTATTTTTTACAGTGCCAGATCACAAGAACAGTTATCTCAAGGCACTTTATATTGTAAATTAAAATTTGTATTGTTTTGTAGTCCCTTCAATAATACAACAGAGAACAAAAAAAGTTAAAAACCTCCAGCAACTACACACTGCAGTAGTTGCACACCTGTACTATCTGCACATCCTCTGCAGAGGGGAAAAATAAAGTACAGTAAGAGGGCACCTCAGTGTCAACCCTGTATATTTAACTTGTGTGATATACTCGGATGTTTTTAATTAAAGCTATTTTCTGCCTAAACACACAGCGCTGCTGCTGCAGGAATTTGCATGTGTTCAGTTGGTGATGCAAAAAACTCATGTTTTTGTACTTTATCCCAGGTTAACTCAGTTTAAAGTTTCATAGGTTTAATTTCTGTCGAAATAAGCAGCAGCACTTAAAGTAACTTTAAGTCATGAAGTATTACCCTCATCTTATTTATAGCAACAGTTATCGCCTGTGGGAGACATTTATTGTCTTGTTTTTAATAATTAATGTTATTTATGAGATTTATGTGTGGCATATTTGCCTGTTGATTTTATTCATTCTTTTTATTTAATTTTTATCATTATTTTGTGTTATAAGAACTTACTAAAGACTCCAGGGTTAAAAGACCAGCATGTAGTGGAGCGCCGGGAGCAGACTGCCTCCGACAACAGAATGCTGATAATCACTGCCATGACACCCATTTTGTTGATGTTGAACTTCATAGTTACGCCGTCTTCTGCCCTTATTTTCAGAAATTACTGGAGACACTTTGGGCCAGCAGCAGCACTGATGACCCTGGATGAATGGCAGGCCAAGAACTGTCTGATGCACAAGCGCTTCGATAAGATACCAAAGATCTTTGAAAGGAGTCCGTGTCCGTAAACTCAGCTTTGTGGTTTATAGACGCGTCAGGAAAAACTACACTTTCAAGACATATTTGTGTATATGTATATATTTGAGTATTTAGGTTTTCTTTCTGGCTTTTTGATTTACTTTTCTTTCAAATGCATGCACGTTCCTCCTAATTTAAAAACTTATGCATGTTTTCAGTGATTTTGTTTTGTGAAAGTCTGAATCACTGAAGAATGTCTTAAACTTGAATTACTGACTTGGATTTTTGGATTTTAGGTATTTGCTACTTCATATTTGTCTCATGTTTACTCTGCATATGGTTAGTTTTTACTCCTTTGCTGTAAAAGCCTGATGGGAGCACCCTGAGGGTGGGCGGCCAGGACCACCCGAGTGTGTGAATGTGAAAACTCGAGGTGATGTCGGATTTTCAAATTTATACCACAGGTTAATTTACTAAAACACTCAGGTGACGTTGAATCTCACTGACCTCGGGGACAGAGGTGAAGTTTTCTTAATCTTTTGGAAAATTCAAATAGAGAAAGAAGTCCTCTAAGATTTTCAAAAGCATACCATTGGTGGATCTACTAGGAGGCTGGGGTTGGCACTCGTGGCTGCCAGTGTTTTACATGTGTTCCTGTTAATCGGTCTCCTCTCTGGGGTTGTAACGCAGCAGACAACAGACTTCCAATCCAATAACAATGAGACTCAATTTCTATCTTTGCTCTTTGTTTTTGGACCTTTTGTTTTTGTGCGTCTTTTATTGCACTTTTACTTTACAGTAGCGATGATTTGTTACTATGTCAGTTTTACTTACGAAGTAACAAAGAAGCATCTGCACTTTCTAGGTACTGTTCTTTGAAATATTTACTCAGCGTTGGTGTAAATATTTAAAGATTTTGCTCAGTAACTAAAAATTATGAACATGGTTATATTGTTGCATTAAACGTTCTTTTTCCATGGCTGATTCTTACTGTCGTCTTTGGCCATTTATTTAAAAAAAAATATATAATAATCATAATCAGACAAATTTAAATACAGTCCAGTGTCAGGACTCTAATTGTATTTTTCCCCCATATATTTTTAATTAAAAAGTTGTGTTTTACAATACAAACATACATTTGAACACCCTCACATTCACACACCCATCCATACATCAAACCTGCCTACATCATATTCAAATGTACAAATAAGCATAGTTCTCACAGTAATACGAGGAATTTGGGTAAACAAGGTTCTCCCCTCTTTTCCTTCTTTCTCATAAACATCCTTCACCTCCCTAAAATATCCATATATGGCTTCCACATATTCACAAAGTGCCACTGTTTGCCCATGGCAGTATATGTTAGTCTTTCCAGGCCTAGAGAGTATTTCCTTCTTCCAGAGTCCCATGGAGGGAGCATCCATACTCCCCCCAACAGTGCAATGGCTTTTGTGGCTTGAAGTAGTCCATAGTCCAGTAATTTTGTCGGTTTTTTTCGGTTGTTTAAATTCCCTTGGATATATTCCAAGTACACAGAGTTTACCCTTGAAAGGGATTTTTACCTTAAACACTTCAGACAGACATTTGATATCTTTCCAAAATTCCTGGATTTTAGGACATTCCCATAGACAAAGGAGAAGAGTTCCTTTTTCAACTAAACGTTTAGTAAAGATGTCTGGAATATCATTGGACACATGATGGAACTTGGCGGGTGTTATATAGGTTCTCGTGAGCCCTTTATATTGCAGGAGTTTAAAGTGTGTGTTTATTGTTTGTTTTTGTGCTTTTAAGCAAGCCTGGTTCTAGTCATTTTCATCCGTCCTCCTGGATCTTAAGTCTCCAAGCATCCAGGTTATCTGCTGCTGAGTCTGTGGAGGAAAGCATCAATAAATGATATATATATTATCTATATATATTATCAATAAATGATAATATATATAGAGAGGAAACCTTTCCCTTTTGTATTCTTAAAGCATGTCTCTTCTGTTTTTGTTAATGGTGGAAGTTCAGCAATCTTTTGCAGTTTTGATGACAAATAATTTTTCAATTGTAAATATTTAAAAAAGTGCTTTGGGCGTATTATTAAATACTTCTTACATAACTGATCAAATGTGAGCAACCTGCTATCTGCATATAAGTCTTTAACTTTTTGAATTCCTTTATTTTTCCATATTTTAAATCCTCCATTTTTACCAGGAGTAAATGTTTCATTTCCCCTAATAGGGGTGAATTGCAAAAGCGATGGAGGATCATCCACATGTTTATGTGCTGCATGCCAAATTATAATTGTATTTTTCAAGAAAGGGTTCTTTGTATTCTTTTTTTTAACGTCTTAGTGTCTGAAGGATGTAGAAAAGTGTGTAAGGGAAGATCTGAAACAGATTCTTGCTCAATGTCAACCCAGGCTGGGAGGTGTTGTTGGGCAAAAATAATTGGTGGCTGATGTTAGTTGGGCACGGAAACTCTAACCAATGGTTTAGCGTTTCCGTGACCTTTTCTACAAGGGGAACATAATTTGAGGTTCTTTGATATACCTTTATTAGTCCCACAAGGGGATGTCCTTGAGGCTTGAGGTGATCCTAGTGCCTAAATATTTAAAGCCTGCTTTAGTTGTTTTAAATGGCCACAACAGGCCTTCTTCTTTCTTCCTCATTAAGAAACATTAACTCTGATTTAGAATTTTTAATTTTGTATCCTGAAAATTCTCCATTTTTTTTAATCAACGTTACTAAATTAGGGATACCATCTTTCAGATTAGTCAAAAAATATAATATTATCTGCAAATAAAGAAATTAAATGGTCTCTTCCTCCTCCTCCTGATAAATGATATTCCTGTATTTGCTCTCACAGCGATGGCCAGAGGTTCTATTGCGAACACAAAATGAATTGGTGACAGAGGGCAGCCCTACCTGGTTGACTGCTGTAGATTAAAGGGTTTTGATATTTTATTATTAGTTAAAACTTGTGCTTTCGGGTTTGTATACAATAACCGGATCCATTTCAGAAATGTTTCACCCAGTCCATATTTGTGGAGCACCTGTAAGAGATGGTTGCATGGATCCAGTGATAACAGCACAGTGTCTTACTATTGTTTTTCTCATAAAGTACATTATGTTATTATAGCCTTGTCTCGTTTTAACAAAACCTTGTTGACCATCTATTATCAAATTAGGCACACATTCATCTGGTCTCCCAGAGAGTGCTTTACACAAAATCTTTGTATCACATCCCATAAGACCAATTCCCCTATAAGAGGAGCATTCAGTCGGAGGCTTATTTGGCTTCAATAAAAGGGACTCTAATTATATTTAAATCCAGAATATACACTTACAGTTATAAAATTAAGCATCAGTTGATCAGTTGGAGCTTTCCTCAGATTCCCCCCCCCCCCCCCCCCCCCCCCCCCCCCAGAAAGAATCTGATTTGTACCAGTAGATGTAAATTATAATAGTAGTTAAAATTGCTTCCATCATTTTTGATAATTTGCACTGGTTCATCATTTAAAATAGTTTTTTTAGGGGTTATAATTTTGCTTTTCCTTTTTCCTTTTTCACATGCAGCTTTGTATTGGGTGGTTGAGATTTATCGATCCATAATGGTGCACTCTCGCTTAAAATATTCATATAACACTAATTGAATAGAATAAATCAGTCTGCAGGTTTTGCCCCTGCACATTAATTTTTAATTTTTAGAGACGGTGACAGTGACATACTAAGAAAAAGGATATTGTGTATAAAGTGAGAAATTTAGTTAATTTCTTCAGTGAATTTGCTATTTTGCAACAACAATTATCTCAAGGTGCTTTATATTGAAAAGTAGAGCTCTTATAGTTCTTGACTGAGGATGATTACAACGAAGGTATTGCACACAATCATCTAATAAGTGATATTGTATCCATCCCTGGAGGAGGAGCTGGCCTGGGAAGAATTTGACATCTAGATGAACTTGAGGCTTCCCCAGTTTACAGACCTATTACCTGAACAAAGTCAACCTGGGGCATGAATGCACCGTGTTGCACACGGGAATTATATGAAGTATTCACCCTCATTCTGATGACTTTGTGTTTTGCATATTTGTCATTTGTTTCACATCATAAAGGTTTAGGTAATACAAGTAAATAATTTCATTTATGAAAGGAAAAGGTTATCCAAAAAAGTATTAAATTGGAGATAATACATTTTTATTATCAATATTTAAGATTATTAGTTGATTTGCAGATGATCCCTGGATTTATCGATAAAGCCAGATGACACATCAATTAAAATAAAGTCAATAAAAGGGCAGTGACATTTAACATGTAAACCGTAACCTTACTCCAGTGTGTGGGCCTAAACTGAAGAGACACAAATAACTATATAGACTAATCTTTTTAAATGTACTTTAAGCCTCTGGCCAATCAGACGCGTTAGCACAGATGTAAACAACATGTGAGCGTTTTCATGTCAGTTTGTTCACCTCAAGTTTAAGCTTTGCGGTGTCGCCTGCTCATTTAACCTTTATGTGCGTCGTGTGTTTAAACACCTGTGCGCGCTACCGAGAGAGGAAAGCGTCTGCGTGTCTAGCAGATTAATTTCCAAGAAAGAGGTGAGTTTTATTTCATGTTATTTGTGTGGTCTTATAGCTGTAGCATATCCAAAATATCGATGAAGGTAACAAGCTAAAAGCTAATGTTAGCCCTGAGCGTGCGCAAGGACGTGTGTTTTTGAGGACCGAGCAGGTGCGAAGTAAGTTAAGTAATATAAAAAATAACGCGGGGCTAGAGTCTCCAGGCCTAAGGCCAACAAAAAGTTTGTCTTTAACCAAGTGCGGAGGAACGTTTGGGCTCAACTAAACTGATTTCGGCTGTTTGGCTAACCATTTGGCTAACTCTAAGCTAATAAACCGAAACGTAAAAAAACTAAAGTGAAATGCACGCAAGTGTTTTTAGTGGTGATATAGTTTGCTTTTGTTTTTTTAGAGAATGTACAAAGTTCCCCAAACCCATAGCATTATATTTAATTTTCAACATAATTTAAGTTACGTTAACTAACAATATAAATGGGAAAATTATTTTTTAATTGGCTCACGCGTTGAACAGCAGGCTGCTGCCCCCCGAAATCGAACTCAAAGACAAAAAAAGATCAAAACAAAACCGCACAGTTCAAATCAGTGACTTGTAATGTGGTGATTGAATTTCTGGGTTTACATAAAGAAAAAGTTTTTGTTGTTGTTGATTTAAATGTAAATCCACTTTTTAAAAAATTGGGGGAAGCTCAAACCCTCCCTGGGGTGATATTAGAGTTGTTTGTGCATGTTAGTGTTTGGAGTTTTTGTTAGTTTGGAGATTACTTGAGTTAGGTTAGAGTTGCTTTGCAGTTTTGTATTTTCCTTTTTGCTTTTATTCTACCGTGAATATTTATTTTATTATTATTTTTAATTCCAAAGCTACTTTTGGCTGCTTGCTTATTTACAGGTGGTCGTCAGAGCAGGTAACTCTGCAGGTTTGATCTGCAGCTTTTTACGCCAGAACTCGGGGGGCACAAGCCTGGTGCCTTGTCCTGGGATCAGACCAGGTATCCTGTTAGGTGAATGTGTAAACCATTACACTATGGAGCCACTGGTAAAAACTTTGCATAATAACCTTTAAGAAAAGTTTGAAGATGACACTGTGCTTTGTGTTTGGCTTTGACAGCAACAATAGGTAGCCAAAAGGACAAAGCAGGTGGAGATGGCTCATAAAGTCCTGGGTGAGTAAGTGCAAAATTGATTTTAAAACTCACAGCTTATGGGTTGTGTGGACTGCATGATCTCATAACAACACAACAAGACAAGTGACCTTTGTGTTATTTAAGTTTTACTGTGGGATACGACAGTGTATTGGTTAGTTTGAGCAACTAGGAGGACATTCATGGAAGTTGTGATTAATATTTGTGTTGGTGTTGTGCTGGCTAAATGTTTAAAGTTGGAAAACTTTTGTTATATTGGAGGTTTTTGTTTTCTAAACAAAAATGGGGGAACAAATAAATGGCATAAGGTTTGAGTGGTCAGCCCAGAAATCGCGTGTGCTGGGAAGAAAATAACTGATAATGTTGAATTTTCTTCACCCTCAACAGGTATGGATAAAAAAGCAAGAAATAACGTGATGGTCTGCTGTCTGAAACCACCCATATGCGAAAGTTTGAAACCTCTTTCCATGTATTCAAGGATGACCTGTAACAGAAAGGCTGATCTGCAGCAATCGAGAAGGTTTTCTACATTTAATCATTTAGAAATTGAGGTCCGTAATAACTGGATAAATAAAAGGAAACCGTACTATTCCAGTCCTGATGAAGGGTATGTTAGTCCGTTAAAAAAGCCCCTTAGTCCACAGGCTTTGTCCCCTGATCTCGAGTGTTTTACGGACTATTACAGCCCTTTTGTGAGACAGCAATCAACATTGTCTTATCCTGAACCTTTACCTAAAAAGCAAAATGTTGGGAGTGCAGTAAAACAGCCTGTGAACTCTTGGCTACACTCGGAGCACATCAAGCAGTGTGGATCCTCCACAGATCCAGGAGGTGAAGAGGAGATCGTACAAAAACATATTACATCTGAGAATATCCTTTTAAAATTTTCCCCTGTGTTTGACTATGATGTAAATACAATATGTTACCTCAATCCCATTAATACCTGCACTGCAGCAGGTAATTTGGATCCTGCAGAAAGCTGCACAGCTCCACATTGCAACACGTTTCCAGAGAAACAATTTCCTGCTGTTCAACACTTAGAAGAGATGGAAAGAAGAGTTGGACGAGAGAGTTTGGGAGTCAGTGATGATAGAGGCTATGTATCTCTCTCCTCCATAAATGACCATAAAGGAGATGGGTTATTGAACTCTAAACAGCTCACTGGTAACTCAAATCCCCATCTCAGGGTGGTTGAGAATGGCTGTCATCCTCAAAGATCACCCAAGCCACAATATAATAAACAAACTGTGACCTCTGGAGGCTTTACTGTTGCAGTGGACGACTTGAGTCCTGCTGTCAGTGGGCCTTTCATGGAGCTGATGACCTCCGTTGTGGAGAGTTTAGAAGGTGAGACTGAGGGGGTGTGGGATATCGGTCCTCCCACGCTTGAATCCTCTCCGTATGGCAAAGTCAGGCCAAACACTGCTAGTGACAGACGTCTGGCATCAGAGTCATCTGGACACAGTACAGAAGACACCAATCTGGAGGACGCCTGGGAAAATACCTTACCTCTTCAAGTACAGGTACACTTTGCTCCTGTTCTTTACAGCAGTGCTCTGTATATGTTTTCTTTTTTTTTTCTTTTTTTTTTTTTTTTGCAAGAACACACAAGAACATCCAAATAAATCAGACAAAGTTTTGTCCTGACCCAGATAGCAATGAATGTTTGGCCTAATTTTGGCTCCTATCTCAGCCACGGGTCCACCTCACATTGCCCAGTGCCATAACTGAGCCGTAAGAGCCAAAATAGTGCAGAGAATTGGCCCCAATTGTCCCAAATCTCTCTATCAGGAAGCAAATTACTTCAGTGAGTTTGTGATGCTTTTGAACTCCATTCTAATGCAGCATGCTTTACTAGGGACGTGTGCAGTGGTGCATCTCAGACAATTTGGAAGATGTGTGTTAATTGAAATCTTAACAAACAATCAAGTTGGTATCGTAGCCTAAACAGACTTAACCCCATGTAACCTCTTTGTCTGAAAAGCCAGTATTGAATTATAAAATATTGATGCGTCTTCTGGATATGAAAGATGAAGCTTACACAGAAGTGCCTTAAACCTGCCGTCAAGGGGGCGATAGCTGCGACTGTGAAAAAAAGACTGTAAATCAGTCCGCAGCTGTGAACTCTGTTAACACTTTGCTGATCGTTTTATGTCATGTTGAGTAAAACATTAAGTACATTTTATACATTTTGATCATTTTGAGAGGCATAAAAGGCGGGTTATCGAGGGTATGCTCATCGACTGTGGTTTCACTGAGAATCCACCCTTCACTCATCACAACGTGATTCATAATATAAAGTTACCCAAGATGAAAATAATGGTGACGTCATAGCACCTAGGCCCATTTTTGCGGTTTAAAAACAAGGGAAAACGTATATTTTAAGACAAAAGTAACGTCTGTCATTTGTAACACTTGGAAATCATGACCCTCGCTAATCCAGGGGTATGTTAGCTGAACTGAGCAGATTGTGGTGCACTTGGAGGAATATCTCTGCATAAATCCATGTGTTTGCCATGATTGAGCTCTTTACACAGCATATTGTTACCAATCAGTTTGATCACAGTCGTGTTCGAGGGCATTTCTGGAGAGGTAAATGTTGAGCTATAGTGGATCGACACAGATATTTTCTAAGCTGATTGACATTGGCGAGCTCTCCTTTGTCTCACTGAGGGTCTCTCCCTGGTTTGGTGTCAGGGTTTGTTACCCACCTTCCTCTGGTTGTGAGGATAACATTGCAAGGCAGAATACTCCCTTAGGTCAGCATGATTCCTGTGGCCCGTGTAGCCCATCAGCTCTACCTGAATTTTTATTAACTAAAATATATTTGTTTGTGTTTTGTGTCATATTAAGAGTTCAAAGAAAATGCTCTAAAAGTTTTTCTCAAATTAATGATATTTGTAAAGCTAAAAAAACTGTGATAACCCAGCAATCATACACAAATATTCTGTGCTTCCTCAAGGTGAAATCAAAAGTTGTTGTTCCATGCCAGCAAACCACAAAACCAGAGGAAGAGTCGCGTGCTCGGACTGCCAAGTGCTCCGGGACTCAAAGGTACTGTTACCTCTAGGGGGAGCAGTGGGACCACACTAGCCTCGCTCTGGTTTTTAGAGGCGCTCGGCCTGTTCTCTAGAAGCCTGATATTTACAGATTTGTGGGGCCATGTGCTTGTATCTTTTCAGGCCTGTGATCTTCAGCAGGAGGTCAGACTGGGAGAAGAAAAAGAGACTCTATGTCCATTCAGTAATGAGACACATGCAAGAGAAACAAGGAGCACATAATGGTAAGAACCTGTTGTTCTTTTCTCCCATATTTCTTTTCTTCTTCTCCTATTTTAAATATTTATTTTGATGTTTTACCTCAGAGGAAACTGACAGTTAATGTTTTTTACTATGATATTTATGGAAACATGCGTGAAATGGTGGCAGACATCATGGCAATGACTCCCTGAAATGATTTTTCAGTAGTCCTCTGAGCCTGATTGTAGCTGATGCTTTATGTGTGCTGTGCTGTGAGTATGTGCTCATGAATTCAAGGATAAGGTACAAATTGAAAACATTGTTTCACTTTCTGACAAAGTAACCTTTAACCTGGATCGGACTTGGCCTGGGCCCCGAATTACGAATCTCCGTCTACATACTCGACATGAATGTCACATCTTTGGTGTTTCACAGATCATGACTTATTCTACAAAAAAACGATCCCTGCGAGTGCCACCTACTCCAGAAATGTTATCAGATGGTTGTTAAAAATCTACGAAGGCTTCAAAAGTAAAAAGTAAAAGGCAACATTCTTGTAAAAAGCACCGGAGATGAATGCTGCAGTACATCGTTAATATGGTGATGTGATGCACAGAGCAGGAAATGATCTTTTTTTTTTTTTTAAATTCTAGTTAATTATTTTATTATTGAGTGCGCTCTCAGTGCTGTTGTTTTCCTCAGCTGATGGCTGTACATTAGAACTGAAACTTTAAGCTGGATCCATTTAAACATTAAATGCTACTCTCATGAAATCGTTTCAGTTTGCCACATAGCGAAGTGAAAGGAATTTGATTGATAGGCCAAGAATATGTGTGCAGGGTTCTGGTAATTGCAGGATGTTGCACTGATGGCTAGTAATGAAAATGCAACAAAGACGTATGTCAGGCAAGCTGATTGGTCAGCCCTTACGAGCCAGAGATGAAGTTTCTACCATTACTGAGTCACATGTGAAGAAAACTAGCTGAAGTAAGGATTATGTTTTCACAGTAAAGGACGCATTTAACATTTACCTCGAGTTTGCGACTAAAATGTAGACGTATGTTGGCTGTAAAAAGTGATTCTGAGATTCAGCCTGAGCAGCTTCACTTTTAGCCGACATGAAAGTTGATGACGCAGCAGCAGCGAGGATGGCGCTGTAGTTGTTTATGGCGGAGCCTCTCTGACTCCACACACAGCGCGCCGAAGAGAAAGAAAACATTTTTCTACAGTTGACAGCAGCCACGGTTGTTTCTGTAATCTATCCAAACCTTTGCAGGTAAAATGCCAGTAAGAGTGCTTTATCAGATCACACGATAAACAAACTTAAAGGTGAAGGAAAGTGATTCTGTTCGCCTCCACACAGAAATAAAAAAACTGTCTTGACCTTTAAGCTTGGTGGCGTTTTTTTTTTTTTTTTTGTGTGTGTAAACTTTGCTGCAGGTCGATTGTCAGCTACTGCATGCAGGGGTCTGTCTTAAATCCAACCAGCATGTAGTGTTACCGGTATGATTTATTTCAAAGCTTTAGTTAGAATAAATAAATCTGTGAAATTATTACTAAGTACTGGGCCACCTACACGTTACACCTACAGGAGCTGCTCGGCCATGGAAACCGATGCCATGGAGCTCGCGGTGCACAGTTTTAGTGCTGATGTTAATGGCAATGGAGTTTTAGAGCTCCACGGCTACTGAGTCCAGAGAGCTTTGGTGACTTTTAATTGATTAAATAAGCAGTTAGTGGTACAGAAAGTAATAACTAAGTAATACAGTTACTTTTACTGTAAGTAATGACAGTAAAAGTAATTATTTTATAGATGTAAGTTAACGTGTAAACGTCTCTCACTTGGAAGCTTGTGTTGTGGGGTTTTATTTCCCCCCTCTGTGTCATGACTCTTCCCTTCAGTCACGTATGACCTTCAGTTTTGATGTTCTAACATCTGTGCCTCCTTCAGGTGTCATGTCTGAGCTGCTGAGTGTGCTGAACCGTGTTGCTGGTGAGAAAGCGGGCAAGGATGGGAAACGGTGGCAGCATCCCTCCGACTTCACCCGCCGGTACGCCACCTTTTTTGATTTTTTTTTTTTTTTTTTTTTTGTGGATTCAGAATAAACGAGTCTGAGTTTTATTTGTCTTTTTGTAAAAAATCAAGTTTAGTTTTAGTTGTCTGGCTTTGTTCAGTCGTCTCAGACTATCTTAGTGAAGTTCATCAAATGCTTCCTGACTGTTTTGTCAGATTTGTCAAAGATTAAATGAAAATATCCTCTAAATTTAGTTTTACCAGCACATAATGTCATGTTTTATATCTAGTTTTAGTTTAGCTTTATTTAAAGTTGTAATAATCTCCATCTGAATCTGCTTAATTTCAGAAATTACCAGAGTCGCTTTGGTACAAAGCCAGAGATGACGCTCCGAGAATGGCAACGCAAGAACTATGGCTCACACGAACGCTTTTCAAAAGTTCCTAAACTGTTTGAAAGATACCACTGTCCTCGACTCTAAAATGTCTGAGCAAGAAACACTGTGTGAAAAAACCCTTTACTGTTATGGTGTAATACGGCCCTTTTCAGACATGCATAACCTCGCTGCTGGCAACATTCAGACGTCATGGAGAGAGGCACAGCACGCACAAGCGCTGTAGTGAAGTGTAGCCACGCTTTAAATATTTAGCTCTCTCCACTGATGTCGATAAGAAGGTGCAGAGTGCTGCTGAGAGAGCTGTACTCCGCCCCTCACACACAAAGAGACCCCTCCTCTCGATAAAAATAATGTTTTAATAACTGAAAAGAAAATATGTACGTGTTATTGGTAATTACTGTATTCATACAAGTGCAGGGCCTCTGGTACAGTGCAGCTGTGTGGATCGGGCAGTGGGGTTACTGAGGAGGAAGGTGCTCGTTTTTCCTTGTGTCAAATATTTGCACTTTTTCTGTTTCTTGGGTGAATTTGTATTTGGTTGCCTGGTTTGTCTGTTTTGTTGTTGCACTTTTGCTTTTTCTTTCTTTCTTTAGATTCTACGTTTGTCTTTTATTTAAAAATTGGTGCATGTTTCAATGTGGTGTGTGCCGATCCAGTACTTGCATCCTTCCAAGTGACATCGGGCCCATCTGTCCTGCTAAATTCTTCACTATCCTACGAGCTGTCACATAATATCCTGCTTGATACGCTAACAAGTTCTTTTTTTTCTAGATTGTTGGTTATTTTTAATTAAGTGTTGATTTGTTTTGACGTCTGAAAAGCGTGGCTAATGGCAATTCCACAGTCATCTACAATTTTGAAAACGATGTTCAAGCCTCATCGTCACAGTGAGAAATGCTGATGGCTAACAGATACTCACAGCCAAGGTATCTATCTGACTGAGAAAGTTGGATCAGTACATCACAGGTTATCAGGGATTTGTCATATTTTGATATGGGGAAGAAGCAGGAAAACTTTTCAGGCACGTGAAATGTCTTTTTAAATGGTTGAAAACTCTGTAATGTGTTGAAACATGTGCTCGCTATCATCAGGATTTGCAAGCAGCTGTTTGCGGCACACTTACTGACGCACTTTTGAGTTTGATATGGAGGCAGGCTGTTATGTCATACCTGCCAGGTCAGGTCACCCACATACCAGCTGTTTCATCTTCGTCCAACATTACCGGTGGTGTAAATGTGTCTGATTGTGTCCTGAATTATAATACTCTCTCTGGGAATAAAACAGTTCTCAGTGCAATTTCTTTTTTCATAATCGTGCCTGTTTATTAGGATTGTGGCCTAAACAAATGTCCTTTGTGCTTTCTTTTAAAGGCATCAGCTGAAAGTGATGTTTGGGGTTTCTCAGTGTTTGGGTTTTTTTCCTGCACTGTGACACAAGCTCAGGATATCCAGCATATCTCTTCCATGTCTGACTTCACTTACTTAAACATCAGCAATCAGGGTGAGCTTTTCAGCTCAACCTGGGGTTTGTTAATCCAACTCCAAGCATATTCACCTAAAAGTGCGTTAGCAGGAAGACTGGAAAAGTACGTCTGAATTGATAAAGTTGTAATTTTATTAAGTTTGAAGCTGTGGAGAAAAGCCTGCAGTGTGTAAGGTAACGGACCTCTCAGTATCGCAGCATGTCGGAGTCTGGTTTCATTAAATTAGTGTTTAGATGTGCGTAAGACAGTTTTAATTTTCAATCCTTCAGCTGGAGCACCGGCTGTTCAACAGTGTGAGAGTAAGAAAATAATGTAAAAATAGAATTCAAACGTAAGCTTGGTCTACTGTGCAAATTTGATATAAAGGCAAAAAGGACAAAAATGTCTCATTGACTGTTTAGGATCAGATGCACTATTGTGCAAAAGTCTTGAGCCACCCCTCATTTAAAAACAAAACAAAATTTGTGTATTTCTATTTTTATATTTGCTATGAAAATGGGAAAGAGGTACAGCAATGTATTGACAGATGAGCAAACATAGAAATGCAGCATGCAAAGCAGGTCTGTACAACTCTAACAAGCTTGAAAGTCACTATTTGGTATCACCACCTTTTTATTCAACACAGTCTGAACTCTTCTCGGCAGCTTTCTTATAATTTCATTGAGTAGTCTTCAGGAATGGTTCTCCAGGCTTCTCTGAGGACATTCAGAGCTCTCCTTTGGATGTTGGCTGTGTTTCGAGGATCCCACACTGCTTCAGTGATGTTGAGGTCCAGGCTCTGGGCAGGCCAGTTGTTAACTGGTAGTGTTTCATTGTGTATTTTTCTGTCCAGGTCTGCTTTTACTGGACTGGAAGTGTTTGGGATCGTTATCATGTTGGAAACATGAAGCTTTGCCAATCAAATGCTTTCCAGATGGTATTGTGGTGGGAACAAATGACAAGTTTCTGCAACAGACTGCTACTACCAAGGTGCCTAAAGATACAATTAAAAATAGTCTCTTACGTTACCCTTTTTTTTTCCCCTTGAGTGAGTCATAGTTTAGTTTTAAGCAGCTTAACAAACAAACAAATAATCATTTGAAAATGCTCAGGTACAGGGTCTGGACTGAAAATGGTTGAAAAAGCAGCCAGTGTCCAAAGAAACACTTTGAAAGACCTGCAGAAAGCTGGAGAACTATTCCTCAAAGCCACCTTAAAAAAAACTCTTAGGAAGTCTGACTGCTTGGAATCAAAACAAAGAAGTGATGGTGGCTCAAGACTTTTGTGCAGTACTGTATTAATTCATATAGAGCAGCGTTTACCTCTCCTGAGGTTTGAGGGATCTTCCTGATGGTGGAGATTTCATACCTTTTCTTTTGAACTGCTAATCAAATTACCTCTTTGGCCACACACTACAACTTGGGGTTAAACAGGAAGGTGTTTAAATTATAGATATTCGTTTAAATTGTTGTTGTTTTTATTGTAAAGCAGCAGCGACCTCTTTGTACTCTTTGCTGCTCGGTGGATTCAATGCACTGTGCTCTCATTAAACCTTGCATGAAAAGTGTAAGTGCCACCGGCTCTTAGCAGAGAACCCACTCCCTAGAGTCAGAGAGTCATCATAATAATGCTCAGCTCCCAGTACAGTTGTCTTCCCGTGTTAATGTTTGGTGAATAATGCTGCATTTTGTCAGTTTTATTCTGACAGCCCAGGTGAACACAGGCGGCCCAGAAGCACGGAGCAGGGGTCTTTTCCACGAATAATGCATGCGGTTAAAGTAATCCCGTCTGTGCAGATAGTAGGGCAGCCTGTCCCCGCCCGGCCAGCCAGAAGGTATGTAGGTGTGTGTCAGCATAGGCCTCGTGAAACTGCAGACTGCAGGGCACTTGGCGCGCTGATCCACACCTTCCAGCTGTGTTTTATTTTGTGTGTTATACTTTCCCTCCCCTCCTCTTTCCTTCGGAGGCAGTAACACAGCTTTGTGTTTACCTGACGTGCCTCACAGTTTTCCTGCAGCTGTGTTGGGAATTGTCAAAACAGACTACAAATAACGAGTCAGCTATAAAATCCCACCGCCTCGTTTCGCCTGCTCAGCCAAACAGTCGAGCCGGCGGTCGCTCTCGTATTGATACATGCGAAAGCAAATGCAGTCTAATGTTGGACTCGAGTAGGCTTCGAGTGATTTGTCGTTTCGCTGCTAAAGCCTCATTGATTTCTGAGCCATTACGAATTCATGCACGTTTTCTTAGCTGCTGACTGGACGGCAAATGCATTCGCCCAAAACCACGTTGACGGTTGCATTTTTCAGCAGGACACATCTTTGTCAAACTTTGATTCCTCCACAGTGTTACACCCCGGCCTAGGCAACCGGCGTGCAACGTATGAAAATAAAAATAAGAGAAGAAAAAAACTACAGCTCTCCACCAAAATCCCAAAACTAAAGTATCGACAAATCTATTTACAACACGGGGGAGATCGCAACCATGACCAACTGACACACAGGGCTTAAATACATAGAAGGAGCAATCAGGGAATGGACCACAGGAGGGAAACACAGCTGGGGCAAATTAGACCTGACGAGACAAGGAAACGTAAACTGAACACACTAAGATAACAACAGACCTTCAAAGTAAAACAGGAAACACATGACAGTCACGCAAAAACAAAACACTGACAACACCGAAACGTAACACAGCAACCGTGAAACACACACCTCTATTTTGAAAATATTAGATATTTTATTTAAGCATACACAAGTAAGCATACACCATATTCTTCATAATTGAAGTTGTGTAACCTTGTGCATAATAGTTAAACCATGCTAGCCCTCTTTAAGCAATGACTGCTGTACACTCCATACAATGAATATAAACATGATAGCACTAGTAAAGCAGTTAATTTTTACTAAACCATGCTTCTTCGTCATCCTCATTCCTAAATTTCAAGAATCCCATAATGAAACGGTCAAACTTCATGTATTTCCAGGCATGTTTCTACTCTAAAACAAAACACATGATGTGTTGTTAAAATCCAGCGATTGTTGCGAAACGGTCCGTCACTGCAACAGAGCATCGTCTCCCCCTCTTTTTTTCTCAGGCATTGATTTAGCACAAACGGTAGCAGGCGAAAAGGTTTCGGGCCTTTTTTTAACGAGTGGTTTGACGCCACAGGGCTCACGTGGAATGTTGAGTTCGTGCTGTCGTCACCGGTTGTCGAGTGCGATTAAGGAAAGATTTTTCATCTGGCCACCGTTTGCTTAACCTGTTCCAGTCAGAGTGGTAGCAGCTGGGTGTTGCCTTCAGCCAACTTAAATCCCAGTAATCAGTTTTTCAGTAGCAGCAGCGATGGGCTAAGCGAACTGCACTGTCCACTGTCTGTAATGAGTGGACTCTAGATACCCAGATGCCTTCCACTTAATTAGACATGTTATGCCACTGTGTAGCTGTTAAACATGGTCAAACACTTGTGTGTAAAACCAAATAAATAATTTTCATGTATTAAGTTGGAGAGCTCACCTAGTGCTCAGCTGCTGAAGCTGCAACCCTTAAGGGAAAGGGTTGGCACTTTCAGACATCCACTTGATGGCTTTCTCAGCCATTAGTTAGATGAAGAGACTGACTGCGCTTCCGCGTTTGTACTGTTGCTCGAGCCAGCAACCCATTCTCATTCCCAGGGGGCAAATACTGCTGTTTTGTTAAAACTGCTGGTTTCTCACAGATGCACACAGTTGTTCTTTGGGACTTATGAGGTTAGTGAGACGGAAATTAATTGTAATCATGAAATTTGGACACTAGCATAGGACCCCTTGGTTTTGCATTCACTTTGGGACAGCTGCGGATCAAACATTAGACAGGAAAGTGAAGTGGAGTGACCCAGTGCGAACTCTAACCCAAGAAGCTCCAGCTTTCATTACACAGCTGAAGAGCGACTGAAGAGTTAAACAGAAAGCTCCCAACGGGAACAGCAGACGACCCAAACTTCCAACTTCCTAATGTTCACTTTGCGGGTCTTTAAAACTGGACTGTTGTGTTGTGGTGGCTGTGGCTGGTGCATTAAGGTAACAGCACCATAGGACATCTTGTAGCATCTGACAAAACAGGATTATTTTCTACCCCAGGATAGCAACGTGCTGGCATTCGATGCCTTACTTTGAGAATGTGTTGGCTGTAATTTAACCAGCTGCTAAGAGAAGTGTCGATCTTCTCGTGTAACTGCAAATTCCCAAAATGTCAAACTATTTATTGGTAAAGTTTGACAACCTGCCACGATAGCCCTACATTTAAATCTTTAATAAGGAATACAGTATTTACAGTGTCAACACGCGTACCATCATCACAACTTTTAAAATGAACTTCATACGTTGCTAGCTGACTCGATACCAAAGAGGAGCAAAGGACTTTCACTGTTTCGGGGAATGCAGGGGATAAATATGTTGTTGGATGTTCAAAGAAATCATTGGAGACGATTCTCGTCATTATCCTTCACTGTGTGGACGGATGCCTATTGATCGGAGAGTCTGCCACCGGGGAAAATGTTCCGGGGGGATAAAACGGATTCAGCCTTCAGCTGAGTGAAGTGTTTTAAGTAAAGTGGTGATCACTTCACAGAAAATTTCCCAAAGTTTGTCCTGGCTAGACAGAAGTGTTAGTCAGGAGAGACCTTTACATTAGACAGACTCACATTTTAAACCTTCATGTGACAGTTGCGGTGAAGAGGAAGAAATTGGGAAAGGAGACCGGGGAAATGGTGTGCAGCAAATAGCAGGGCTCGCTGCTCGTGAGTGATAGAAACCTGCCATTGCATTAGTTATCAGTCTACTCATTCTGTTCATTGCTTTTTCTCTTAACTGCCTCCCTTTTCCACTGCATTCAAGGCTGAGGAGCCGGGACCTGTTGCGTTCGCAGTAAAAGACGAGTCGGTGCATCACAGAATGAGAAGCTGCCCGTCGATACGGATTCCCAGCAGCTTGAATGGCCCTCGAACACCACGCCTGGGTGATTATGTGAAATATCCAGGGCTGTGTCCCTCATCGAAAACACTCTTCTTTTTAATGCACATAAACAGCATAATGACATAATAGAAGCACATAACGGTAGAGGAGTGCCATGAAAAACGCATTCAATAACAGGACTTTAACAGCCGTGTCTAAACAAAAAAAATTCACTAGCAGTAGCGGTACCCTCTTACAATACGAGACTATATATCTTCCATTTAGTCTTGTCATATTTCATTAAAAGCTCTTCAGACTGATGCTACCAAACAAGAGTGGAATTTTAAATGTATTTACACATTAAAGGCCAGCCACCTCTTCCAGCTTTTCAGACAACACGGCATCGATCTGTAATGTTTCCCTTTTTCTTTGCACACACATTTAAATACTGGGTGGAAGATAAATATCACGGTGTGAGATACAGGGGCTTCCATCTTATTAGATAAATCATATGGTGTGATTTATTTTTAAGGCAGTACTACTGAGTTTGAATCAGCCCTCGAATGCGTCATTTTGCTCCCAGATGTGCCATATACCATTATGTTTCAGCACAGATGTTGACTTTAAACTGGTGAAAAAGTCTGAATAGAAGCCCTTCTGTCTGGTGACAAAGAAATCGTAGGGTTGCAAGTTGGGCCCCATTTAACAAAAAAAAAGATTATTTTTTTTTTTAGTTTATTTTTTTTAGTTTATTTTTAAAATCCCATGCTAACCACTGGAAACCAAAGTTTTTACAACAGCGCTTAAGGACGTTTGGGGCTCGGAGTTAATTCCCTCCAAACTGGACGTGCAGTTCATTTGTCTGCCTGAACATTACAACATGCTGAGAGGTCGGGATTTTATTCAAAGAGGCTGCGGCGTTTGAGTCCTCGATTCTACACTTCCTCTGAGGGCTGTTATTGCTGATATAAGAGATCTCCTGTGTGTCTCTGAAGAGGAAAGACCACTTCTTCCGAGAGTCCAGCCCCTTTTAGAGTTCGTTAATTAGATGAATGCACTCCATTATGGCAGTTCTGCTCCTCTCCAGAATGCTTTGAGATTCATCCCCCTCAGAGAGAAAGACACGAGGGAATACTAAAGGGCTCATTCTGGACATGGAATGTAACATTTCAGAATAAAAGCATGAGGGACAAGAAGTAGGATGAAACCTGGCTTCTCATGAACTCTATTGTGAATATTTGTTCAGATCAGAGGTTCCTTTTAAGTGTTTTTATCTTGTTGATCGAGTCCTGGTGATTCAGCTTTGGTAGCAGCCCTCTCAAAAGCTGCTCTGGCGTTGTCACAACACATTTTAGAAACATCTCATAAATTAGCCAGGTGGTAGAGTCTGGATTCCCTGAGGGGGCGGAAAAAAAACAAGTGAATCCACAAGATTGCAAAGAGCTTCTGCCCGAGAGAGGATCAATGAAACAAAAATACCAGAACAACAAAACTGTACTGGTGGCACCTTGTAAAAATTTAAACAACTACACCCTAACAGCCCATTTAAGAGTACAGAATGCAACATGTAATGATGAAGTTATGCGTGGATATAAAAGATTAAAGCAGAGGAGACGATTTCAACCCAGAAAAGGGAAATGCCCAGGTTTTGCGGTCACTGATAACACACTGCAAGACGCTGAGAAGAAGGTGACAGAGAGAATGAAAAGGTCTCTGGCTCTGTTTATCAGCTTTGGTCCCTGGGGCCTGTTTATCTGCAGTCTCTCCAACACCAGAGCCATTCGGCTCTAATCGCTGCCGCCCCACAGTGCAGTAGTCACTGAGCACGGAGCAGCCGCTGCTTTTCACACCGGCGCAGGCGGAGGGAGCATGCTCGACACCCAGAGTCCTGCGGCCTCGCTCTGGCGCCAGGCCCGAAGGAGAGAAGGCGCTGCCGAGGGGCCCAGAGTCCCAGCGTCATCCTGACAAGCAGATGGGCTTAAAAGGGGCCTGCTTGTTTGTGAGAACACAAAGTCTTTTAGGTAAAGAGAAGACGTCCTGGCAGTCACACCTCAATGATGTTGACAGATGGCATCCTATTGTTGTTGTTGTTGTTCTTGGGGAACTGTGGGAGGAGAGAAGAAGACGACAGGTATGAGACGACCACAGGACTCAGGAGTCGCACAATAAAATTCAATGAGTATGAGGATGCCTCTGCTGCTACTTGGATGCTTTATTGATGTTTGCAGGAGAGTGAAAGGAATAAAGATTAGTTCTGGACTTGTGCTGTCAGCACACGATACATGGTTATGAAATGGGCTCTGTGCATTGATCAATTAGAACTTATTGGAAGCCATGACTCGAGGGCTGCTGCGAGCTGATGCTGCGTAGTCATGCACGTAATGGCGCCATGTTGGAGCAATGTTCAGCTTTAGCCTGACGCTCAGATGACACCATGGGAGCGTATGAAGTGTCAGTGGAAAAAAGTCTAGAAGTGGCCGGGACCATTCACCTGCCCGGCGCCGCTGAGGGGGAGACACCCGGGGAGAGGAGGAGGGGAGGGGGGTGGGTTATACCTTACTGCGCAACAGCCCCCCCGTCGGATGCTCGGGAGTGCTGCACTCTGAGGAGTTTTTGGCTTTGTCCTTGTTGTTGTTCGGCTCGTTGTCTTTGATTATGTCATACTGGCGACAGAAGAGGGCGATCACACCTGGGGGAGAGATGGTTCGCATTCATGATCGGACAAATCTGGGTATTGTTATCGTCTAAACATTAAAAGCTGGATTTTGTGTTGTATTTACAGAAAATTGGGAAAATTGAGTGTAATCCACACAAAGGCCGTCTGATCCTGGTTTACTGAACAGGTTTGTCCTCACCTGCCCACATGATGAGTACCACCACGATGATGATGAGCTCCCCAGCCCTCAGCTGGGTCGTCTGTCCCACTTCCTCCATTGTTACTTCGTCTAAAAAAGATTTTAGAGGAAACAGGAAATTAGCCTATATTAAAAAACTAACATTATAGAGAATATATATTACAGTGGTATCTCATTTATCCGCAATAGATAAAATCTGCGAAGTAGCCAACTTTATTTTTTATTATATTATAGATGTTTTAAGGCTTTAAAACCCCTCACTACACACTTTTTACACTTTTCTCAGACAGGCATGAACATTTTCACACTGTTCTCTCTTGTTTAAACACTCAAAGTTCAAACCTTTGTAGAAAATAAGTCCAGTATTATAGAATGAAACCAAAGACACCTGCAGGTGTTTTTTTGACATTTCTGTGTTTGTTGGGGAGAAAACGTACAAACATACAGTACAGCACTTCAGAGTCACACTGCTAGCGATCGAAGATTTATGTAAATTTGAAAAGCTGAATGAATTCTGTACAGGAGTGAACTACGTTATAGCGAGGGACCATGCCCTTCATGCATAGTGGTCACAACATAGGACAGCTATTGCAAAGTATTTCTGTCAGTGTTGATGGTATACTTGCACATAAACCACAACATTAGACACACTGATGTGTCACTCCATACCCTGGTGATGTCTACCTAAGTGCACATGTAATTTAAAAAAAAAAACACAAATGAGAAAAAAAAGTTCAAGAATCTTTTATTCATGATGAATAAAGATACTAATATATAAAGATACTAGTATCTATAATAAAGATACTAATATCTAAGATACTAGTTAGTTAGCTATAATAAAGTAATATCTTACTAGTATCTTAGATATTGGTAGATATTGGTAAGATATTGGTATCTTTATCTCTATCCTCTATTGGTAAGTTTATCCTCTGTGTAAAACAGGCCATTTTAGTTCCTTTTCCCATCTCTTTTAGCCAACTTTCTAAAGCCAAGATCAGAGGAAAACTGTCTGAAACAGTGTTTGGTGAGAGCAGGGTCAAGTCTGACCTCAATTGTACATATTCATTATATGTAGCTGCAACTGCAGCAGCTATCCGAAAGCAGCTGGATAGCGTAGCGGTAAAGCTACATGTCTTTGGAACAGGAGTCACAAGTTCGATTCTTGCTTGGGTGCGTCTGTATCCAGTAAGCAGTGAGGATTCCATTCCTATGCAATCGTCCACAACACACATGCTACGGCAAGGGGGAGCCGGGATGCTAAGACAGGGGGTATATCGTCC
This sequence comes from Maylandia zebra, assembly GCF_041146795.1. Classification (NCBI taxonomy): domain Eukaryota; kingdom Metazoa; phylum Chordata; class Actinopteri; order Cichliformes; family Cichlidae; genus Maylandia; species Maylandia zebra. The sequence continues at coordinate 12,466,741 of NC_135185.1, forward strand.
TCCCTGAGGTCGGCAACGTCAGGAAGAAGCAACATGAGTGTTTTAGCTAAGAATGTGAGGTTTAGTTGAGAGAGAGAGAGATCAAGAATACTGAGAGCACAATGAGAGTTCTAAGAGTACTGAACTGGTGGCCATAATTCTCACAAGGCTACGTGGTGTTAGGAGAACTATTACTCAAGATGCTCAACAGCAGGCTAAGATAATCAAATTACCTGTGTAACTGGATTACTTTTTTGAGACACGACAGAGTAAAAAATAGGTTCTTGATTCTAAATAAATACTTTTTTTTCTACTTCCATGTGTTAACATCCTACACAGGTAATTTGATTATCTTAGCCTGCTGTTGCTTTTGAGTAATGTCTCCTAACACCACATAGCCTTTGAAGGATGCCACCAGTTCAGTACTCTTGGACTCTCATTGTGCTCTCAATATTCTTGATCTCTCTCTCAACAAACCAACATTCTAAGCTGAAAAGACTCATGTTGCTTCTTCCTGACGTTGCCAACCTCGGGGAGGACGATATCCCCCCTGTCTTGGCGTCCTGACTCCTCCTTGCCGTAGCACATGTGTTGTACCTCATCACCATGAGAGATAAGCACTGGACTTGAAGAGGACTTGAACTTGTGACTCCCACCCCAAAGGCTTAGAGTCTTACCACTACACTATCCAGCTGATATCAACATGAACATCAATATATATATATCACATCTTGTATTAATGTTGCCATGTAGCCATTTTCACACCTTGGCTCAGGGTCCATGTCCCTTTTCTCCACCAGTAGCTCTTAGAACTGAAAAAGATTCTCAAATTAAATTTTTATATATTATAAATTTATATATTTATATATTTGTATATTTTTTATAATACTTACTTTATATGTGTATAAGTAAGTATTATCATTCTTCATCATTCATTTGTATCTTTATTCATCATGAATGAATAAACTAGTAAGATACTTAGATATAAAGATACTAATATCTAAGATACTAAGATACTTTATTCTTTAAATAAAGATACTAAATAGTATCTTTATTTTACTAAATACTATTTAGTATCTTTACTAAATAAAGATAAAATAAATAAATATATATACACTAAAATTATTCTATTTAGTATCTAAATAAAGATACTAGTACTCTTAGATATAATATCTAAGAGTACTAGTATCTACTAATATCTACTAGTATCTTTATATCTAAGACTAGTATCTTATTAGTATTCATGATGAATAAAGATACAAATGAATACTTATACTTACTTATACACATATAAAGTAAGTATTATAAAAATATACAGCTGGTCTCTCTCCTAGCTTGGGAGTCAGCACAGCCTCCCCCTGACCTGGCGTCCTGGCTCCCCCTTGCCGTAGCATGTGTGTTGTGGAAGATTGCACAGGAATGAAATGTAACCCTCACTGCTCACTGGATACAGACTCACCCAAGCAGGAATCAAACTTGTGACTCCTGCGCCAAAGGTGTGTAGTCTTACCGCTACGCTATCCAGCTGCTTCCGGATAGCTGCTGCAGTTGCAGCTACATATAATGAATATGTACAATTGAGGTCAGACTTGACCCTGCTCTCACCAAACACTGTTTCAGACAGTTTTCCTCTGATCTTGGCTTTAGAAAGTTGGCTAAAAGAGATGGGAAAAGGAACTAAAATGGCCTGTTTTACAGAGGATAAACTAAGAGGCTCAACATAGTCCCACTGGACTGTGAAACATTAAAGGCTACTCTAATCCAAGAATAGAAATATGGAGCTGGAAATGAACACAATAGGTCTTCTTTAATTACACCAGCCTTAATGAAATTCCATCTTTGAAGTCATGACCATCAACAGAAAAGTCTGCCTGTGGGTGCCTGCAGACATCCACTGAGCAAAACAACAGCACAAACAACTCTTCCTCAATGCTGAGTGCTGGGGAAGTCACAGGCTTGATATAAAGTTCACTGCAGCGTGGAGAGCACTCTTATTAGATGCAGTGTGTGACATTTGGAGGGCCCGGTGTGGCAGGAACCCCACGCTCCAGTAGCTTTTAGCATCAAGCATTTCTGCTGATCGATCGGCCTCTGTTGCCTTGTATTAAATAATCAAAGTCCAGCAGCCCTGGGCACCTGACACTGTTGCAAGCTGGCCTCACTGGGGCTCACTGCATTGCTCTAAAACACCTCTGATGCTTTCTGACCAAGATCCAGACACCAGGCGGGTTTTATCTGTTACAGCCATCAATAAGTTCCACTTAGTTTTAATATTTTAGCCTTGTTGGCCTTTTAAAAGTCGTCTCCCGTGGAAAGAGCATTTTGGAAACTAATGAATAGCATTCATTTAAAAGGAGACTGATTTATTTTTTATTTTATTGAGGTCTAAATGTCCATCCTCATGTCTCTAACCCAGAAATCGGTCTCATTACGCTGTGATGAAGGATCTCTCGGTTTTTTAAATGCATCTGGAGGACAGATGAGAGGGGAGTCTGTAGGAGGAGATGTAATTGAGGACACACAGGTGCATCCTTTGGAGAAGTGTTTTTACCTTCAGTGCATAAAAGAGGTGCAGTGCACAGCTGGGACAGATCAATCATGGTTTTAAAAAAATGAAAACTTTTTCTTTCTTAGTTATTTAAGATGATCAGACTTTCTCCTTTTCACTGTCTCTGTGTGATTAAAAACATTATATCCTGTCACATCTTGGCATGCCGTGAATTTAATTAAAAGCGGCATGAAGTATAAACACTCTTCCACCTGAGCTCATAAAATCCAGCTGTAACAAAACTATTTATGATGCAGACACGTCAAACATTTTATTCACATCACTAAAGTAACAGCTCTGAGGCCAGCACGTCTCATTCTGATCAGTGCCTGTTGCATCGACTGTTCTCCACTCACATCTCTGTCAGGTGAGAGGGACTAACGAGTAGAAGAACCAAGGATGGGTGCTTTATGTCTACTGAGGCTTGTTGACATAGGCAGAAAGCAGGACGACCACGCTATAGGACAGCGAGCTCCGTGGTAAAAAAAAATCAGTGGTTACCTGGCAATAGTACTGAATTTGTCCAGCAACTGATTATAGAAGTTGTTTGGGCTAATTATTTTTAATTGCAAGATAGTTGCCAGTTTTCGTTCTCGTGGGAGGCAACTTGCCTCCAAACAGTTGCAGTCTGACTCAGACTGAGTGCAGTCTCGGAAAGATTATCAAAGTTTTCCAAATAATTGTTGCCAAATTTAGAAATGCAGAGAGATTGTCATAAGATTACACTTGGGACTCGACTCAGCTTCTTACCAGTTGATTGCATTGTTGTTATGTTCCCATATCAAAGCAAAGTTGCCAAGACGCTGTGTAATTTTGCAGTTAAATTGCCATCATGCAACAACTGCATCATTATTTGTGGAGCAATTCCTTAATTTCTGTTCCACATCTTCGAGGTTCTGGCTGGACTCTGAAGCTAAAAAGTTTATGTGAGTTTGTGTTTATGCTGAGCAAAACATGTTTGCAAATTTCCCTGACTTATACTTGATTGTTATGTTAGCACAAGCAGATTACATGTAAGTGCCAACTCGACCCTATTTAAAGACTAATAGCAGAATGACTTGTTTTATTGCCATTGTAACACACTGTGATGGCTGCAGTTACAGCCACACTGTGGTAATATCCACCTAATATTACCAACAACAACAAGGACACTGCATTCACATTTTCTTTCTTTAGATATAAGATTTAATTTAAAGGATAATAAATAACTGGTTCTGGTTTAGAATTAATTTGCATAACACTGTTCTAAAATAATTGTGCACATTTTAGTTTACACTGTTATTTATGATTGAATCTCTTTGTTTTCTGAGTTACCTTAGTTGCAGCTGCTCCAGTCTCTTCATTGAGGAGCCAAGAGGTGGAAAAGGGGCGGAGCAAGCCTAGATGGAAAACTGCAAATTGGCTCATTCCATAACTTGAGATCATGGGGGGGAATTGGAGTTCGTTATGTTAGTCTCAGTTAGGTTTTGTGTGTTTTACCCCTGTTTTGTGTTTTTGTGGGCTGATCAGCTCACAAATATTTAAGTTTCCCCTTTGCCTCCTTAGGTAAGTAAGTTTGAGTTATCAGTATTGTTTGTTGTTAACTTTGAGTAGAGTTCTGTTATTTTGACCTCTTTTATGGGCCAAGATTTAGATTTTTTTTTTTTGTATGATTTAACCAACTATGTTTTGGGATTAAATAAAAAAAAACAAAACACTTTTTTTTGGACTTGAACCTGTGCCTGAGTTTCCTTCGCTGCTCGGTCCATCCCACACACCAAAGTTAAGTCCCAGTGGTTGCAAACCTGGCTCCCGTCTTCAAAGCAACCAAAGACTGCAGATTCATTAAACACGCTTGCTATAATTTTGTTTGTGCCAGCGTCTCCAACAACTCTTTTGCCTTGTGTGACTGCAGCTTAAGCTACATTTTTAACATGTGGCTTTAATAAATAATAAAATGTGGTTAGCCTAAAGGATGTAATTACTTCCTCCACCATCCAGTCTTATTTTGTCAAACAATGATTAATTATTTGTTGATATGTCCGGACTGCTGCTGCTCTTTTTTGGCACAACTTAGGAAACATGCAGCCTTTGATTATCAATTCACATTATGTAACTAAATAACATCTCACACTCAATCTTCCCTCTAATTTCTCACGTGTCTGAGCAAACTCCCTGAGCGTCCCTTGGACCACTGTGAGCAACAGCAGACGTGTGCAGTATGGTCACGCCAGCATCGAATCCATCCAAGTCACATGGTTTATTAAAATAATCAAATTACAGCATTTACATTTATGTTAGACTACTTTTAATTAACTGCTTTAGCCCACTTACAATGAAAATTAAAAAAAAATCTTGTTCATGATCTGTGTAGCATGTTAACACTATTGGAAGTAAAAATAACTTGAACTCCAATTTTGAAAACACAACTTTCTTTTCTTTTTTAATAAAGCTCTGACTTGTATTATGAGTCTGTGGTCTGGGAGAGAGTCTGTAACTTTCTGTCTGCAAAATACAGTATATAATGACCAATGCTGGGCAATTGATTATATAGTTACTTCTTCAAAAAAGTAATTGAGTTTTGCAAACAACAAAGATTTTTGCAGCTGTTTACCTACAAATGCAGCCAAGGCGTTTTTTTAAACAAACATTTCAAACTATTTACAGAACAATCAGCTGTTTTGCATCAAATCTGATGCCACACAAATCATTTGTGCCACTCCAAAAAATAATTTCTGTCCACTATGAGATAAAGGAGAACAACAGCCTGATACCTGCAGGCCTGACAACAGGAGATGTATCACCGCTGTAACACCTGTAACATTCAGCAGTCGCCTCATTGTTCTGACACACACAACAAAACTACACTACACACTAACTACACAAGATTTGCGCTAAACGTCTCAAATCTCTCACATCTCAAAACACCGCCATCACTCCTAAAACTTCCCCCCCTTCCTAAACAACTAAATGCCGTGTTGCCATATCATTTTTCGACCAATAGGGAAGCGTGGGTTTTTGGTTTTTTTTTGTTTTTGTCTTTGCTCACAGGCTTTTGAGCATTTTGCTTATAAAACGCTGTTTTTTCTTCTCACAGTAAATATAAACAATGATAGTATTCAGGAAAAAAATTGCATATATTTTTATCATAACTCTGGTTTTACGTGTCCTCTCAACACAATTTAAAAACTGGTATAAAGTCCACAGTTTTTCCCTCAATTGTTCCGTCTGTCCTGCTCACATCTCCAATGGTTGTACACATTGTCATTAACGTGGCTTCACTCCACAGCAGCCACCCCGTTTTGCTAGCTAAAACACCGGTGTCGGCACATAAGGACGCTGTCATAGCCTGTCAACCACGTTGATTAGCTGCGTATATACGAATGTGAATCGCATCATTGGCTGGACTATGGGATAAGGTGGCATCGTTCTAATCCCATATGGGAGCAGTCAGTCACTTACTGACTAACACTGCAAAACAGAATAGTTTACGTATTTACTTTCATTTCAATTCAGGTTAGATTTTTTTTGTGTGCAATGCAGATTTTCTGTGCGCAGAGACCGTGCCAGCAGTGCGCAATTGCGCACGCCTGCAGCTTAGAGGGAACATTGTTCACACCTGCTGATGAAAGATAAGTTGTTCCTTAAAGGCTGTGTTCATGAGCAGCTTTTTTATATTTACTTTCACCTCCTGCTCACCTGTTTGCCTTTCTTCACTCTTCACTTCCAAACAGGGAAAACAAACAAAACAGAAAATGGGAAAAGTGGTCTTTTAAAAATTAATTTAATTAAAAGAATTGCTTGTCTCATTTTGTCTCTGATTGATGTCATTTTGATGAAGAACGAGTCAGATTTCTCAGCTTTGGCTTAAAAGAAAAAAATCATTTCCCCCCCTTTCTGGTTTCCAGGTCCAGGGTTGTGCTGATTACACGATACTCTCAGTTTCTCTGTCAGGTTCCCGCTGTGCAGTATCCAAACACGAGATGGAGATAAAGAAAATGTTTCACTCAAGATGGATCCTCATAAAAGAACAAGCCAGACTTTTAGGACAGATGAGAGAGAAGTTTCTACCTTTATTAGATCTGAGGAGACGATGAACCTTTTCACCAGAACTTTTTATTCTCCATGTTTGCGAGTCTGTAAATTTCCTTGAGAGGTTACACAGGTACATCTGTGCCCCCCACACACACACATTCTCATTTTGATGTCTTAGTGAGGACATCTAATTGACATAATGCTTACCCTAGGCCCATACCCTAACCCTCAAAAATGCCTTCAAACTCGTGGGGACAGGCTCTTTTGTCCTCACAAGTGACTGCTGGTCCCCACAAGTATAGTAACATTTTAATTTTTGGTCCTCACAAAGATATGTAAAAAAGCCTACACACACGCACACACACACAGTGTGTTTCTGACAGCAGAATTTAATTTTCAGGATTTCTCTCTCCTGTATTGCCATGGCTGCTTCTGTCAGCCACTCTCTGTTTCCCCTCCTCTCTTCCTGCTGTTTTGTGCACAGGTTGTTCAGTTCCCCCCCTCTCCCTTCATCTCTCTCTTACTTCCTTTGATCTCCCGAAGCTTAAACCCATTGTGAAAGAGGAAACGAGAAGAAATGCGGAATAATCCAGCATTTCAGGCTCATCCTTTGCTCTTTCCACTGAGATCAACGTGATACTGCAGAACAGAAGGGCTGAGCAGCTGAGCGAGGATGGTGAAAGCCTCTCTCTGCTTCTCGGGACATTCGCCTGTCATACAGAGACAAAGGACTAAGAGAAGCACTGAGACGCTCTCCCTCCACACTCTGTACCCTGTGCACTTATCTGCAGTGAAAGACAAACTCCTCTCTCTCCATGGCACATTTTGTCCGTCAGTCATTCTCAATAAGCGAACAGCTCTCGTCCCACTGTCTGGACTCACAGCTTAGCCATTTTTTCTGAAGGGAAATTGGCAGGATTATGAGCGAAAAATGATGTAGTGGTAAATGACGACCATTTGTCTTGTTAGAGAAAGACAAAGTGTTTAATCATAAAAGCCAAACATATCTGGGTGGATTTAAGAAGATCTCTCTAAACTAAAATTACCCTTCATACTAGATACTAGATCCCAAATCCTATCCACGCAATTTTCTAATAAATTACAAAATGTTGACTGAAGAACACCTTCTCATCTGCCATCAAAGCTTTTATTGTTTCAACACAGCTACGCTAATTAAACAGACATCCTTGAGCAAGCAGCGCAAATGAGACAGAGACGGATGTGTGTCGTCGCGCTAAACCGTGAAGCTGTTGTTGAGTAGAAGTGAAGGATGATGAATCACAGACGTGCTCTCTGTGGATATGTGCTTTGTGATAGTTTCAAATGTGTGAAGCAACATTTTTCAGCAAATTAGGGGCTCTGTGTGTGTGTTTGTGCAAAACCTGCAGATTTTTGGATGAGGCAGACTTCCTGCACCCGACTCATTTAAGAAAGCGGGGGGTCGCCCTCTGAAACACAGACATGACCCGTGCTTCTTGACCTTTTGGGAAATAATTTGCTCTCTTACTGAAAGTCACACGAGAACACTACTAATATTCTCTTGTCTGTACGGCGAATACAAAGATTCATCTATCTGTGTTCTGTGTAAAAATCTAACCACATCCACCTATTTCCAAAGCTTACTAATTACGTCACGCCTGATTAGTCTGAGCAACAACAAGTTAATGTGAAGGAAATACCAGGAGAAAGTTAACTCGGCTTAAAGACAGGAGCTCTTTCCCTATCCTGAGGTTAAGTTGGGTCACTTTTTGTCCTCATTTAAAATTAAAATGCTTTTTGCAAGCTTTTCAGCTGCATGTAGGAAAACAATTGTAAAGCAAGTCCACTTGTTATCACCCGTTTTCAAGTTAGATGTCACTGATTCATCCAGATCAGGAGGTTGGACTGACCTCCTGTTGCCTTTGGAACTGCCTTAATTCTTCATGGCACAGATTCAAAAGGTGGGGAAAACGTTCCTCACAGACAGCCTCAAATACTTGTTGGAGATTTGTCAGCTGCACCATGATGCAAATCTCACATTCTAGCACATCACAAAGGTCTGCTGTTGGACTGAGATCTGGTGACTGTGGAGGCCATATGTAACTTACCAGTTTGCTGGCTGGATACACTGTGATTGGAATTAACATGGTCAGCAACAACACTCTGATAGGGTGTGGTGTTTTAGACAATGCTCGGTTGGTACTCAGAGGGCCAAAGTGTGCCAGAAGCCTAAACTGTTGCTACAAGGCAAGATGAATCCATGCTTTCATGTTGTTTATGCTAACCTTTGATCCGGAAATGACATATCAAACCAGGCAACATTCCCAGTTTTCTGTTGTCCACAGAACTGCTGTTCTCTAGATATTTTACCTTGGGATGTTTCTCTGTAAACCCTAGAGATGATTGTCTGGGAAAATCCCAGCACAGCAGCAGTTTCTGAAACACTCAGACCCGCCTGTCGGACACCAACCACCACGTTACGTTAAGGGTCGCCCAAATCAAGTTTCTTCCCTATTCTAAATAATTTAGATCATTAAGCTTGTATAAACAAATCAAAATGACCTAAATTATATATACTGGATTGATACTGGTGATTCAAGTTCTTTAATAGCTTTTGTGGTTTATGGATTAAAAGCAGCTGTGTCAACAAAAGCTATGGACTGACAGAATTTGACGAGCTTTATTTTTAGTTATAATTTAATACATTTTTCTGCCCCTGGTGAAACTCAGAGTGTGCACTTGTGGATACGAAGCACTTGTGTTTATTTTGAAGTCATTGTTCTGCCTTTGAGGGTTTTGAAAACAGCAGGAGAGAAGATACGTCCTGACAGTGGCGGTCCTAGCCTGTTTGGCGCCCCGGGCAAACACTTCCTCTGGCGTGTATTTCTGGGATTTCACACAACCCAGGATTCAAATCATGAATACATAATGGGCTTGGATTTACATCATTATGAACCCCTTTCCACGGGTTGTGTGTGAGACATTAAATCATCAAAATATAAAATATAAATTTTAAATTGTTATTGATCCCTTTACCCCTAGTCCTAAAGTGTATATTTATTTTCTTACTCTTCTTATATTTATTGTTTGTTTACTTGCACTGTTGTAACTGGAGCATCATCGTCTTGTCTCTCTATATACTGGACTGTAATAAAGTTTACTTTGACTTCAGCAGCGAGCAGGCGCACTGAGGGCTCTCGCGCTCACTTTTCGCGTACAGAATTTCGAAAAAACATTGGTGCAAATTATAAGTCTGTATCATGATGTCTGGTGTTTTCGTGTTTGTTGTTTTGTTTTTATTTTGTTTTATTTTGCGAGTTGGTTATTAGACGCTGCTCCAGCCGGTCAGAGAATCCCCCGCCGCCCCGCCCTCTCCAGCAGGCGCACCTCACAAACGGAGGGCGCCCTTACTCCCAGCAAATGGGCGATAGAAAACCGATCAGTGCCTGTGCCATTCCCAATATGCGCTGGTTGATGTCGGGGCAGCATGAGTACGAGCAATTAATTTTTTTTTGCCGATGTCCGTGATGCCGCCCTCACCACGATGCCGCCCCGGGCGACACGGGCGGTCGCCTGTATCAAAAACCGCTACTGCGTCCTGAAACCTCAAAGAAACGAGCACGTGCACGGACAGAAAGAGAACAGGCTGCTATGAAAGCGCACACGTTTATCTGTGCTGTTATTGATTTCTGTAAATTCTTCTCAGCTACACAAATAACACACAGACAACACAGCCCGTGCTAATTAGGCCTCGGCGGTGGCGAGAGCATCGCCTCACCGCTCTGCAATGATTGTTTTTGTGTTCTACATGCCTCTGCCAGCCCGCTCAACACCAGAACAGAAGTTCAGACTCTTTCTGGCTCAACATTTTGCGAAGTATCGGAGTGAAGCTGCAGCTCACATGAGACATGAGTGTAAATGAGAGGAAGAATAGTTGGAGAAGCGCCTCAGCCAAAAGCGCATCGATTCCCCACCCCTCACAGCTCCCACTGCTTCCTCCCTGCGTCTGATAAATGCCTTTCCTCATTTTGGTTTACAGTGCAGTTGTGCAGAGCGTGTGCTGGGTGAGGCCACGAAGGCAAGTCGATACACAGTGAAGTATGCATCCCTCTCAGCTCTTCTACTCCCGAGTTGTGGTTAGAGGGGGCAAGCTTCAAGAGCACTTTCTTGTGAAATTTCATTTCATGGTTTGTGTTTCTATTGATTTTTATTGGTCTTTGGACAAAATCAGTCACAATGCTGCCAAAAGGCCAAGTCCCCGCTGCAGTCATGTCTGGAAAACCGACAGATTCAGGGTTTTTTTTCTTTTAAGTGTGGACGTGTTGGGTGAAGGAGTGTATTTGTGTGGATGCGTATGCATGCGTGGCGCTGTCACGCTTCACCTTCACTCTTAGAGGCCTGAGTCTCGGCCTCCTTCGGCGTCCGGAAGCGCAGCGGTTCGCTCAGTGGGCTCGTCCCAGACATGGAGATGGACTGGACATGCACAATGTAGTCTGTCTCTTCCTCCAAGTCCCATAATGCACAGGATCGCGTGGTGGTGTTGACTTCCTGGATGAATCGCAGCATGCGCACGTCTTTCTTCTGTTGGAGGGTGACAGAGAGACACATGCAACCGGCGTTCACACTCACACTTTATTTCACTAAAATTAAACTTAATGTCCGTGGCTCTGGGTTTGCCTGTTCATTTTTTATTTCCGTGTACAGTTTTATAATTCCTGGTCACCTCCTTTGACCTCCCGACTTTGTTACTTTTCCATCCTCTGTATCAGTCTTTCCTGTCTTGTTGGTAATTATAATTACAAAAAACTTACTCTTAAAGCACTTTTCTCAAAATTACAAAGTTTTTCACACAAATTAAACATATGCACATCAATCCCCCCCTCCCGAGAATACTTAAAAAAAACAAAACAATGGCTACTCTGATCTCAGTGGTCCCGCCGCTCGGGAGCTCTTTGATTACTAGCCAAGATGCTGGAATAACCATTCACCAATTTAACACCCAGGCACATAAGAAGTAAATAAATCTTTAATGTACTCTGGAGCAAGGCCATTTAGTGCTTTAAAAGTGATTAGTAAGATTTTAAAATCAATTTGGCATTTAACAGGCAGCCAGTGTAAATTTGCCAGAACTGGAGTGATGTGTTCATGGTGCCAGTTAAAATTCACGCAGCAGAGTTCTGGATCAGCTTGAGCCGGTGATGTGAGCTCTGACTGATGCTGTTATAAAAGGTATTATCTCCTTTTATCACAATCAGGATCAGTATCAGACAACTTTATTAATCCCAAAGGAAATGCTTTAGTTATGATGACTGGTATGACTCAGGAGCGGATCGTCTACTAATCTCGAGGTTGGTGGTGCAATCCCCGGCTACTGTAGTCTGCTTCTGAGCATCTGTAAATCCAAATGCATCCATGAGAGTACGTGTGAAAGCTAGGCACAAAATAACACACTTGAACGAGGCTTGTTGTAAGAAAGCGCATTCGGTGCTCAAATAAAAGCCAAGTAAAGTATCTGTCCATTTAGCCTCAATCAAGGCGGGTGAAATAAATGCAACTCAGCAGCTGACAAGAATGATCTAATTCTGGAAATTGTTCTTGTTGCGCTAAACCAGGGGGGCTGAAACAGAGATCGGTTTCAAAAACAGCTCCCAGGTTGGGAGCAGACTGAATGAAAAAAGCTTATTTTGGGCCAAGGTGGTAAATTTTAAGATTTATCTTTGGTGAGTTTAGTTTTCACCGTTAAGTGGGTAAGTAGATTACCAACGCTGCTGGTGTTGTTGGATAGTAGAGTGTTGGCAAAAGAGTCGCTGAGAGGAAGTGTGCTTATAAAACAAGAGGGCCAAGGAGAGAGCCTTGAGGGACACCACAATTCAAATTTGACAGGGGATCATTCATTACCTGTGGACACAGACAAAATAAATTTAAATACATTTCTAAGTTGTTAAATTGTGTTTTTTCTCAGATCTGTCTTCAGCCTGAAGTGATATCCTTACTCATTATGTTTGACCTCCGGATTTAAACATCTGTGTTTTGGACATTTATTGTTAAACGCTGATTTAAGATGGGATGCAAACTGTTTTGGTTTCTGGTTAAGAGATGCCTGGAACAGTTTTAAAATCACAGTCACAACGACCACAGCTAGCACAGTTAGCATTGGAAAAACCACACAAAACTGTGTGGAGGGAGACGTTGGAGAACCATAAGGACTTTTGGGAGCACTTGAGTTGTGCTTGACTTCTGAATTGAAGTTTTAATTGTCAGGTGCATTTCATGTTAGTGTTATAGAAAATAAAGAGTGAATATGCTTTTACCTTTCTTGCCAAGACTTGGAGGATGAGTTTGCTATATGATAGAGGATGAAGTTGTACAGTACTGATTAAAACCACCGCCACCCTTTTTGAATGCTTCAAACTTGTCATACTTTAAAATAACACCGCATCTGATATTGTATACATCTCTGTGACTGCAGCAGCTTTGACAAAACGGCGGGATTTGATGACCAGTGAATGAGAACAGCCTGAACAATAACAACTGCAAAGCAGCTGAATGTCCTCTGCTATTGTTTCTTATTATTAACTTTTATTTATAGCTTTAAACCACACATTTCCCAGCTTCCAGTGCTGCCATCAAACATGTCACTCCAGTCTCCTGTGGACGGGTGCATATGTGTGTTTGTACAACCACGAGATGGCAACTTGTCCCACGTAAATGCGTGGTTGTGCGAGAGATGTGTGTCTAAGCTTGCATGTTGACTTTTCTCCTGTCACACAGCTGTCATAGTCTGTCAGCGAGGGGACAGGCTGTCCGACAGGATGCTGTATCCTCTGATGATTCCCATAATGCATTCTGACTTGGAGTGAGGGAGCAACACAGGAAAGGAGGTGGCAGACAATAACCTGTGACAAGCCACAACTTAATTGAATTAGTTTGGGAGTTTCTTCAAGAAATCTTTTACATGCATTAATGAATGTACCTACATTATAGTACATTTACATGTACACTCAGGGGACACTTTATTAGGTACACCACCAGGAGCCTGAACCATTGATACGAATCAGGATGGAGCCATACTTTTATGTTGTTTTACTCCAAATTCAGGCCCTTTCACCCAAATGTCACAGCAGAAAAGGAGACTCATCAGACCAGGCAACAGTTTTGAAATCTTCTATTGTCCAATTTTGGTGATGTGGTGTAAAATGTAGCCTCAGTATCCTGAACTTGGCTGACAGGAGTGGCAGACGGTGTAGTCTTCTGCTGCTGTACTCCATCTGCTGCTCAGTTTGAACTTTAGATTTTTGCATTAATGAGGAGTTGAACAGGCGTATCTAGTAAAGTTGTATCTTTAGCTGTAAAATTGTAATATGAGTTGCAATAAATAAAAGGTTTGGATGATTTTATTCCCTCCAAAACTTGCCTGAATCTGCTAAATGCTTTTCCATATGTTTTTTTTACTGCTTATAAGCACAGTAATTAGCATTAATGGTTACAGTGGTATAGAGGGGACAGAGAGTGTTACCGACCTGCTGTGTGATGGCAAAGCCAATGACTGGGTCTCCCTCGGGGATGTCCCATGACACCACAGCAGAGTTTGCTTTTACCTCTCTGATGGTCACATTGACGGGAGGCGACAAGCTATCTGCAGAGATAAAGATAAAGACAGAGAGAGAAGAAAAGGTTATTGTATGTTTTAAAGTACGAAGGAGCAGCTCTGTGAAATGACTAGAATGGCAGAAGTTTATTCAGTGGCGTGAATAAATGGCTCAGTTGAATCCATTATTAGGCCTGAGCACTAAAAGTGCGAATGCCCTATTGTAATCGCTCCCGTTCTTCTTGTTATTATCCAGACAAATGAATTGGCTTTTTGAGGGCTTTAACATGTTTGAAAACTCATGAAGCTTTGCACATGCGTCAAGCCTGGTGAAAATTTACTGGTCTCACTGGTTTGAGACCTGGGCACAGCAAAATGGCTCAGTAGCGCCCCGTACAAAGTGGGGAAAAATGAGCCCCTGCTTGGGCTTTTACGTAAATGTATGAAATTTTGTACACATGTGTAACATCCCAAGATATACCAAAAAGTCTATTGGACCCATGTGCCAACTCACCACCACCATTTTGAATTGAAGGTAACATTTTGGCATAGATTTTGCCATTTCCAGGCGTTGTACTGTTGCAAACTCCTCCTAGAGATTTTATCGGATCAGCTCCATATTTCGTCAGTCTAGACTACAGATCTGAGCCATATTAAATAGTGGAACTTTAGAGTTTTCACCTAAGGGCGTTTCTGTGGCGCCACAGCGAATTTCAATCATTCGCTTTGAAATTATAATTGGCTCTTATTCCCACATACATTGACCGATCTGTACCAAACTTCTCACACGTGATAAAGCTACACCCCCCGAACACATTTCAACTGCAATATTTGACAGTGGTTACAGCGCCACCTACTGAGAACAGGAAATGTCATGTTTTACACTTTGGGCTACAGTTTCAAGACGCTTGATGCCAGCAACCTCAAATTTGTTCATGGAAGCCTGAAGGAGTTGGTCTTAGGTCACATTCAAAACAGTGAGTTTTCATAAGAGGGCGTGACCTCGGCAGCTTGGTGAATTTTGATGTTTTGCCATGAAACATGAAACTGATATACCTCAAAGAAATCTAGTCCAAACTCTCCCAAACTTCACAGACATTCTTCTGACATAAGTGACCTCACCTGCAAAAATCTCCATTACATACACTTTAATGCCAGATGAATTCTACTTAATTTAATTTTCTAACATCAGTAAACCTCACCTGCTAAGACCTTAATCCTCTGACAAGCAGGTCAAAGTTCATTAATGAAAGAGAGAAACTGTGTTTGCCCTGGAGTTCATTCCGAGTTTGGCTGGTAACACCTCACCTGTGACAGTCCAGGAGGTCGGATGAATGCACCACCTCAGCTGGCTCATTTTCATGTGGAGGAGTAGAGGCTCTTAGCACCTCCTATCTGCCAAAAGATCCTCAACGTCTAAGTCAGCAGTCATAAAGGCTTAAAGGTTTGCGACCATTTGGCTAACTCCAATTGGTGGGCGAGTTGGGTGGCAACTGTTGGCCAACTGGTTGCTGGAGGTTGTTGGCAAGTTGCTTGCATGAAATTGGTCACAATTCTAAGTACATGCTAGTGACCAAAGCAGTTAACATGGAGTTTTTGTATACTGCAGCAGACTCTTTGTGACCAATTACATCTAGCAACACCCGGCAACCTCTAGCAACTACTCGCATACTGACTGGAATTTTTCCACTCACAAACCAGCTGGTCTGCAGGACTGAGGTCTTAAGCTGCATCCACACTGGGAACGACGTTGTGACCAAGACGATACA
Source organism: Maylandia zebra (assembly GCF_041146795.1). NCBI lineage: Eukaryota > Metazoa > Chordata > Actinopteri > Cichliformes > Cichlidae > Maylandia > Maylandia zebra. The sequence goes on from NC_135185.1 coordinate 12,482,618, forward strand.
ACGTGAATTACATTCTGCAACAAATTGGGCGTGACCAATGAGAGAAGTGAATACTGATGATGTGACCTGAGGAGATTAGCAATATATGAGAAGGTTAGCTAGGCAGCTGGAACCTCGACTACAAACGCCGTCAGCTTCAAAGCAATGCGCAACAAGCGACTTGTTTTCAGCCCTCATTTCTGCCGCTTGGACTCTCAGTTTCATTCTTTACGGTCACATTCAGTTACCAAAGTTACCGAAGGTGATGGTCATAGTGAGGGTGGGAACGTAGATCTACCTGTAAACTTTTTCACACTGTATTTCTTTAAACAAGCACTTCAAAATTACAGTCAGGTGTTGCTACCAACATGGCTGCTGAGTGGGAAGACTGGGGTCTGGAGGGATTGGTTTATGGCGTCATCTTTTACTTCTGTGTGCTTGTTGGACCCATCAGCAAACTGTGACTGCAGCTAACGTGTCTGTGTGTGTGTGTGTGTGTGTGTGTGTGTGTGTGTGTGTGTGTGTGTGTGTGTGTGTGTATTAGTCTTGTTTTCATCTAAGTGTCATATTTCATGCTCTAAACACACTTCTAGTTTAATTGGGGTCACGGGCTACAAGATTTGAGAATAATAATTTGTCTCGTTATATAATTAAGTGTGAGCTGTACGTGTGTGTGTGCGTGCATCCACCGCCTGCTGCTGAATGAGACTGTAATTACTGTACGAGTTCTGAACAAGCACATACCCAGTGGTGGCTGTATTACATGAACGTTTGTGCAGATCAGAAGATCAAGGCGAGAGATTAAATAACATCATCATTCGATTTGTCCTGAAATGGATTTTTCTTCACTTTCTTGTTTTATGATCACGTCTCCTTCTATTCTTCTTTCCCCTCAAACAGAGGGGAAAGAAGAAGAAACACATTCGTACCGTCATAGTTCAACTGTGCCCTAAAGTCACGATCAGTATGCACCACAGATCCATAACTGACTGGAATTCATGTCAGTACAATCAGTTATGACTCTGTGATTTATAATTACACCTGCATCTAGTGCCTGACTGTTATTCTAGTTTGTTGGCTTTATGAACTGGTTTGAACTGCTGAATCTAATATTCCTTGAGATCTTTAGTTGATCTAAAAACAGGCCTTATACAACCAAGTTTTACCATTTACTCTTTATTTTGGTCCACATCAGGACCATAACCTGTCCATAACTGCTTGCGAATTTAATCGCCCAATCACATGGCAGCAAGTGATTTAAGTGACTTTGAACATGCTGTGGTGATACCAGACGGTCTGGTCCGAGTGTTTCAGTAACTGCTGGGATTCCCACAGGCAGAAGAGCTACTTCCTGAAGCACCACAGTACTGTCATCTGAGTACAGGAAACTGAGGCTCATCAAAATTGGACAGTAGAAGATTGGAAAAATGTTCAGTCTCGACTTCTGTGGTGACATTCAGATGGTAGGGTCAAAATTCGGCATACACAACATGGTATCATGCATCCCTCCTGCCTTGTATCAACAGTTCAGGCTGCTGCTTGTGGCATACTTTGAGCCTCTTGTAGCAACCGAACATTGTTAAAACATGCCACCATGTCAATCCCTTTATGACCACAGGATACCATCTTCTTATGGCGGCTTCCAGCGGGATGACGATGTTGAAGAATCCAGCAAATCGGTTACTTGAGCATGGCCTCCATAGTCACCAGATCGCAGTCCAGTAGAGCACATATGGGATGTGGTGGAACAGCAGATGTCATCATGGATGTGCATCCCTCTAATCTGCAGCAACGGTGTGATGCCATCACATCAACACGGACCAAAATCTCTGAGGAATGTTTCCAGCACCTTGAAACTCTGCCAGGAAGAACTTAAACAGAGGTCTAATTCGGTAAAAGCAAGGAGCTTGTACATTTTCCAGTGAGTGTAGATTAAATCACAAATTCTCCAACTAAATGATGCATCATATCTGGTCCAGCTATCTGAAATGGATGAAGTGGAAACTATTAGAAATGTCAGAAACTGAAAACAAGGGCATTTTCGACCGTGCGTCCCATTAGGGAGTATTTTTAAATTTGTGACATGTTTGGGATGTTTACATTCTTGTTTATGCAAATAAGAGAATAAGCTGCTGAATATTAAGGTGAACAACCTAATGCAGTGTGTCACTGTCCCTCTCTGTTCTCCGTTTTTGGTGTTTATTGATATTTGTAACAAGGACCAGTGAATAAGGATGAGGAGAAGTGGTCCCTGTCAGTGAGGCTAATGGGACATAAATCTAATTCAGGTAATAACACAGTCAGCGTGTTATTGAATAGGTTAACGCTCGCTTGCCCTTCGACGGGAAAACCTCACAGGATGATGAGCTGCTGCGGCACTTGTTTACACCCTGACACGCTGCACGTTTAGAAAGAGCGAAGCAGAGCCAAAGCAGGCCTCTAGGTTACTTGCTTCCACTCAGCCTGCAGCCGATGTTTTGATAAATAGCCCGACTAACAGCAGATGACAAGAAGGAGACCCACTGCATCTCTTCATCCGAGTGGGGGGCCTGGATGTTTGAAGTGGATTTGCTTTTGTTTACTGTCTGCTGTTTGCCTAAGGGACAGGCGCCACGGGCTGAGAGGGCTGATGGAACAGAAGAAATCACAAATCAAAGTCATTATCTTTCCGCGTATTCTCCTCCTGCTTGTGAACGAATGTTTAGCTCCTAATGGAGAGAAAAACACCGCTTTTATTCAGTGATGTGCACCATCGCTTTGTTTGCACATGCTCAAAAATATCTAGAATCATATATAAAAAGATAGAACTCGATATTATCCGATTTTATAACGACAATAACCGAGTGGGTTAATTTATGTTACACAGAAACACTTTGAAGGCTCAGTTTGCATTCCTGCACTGCTTCCTTTGTTCTGATGTCATTAGTTTTGGTTACTTTCATTCAGTTTTTTTTTTTTGCAAAATGGCACCAAGTCACAAACCGACTCATCTGCAGGTTTCATCTTCGCTTTGGGCTTCAGTAAATATCAGCATCAAAGGCTTCTGCAGCAGTAAATCTGTACTGTACGTCTGTTACTCACGGCTCACTGCAAAATCACAGTTTAGTGATTAAAGTGGAAAAATACAATAAAATCAACGGTTATTAAAACATACATATACTTGAGATGGATGATAAAACATATTACAGTGGCACAGGTGGTACACTTGAAGGATAAACATGTACAAAAATTTTTTTTATGATCACAAACTGTTTTCATGTCTCATTGCTGGTTTAATAAATAAAGAGCCTGATCAATATTTCTGATATGTTATTTAGTGATTTAAATTTGACATCTAATGTATCAACTGAAAGGTTTTTTCTCCAAACATTTGTTATGTGTAGAAACTGTTTTACTCATCTACGCTCTACCACAGCGGTCCCCAACCCCTGGGCCTCGGACCGTGAGTCGTTTGGTACCGGGCCGCGAGAGTTGAGGCTCAGGTATGAAATGTATGGTTTTCAGGGTTTTTATCGGTTTTCAGCGTTATTTAGTTATCGTTTTTATCGCTAACTCTGTTTTCCTGGGTCTTTTCACGTGTGTTATGAATAAATCTTCTTTTTTTCGGTACCGGTACTAGTTTTATTTTGTTGTATTTATCCGCGACACCTTAAAGGCCGGTCAGTGAAAATATTGCTGGGCATAAACCGGTCCGTGGCGCAAAAAAGGTTGGGGACCGCTGCTCTACCTGACTGCTCGGACCAGCTCATTATTTGGGACCTTTGCAGAGTGCCCTCTAGTGGACAAACTATGCAACCCACTCGTCACACGGTTGGAGGGTGTTTCTCCCGTCTCTTCTTAAATTTGTGACTCCCTAAATAAGATGCATTAGTGTTTAAGCAGAAACGCCCCCCACAAAAACAAAAAACAGGTATTACACTGGGTGAATGAATGACCCCAGCAAAACAAAGCCTGTTTTTTTGCTTTTCTTTCACTAATACTGGGATCCCTGGAAGAGCTGGGAATGACGTCACACAGCCCTGCCATCAGAGGCAAAAGGAACTCATTTATCTCTTGTTAATCAATACAGGTGAGGCTGGTTCATCAAGGCAAATGTCTTTAAAAGATCCCTTGAAATGCCTGCAAGGTCACGTGTGCATGCGATAAAACGGGGTTACATGACGCCTCAGGATCAGAACAAGGACATCAGTGAATCACTCTTGGGTGAGGAAAGTATTAAACATGACAGAAACACAGCAGCTGCTCATCACATATGTGCTTAGGACCCCCATCGTCACACTTTAACGTGGGATTTTTCAAAGAGCAGGGTGGAAATTTTCTCTGTTGCTATCGTCGCTGATGGGAAGTTATAAAAATGGAGGAAAAACGTACGTTCTAACATGTGGTTAATAGTGCTGTTTTTTTTTTTTAAAAAGGGTCTGTTTGAAGTCATGTTTTTTCTTACACCTAACCAAAGATCAATCGAAAAGACACAAAAGTTGAAAATGGCCGTACACAGGATGCAAACTGTGTTCTGGGTGAAAGTTAATGATTTATATACAGCCACGTCTCAGTTCCTGTTTTCTCAGGGGAAGCCAGTCCTGACAAGTCGTCAGCTGACAGAGACTACTAAAAAGGAAAAACTATAACTGAAAAGAAAGAAAGGAGTGAAATAAACATCATGTAGAGAGAATAGAATTTAATATTGCAGATGTGATAAGAGCATCAGGCTGGTGTGGCTCTGCGTCTCCTCTCAGTGATCACGGACTAAAGTCTGATCTGTAAAGCTATAACTGTACCTGGTGTCTCATGTCTTTTAAACCATATAATTTCGCACAGAGCTTATTAGTTTTTAATAAAACCTCTAAACTTTGGATCTTGGTGAAGCAACTTTCTCCTTGCTCCTTAAAATTAAGCCGTCTGCTGCAAAGCCCTTTGAAATCAGGAATGTCTTTCCTGCTGGATGAGCTTAAATAATGAAACGCACATTTTCATTGATGTCCTTGACTTACTTACTTTGTTTCTTTCTCTTCTATTGGATACACTGATGACTCACTGTTGCTTTGCATTTTTGAATTATTGTGTTTCAAGTCTGGGAAAAAAAGACTGTCTTCTTTGTTCGTGAGTCCCAAAGATTAAAGGGTAAAAACATGTCCTTGTAGTTCTGCTACATGAAGTTCAACTCTCTCTTCGAGTGTCCTCACATCCCACAACTTCTGGTCACTTTGTGCCCGTCTTTGGCTCCACTTTCACATATGACTGCATTACACTTTGGGGACAAAGAGAGGGGATGCTGGCCGTGATTTCAGGTCTTAAATATCCACATGACATTAGAGTCCACTCTAATGAAACACCAGACAGATGTCTTCATAAACTCTCTGCAGCTCACAGTCTGCATCTCCCCAAGAGATGGGGGTGACTTTGAGCAATGACGGATGTGTGTGTGTGTGTGTCATTGTTAGCCTGATGATGATCAGAGTGACAGCTAGTTGTCTACCCCACACTGTGCAGTGTAAAGGGTGACAGCTCCTTAATGCCCCCCTTCATTAGAAAACTCACCAGGACAGAATGTGTGTGCATGTGTGAGCGCACAGTCAAGAGAGGAGGCTAATTTGCTGTTTCACAACACAGACTTGTGTAAACACGCACACGCACACACACACAGTCTCCATGCATAAAGTCCATCATTGCTTAATGAACACTCTCGTCTCTCTGTTGACCTTAGAAAGAAAATCCTCCCTCCTCCTGCTCCTGGTAGAGATTATGTAATGTTGCATACTTCAGTTTGCTTCAAAGAAAAAATGCTTTTAATTGAATCTCATCTTTTGCTGATGATGCTGCTGAAGTTTGCGCTGAACAGTTAGTTGAGCTGTTTTGTACTTTGCATTAGGGAGCTGACGGGTTAATGACCGGCTAATATCTCTGAATCGTTTAAAATCTGCTGACTTTAGGATTACAACACATCACAACACAGGCCTATCGTTAGTTTTATACAGCACATCTGTACCATGAGCTGTGAGACCTGCCTGTACTCTACACATGCTTTGAAAATGAAGTCTATGAGTAAAACCCGTCTTTCTGCACTACACCATCAGTGTGATACCTGGGCCGACAGCAGGGGCTTTTTTCGAGCGGGAGATCATAAAGCTGGGTGGTGCTCCAGCTCCCATCCACCCCTGTGGTGTGATATTATTGATTTGTACCACCTTATTACAGCTCTGCAATCCTCAGAAATGCCTCTCTCGGAGTTAGGCCTCTGGGCTGGTTCTGCTCCCTGGGATGCTAATGAGTTAGTCTGCATGCTTTTGAACTAACATGAAAACTGCCTGTTAGCTACATCATATTTCACTGTTATCTCGCACTTAAGAGGCAAGTACAGGCCTCAGGTGCTGCTTACTTCCTGTTCTCCTCTTTGAATCACTTTGTGCTTCGCTGCGCTGCTACTAATTCATATTTAGCAAGTTAAAACACTTAGTTCATTTCCAGCTAATAGTATGTAAACAGTCACTTTGTATGGAAGGTGCAACAAGCAGTAGGAACACTTTGGCGAGGAGAATAATACAGTTTTAAATTAGCACATGTTTATTATCCAGGGGCAAAGCTGACAGCAGTACCGGAGGAGCCGCAGTGGCTTGCTGCATGCTCCTCCATGCTAACGTGTTATTAGGCCTCCGAGCTGCGTGCGCGTCAGGCGTGCTGTGCTCGCAGAGGTCAGCTGGCAGCGATGCCCTCATTCATACTTAATGTGCCATGATAGAGCCATCAGGATTTTGTGCTGATCTTGAATTTGCCCTTGCATGTGTCAGAGGAGACCTTGGCATGTGGCCTTGTCCTTGCAGATGCACACATCTATAGAAGGATAACAGAGCGACTGAGTGTGGAGGGACCTGAACACAAAGTGTTTCTGTGTCTCCTTTAGAAGCTGAAGAAGCTGATAAATAATTTAAAAGTGCTTTATTCTAACGCATGTTTTACACTCTCTCGTTTCATAATTGATTGCCATAATTCCTTTTCCATAACTGACAGCTGCTTCCCAGCTGATCCACCTCTCATCCACAAGTCTGCTTTAAATCTTACGTAAGCCACAAACAGGAGCTCACCCTATGGATTTCCTCTTTTCTGCTGCTTCTTTGTCCCATCGTTTGTTTCAAACAGCTGCCACCGCTGATGGATCTGTATCCACCACCTCTGTGTCAGAGGAAATCCACCACAAACATTTCCTCTATTTCTTCTTTTATTCACTTTTGCTTTCAACACCTATTTTTCTGACAGTAACGGACACTTGGCGCTAAGCCTCCCCCTCACACACACACACCCCCGCATCGGCAATGTGTTTTTGTCTCTTTCTTTTTATCTTTTGTCTGCCTCTCCAACGCTCCTCTCCATATTTCTGTATAGCTACTACATTGGGACTTTTTGGCAGCTCCTCCATAGTCTGCTGTGTACAGCTCTCTGCTACTTACTAACACTTCAGTGGGAATCTGGGTGCAGAGAGGAGATGGTGGGTGAAAAGGGGAGACGGTAACCTTGCTGTGACTCATTCATGCACTGTTCTATTATTGATTAGCCTCACGCTGCTCACACGCTGCCTGCTGATCCGCTGGTTTACTGTGTAGGCAGATGAGCTGCTTATAAATGAAGAGCAGCTTTCAGTGTGAAATATAATCCTCGTATAGTTTTTCCTTCATGGGAAAACGTCCCCGTTTGTAAGATGTAACCCACCGCTTTGTGTGGCTCAAACTGAGCATGTTAGCCGTTACCATCTTGGCTGTTAAGAGCCAAAATTAGGTTATGGAGACAATGCAGGGTGACTTAATACCTGCTAATTAGTGCCAAGACCCCATCACACAGGCCTAGACACCAATTGGTCACCATCTGGTAAACACCTGTTCCTTGGGAATGTGCTCTAGGAGGTTTGCTGGCGTGAAACTGGTTGTAAAGAGGCATAAAGCACTACAAAGAAAAACAACTCGTGATTGCTTTGGTTATTGGTGATTGCTGCAGTCACAGCTTTCACCTCTAGCAACCACTCGCCAATCTGCATTTGCGACCAGGCTTGCTAATCTAAAAAAACTGAAGCAAAGCCATCTTGAATGGCATATTAATATAATTAAAGAGCTTTAAAAATGCTCCAAAACACAATCGTGATGTCTAGTTTTGAACAGCAGTGACAATCTATAGTTTCAGTATTCAGTGCTCCTAAAAATGCACAGATTAGAGCTTTACAAGTTAACTACAGAGACTTAAACCTTTTCAGATCAGGTCATAAACCTGCTGTAAATATACTTTTTATTTATTTTAATATGAGAGTCTACGGGGATAGCTTCATGTGATCATTTGAGGGGCTGCTGTGTTTTGGCACTGCTTCATTTTAACCTGAGGGTTTCTGCCTGTTCTGAGCACCGCGATGAGCCTCGTTGTGAGGCTGAGAGCTGTTTTTGCTCTCACCATCTTTCCTTTTTAAAACCAGATGTAACAGGAACAATACACATTACAGGCTACCAACCTGTCAAAGCGTATTCTCCTCTGTTGTCCCACTGGATACTGATGGGTACCACAATTTAGCAAATGAACATCATGTTTTATTTAATAAGACTTTAAACTCTTTTAAAGTCTTATTAAATAAGCTCATAAACTTGTTATTGTTTCCTGAGATCATAGCCGAAGTGGAGTTGAGGGTCGTTTTCCTCTTCCCTGGCAGACTAATTTTTTTTTGCTGGCCGTTAAGACACTTCAGCACTGGCTTCAGACCATGTCCGTCTTTTATATACAGTCAATAAGCGAGGCCGTGTGGGTTTTCTGCACGTGTGCCTCTCCGTTCTCCGTGGTGCAGTCTGCATTTGTACACAGCGGCTCTGTCAAATTATCACACCTAAGGGTCCTTCTGTCCCTTTGCAGAGAAATGAGTTATTTACTCCAAGGAAATGAATTTTCCAACCGAGCGGACCACAAGAACAGGGAGGTGGGGAGGGTGGGCTGTAAAACTGCATCTCTCTCCTTCCTTTAAGTGCGCAAACACGCACATTTCTCTAATTAAATGTCAAAAGGCAGCGTATGAAAATCAATGCAGCATTGTGTTCAGAGAGAAAGCCAGGCAGCTGATTCAAAAAGGCAAAGGAGTGCCGTGAGGCTGATTATTTGACAAGCCCACTGTTAATGAAATCTACTCCCAAATCAGGAGCAAGCCACCCCTCCGGCAGTGAAACAACCGTGCGGTGGGACGGGGCTGACGCTGGGCTCACAGCTTGATGCGACGTTATGAATATGATATTAGCGCTTCATAACATACTTTCCGCTTTTCTCTGTATTTCACTTCACAGTTACTGTAGCTCCCCCTCTCTCCCTGTGGATTTTCTTCCAGCCTTTTAAGCAACTGGGAAAGTAATGGCTACAGTATGTGCCTGCGAGGATTCATATCACAGACAGGTGCAGGGGGCGGGGGGGCGTGGAGACAACGTGAACAATATGCACCTCCGTGTTCTTCTCCCTTTGCCACTGGCGCTCTCCATGTTCCTCTTTGAGTTTCTCTCTCTCGAGCGCCATCTCCCTCTTGCATCCACTCCTTTTCTTTCCTTCCATCCATCACTCTCCGTGTGTGCGTGCTTCTCTCTCTCTCGCAAATATTCCCGTAAGAGTAGCACATGCCCTGAGGCGCCTTATGGAGGATCGAGGCCCCCCTCTGCCTGAACCAGACTCGTTGCTCAAGTTTGAGAAATTTACAGCATCTTAAACTTTGGGGCCACTCTGGCAAAAGAACAAAAATATCCCCTGACTTATTTATGTCAGACACACTGGGGGCAAAACTTTCGGGACAGCAGACAAACGAGCAAAAGTGTGTGGGTAACGGCAGGGCAGGTACCTTCCCGTGGGTTCCACCTGTGCCTCAGATTATTCAAATGTAAAAAATACACCATCTGGCCCATCACACATAAAAACAATCTCCCCACAAAACACAGCAGCAAATAAAAATAGTATTTTTATGCTCTGCTGAGGAGAGCTGGGTGAGAATTAGAAATCAAGTGGCCCACGCGCAGTTTTGTGCTTAAATCATCATTTAAACAGAACCAGGCGGATCGATTTCTGCTGCTCGAGTCCCGCTGTGGTTCTGAATTGGAAATTTGGAACCACAGTACTAAGCGACTGATTACAGACCGTAATGTGCTGTCAGGGATGTAGGCATAAATTATGCATCGCAATCACTGAAGGGATGCATGTCTGTCTTCATTCGGAACAAGGAAATAACTATTTTAAAAATCAACACAATGTGATGACGAAGTTTTAGATTTTGATATGGTTTCAAAATATTAACAAGATAAATGGTTGAACTGTGTAACACAGTGCGCATAGTGTACATGCTAAAAAGGGAATAAGGAATATAAACTTATTTAAACCTATTGATAAAGATATTTAATCATATTCCATTTTATTAACCAAGCACCATTCTACTTATTTAAGATATTTCTTACAGGGAGTGCAGAATTATTAGGCAAATGAGTATTTTGTCCACATCGTCCTCTTCATGCATGTTGTCTTACTCCAAGCTGTATAGGCTCGAAAGCCTACTACCAATTAAGCATATTAGGTGATGTGCATCTCTGTAATGAGAAGGGGTGTGGTCTAATGACATCAACACCCTATATCAGGTGTGCATAATTATTAGGCAACGTCCTTTCCTTTGGCAAAATGGGTCAAAAGAAGGACTTGACAGGCCCAGAAAAGTCAAAAATAGTGAGATATCTTGCAGAGGGATGCAGCAGTCTCAAAATTGCAAAGCTTCTGAAGCGTGATCATCAAACAATCAAGCGTTTCATTCAAAATAGTCAACAGGGTCGCAAGAAGCGTGTGGAAAAACCAAGGTGCAAAATAACTGCCCATGAACTGAGAAAAGTCAAGCGTGCAGCTGCCAAGATGCCACTTGCCACCAGTTTGGCCATATTTCAGAGCTGCAACATCACTGGAGTGCCCAAAAGCACAAGGTGTGCAATACTCAGAGACACGGCCAAGGTAAGAAAGGCTGAAAGACGACGACCACCACTGAACAAGACACACAAGCTGAAACGTCAAGACTGGGCCAAGAAATATCTCAAGACTGATTTTTCTAAGGTTTTATGGACTGATGAAATGAGAGTGAGTCTTGATGGGCCAGATGGATGGGCCCGTGGCTGGATTGGTAAAGGGCAGAGAGCTCCAGTCCGACTCAGACGCCAGCAAGGTGGAGGTGGAGTACTGGTTTGGGCTGGTATCATCAAAGATGAGCTTGTGGGGCCTTTTCGGGTTGAGGATGGAGTCAAGCTCAACTCCCAGTCCTACTGCCAGTTTCTGGAAGACACCTTCTTCAAGCAGTGGTACAGGAAGAAGTCTGCATCCTTCAAGAAAAACATGATTTTCATGCAGGACAATGCTCCATCACACGCGTCCAAGTACTCCACAGCGTGGCTGGCAAGAAAGGGTATAAAAGAAGAAAAACTAATGACATGGCCTCCTTGTTCACCTGATCTGAACCCCATTGAGAACCTGTGGTCCATCATCAAATGTGAGATTTACAAGGAGGGAAAACAGTACACCTCTCTGAACAGTGTCTGGGAGGCTGTGGTTGCTGCTGCACGCAATGTTGATGGTGAACAGATCAAAACACTGACAGAATCCATGGATGGCAGGCTTTTGAGTGTCCTTGCAAAGAAAGGTGGCTATATTGGTCGCTGATTTGTTTTTGTTTTGTTTTTGAATGTCAGAAATGTATATTTGTGAATGTGGAGATGTTATATTGGTTTCACTGGTAAAAATAAATAATTGAAATGGGTATATATTTGTTTTTTGTTAAGTTGCCTAATAATTATGCACAGTAATAGTCACCTGCACACACAGATATCCCCCTAAAATAGCTAAAACTAAAAACAAACTAAAAACTACTTCCAAAAACATTCAGCTTTGATATTAATGAGTTTTTTGGGTTCATTGAGAACATGGTTGTTGTTCAATAATAAAATTATTCCTCAAAAATACAACTTGCCTAATAATTCTGCACTCCCTGTACATACTTGTGCATGTTGTAATTTTTAATAGCTCTAAGAAATATTTCCATATTTTGGACAGACAAAGCACATCTTATATTAAATATCTAGGTTGTTGTAATAGAGGTTGTAGGAAAGAACATAGTTCCTAGATTAAAACCATGATTTCTGAAACTGACATTTCTCTTCACTTTTTTCTATTCATTTATTCATTCAGTCACCACAGTGGCTGCAGCAGCAGCATTACAGACCAGAACAATATAAATGTTTGATTTTGGGTGAACTGGCCCTTTAAGTCTTCTGTATTTTCTTCTGCTTTTGAGTCTTAACTTAACTTACAGGGGGTAAAAAACCTACAGCGACCAGCCGGAGAAAGAGCAGAATGGGGTAAGAGATTAAGAAAGCGCAAAGATGACATGGAAGTTTTTACTCTGTTTAGCTTCATGGATACACGTCTGATGAATCTCTTCGTTGCTCACCGAGTGAACATGTTAGTAACACAGCTTTACATTCATGCCACCAACTCCCTCCAGATGGCAGGTTCAGCCCTCCTCCTCCACCTGCGCACATTCAGACGTGATGCTGGGCAGATGACTGACTGCGTCAGAGAGCTATCACTGCCGCGTCAGTTTTTTGGCACGGCTGCTTTGTTCTCCCACGGGCCCAGGGTCCATATGATTGCGCCAATCTGTCCTCTGATGCCCGTTTCATTTCAGTTTTACACTTCAGACCCAGCAGCAGCCACAGCCGGAGGCACTGTCCACCCTATTCTCATGAACAAGAGCTTTCTTCAAAGCCTTCAGATTTGGCACAAGAATGACTTGGGAGACCCGCTCTGATTTTAGTGGGTCAAGGTTTCACATGTGCAGATCTCAATTATCACAGAAACAAACTAAGAAACACTGCAACAACATTTTATGCTCACTATTCAACGCCGTGTTTCAGGAGCAGAAGGATTGTCACCATATTTCTGAATTTGCTCCCGGCCTAAAGTACTAAATGTCCTCGGGAGTCTTCACAATATGTACAAGTCCAGACAGACATGAGTGGACTTGAAAGGCAAGCAAACACAAGCTGGTAATTCAATAAATTAGATCAAAGCGACGGTGCTGAACAAATACAAATGTGCTCTGAGAGAAACCTCCAAGTAAAATGACATTTGTTTTCCAGCTCCTGCCCTTTGGTCTCACTCCAAATGCTGCCACCTCTAAAAGCTTCAGTGTGTATGCTGTTAACTACAAGGCCATCACTCTATTCATCTGCATCTTGCAAAGCTGCAGGCAAGCTCTCAAAGACGAACTCAAACAGGCTTTTTTGAAGGGAAGAAGAGGGTTAAGGAGGTTACACCATGCTGCAGAAAAGAGCAGCAGCATTGTGGAGTCGATACAAACGCTCTGCCGTGCTGCCACTCTGAAACTGGTTTCTCATCACGCGTCCTCTCATTCGCCTTGTCAGATGACAACATGTGACGGGGCGCAGGAAGGATTAAGAAGGATTATCAGGGGACTATTGACAGTTACAAAATGTAACACAACAGGGGAGGATGGACCTTAATAAATAAATAAATATTGTATTATCTATTATCTCACTTCTGTGCTGGAGAGATACACCAGTTCTGTCAAACCAGGCTTATAAATTAGTTCCGTTTTCATCTTTTATATTCTGTTTCACACAAACTCACACTCTAGAAACAAAAGAATGGAAAGTCACCTCAACTATTTGCCAATAAGAAATTATATGAAGTGCTAATATTGCAGCATACATCACACATAAAGATGGTTTCCATGGAAATTGTAAAAAAAATAAAAATAAAGAAGATAATATAAAAAAAAGGGATGTGTATAATTCAAACTAAAGCATGACTTCAGCAGCTGCTGATTTCAGCATGGCTATATCCATCTTTCAGAGGCACTGACGTCTCATTACTCAAGCTTTTAAAGTTGTATTGGTGCAAACTAATATCTGAAAACCTAAGACATGTTTGGGAAAATCAGTCGCCCAAGTATTCCTCTTTAGTCGTGTTTGCACGACAGGAAATATATCTGGTTACATGATGCGATCGCTGAACTCGTGAACTTCTGTCAAGTTGGGTTCATGTTCAGTCAGACTGAGCTAGCATTTCTCACGGGTAATGTTGAGAAAAAACTCATTTATTCCAAAGAGGCTGTGATCACTGGGTTTCCCCATTGAAATACAATGTGGATTTAATTTAGCTGCCACTTTGTGAGATGCAGGGTGTGCCTCCTCCCTACACATGCAGGTTTATGGTGAACAGGGGTGGCTTGGCACTGTGTATTCACGCCACTGTTACATGCACTTGCAGCATAATAAGAGATATCCCTGTCAAGCCCCCAAATCTGATGCAAGATGTTTGTAAGAAGAAAGTGCAGCGACTGTATGGAAAAAACAAAACAAAACAAGAACGCAGCTTTAAGAGAAAATGTTCCAACTGTAAACAAGGCTGCAAACAGCGAATAATTGCCAACAGCTAATCATGCTTGTAAAATGGACTAACGAACAAACAGATAATCACAGACAAAATCCACATCCCCTGTGAATCTCACACACAAACACACACCTGCCATCCTTCCCGAAGCCCCGTAATGAGCCTATTCAGAAGGAACAGTGATGATTCAACCCTCCAATCAGGTTCCTGCTGCCCCAGATACCCAGCACGTCTATGGGACACAGATTTGAGTAAAATTGGGGCACAGGGGTTGAATCCACAGGACTGAAGCTACAGAAAACAGCTTCTGATTTTAATTTCTACAAACGTGTTGTTGAACGCGAGAGCCTGACACCACCTCTCTGTTCACGTACAATCACTCACCTAATTTCATGCATGTGACAAAAAGTGCCGTCTTGAAACAATAACATCGGAGCGCTGCAGGTTGTTTTTTCTTTTTTAAATGAATAATGCAGCCCGGTGTCTGCTGAGCAGCCCTTAAAGCATAAACAAGCATTTGTAATTTGAGAAACTGCTACGTGTGATAAATGGCACAGAGAGGCTCTTCCAAAGTCACATCTGTTTTGATTTTGCAGTATTTATGCATTTCTGTGATGGATCGGAAGTCTCATAAATATTCAGAGCGTGAGTTTGACAGTGTGAGAGAGCGCGGGAGATGGGTGGCTTTTACAAACTTTGGCCTCTCTGTGGATGCTAAATGGCTTAGCACCTGACACATAATCTACTGTACTAACAGAGAATGCATCACCTGGCAGGTGGGTGCCATAATTTTCTTGGATCTTTTTGGTTTACAGCTCAAAAAAAAAAAAAAAAAATCTAAATCTTGTTATCTCTTGAAAGATTTCCCTTTTTCATTATTATAAACATCCCTCAAAGACAGAAAAGCGCCTGCAGCTTTTCCATCTCTGTTCACTTTCTTGATTGATTCATTGACTTTTCTTTTTGTTCCTCAAACACAGAACTGTTAGGGAGTGAGCAAAATTGCCTGCAAGGATTTATGGCCTCATTTAGATGAATGTGTTAAGAGAGTCAATTTACATTTTAAATGGAAACATTACCTTTCCTTTCACAGGACCAACCGACTGTTTATGAGTCCCTGTAAACACAGACAACCTTAAAGACGTCACCACGGTGTCAGTTTTACTCCTGCCGACCCACCTCTCTGCTTCGGCACTGGTTTGGCCTGCTTTTCCTGCTGCAGGCGTCTAACTATGTCTAAACTAAGTGGGAGACAAAAGCTTGACTCATGCTGGAGAGGGAATCCAAAAGTGTCACCAAGCATTTTGACTCACTGAGGTTTATAATAGTAAGCCAAACAAATATGAAAAAGTAAAAATAGAGTGTGATGATGTCATAATTTTGAATGATCCTGATCTGTTGGATTTTTATTTATTTATTTATTTTTAGATACATTTAGGAGATGAAAGGATTTAAAGGACGCGGAAAGATTCAACAGTGGTCCTCTGGCCTGAGTCCAGGGACCAGAGGCATAAACCGCTGCAGTAAAACAGTGAGTCACAATCATAAAGCTGTAGGTCCTCTTTAATAATCACAATCCATTAACTGTATATAAAAGATGGAAAGAGCCGCCATTGTGAAGATTTGAGCCAAACATTTTCAACAACAGCATCATCTGAGGTGAATCTTCATGAGCCAGCGAGCATGGCCTGATTTATTCTCCTCTTGTAATTACAAGAATTTACAAATTTAACTTAATGTTCTTTTTAATAAGACTTTATTTATTTGTTGGGCTTAATCATTACTTTTAATATACAAGTGTTGAGAGAGATCACAGAGTGAGGGAGCTGAGGGTTGACCTCGAATCGACTGACAGTCGTTATGTTGCCCCCTGCTGGCCATAAAAAGAATGTAAGTTTTACATGCCGTCTCTCGCATGTGCACAAGCTGGATTTGTACCTCTGTCTTCATTCATGAAAGGATGCAAAAATCCTCATTTTTTTAGCATTTGCATAGAAAATCGGCTTTTGTGCCTCACATTTTGAGACACAGAAATGAAAAGAACTATTTTTGTTGTCAGAGAAGTGTTGAAAAGGAAAAAGGATTTTAAATGAACTCAACTTTATAAGATCAGAGGAGAGGGCGCTGACAGATGTTAAAAACTAGCAGAAATCTACGGGAGGTGGCAAAAACTCAAGTTCCTCCAGTGGCCACTTGAGGCCGGCTGCAAAACGGAGTCAGTCTCCCTGTGTTAAACTACCCAACATCAAAGTGTTCAAATCTTTATTTACAGCCTGAAATTAAACTCAGTGTTGGGCTCGATGGATAGTTTCCCCCTTCATGGTAACTTTGAGCTGGTTGAATTTGTTTACGTCCATCTGCATGCTGGAGTCAGGGGCATGGCCACATTGATAGACAGGTGTCCCTGACAGGTGACGGGGAGCTAGAGCCAATCACTGTCTGCTCTCAACTGCGGTGCTGCGTTTGAAAGCATTTTAATGGATTATCTGACTAATATCATGGCTTGCTGTGTGGAGCGGCCCATTCAGGTAATTTGTACTTTTGGTGAGTCAAAGTCTGCTCTTTTATTAGTAGCTTCAAAATGTGGCGTCTAAAACCGGTGGGCGATGTTGATCTTGCATAAACCATTAGATTAAATCCAAAGAGGAAGAACCTGCATACGGCCAATCACACCCTGCCTCAGCTGGCCATTTTTAACCACCGCTGAAACGGGACAGTTTATGTATTTTTCATCTCTTTGTCACTCACTATAAAAACTGTGCGTGAAAGATCTGAGGCACGGGTGTCAAACATAAGACCCGTGGGCCAGAATCGGCTCGGCAAAGACTCCAGTCCAGCCCACTGGACCGCTTTGGAAAATTATGAGGAAGGCATGAATTTTGGTCTTATTTGCTTGTATTTCAGTTTTACAGCTTTCCCTGGTGATAAAGAAGTCCTCATACTACACCACAGTAATCAAGTAAGAGATAAACAATTACGTTTTTCTCTAATTTGACACATTTATTTGTTTCATGTTTAAATCATGCTGACACATTTCTCTTATTTTTGACAGCAGCATTTCTTTCTCATGTAGAAAAATTGAAAACACTGTTAAAATGATTTTATTCTTATTTTAAGGCGACTCAGTTAGAAGTGTAGTTAAACTTTGTTACACTGACAGAGATCACAGTGAGCTGTGTGTGGCCCGCCATGTTAAATGAGCTTGACATCTCTAGTTTCAGGTATGTGGCAGTTAATGAGAGGAACAAGGCGATGTGTCTCTAGAGCACGTCAAGAACATCCAGCAGAATCTTACTGGCTGAATTCTGAAGGTGATTTCAGCTCTGTTAGCTCGGTGGTGGATGCCTCATCCCAGCGTCAGCTATCCTCCACCTCACTGCATGCCCGGTTGGATAAATGGTGCGTTTAAAATTGCTGATGAAAATCTCAGATCTGCTCTGAACTGCTGTGATGAAGCACCCACAACAGGTGTAAGCATAAACAAACACTTGATAACATTTGGAATTGCATAATTGTCTCTCTTTGAATGAGGTATTTATAGGGTTAATAAAGGCTTTATAAAAGAGTAAGGTTCTGCTGAAGTCCTTCCATCCATTTTCTTTACTGCTCATCCATTGTGAAGTTGTGACAGAGGGACTGGAGCCTATTTCACATGTCACAGGATGAGAGACTACAGAGCCTCAGTCTATTCGAGGACTAACACAGAGAGAAACACACCTATGATCAAATGTCTGTCCAGCACATGTTTGACTAATAATTGTATCCAACAGTCATAGCTGTTTCACAAGAGAAACAACAAACAGGGATGGAGCGATTCTGGCTGATATTTAGATTTTATTTTCCTTTCATCCACTATTTCTGCCAAAGAAACAATAAAAGTCTACATTAAAATAATAATAATATTAATAATAATCACTGAACCGTTTGAAGGGTTTAGGCTCTTTGTCGCATCATCGTTCAGCATCTAGCACAAAACTGATGCAACCCAACAGATCAACACTGGCTGCTGACATCAGTCCAGACTGACTGATATCAGCCAATGCAGACGTTCATCCAATATAAATGCAAAGAAACAAACTCATAAAACAAAGCAGTTAAAGCTGCAATCAGCATCATTTCTGCACACTGATGGGAAAAAAAGTTCCTTATTGCACCTTTAAAGGTGCTGCTGCTTCCATCTTAAGTGCTGCTGTTATTCTCCATCCTTCTACACCAGTTTTAAACCAATGGTGGCATTTTCTACTTTAATGCAACTATAGAAAAATTCACTTTTTGTTTTCAAGCATAATATTGTTTACAAGGTATCCATTTATTTATTCATGCATTTTGAAACAGGCATTAAGATAGTGGTTTTATAATAATAATAATAATAATAATAATGGATTGCATTTATATAGCGCTTTTCGGGGCCCTCAAAGTGCTTTACAATTCCACTATTCATTCACTCTCACATTCAAACACTGGTGGAGGCAGCTACAGTTGTAGCCACAGCCACCCTGGGGCAGACTGACAGAAGCGAGGCTGCCATATCGCGCCATCGGCCCCTCTGGCCAACACCAGTAGGCGGTAGGTGAAGTGTCTTGCCCAAGGACACAACAACCGAGACTGTCCGAGCCGGGGCTCGAATCGGCAACCTTCCGGTTACAAGACGAACTGCCAACTCTTGAGCCACGATCTTTGATCCCTGCTTGTCTCACACAGCTTTAACCATCATGCATTCCCCCCTGTGGTCAGTTTAAGCAAGCAAACTAACCTGACATACTTGTCTTTGGACTGCAGGAGGAAACCCACTTGTAAAAGCCCACCAGGCACACGGACACCAAAGACTTGGGAGGGTTTGCAAGCATGAAATGGTTTGTTTTAGTTGCCAAGAAATAAAGAAGAAACTCTACAAATGTGCACATTGTTGACAATACAGAGGTCTAAGAGGCACATTTGTGTAGTCTGTGCCTGCAGGGACCTAAACTGACTTTTACTGTACATCTATTTCTGGAAGTTTAGGAGACAAAAACACACACGACTGAGGGTGTGTGTGTGTGTGTGTGTGTGTGTGTGTGTGCGCGCGCAGAGACAGGAGCAGGATAGTGATGTATCGTGAGTGGAAAGGCTATGGAGTGGGAGTGTGCTGAGTGAACTAAAGGTGCACTTTGATGGCAGGAGTGTAGTGTGGCACTTCATCACAGAGAGCGGTCAAGTGTGTGTAGTTTGAGATCTAAAAAGCCTGTTTTAGAGATGTGCACACACACACAGGGTGAGCTGGATACTTCCACAGCCCTGGCAGTCCAATCATGTATTTATAGTGGCCAGTGGCTGTCGACTACAGCCAGACTTAGAGGGAAGTGTCTGTAATGAGCAGTGGAGTCAACAAACGTCCCTACATATGTCTAATTTTCACACTGGGATAGTTTGCCTGTGTGTGGACATGCAGCAGTTTATAGTACTGACCTGAAATGAGATTCAAAGGTCAGCTTGGATCACATCAATCACACACACACACACCCACGTACACACAGACACCGAGACACACACACACACACAGACACCGAGACACACACACAGACACCGACACACACACAGACACCGACACACACACACACACACACACACACACACACACACACACACACACACACACACAGTAGCATAGTTTAGCCCCACTGTGTCTGGTGATGTGGATCCCTCACCACCACTAACTGTAGCATGTTTAATTAGACGACCGCACAGAAATGCATGTATTGTCTTACAAACACAGCGTTTCCCCACAAACACACCAGACTACGCAGCGTCTCACAATAGCAACACCACCACCAACAACACTGAATTAAATCTGAAGCCCAGCACCAGCAGCATTTCTCTCACACAGATGCCGATAGAGGAATTATTCCATGGTTCGTTTAGTTGAAAGAAAATAGAGATAAAAGCCACTCTGGAAGGTGCTGCTGCGCTCAAATTCGCGGAACATCTTTGTAATTGCACACAATCGTAAACTTACCCGCTGTGACCAGAGAGACGCCGAGACAGCTCAGGACGAGCAGGAAAATTCTCTCCATGTTTCTAACGCCAAGAGGACGCGCGGTCCCATGCACTCTGGCCAGGGGAGCCGTGTTAACCGCCGCGTTGTGCTGCTTGGCATTCACGTCAGTTCGTGCGTGTCATCTCGACTGGAAAGGCGACAAAGGCGCTCTGTCCGCGGGCTTTTCAGCACCTCGGACAGCGCTTCGGCAACACCTCCGCTCACTCGGCACCCTCCAACCTCAGACCAGCAACCTGCAAACAGCAGGTGAGCTTCATCATCGATGCGTCGTCGATCCTCCAACTGTGCTCCCAAATCCTCTCAGATCTGCTTCTGCTGCTGCTGCTGGTGGTGGTGCTCAGCACCGCTCAGCTGCTGCAGACACAGTGAAACGTGCTGGCTTTGTATATGAGCGCCTGGACTGTCCCTGCCCGCCACACTGACTCCAGCGAGAGAGAGCGAGGCTGCAAACCCCCCCAAGGACCCCCCGGCTGCGACAATAACAGCGAAAAAGTCAAGAAATGTCCAAAAACTACAGTTCAGCTTTGATGTTTTTCTGTAACACTCACTCACCGCTTCTCCTCCTTATGACATTAAAAATAATAAACACCCGCCTTCTTCCACCCCTAGTAACCCACCCTCCACGCCTCAGAGCCCAGCAGCAACACCACGCTTTAAAGACCGACTTCTCCCAGGCCTCCGAGAGCGAGCACAGCTGATCGACTTGTCACCAAAAGCCTCTCCTCTCTCTCATCCACAGCTTCAGTTGCCCACTCCTGTACTGTGAATTACTGCTGCCCACTCATCGATTAAATATGCATCCACTAGCCCACGCAAACAGTTGCAAAGACAAAGTCTCAGCGGAGCCGCTTTGAATCCTTTCCCCACCACTTCAAAAACAAACACGTGCCTCTCGACTTTACCACTGAGTTGACATCCTCACCACCATTACCTCCGCCACCGCCTCCACTCCCTCCCGTATTCGGCTCACGTTGTTTCAAAGCGAGCAGAGAAGTGGAAAAAAGTCTGCATAATTACCTCAGATGTTTTCCCCTGCAGCGCGATGTGGACTTGAAGCTTTCCGGGATGTTAGTTTGCGTGCGTGGAGGGGAGGGGAGTGTCAGTCCCGAGTCAGGAGACCGGCACTGTCCCCTAGCTGTGTCCCCAAGAAATGTTTTCTTTACCCCGCTGTGCACCTCGATTCATAGCCCGCTTCCTCTGACGTGCTTCACAGCAACACTGCTGCTGGTGGTGGTGGAGGTGGAGGGGTTATTGTGGTGCTTTTTATGCATGCTTCACTCCTGTAGGCTACTGCTCTCCCCCTCCATCTAATATGTGAGTGAGGGAGAGGAAGAGAGTTTGTAAGGAGACAGGGGAAATATAGGCTCCATCCTCACCAGCATAATGTATCTGCACAGCATGTGGTGGAAGAGGTATTCACATTTCTCAAATACACCGAAAACACTCCAGAGCAAGTAGAAGTACTGCGTTAAACGTGCTACTAAAACTGCTCTTTAATATATGAAAGCTCACAAGTATCAATCAAATCATTCCTCCTGTTTGGCTGTCAGCAGCGACTCTGCTTTTGGTTTTGGTTAACTCTCATCACCTTCAAGCTTTCAGATTTGACCATGCACATCAAGAAATTATCCTCAGGTCAAGACAAAAAAACAGAAAAGAAAGACAGCCTTACGACAGATGCATCCGTCATGTTTGGAACTGAAGAAAACAATGACACTCTGCTAACAGCATAAGTATTAGAAGTGGTATTAATTGTGCCATGTAGAGCTTGGTAGTGGGTCCATGCAGAGCACCACCCCTGACACCCTGATGTTTTTCCTTTTCAGTCTGAATGTGTTGCATTTGCATTGCTTTCATGCAAAAGTGGCGTTTTAAGGAAAAAAAAAAGGTATAAATCTACTTTAACTGCAGACAGATGCAGCTAACAGCTTGTGAACACAGCATGTTCTCATTTAGCGGTTTAGAAGTCAGATTTTTTCCCCTCAGAAGCTGGTGGAGACTTTCCCTCAGTATTGTTGCTGGTGACAATATTCAGAGTAAAAATATTAATTATGCAGAACTATAGATGGTGTAAAAGACCGATGTAGCTTCTGGGCCTAAAAGTGAAGCCGGCGTTTTAAAGCCGCATTCTTTTTAAAGGACACCTGTGACAGCAAAAAGACTTGTGGTCCTCTAAAAATCTTAGTGAAAATGACCCTCAGCCCTGACCTCTGTAAACACTTTCCTAATGAGTTTATGGTCTTAGTCACTTATTTCTGACCACCTCCTCCTCAGCACCTCCTTCAGCTCTTCTGGGGAGACACTGTGACATCCCTAAACCGCGTCTGACCTGGGACCTCCTCCAACTGGATGAGCCTGAAGCACTTCTGTGGGTCATAATGAATGTTCCCATCTTCTGGCAAAGGTACATCACTGGGAACTAATTGTTTCATGGCTCTCACAATATCACATTTCCATTTATTATCAGGGCTAAAAATAGTAACCTACCCATTATGCATGCATAGAAAAATAATCTTGAACTTTTTCTCTTTGCTTGCGAATTAATTACACTTTATTTTTTCATATATTATGGTTGCCATCAATATCTGGATGCTCCCATACCAATCATTCTGCTAAAGTAAGCAGTAATGAAAGCTGTCATTTCTCCTCTAATGCAGAGATATAAGGTGGCAGCAAACAGAAATGGGCTTCAGCTTTTCACAACCTCCGGAACCAGTTTTGGACATGCTCCAGTCCTCCCATTTGGAGGTCAGAAAATTAACCACTCTGCACTGACAGCTTCTGATCGATCAAAATTAACAGAGCAACATTTTGCTCTAACAGTTTTTCATCAGACTCACTCAGATTAAAACACTGTTGTGGCAAATATGTCACATGACCTGAAATGGTTTATTTGGCAAGCAGCAGCAGAGGGGAAACAAAGCAGGTCAGGTGGTTTTGTGCTTGTTCTTCTCATTTCTAGAAGATAAAATATCACCAAAGTTACATGTGTTCAGTTGTTTTAATTGTGAAAAAGTTGGTAAGATTCAAAAAGGCCACTGGCTGTAAGTTTGGGGTTTACAGAGACATGCTCAGGCCACTGAATTGGGGTCAAACTGAAGCGTGAAAGGATCCCTCAGGGCACAGACATGTCCTGACTGAAAGAGGACTCGGAGAAAGGAAGACACACTATGACCCAGAAGCACAAATTGGATGACAGGTGAATTTTTCCACCTGGACACAGTACTATTTATAAAGTATTATAGCCCAGCAAACATAGCTAAAGCAACAACGTTACCTCCTGCTTTACGAAGGCAAAAACTGAACCACTTATGGATGGATGTACATGTCCATCAAGTCTAACAAGGTCATCCAGGTGATGCCAAAGACAGACTTTTATTTTGAAACAATTTTTCAAACAAACAAAGGTTCAGCTGACTGCTACTTGGTGCTGAAATGTTTTCTGGGATGTTTCTGTGTTAAAGTGATTTCTAACCCAATTTAAGTTGTTTTTTTGCGTGTAGTTGTTTGTTCTTTGTGTTTACTCACCCCATGTCCTTTTTCAGGTCCAGCCCACCGTCTGATTACCTGCTCTGTCCTAATCTGCTCCACCTGTGTCCAATTGCTGGGTGGAGCCTCTCTCTGTTGAGAATCTTGGTTTTTGCCACTACTTGCAAAATTGGCCTGAACTCTGCTTTACCTGAAGTTTGAGTAAAGTTTGCCGGCTTTCACTTGAGGCCTGTCCTGTGAAACAGGATTTTATCTTATCCAGGTAACTCCAGGTTTAATCCCGGGTTTTCAGTACTACAGAGGTGGATCACTTCTTGCTGGGGTAGATGACCGCAAATGTTCCAGGTTGGAGGTCAACAGGTTTAAAACCACCACCTGTTGATGGATCAGCCAGTCATTGTTGGAAGCATGTGAAGTCTTTGTTTTTTTCCCAAATGAGCCACAACTCTATTCCCTGAGTTTTCCCCCTCACATTGGCTGCAAACCATTTTTTTTCCAAAACAGTTTTATTGTTCAGTAAGCATTAATATATCCCTTAACATCATCTTTGATGCATGTTTTTCTACATGATCACTGTTGCTTTTTCTCCCTGAAAACCCCAATTAATTGCACAATATAATTTAAAGCAATAAATTGCAAAATAAATACAATAAAATGAAAAAAAAGTCAACTGTAGCAAAAATGATCCAGAAGGCGTCAGAAGGTTCAATAAGAACTAAATTTTCAAATAATGTAAATTTTCTGCTAATTATTTGGTGGTTCAGACTTTAAGGGTTAAGACTGTAAAACAGGTCACCTGTTTATACCATAATGATAGGACACCTCAGTAGTAGCACAGGGGCCCGTTCTTTGTACGTCGCTCACTACATCCAAGATCAAACCATCGCGCTAACCGTGAGCTCGCTAATCCGGTTCTCCGAACACACCTGCTGTTGACGATTAGTACAGCTGGACGCAGTAATGTGACATCACTGGGTGTCCTAAAAGGGGCTACGCATCGATAGTAGAAACATTGATCGGCAACCCTCTGATTGGTCGGCGAAAATGTCGACGGAGCGCGCTCGGCTCGGTATTTTTCGGCAGCAGAGCAAGAACTCTTGAGTGAGGGATTTCAGGAGTTTCAGAGTTTAATTAAAACGCAAGGGAACACTGCAAAGGCTGCAAAAGCAAGGAGCGAGGGCTGGCAGGAAGCTGCTGACAAATTAAACTAGTAAGTAATTTAATAATAACAATAATAATGGAGTGGATTGATATAGCGCTTTTCAAGGCACCCAAAGCGCTTTACAATGCCACTATTCAGTCACTCTCACATTCACATTCCCCTTTCACATTAGAGCCACAACAGGACCCACTAGAACATGGGAACAGGTAAAAGTGAAATATAAGAATATTCTACAGAATGGTAATATTTATCACTTATATTGCTTTTAGTCTCTTGGAAAGAGACCCTGGAATAATCTGTTTGTTTATAACAGCAACCAAGAAAAGGGCAGAGCAAAAAAAGACAGATGGTGGTCCTGCACCCCCTCGTCAACAAGTTGGTTAAGTAAATAATATCCTCACGGGAAAATCGATATCTCTCTATGAGCACACTGTCGCGCTGAGCTAAAGGATCCTGTCTGTCCCGCAATATACGCTGAATTCTGAGGACTCTCCTTATCAATCTTGCACCTTCCGCAATGGGTGGCTCGCGTATACGGACAGGACATGGCTGCGACAGGCTTCCCAAATCCACCTTCGCTTTTATAGCCGTGGTCTCTCATCTTGATTACACGAAGTAATTTACAATTACTACTCTGAAATATGAATTACATCTGTAATAATCACATACATGTGATAGAATGTTAATAGTACATTTCCCTTTTTTAGGAAATGACCTGTATGTATCTGTGTGAAATCAATAAATGGATCAGGTGCTGCATTGTCTTTAGTTACATTGATAATATTTATTTATGGTGAAACAGTGGTGGAATATCGCTGTTGCTTTCGTATAAATGAAGCGGACATACCTGCGTGGCCGCGATCTAATCCTGTTTACATAAAGTAAACCTGTTGCTATGACAGCAAGTCCCGGATGAGCTTCGGGGAACCGAACGATCCAAGATCACGCGAAATCGTCAACAATCAAATCCAGCTAACCTACTTAGCGAGGTACGAAGAACGGGCCCCAGGCCTCAGGTGTCCAGAGTCATGTCTTTGATGCACTTCGTTGTGTAATAATACTGGATGGTTATATAAGCCTGCAAGCATGTGAAATGCACACAAACATGACTTTCTGGCTGATGACAGAAAATGTGCTGCTTAATGGAGCACACATAACGCACACACAGCTAAGGCAAACTGACTTAATGAATCTGAAGGCCAGGCAGCACGTTGACTGTACTGTCAACAGTTTCCACAACCCCGGGAACTCCCAGGGATCTCTGAAAGTCTTGGCCCAACAAACCATTAATAGTCTTTATATTCAGCACTCAGCAAACACACAAAGGACTCAGCCCAGGCGGGTAATTTGCTCCTGGAAATTGGCCTCGCTGATACCTTACAGTCTTCGACATTAAACGCAGATCAAGCAGAAAATCAGCAATAAATCTGACGTCTTTATGGACATTGTAGTTCATCTTTGCTACCGTGAGCTTCAGCCCAGTGGAGGGAGACGTTGTTTATCTGTGTGTGTGTGTTTGTGTTTGGTCAGGGGGAAAGGATTTGCTTGGTCTCTGTAATCATTTTTCAAAATGGAGAGCAGGGGGCATGAAGTGGAACGCTGGTATGAAGTTATAGAGGTTATGCACAGCTTATCCAGCTCTTTGATGTGTCCCATCCCCCAACGCTGATTTTACGATGGTCAGTGCCTAACGCGAGTCTCCTGCTTATATAAGAATAAAAATAATGGTCTCAAACAAGTTAGCTAGACTTTACTGACAGTGATGTAAAGTATTTCAAATGACCCAAAGATTCAAGCGATAAAGAGATTAGAGCAAAACTTTGTACCTACATATATAATTAAGAATAGAATAGAAGATCCAGATGCAAGAGGCTCTTTAAAGCAGGCACAGGTGAAGTAAATGGTTTGTAATCATGAATAAAACTCACCAAGAGTTATCAAAGGTTCCTGGCGGTTGGGGTCTTGGGACTAAAAGCAGTGTTTTTTCCTGAAGTTAGTGAGAACTATGTGACTGCAAAGGTAACTGCAAAGCGTGTGACGAGGTTTAGTGATTCGTCCCAACGGACACATTAATTATGCAGCGGGTAATGATTGGGCCGAAGGACTGCAACATGGCACTTTCCCTGTTTTATCGACCACTCAAAGCTCGAGGAACATTATTTACTTCAAAATCAGTACCAGTGACCCAACAAGCATGCAGGTTCATCACCCTAACTCCGCCCTGAAGGCCACTACCCTGCAGGGGCCTCTTTACTCTTCAGGCTGGTGTTTTATGGGGACAATTTAATGAAGGTGTCAGCTGAGGACCTGTTAGGTGGCAGTTTTTGTAATCTAGAGACTCTGTTCAGTGCCATAATATCCCAGTAATGGACTTTGCCCTCAGACTGCAGGCTTACTTGTGAGATTTTCCAAAAGCAGCAAGGGAGGCAGGGTGAGGGTGGGATTATTTCAGGGATATTTCTGAGCACCTGATGGACAGGTTGAGAGATGAGGTCAGGCTGGAGTCTCTGTGGATGATGATGTCTGCAGATGACACTGGGATCTGTAATGGGTGGAGAACAAGTTTCATGGATGTAGGGATGGAGGCTATGCAGACAGTGGGTGTGACAGAGGAGGATACCTGGTGTGTGGTAGGGTGACACCAGACAATAAAGCACCAGGGCTTCCAAATTTTATTTCAGTTAACCATCCATGGACAGGTGTCCATGTTGCTTAAAATGCTGAGTTGAGTTGTTGTATATTTTGAGCCTATAGTTTAACCCAGTGAGGCCGGGTAAACTTGAAACAAAACATACGAGTATGGCAACAATGATCCACGAGAGAATAACTCTGAGAGAGAAAAGTCATAACAGGAAGACGTACAGAAACTAAAACAGCGACAATAAAGAAATATGTGCAAAAAATAAACAGTTGTAAAAACAGATGATCTGTGCAGGTGAGCAAGAAAACGGAAAAGATCTGAGAAAATGCAGCAATGTAATACATCAACAAAAAGGACAGAGTACTTCATGTGGTACAGAAGAAAGTTATGAGAGTGAGAAAAAAGTTGGATTAGTATGAACCAACAAAAAAATGATAACACTAAACAGCACAACATTTTGTTTAGTTGATAGTGTCGCTGTGGTGACAATATATAAAGTATAAAATCTACTCTATTCAGATATTCTTTGAAATTATACTTGTGCATGTCAGGGGAAAAGGTTATTTCCATAAAGACATATACCTGTGACAGGGTAAACGTTTTAAAAGAAAATTGTATCTTTATTTGGAATGGACAGGAAAAATCCATCAACATATGAATGACATGAAAACAGAGTCTTTCCAGGCTTTTAGAGTCCAGGAGAGCAAATGACAAACACAGTGATCGGCATATTATCCTCTAATGGAGAACTGCCTGATAAATAAAGTTCTACAAACTTCACATGTTCTCCAGAAGGGGACTCACATTACATAAAGGTAGAACACATTATATGGAACTATAAACATGAACTCGGGGTTGCCTGTGCTGCTGTCATGGAGGAAAAAAAAGTAGAAAAAAAAGTAAATAACCCCCTTTGTCTCAGTGTCTATTTACAATTTGCTATTTACAAGTGAAGACTAATTTACACACTATATACAAGCTCGGTAAGGCACGAGAATCACAAGCACGAATGTCACAGCAGCAGACCAGGGTCAGGTCTGCTGCTGCTGTCAGTGGCTGCCCCGGCACAACTGCTGGTGAGGGATTTTGAAAAGAGCCACATGATCAGGGACCAATCAGCCGCCGTCAGCTCTCCAATCGGGAAGGACCTGTGGAGTCTTAAAGACAGAGCACAACAAAAGTACACAGCTGGCCCAGGGCCGTAACAACCAACTTAATCTCACTCCTACGTTCCAGAAAAGGGACCAGACCCATGTATAGAACCTTAAAACCTGGAGGTATTTGAGTGTTAAAAACTGCGCTTAAGAAGGCCTGGACCAGAAATCTTTTAACCTGGGACGATCCCAAAAGACATGGAAATGATTAACAAGAGTCGAGCCGCATTGTCTCCAGCATGACATATGAGCACCTTTTATCTCTCCTGATATGGCGTCTTGAAGTATCTAATAATATTTTTCCAGCCATGTTCTCTCCAGCTCATAGAGCTGGATGTGGACCAAATATTTCCCCACTCCCCCACAGAAATACCAATCCCAGATTCCCTTTCCCATTTATCTTTAACATATAAAGTGTTATCCTCACTGGCACTAGAGAGAGCTTTGTATAGTTTGGAAATGGATTTAGCAGGGGTCATGGTTGGAGCATTTTTCAGGATGTGGGAAAAATGTGATTTAGCATCTGTAGTCAGTCAATTTGCACTCATGATCAATATATGATCTCAGCTGTAGGTATCTGTGAAAGTTGTATTGTATCAGGTTGTGTTTGTCTCGCAAGGTCTCAAAGCTGAGCACAATGTTTCTATGAGTAAGAGAGAGGAATGTTTTAAGGCCATAAGTTATCCATGATTTAAAGTTAGAGTCATGCCTGTTTGGAATCAAACCTGAGTCAAAAGCAACTCTTAACATTTTGTATATCCCACAAATGTTGATTACCTTCTGCCAAACTTGAAGAGTGTGGGTTAACCAAGGGTTCCCTTATCTGCCATATTAGAGCAGAGTGCACACACTTGGGATCATAGCTGAAAAGAATCTAATTAAGACAAGGGACTATCAAAATAAAACAGGAAGTAACTAATACGCACAGTGAGACCCAGACTGATACACATGAACTTCACACGGTGACTGAAGAAAACATATGGAGACAAGACTGTTGGTGAAAAATATAAAACTGAAAGCTGCCATTGTCATCTTCAGCTGATATTTATTAAATTTTTTGGGTTTTTTTTGGTTGTTGTTGTTTTAAAAAACTATAAATAACCAGAATAAAAAAATACCATTATTTCATGAATGATAAGCATAATCATTTCTGCTACAATTTAGCATCATCATTAGCTTTAAAATCTTTCCACTCCTCAGTAAACATCAATGTAACGTCTCCCAGGGTTCTTACAATTTAACACATATAGAAAGAATATCATTATTTATCAATTTAAAATGTTATTTACAGAAAATGATAAAGTTTCAACACAAAGAGATAAAAATAAATGCAATGATGTAACTATTTGAATGATTTTAGTTTTACGTCTCCGCCTGAGACACTTTTGATTGGAAGGAAATTTTACAGCTTCAGATATCCGACCCTGGAATGCCAACAAGACCGTGAAAGAGGAGCTGGAGCGAATGGCTGAGATTGGCAAAATCTTGGATGTCTTGGTGTCAGCAAGTTATTTTAATCCATTACTTCTATAATTGTCCATTCATTAAGTTTTGAGTTAATATTAAATGTGCAATCCTGAGTATTCTGCACACCAGGAGCATTAGTCAACGGATGTTTGAGACAATTCATACATTTGAAATTGCTGAGGCATGAAACTCAGTGATTATCACTGGAAGTCATGAAGTAAGAATTCCATCTGACCCGGCATTACGGCCGTGGAGGATTATTAAAAAAAGGCAAAACAGTTGCTAAAATCCACACCCTGATTTAGCATTTCTTTTCTTAAACACAGAATAAAACAGCAACTGCAGGACACCGCGCCATGAATATTTT
Source organism: Maylandia zebra (assembly GCF_041146795.1). Classification (NCBI taxonomy): domain Eukaryota; kingdom Metazoa; phylum Chordata; class Actinopteri; order Cichliformes; family Cichlidae; genus Maylandia; species Maylandia zebra. Next base: position 12,513,347 of record NC_135185.1, read on the forward strand.
ACACGCACCAATATTTTCTGACACGACACTGGAGCTTACCGTGACTTTCCTGTCTTTCAATATGATTTTGGATTATGAGCTCTGGCAGGTCGCTCAGAGGTGCAGACCAGGACCAGGAGGGGATTTTTTAGAGATTGGTGTGGGGTGGGAGCAGGGAAAGAGGGGGCAGGAAGTGAGGGACTGCAGTCTTTGTTCCTGTTTCAGCCTGATAGGATTGGGACTTTAGCCCAAGGAGAGGAGATACAAACACTGAGCTGTGACAGCAGGGGAAGGTACGATTTAACTCCAAGAGGGAAATAATTCCAACATGGAATAGGCTTAAAAAAAAGCTTCTACCTTTCCTGACCCCTCTTTTGTCTTAGTTTGAAAAGTGGTGATTGGCACGCGCTGTCTGGGGAGACGAATGCATCGGTTCTGCTGCCACGTGGAGCGGCTGCAGCTGTAGCTGATTGACTTCCTGCTCATAATCCCATTACGCTGCTGCAGATTCACAGTTCATCAGTAGCTTTGTGTGAAGACATGCTCCCGTCTGAAAACGAGGTAAATCTGAACTGACAGCGGCTGACTGTCAACTCAAAGCTTCTTATGGTAGAACGCAGCCGATGAAGCTTTTAAAGTGACCGAAAATTTAACTAAATTAATTTCAACGGTCGAGGAAAGAAAAGCCACATCTGACGGGCAAAGAAATAAAGTGTCTCCTGAAGCAAATTACTTGTTTGTTGGCTTAGTGAGTCTATTAACTGAAAGCCAATTTATCAGTCAACATGCTTTGTTGAGCTGTGGGAATGCACGTTGGCTTCGGATTTACAGAAAAGTAGAAGCAGTGCAGTCTGTCTTCTGTTTCCGGTTGTGTCATTAAGTCCTGTGGCTGAATTTATTATATGCGCGTATAATGACCTGTGGCATTCCCACTGTGTGCACGCTATTCATTTTAGCATCTGTTTTAACTGATCTGCAATTGTGTAGCTCATCATAGCATATTCTAGTGAAACAGGTCTGTCCAGCTGTGGTTTGTGCCACATGTGTGCATGAGGCTATAATAAAGGATAATTCCAAGAATGGAAAATTCAAACAAACCGTATTTATCCTTTAACACATTGAGATGAGCCCCAGCACCCCTTCATCTGATTTTTAAACTGCTGTTATAATTGGTAATCACTGCTTTAGGAACCACAGTGTTAATCAGTTTTACAGATGGTTCAGTGAGGACCACAGAGTCAAAAGAAGATTGTAGTACAAATGACTGTGTTTAGCAGACAAGGCCCCCAGAGCTCAAAGGGGAAATGGGTTGCAAAGCAGCATGCAGTCGTGCATAAATGACTGGGAGTAGCTCCAAACTCAACTAATTATTAATAAATTGGAAAAAAGTATCAGAGGAGCGATACCAGAGGACAGGGTACAGTTGAGTCTGTTTAGTCACTCAGTGCTGGGTAGTCATGAGAGGGGAGAACATCATACTAAAGATGATAGAAAAAACAACAACAACCATGTGCCGATGCATTCAGAAGTGTGTGTAAAGGTGTTTTACAGACTGAACTGTCTTTAGATCTTTTAGATGTCAAATTTGGGCATTTGAGGTCTTTTACATTTGAATTAAGACTACTGACTACTGACTACCCCTCGGTGGGTTAACGAACTGGGGAATAGAAACCCAAACTGGTACAGGGAGGAAATGCAAAGTGCACAGAGAAAAGCCCCAGCTGAGCAGCAGGTCTGAAACCAGAAGATGCTTTCTGCGAGGCTGACAGTGAAAATACCAAATCAAAGAAAAGCATTGGCTCATGCATCACCTTTTTTTTGCAATATTCTATAGTTGAAAGAAGACTCCCTATCGCATAGATTTCATACAGAAAGTGTAAATGCACTTGCTGTGTGATTTGCTCCTCTGGGAGATGCCGGCTGAACAAGGTGAAAGCCTGAAAATGACTGAAGGTAGGAGGCAGACCTCAGTCATCTCTTAAGGAGAGCAGAGAGCATATCCAGCTCTCTGTGGAGCTGATAAAAGAAGTCGAGTAAGGGATCCAATTACAACCTCCCTTCCTGTCTGTCTCCTTCCTGTCTCTACCTCTACTTTCTGTGTGTTTGACTGAGGAATTACAGGCTCGTTAAAGACATTCAGTCTCTCCACATGACCACAACGATGTCTTATCTCCCTGGCTTTTGCTGCAGCTCAGCTCTCTCCTTTATTCCCTTTCGTCATGTTTAATGGTTTTCTGCACTGCTTCTGCTTTTCCCCTCCAGTCAATCTACATTTTTTGTTTTGTAATCTTTTTTAAACGGCTGTCTGATACCATCTCCCAGCCTTTAAGTGTTTGCCTATACGAGACAGTGAGATTTAGAGCAGGTCTGTGGGTCAGGGATGTTCATGGTGGCGATCATGTGCTCCCCTCAAATAACGACTGCAATGAATCAACCGGCGAACGAGGGAGCCATTGCATTCAGCACTGCGGTCAGCACTTCTGCCTTTAACTAACCCTGTGAGTGGACGTTAAAAGTGTAGTGGAAGCTGTTTGTGTTGAAATGAGTGTCACAGATGCCTGCTCTTAGTTTAGCCCGGGCTGAGTGATTTGATTTGGTGGGATAGTTACAGTGCAGAGAGAGCATTTCTTTCCTTGGTGGAAAAGTCAATTTAATTGGCCACGTTTTGCATCACGGAGCACAACTGCCGAGCTGTTTTTTTTTTATTTTTATTTTTTATGAGAAGCTGTTACAGGCCTCATTGGAATAAAGCTTTCCGACTCCAGTGCTGTACCTATTCATCAAGACTGCAATCTTTAATGAGGACGAGTTAATGTTTACTTTGTGAAGTCAAGGAAATGACTTGCCTGTTGTGCATTAGAATGAAAAACAAGAATAGTAAGCCATTTCTCTTTGTGCGGTGGTGTGTGCTCAACTTTGTATTGATTTTAACTGCACCATAAGTCCAGATGAGTTAAAGTACTGTCTTTAACACAGTCAGGTGGCTTGAGTCCCCCTTTTTTAATGCACATTTTGATTTTTATAACTCTTAGAAGTAAAACTTTGTCGTGTACACAAATTAAAGTTATAGATGCTGGCCTTAATGATCAGTTGAGCAGAGAAAATTAGGGCAGCTTAGATAATTCTCTGTGGGAAGCTGGTTCCTACCTCAGTGAACAAAACCTTTAATTTTCTGGGCTTCTTGGTCAGCCAGACCATGTTCTGCTTACACCCAGCACTCCTGCTTGTGGTCCAACATTCAAACACAAATTGGCATTTGCAAATTCAATCACCCCAAAAGTCTTCATCAAAGCTGCATCAAAATCCACCACTTCTAAAAGCTCAGAGAGAGAGAGCAGATCATCTGAGATGAAACGGGCAAGATTGATTGAGAGAAATCCACTAAGCTGCTTCTGCATCTGGTTTGTGCCACTCTGACTCTTGATGTGCAATGTCATTGAAGTTCCACCGCTCCAAGAAAGCACTCAGGAAAACGACTGTGGCTGCAGAATAACAGGGGGGGGGGAAAGGCTGACATCATCTTCCTCCGTTTAATGAATATTAATAAAGCAGGAGGAGTGATGAAGGTAGTGGTTGTTAGACAGTGCAGACATGTCACGAAGAATTGGGCGGACATGGCTGTCTTTTATCAAAAGATGTGTGCGTGTGTGAGCGAGACTGTGAGTGTATACAAAAAAGAGGAAGACGTGATGAAAGTGTCTCGGTGGTTTGTGACAGGAGGGAGGTCACCGCGTCCTCCACGGCACTGATGCTGTCACATCTCCTGACGTCACAGACTCTCGCCTGACATGCTCACGCACACCCACCAGCACGAAGACACAAAGAAAGTCGTTTTACTGTATTTTATTAAAAATCTTTAATTTACTCCTTCTTTCTGAGAAAAAGAAAAGATTGTGCACAAGTAGGGAGATGTGAAGGTACTGGCTTTACATCTGCTGTCTGGCTGTGGCCTTTCTGTGTGTCTGCATGTGCAGCCTTGTACTTGTGAGGGTTCTCTTCAAGTCTTCCTCCCAGAGTCCAAAGACATGTTTGTTAGCTTAACTGGAATTCTAAATGAGATAAAATCAGCAGGCTAAACTGGCGCACAGATAAACCAACAGCTCTAAAAGGAAACTGTTGAAGCTTGTAAGCACTTCATACACAGAAACAATTAATTAAAAGAGCAATTTATCAGTGCAGTCTATGCTAAGATAGGAAACCATGTGGTGTGCGTTCAAATTATGTTAGTGTGGTAGAAGCTTAAATTGTGTGTTAATTGAATTAAATTCGGCCAAACACATAGAAAAGTTAAAATCAGTGCTATCCTCCTTAAATAGATGATGGTAATGGTGGTTTTTAAAAAAAATTAATTATGAGGACAAATTAGCAAGCAGCACAGTCGTAGTTGCTCCTACACTAGTACTAAAACTGTGGGATAAAGAGTCACAGCAGGTTGGGTGTGGAGGGAAAATATGAAATGAAGCAGACTGGATGACTGCTTTTTGTAGAAGAAACTGAAATTAAAACAGAATTATTGTTATTATTATTCTTTTACAGCTCATGAATAATGAAAAAAATGTGTGGTGGGGTTGCTTTGTGTCTTCACTGATGTTGTCAGTTTATTTACTTATTTCATTGCTGTGACTCCAACTCTGGGACCAGTAACATTAGTTCTGCTTTGTTTGACTTGATTTGCTGCAGCCAGGCCTGTTGGGGTTGCACAGAGTTTACCAGTGCAATGTTGCAGTACTCATCAGCGATTCCCAACAAGGGGTAAAGGCACCTCAGGCGGTACCTTTGGAACAGACAGGGGATACATGGAAAGATTAGCTCAACTAATTTAAAAAACAAACAAACAAACAAACAAAAAAACTCAAAGAAAGAAAATAAATTTCACAACTGTGTGGAGAACACATTAGAGTAGTTAGCAGCTGACTAAAGCCACTGGATAAGTATTAGAAAAGGGACAACACATGTTAGGTGTCAGGACTTGACTGGTAATCTGACATACTGGGCATTTGCCTGGTGAGTTGACGCCTCCTCTATATCTTTTGAGTTATTCGAGCTACTAAGTGCTGTCCTGGGCCTTTCATTGATATCTCATGTGTCTGGGTAGCTCCAAAGACACAGGAAATCACAAAAAGGGAAGGTTTTTTTCTTCCTCAGTTCTTAGGACTATATATAATACATGTATATTTTTTCTTTGTTGAAATAATTATACAGGGTGTAAGCTGCGCACGACCCTACAAGCACAGAGAGCAGCCCATTCGTTCATTTTCAACACTAACACCGGATTGCCCAGTCGCTCTTAATGCAACCTGCTCCTCACCCACTTGCCCTGTGGACTCGTGCACCTTGAGAGCAGAGATTAGTGTGAAGAAGTTGTTGATAAAAAGGAGCAAACAAAAGCAATAACGTGAAGCTGAGAAACTAAGAGAGAAAATGAAAGGGAAACTAGAAATAGCTCCACAGTAGCCATGGTGAAGAGCTGGAGGAAGGTGCAATTAACATAGATGGTGGGAGACGATGAGGGAGAGATTCAAGGATTCACATAAAATGAATGGCTGCTTTGACCATGAGCCACTGCTAATAGCTATAGTGTAGATTTTAATTGTTGCACGCTGCACTGCAGTGCAACAATGATGTCCTAACCCAACAACAACTCGACAAACCTGCTTAAAAAGATGAAAACACCAGAGAGAGGATATTTAAAATATTGTACTTTCAAAATAAAAGTCAAAAACCTTATCAAAATCGGACACCATTACATTACATAAACAAAATGACAGAAAAGGGATGTTTGTAGTTGAAATGGTTATCTATAAATATGGCTAACAGCTGAATTTTATCTGTGGAACAGATAAAGAATCGATGAGTTTGGCTGACAAACAGCACTTTTCACAGATAAAAACTACAAAGTGCTTCCCAATTAAACCAGAAAGAACATTGTAAAACAATAACATTAAATCATAAAACAACAAATTCATTCAAAGATTGACTGTTTAAAGAAGTCTTCAGTTGCTTTTTAAAAGAGTCAGTGGAGTCTGCGCAGCATAAAGACAGTGGGAGAGGATTTAAAGCTAAATCTCTAAAGTTGAACCTAAAATTGACTGGAAATCAGTGAAGAGGGGCCCAAACTGGAATGACGTGATTTTCTGTTGGTGCCAGTTAAAAATCTTGGTGTGTACGGTCTGATGGTGACCCAAAGTGAAAAAGACAATTACAATTATCCAAACAGTAAGCAATGAATAAGCATCATCTCAGGCTCAGCCTTTGACCTCAGTACTCTGAAATGTTTCTTCGATGATAAAAACAACAACAGTTGATGCTCAAGTGACATTGAACTGTCAAATATTATGCCCAAATTTCTGAGCCTTGATTGAACAGAAGAGCCTAAGAATCTGAGATCTTATGGTTGGAAACAATAATAAAAGTTTCTGTTTTATCAGTATTTAACTGGAGGAAGTTGCTTTAGTTGCCTTTTTTTCTTGGAGGCAATTTGAAGACATTGAAGACAATTTATAACTAAGAGGCTTTGAAAGAACATAATAGCAGAATTTCATCAGCATAGCGATGATAAGAAATATTATTGTAGTGTTTAATAATTTGGCCTACAGGGAGTATGTAAAGCAAAAAAAAGGAGAATCGGATCAAAGACAGATCCCTGAGGTACCCCACAAGGCAGAGCCACTCTTTCAGACAATACTTGATTGATACAAACTAAACAAGAGTCCAAACTTCAAAAACATAACCAATGAAAACTAAACAGAGATAAAAATGTTTATTAGACAGAGGATGAGCTCATGGGCTGCATTGAGGCTAAGTAAAAGATAAATAAGGATGATTTATTAACTGTTATTCATGCAAAGCTGCTCTACTCAAGTCCAAGAATGAAAATATGGGGTTGGAAATGAACATAATAGGATCCCTGTTATAAAATCCCTGAACAAAAGACAAAGCTGAAGTGGTTGAGTCCATCTGAAACGGGCTTTGGGCTCAGCAATAGCTTTAGATTTTTAAAAATGTAGATAAATAGCTAATTCTTTAAACTACAAACATAAGAGCTGAGTTATAATGAAATAATATTTTCCTTTAAAGCTCCCTCCAGCCCTACATGTGTGTGAACACCCACACCTTCACATGTGCACATATTACAAGGCGAGGATTAGCAGAGCAGTGCCGAGGGGCTCACATGGCAGGAATAAACACAAATGATGTTTGCCATGAGAAGAGAAACACACTCCCCGCGCTCAGTCGCTCTGAGCTTGTGGGGGCGGACTCACTGGTTTGAGGAGCACAATTACTGACACACCACAGCACTCATTTGCCTCCTGAAACAGCACATTGGCTGCTATATTATGTAGTGCCTCTTTCCCAATCATGCTTGGTCTTCCTGCTGAGCTGCTCTGCTGGCTGGGAACTTAAAGCAACGCCCTTTGTGTGTGTGTGTGTGTGTGTGTGTGTGTCCTGCTCTCTGTGCCCTATTGCTGTAAGACACCATGAGGATGCTGCTGCAGCTGTGTTCTGCCGGTCGCCCTTTTCACTCTGACGGCCTTTTCACTTCACCTCATCCTCTTTCCCATGGTGGACATTAATACACTCACTGGTGGCATTATTTGACCTCCACACACACACACACACACACACACACACACACACACACACACACACACACACACACACACACACACACACACACACACACACACACACACACACACGAATGTCTAACGCTGACATTACCTGGCTTCTGATCTCCACACAAACTTTCATGCACAACATAGATTTAACATCACTCATCAGACTTGCAGTGCGCAATTTAAGTGGCGTTTTTACATGATGACATTTCAGAGATTCGAAACCCTGAAAGCTAACATCCTCACAGATGAAAAAAAAAAAAAAAGCCACTCTACAAAGAAAAGCATCTGGAAAAGCAGCCGTTAAATATCCATTTGCCGTTCCTCTCTGTGTTTCAGCTGTGCCCGCTCTGTAAATTGAGCGCATCTACGCAGTGCTGGAAAGCCACAAAACCTACCGTACTATGGCAGCAGCATCCCCATCATCCTTTTCATCTGTCACTCAGTACCTCTCTCAATTAAATGGACCACTAAATACCGATGTTCATCTCCAGGGAGAGATTTTCTTTAAGGAAAGAGGCTGTGCACTTGGAGGTCTGAGCCACATGCCAAATGCACGTATATGTGCTGGCTGGATTGTTTGTTTTTGTCACATCGGAACAGCAAATCGGACTTACAAGCCTTTGCGGCGCTGATCTCTTCTCAGCTGTCTAAGCAGAGAAAAGGCCAATCTTGTGTAAGCACTGAGCAGTTTAGGCGGACATGGCGAAAACTCAGATTTGTGACAATGGCTTCAACAGTAGGACTTTAAAGCTGCGTGAAATCAACCGAACAGCTGAGCTGAGGCACGCTGAAGCTGAAATGAAAATCATGTCCGATGACACATCTTGGATGGCTTCCTCACAGCGACTGAGCATAATTTGTCTCTTAATATTAGCACCTCTGTCTTTTATTCTCCCTTCCTCACACTGCTCATCTATTTTAGTCATTCTTTCCAGCTTCCTTCTCCAGCATGCATGTGTTTGTCTTTGTGCTTTTGTGTTCAGAGAGAGGGAGAAGCATTTGGATACTGAAGGAAGCCATCCCACTGGGGAGCTGCAGCGGGCAAAGCACCGGTGCTCTCTTCAAAGTGTGAGTTGAACGCTGGCCTCTAATCGAAAGGCTCTCTGCCTCCGAACACCCCCTCAGCCCATCCTCTGATGTAACAGGTCACTTTCACACACCTACTCTCTTTTACAGCCTGTTGTTCATCTTTCATTGAACTGGAATTGGTCACAGCTGCACAGTAGTAGTAGTAGTACTATGAGCTATTCGTGTACAAATCAGAATTGAAGACGAAAATATATAAGAAAAATGTACCTTGTTTATCCAACTGAACTCAAATTGGGAAGATATCTTTGATTATATAGCTTTGATTCGTACCAGGTGTAGCAGCAGACTTAGGTGCCACGGAGTCCTTAATTAAGATATATGAGAGTAAAATGTTTCTTAATGTACTTTTCTTACAGTAAATATTGTAAACTGCATTGAACACATATCTGCTTTAGAAAGAAGCTGTGAGTTTACGGCCCTGTTTTAGAGATAAAAAGTGTCTCTTCACAGCAGTGGGGCACCTTGTACACAAATGAGCCTCACCAGCCTTGTTGGGACCCAGATCAAGGTGACAGGATCTCCATCCACCCATCGTGGAGGAGTAGTGGCTCTACTCTGAATCCCTCCTGAATGACTGAGCTCCTCACCCCATCTCTGAGGGCGAGTCCAGGCACCCTTCAGTTATTACTCAGAGCTCGAGTCTATAGGTGAGGGTAGTCACGTAGATCGATCTATAAATCGACAGCTTCGCTTTCACGTTCAGCTCTCTTCACAATAACAGACCTGTACAACAATCCACCTCGCTCCAGTAAACTGAAACTTAAACTCTTGGTGCAGCAACTTGTTCCCAACTTGAAGTTGGAACTCCACCTTTTTCCAGCTCAGAATCATGGCTTCAGACTTGGAGGCAGAGCTAGAGATCTGGTTACATCCTATGAGTCAGTAAAGTAAAGCAAATATGGAAGTGCCTTAAGCCTGCATCTTATGGCCAGAAGGGGCGAATGCTGTGCTTCTTAAAAGGTGTCAGATTATATGGAAATAATATATGAAACTAATATCTCACTCAGTAACATTTTTATTGAGTTTATGGTCTCAAACACACTTTTTATATCTTATTTAGTACATCCATGATGTTTATTTTGTAAAACATTGTCCCATTTGAAGTGAAACATAAGACAAATCGGGCTATGCTTTAGGATGTCACTATCTTGTGTGTGTAGTTTGTCATTCAGATCCATCACTGTCATGTGCAGGATCAAATTAATCTCTTTCAAATTAACCAATTTTAAAAACTTCTTTAACTTTTAACTTTTTTCTGTCCCATGAATGTGATGAACGGAAACTTGACTTTACTCTTAATATCAGCAGACTTCCCATATATAAAAACAGAGCTATCTTATTGTTGTTTCTCCCCAGATAAAGAATATAATGAATGTGACGCTAATATTGGTGGAACTCATAAGCTGAACCAGTTTGAAATGTTTGCAGTGTAGCTGTTCAGGGATTTAAAATTTAACGACAGATCTAAATCTCACTGTGACTGAGAAGTGAGAGAAATTAGCAAGGTGAATTTCAGTCTGAGCCACAGCACACTCTCATGGTTACTAAGCATATAGATTATCACGGATTATCTCTGAATAAAGACCAGTAAGATCTCGCTGATTCCAGGATTTTGAGGATGTTCAGTCTTTCTTTTTCTGCAAATGTAAAATGAGTATCTGCCTAAAATGTCTGTCACAAACTTCTTTAGTCGACAAGAACATGCTGCCATCTATCATAATGACTAATATAATGTCCTACTTTTAATATTAATTAACAGGAAACACTTTCAGGACTACTCACTCATAGGCAATCAGAAAATCATTAGTCATGGTGTCAAATCTTTCATTCTGCCAGTATCAGAGTTTATCAGCCAATCTTAATTTTCCTAAAATCACTGTTGTTCTTCGTACCTTTGCCATCGGAAAATTGTTTAAAATCAGTTTCGGGTGTGTCACGTAATGTAATGTGTTAGCTTTGCAGTTTGAGTAATTCTCTGTTACTTTCTTAGACAATGAAATCCTTACTGTGAGCAACTAAAGGAACAGGGAATATTTTTATGCTTCCTTCTCCAGCCCTACAACTGGATCAGTCAGGTCACCTACGCCCCAGTCCTGCAGCACAAGAAACTGGTCAGCGACCCACTGGTACGCCATAGTCACTGGAGGAAAACTGCGTAATCCCTGACTGGTTGGTGAGTGGTTGCTGGAGGTTGCTGTCAGTCCCAAAATAGGGTGCTACATCAAAAACCTTTGTGATTATTTTGGTCACTAGCAGATTTGAGTGGTCGGCTGCAGTTTGCAGGGAACACTAACTAACCAGGTGCGACTTTCCATGTAGCGATCAGTTGTTGAATGCTTGCAGACAAGTAAGTGTTTATCCATGCAAATGTGTTTGTTCATGCAAACTATCGGAGATAATTTCATTCCACCAGTGACCAAAACTATGACGAGGAGGTTTCTGGTGCAGTGTCATTTGGTTTTTTTTGCACCCACTTTCGCCTAGCAACAGCAACCTCCTACAGTCACTCACCAAATGCATTGGAATTGACATTTTTCCCCAGTAACTGGTGGTTTCAGTTTCAGTTTCTTGATCATTAATACACAAAATGTCATGACCTTTGACCAACAACCACTGATCAATGATCAGTGGTCATGAGTACCATTCACACAGAGTTGGGGAATGGCTGCAATCACAGCATTGTAAGATGGTGAAAGATGTAGCCTTAGGCCCCCTCCTCAGAGACGGTCTTTCCCATTTCACATAAACGGCCTCCTTGACTCCGCCCTTAAACCAGCGATCGTCTGTGTCCAGGAACTGACCTCACAGCCCATTATTCATTCAATGTGTTAGTTTGAGTCATTGTGCAAATGTACCGTTTATAAAGTTGGGGAAACCTGCAGTCAGCTGAGACTGAAGAAGTCACTAGGATGAGTGACGAAATGTTTCTCCCTCTGAAAACGCTACGTCCAGATGAACAAAATCAACCTGGATAGATACGGTTTGGCAACAAAGCTTAGTATTAGCTGATAAATTAACAATCAACCAAATTTGGTAACTTTCATCCTTCCATTCTCTTCCACTTTGTCTTCTATTTAACCAATGAACAGATTAGGAGCATCGCAGGGTACTGTATCTTGCTCAATGATATTTTGGCATGCAGACTGGAGCAGCCAGGCATTGAACCACGACCCTTCAGTTTAATAGACGCCCTCCTTGTCTTGTATACCGTCTGTGGCAGGAGAATATTACAGGGCTACCGATTTGAAACCAACGCAGCCAACTATTAGTAAAGCTGGCACTGAGCAAAAGTACAAAGCTTTTTGATGGTTATGTGGTGGAGGGGTTACTGTTAATATAATCTTGGTATGAAACGAGTTAAAGTCAAAACCCTCAGCGTGTCTGGATATATAACCAGCAGGCTAAATGCAGAAGTACAGAAGTACTCTTAACGCATTACATCTCTCTGCAGGTAACACTTCAGTGTAACAGATTACTTTTTAATGGCAGTAATCTTGGACTACATTTTCAGATTGCATAATAAACACTCGTTTGTAAAAACCAAAAAAACCCCCCAAAAACTAAGCCATGCAATTATGCCATCCCGGTTCACTGTGAGGCCAAACTATCCTCTCTTTGTATCTCTCTTTCCCTTTGTCCATCCCTTTCTATCCTTTTCTTTTTCTCCCATTGTCTTTGTGCCCCCCCAGGTTATTCCTATTAGACATTATTCAGCATGAGGCTGACAAAAACCTGTCTGCTCTGTGCTGATAGAGCCACAGAGCTCTGCTCCAGCCTCTCCTCTCTGACGTTATGCCATGCACACACATGCACACTTGCAAAATAAATTCTCTTTATATTTGGAGCAGCATGATGTGTGTGTGTGTGTGTGTGTGTGTGTGTGTGTGTGTGTGTGTGTGTGTGTGTGTGTGTGTGTGTGTGTGTGTGTGTGTGTGTAGAAGAATAAAAACAGAAATAATGGAAGCGAAATAATTTTCTTTGCTCGGCCGGAGAACAAAGGATTGAAAGTTGACAACGGTACAAACACAGATTTTGATTCTCCAAAAGGAGGAGAGAGCCGTGCATTCAGCGGCAGACGAGGGACCGCAGACAGTGATAGATGCACACAGACGGTGGCTGACAGTGAAAAATGAGAGGATGGCAATTGTTCTCGAGGTGACACATACTGATGATGAGAGCTAGCATCGAACAAAAAGGAGGACTGAGCGGAATGTGTAAGATGAGCCGGAGATGTCAGGTGAGTGGAAGTGAGTTCTGCGTATGACGAACACACAACGACTCGAACAACGCTGAAAGGACTAATAAGAGAGATACGAAAGCTAAAAAGAGAGAGCGCTGAAAGGCTTCCATTAATTTCTGACTCGAATGTGAGAGATGTTCCTCCTTTTCTACAGATAAATAGAAAAATCTTCAAGAAAATGTCCAGGATGAGCAGATCACGTCACTGGGTGCATTTACTGAGAGGAAGAGAGTTTCGCTTTTACTGTTAGTGTTTCCTTTTAAATTAAAATAGATCACTTTTATGTGCCTCATTATGAAACCATGAATTCTGCGCACATGTTGGAAAGTGCATCTGCATACTAGTGAATCTCAAAAAAGAAATTTGAATATCAAATGCTTTTTTCCCTGAGAAAGTTCACCTCTGAATCTAAAAGGTAAACTTTCATATATTCTATATTCATTACATGTAAAGTGAAATAGTTCAAGCCCCTTTGGTTTTCATTTAACTGACTGTGGTGCGTAGCTCATGAAAATCAGATTTACACATCAACTTCCGAAAAGCTGTTAGTGATTCCACGGTGTCCTTCGTCTTGTCTGGATTTTGAGACGTTCTCATCTTCGTCCTGAAACATCTTTCTCTCTGTAGGGTTCAGGTCAAGCACATTAAAATGACCATTTGTTAGCAGTTTTGGTGCCACTGGAAAAAGAAATCAGCATCTGAATAAAGCTGGTGAACAGATGGAAGCATGAGGTGCTCTAAAATCTCCTGGTAGGTTGCTGTGTGGACTTGATATAGCGGGCCACCCTCCACCAACACCAGCAGGTGACATTGTGCCCCAAATCATGGCTCTGTTGTGTTTCCACTCATTCTCTAGTTTAACACATGCAGTCCAGTTCTTCTTCTACTTATTCCACGTAATATACTTTCGATGGTTCAGGAATTGCTTGATGGTGGTTGCCTCCGGACCTTTTCCTACCACACTTTTCCTTTTTTAGTTAACTTTCCATTAATGTGCTTTTGCACAGCACTCCACAAGCATCCAGCTTTTTCTTCTGCGGCCTACTTTCTTGTGCAGAGTGAAGATGAAGGTGTCATCTGGCAAAAGTCTGCATTTTTCTCCATGACTGTGGTTGCAGGTACTGAACGAGACCAAGAGATAAACAGTACTTATACTCAAACTTGAATTGAAATATTTTAATAAACTGGAACACAGAAATTCACTTTCTTACGTTTGGAATGAGTACGTGCATGTGCAAGCGAATGCATTTGTGTGTATATATAAATAAACACGTGCAGATATGATCTTAATGTGTTTCTTTTTGCTTTCAGCTCGTTTACCCTTTTGCTCTCCACAGACAAGCAACACATGGAGCCCAAGTTGAGATGAGAGGAAGAAGAAAAAAGTAATATCTGCAGACATTTTAACTTTTAAATGGTGTCACGGAGCACAGTTCACCCTAAAATTTATTTCACTTATTGAACTTTATCTTTGGCAGCCAGCCTTTAATCTAAATACAGCACCAATATATTTAAACCCTGTTGATAAGAGCCATAAACATCTCCACCCACCTTCTCCATTATGTGGAGACATTTCCTTCAGAAATATGCAAATAAATAGAAAAAGTGCTGAGTTTGATCACATTCCTCAGAGCAAATATGAGGTACATCTTATTTAATGTATCCAGGCTCAATAAAGTGCTCATTAGCAGGTGATGGATAACAAAGGCTGTTCCTCACCACATTAGTCCATTATGAGCCATAAACAACGTACAGCACAGATATGACACCTATCAGGCAGGCGATCAATCTTTCATTCATTCCAAACCACTGAGGAGGACTAAAAGGCACGTCGGTGAAATACTGTGCCGGGCTGTCAGCTTGTCAACGTCACTGGTAAAAATTTACTGTGGTGCACTCTGACTACTGTGTGAATGATGAGGAACCCAATTGCAAAGTGGAACTTGGCAGCCAAATGAGGTTAGCCCCGTGTTACCTCCTTTTTTTGGCTCTGGAAGCTGAAAGAGAGCAATGTTGGCGACTGTAAAGACCACTCCTGTAATTGAACCAAGTGCAGGACACATTCGAAAGGAGTTCTTGAGCACTGCTGATCATGAACAAGGAATGATCGCCTTTGTGACATCAGAGCGTTGTCTTGCCAGTGTCGACGCCCCGCTCATCTTTGTTGTCTTTAAAGCACCGGAAAGCCAAACTTCAATAGATCGGTGGCATCGTGTGGCTGAGTGCCTCGCTGAGTTTAACGAGCATATCTGTCAAAACAAAGCACTTCTTTTGATGTGTGGTTACATTGTTTTCTCACAACCTCATCAAAGCCACTGTTATGTAGAGGTTTGATTGTCTTATTTGATCTGAAGCAGGGCTGTCAAACATGTTGCCCAGGGCACAGAGCAAACCCACCAGGGCGTCCAGTTTGGTCCACGGGAAGTGAAGTCATCAGTTTCAAAATTCGCTGCCTTTCCAGGTCAAATATATTTTTAGATCTAAACACAGTGTTTGAATCATAAAAACACAGAATACTGTTGTTCACTCGTAAAAGCTCCACATGTGATCGGTTAGTGTTTTTAAATCATGCCACTGTGATGAGAGAAGACTCACCGACACATTACAAAATGCAACAGCAAACAAAACGCTGCTCTTGATTTAGACAAATCAGCCACGTCCTCTAACAAAGTGGAGCTTTGGATTCGTTTGAGTCCTTCCTGCCTATCACCGTTCCGCCATCTGCTTCCATCGCCCTAATGAAGCATGTCCTTCTCTGAGGACCTGGGAGATGCCACCTCCACACTGGCCTAATCAACCCCTGAAAGCCTCAGCCTCTCTGGCGGCAGCTGGTTCAGGCCAAGCCTCGGCTCAGCCCAGATCAGTCATTTCATCAACACCCAGCACCTAATGAACTAGACGATGGAGGGCAGCGAGGGAAGAGGGAAATGAGAGAAAACTACAAGCGCATAGGCTCTTTGTACTAATAACGAAGTCTGTCCCTGATGAAAGTGGCTCTTTTGTTCCATATTGGGCACACTCAGAGGACGGGACTTAGCGGTCAAGGCGATCTGACCACTTTAACATTCAGCTCTGTGATAAATGGTCAAGTGGTAAATTATTTCTCCCTTTTGGGAGGTCTTTCTTCTCATATGCCAGAACTGTATTAAGCTCTCATTTTAACTGATTGGTTCCTTTGTGCTCGGAGGCCCATGTGGTGCACTTGCAATCTCTCATTTCATGTATGCAGTATATATATATAATATACATTTTTTTTGCAGACAGCTCTTTCTCCTCTGCATCACCTGAGAAAGTCACTTTTATTTAGCACAAGAGAAGTGATAGAAGTAACGGTCAATTTAAAACATAGATTCAGATAAATATGGATTCCTAAAACGAGCAGACACTTAACTAACGAGTTACTCTGAAACTGTGGTCAGACAGGATGTATCTCCCTTTAAATATGAGGGAAAAAAATCACTGAGACGTGGCCTTGAAGAATATTACTTACAGCATAGTTTCAATGTTATAATCGACTACATTAATCATTTATATAACCCCATCAAACACACACCCTGCTCCACCTCATGCCAGACTGTGGGTGTAAATATAGTCCCTCCTGTTCTTCCTTTCTCCTGCCCCCCCCCCACACACACACACACACACTGTCCACATGCAGTAATGTTCTCAGACTTGTAAGACTTTCCCTGCAGCCATGTGTTGCGTCTCTGATTGAGCTCCCAGTAGATAATTCACTTTTGTATGGACACATGCCAGAGGGAAGCCAGTCAGGTTAGAGCAGGATAACTAGCTGTCTCCCTCCGTGAGTGTGCGTCTCTGATCATCTAAAGGCTGCAGAACTTTATGAGGCTCCATTTTTAAACAAACTTGATTTATATGGTTATTTTCGTAAAGTAAGCCCCAGCGACAATGGTGGTGCATTTCCATTTAGAGGAGTTTTACTGGGTTGGAGAAATGATAAAGCAAATGATTTATGAGCGGGGGCAACATGCCAGGCTAAATCTAATCCCGCACGGGGAGGGGGAACCCACCAATTCCATTCCAGGAGGTAAGAGGCCAGTTTGGCAAATTGCAGATAGAGCAATGAGATGAGAACAGTATCTGATGTAAAGAGATACAGACTTTGTCTGCTGAATATTAACACTTTACCATGACAGTGTGATGCATTACAGATCAGAATCTACACCAGCTCGGTGAATGTCTCATCATTTTACCAGCTGTATTTTTATGTAACCGTTCTTCTCTTTAAATACCTTCTTCCAGAGTGTTATTCTGTTGTGAGAGGAGGTTCAAATGTAGTCTATACCCCAAACTGCTTTTTTAGAAGTGCGCCCCTTCATCTAGCATCTGCCAGGGTCTTCTGGCTACTCTGCTCTCATTAGCAGGCAGACTGGTGCAGGGCTTTCTCCATCTGGTAGTCCCAAGCAGCACACACTGTACCAGATTCAGAACAACACAAAGCTCACACTGAATACCACTACTGTGCAGAACGTGCAACTTGATATGCACTCAGTGTATCCACGCCAATTGGAAATAAGCCACACCTGGATATATGAATATGCAGCTCACACGGCCTCTGACCAGCAAACATGCACAGTGGGTGGGTATCACCCCAGTAGAGTGCTTTACTCTCAGACTGCTGGATTACTTCTGGTGGTTCCTCGGATATTTTGCAAGAAGAACGGGAGGCAGAGCCTTCAGCTTCCAGGACCCTCTTCGATGGAACCAGCTCCCGGTTTTATAGATAGGGCCGGACCAGGTGACCCCGAATCCTTACACACAGACACACACTTTTAAACAATGCTTTTATCTAAGCCTAAGCACTTTATCTATTATACACTCAGACTTCATCCACTTGATCACTGTTTTGGCTGATTTCCCCTTATTTACATGCATACAACAGCAAGAGCCTTGTTCAGGTTGTTGGACATTACAAAGCAAATCTTTAAATATCTCACTACTGCTAGAAATACTAAAAAGCCTAGACCATATTTGGGAAATGTAGTTCTCCAGGTGACAGCATGATTTTGGTGCACACCCTTTAATAAGCCTTAATTTTGTTTTGTATTCTAAAAATCACTTTTTAGAAAATAAAATTTTGCTTATTTCAAAACTTCAACTTTTTTTTAGGGTGTGCCTTTCAAAAAATGTGAAACCTTGGCAGTAGGATGGTAACGCTTGAACAACAACCACACTCTTATTTTTTAATGCAAGACTCTTTACTCAAAAGCAGCTGCATTTGGGTGTCTGTGTCGACACATTAGTGCAAATGCAACGTGAGCAACTTCCATTTGTTTTGCAGTTCCGTTCAAGCTTCTGTTTTCCCAGAGAAGAGAGTTTTAGTTTGATCATAATATGGCACCACACAACCTTTAAAGCGTGCATTTTCAGCACAATTGCTCCCAGTGAGAGGTGAGCCACCCACCCCCAAAGTGCTAATGACAAAAAGTTGCTTCCTAAAGTGTTTTTCACTTGCAAATGAACCATTTTAGAGCTTGGGAAATATGATGCACTGTAGCCAGGAATGCTAAAGAGAAGGAGACCTGCAGATCAGCGAGCGCGTCACTGCAACCTGCCTCAAATGAAAAGTCTATGAAAAGGACAAACCGGATAACCTTCCAAACAATTATTTGGATCTGTCAATCCTATCCTTCTCCTCCATTAACTGAGGTATTTCCAGAAGAATCGACTCATCCATGTGAATGCCACATTTTTTCTAAAATACAAAATTCAGTTGAATCAATCCACATCACTAAAAACATTTGCCCAACATCATGTAGGGTGTCTGGCACTGGGAGGTTGGCAGGGGTCCTTTTAGTCCTGCGATTTGTCTTGTGGATCCAGCCTGTACAGACGCTTGAAGACATTCGTGCTAACATTGCTTAAATGTGAAATGAATTCCAGCACCAAAGATTTTTTAGCAGAACATTGCACTGTAATGAGATAATGTTAATTACTTCACCTATCAGTCGTTTTAATGTTGTGGCTAATAAGTGTGTATCAGCTTAGTTGCCCTGAAGCCACAAGGAGTGTCAGATCTCAAAGCACTTTGTGGAAATAAGAGGCATGGTGCAGTTTCACCGAAAGCAAAAGCAGGGCGAGAAGCACAGGGCAGCCCATGTGACGATGTGGAAGATTCTCCGTGCATTTCGCGGCACAATGGCCGGATTAGCGAGTTCCCATTCACCGGAGGGATTACATGGAGGAGGCAGCACGAACTGTATCATTTGGTGATGCAGATGAGACTTTCTCACATTCTTAAAGTGATTTATGGGAAGAAAAAGGCTGGAATATGTAGTGAGAGCGTCAGAGGAGAAGGCATGTCAGGGGCAGGACATGTGTGAGGACAGCAGACAGCGGTGAGGTGTGCTGTAGGGGTTACAGATGAGTATTTTGTGGATTTTTTCCTCCCTTTGGTGAAAAATTGCTCAAAATTCTTTTTTTTTGACAGTAAAGATTGCCTACTGCTGTACTAATGGAAAAGATCTTTGATATCACTAACACCATTACAAATCATCCTGAGAGGAAGATAACATTTGAGCCGGGTGAGACATTTCACTACATTTCACCACATCTTTTGGAAGGAGAAGAAAAGTGATGATATTTCATTGGATAGTTGGGATACTAAAATACTGACTGAAAGTCTGAGCCAGAGTGGTGACTGCTAAAGTAAAGGAGAAGAAATGAGCAGTAGTTTAGTTCTAGGCTCGGCTGGAGCGGCCATGCTGACATATTGGGTATTTTCCAAATGAGCTAATGTGCCTTTTGGGGCAATCACATCTGTGACGGTAGCTGGCAGCAGTGAGGATGATGAGGAGAAGGACAGAGAGGGTGTGCAGGGAGAGTAGGATTGGGTGTAGGGAGAAGATAACAAGGGGCTTTGCTGCCAGACTCAACAATTGTTATGAGAGATGATGATGATGATTAGCATTTGGTTATACTCTGAAGTCGGGGAACTCAGTAATATCCCCTTAGAAAGAGGCTCTGGTGGTGAACAAACGAGCTGGCGTTTGCAGCTTTCCCTGTTGAGCTAAAAATATCTTTTAATATGGCTCTGATTTGTTGTCTTATTGGAAGAACGTCATTATTTTGTTAACCACCATTCATCACCATTAACAGAGAGTCATCAGGCTGCGTTTGCCGTTTCGTTCAGCTCTTTTGGGGCCTGATCAAAAAGCTGGTGACTCAGTTTTTCTGTACCTATTGATGGACAATACACAGAAATTAAATTTACATTTATCTATCTAATGAGCAGCTATTTGTGTTTTATGCTTTTGAAGGAATTTTGTACATTTACTCCCTGACTCTGTCTCTCTCTTCCTCATTTCACAGCTTTGGTGTTTTTAGTTGATGGTCTACATATTTATAGAAGTGAGATGATGGAAGGTGTGTAGTTGATTGTAGTGCTTTAAAGGATGCCAGGCTTTAAACATAAGATAAAAATGATATAGGTGAAAATTCAGCGTGAGTATGGATAAAACTACAGCAAGAAGAAGGCTTCAGATTCCCCTGAAAGCTGCCTCCAGTGGCATTTGCTCAAGAGAGCTGTCCACCTGAGGTGCAACCCATTTCCCCGCTCGTGCTCTTTGACACATGAGGACAGGCAAGGTAAAAGAAGAGAAGCTTTGTTAATCCCGTGGTACCAGCCCACCTGTTTCCCAAGCTCAAGAGTGACATGTGCCATTTCTTCCCTGACATTTGTCACTGATAGACGAGCCTCCTCCTCATCCAGTCAAAAGGCCACTGGGCCAGATGGAGTCCTGATGGGTGGTTTCTTATTGATGGTTTCCACACGTCAGGCTCATGGATCGATGCCGAGGAAAAAGTACGGCTTCACAAATCAAATGGCACCCACAGGGCTGGCTATTATGTACATTATCTGAATAAATATCAGCTGCCATGAGTGAATGAATGAGCAAATTCTAATTTTGCGCTTTGCACATACTCACAGGTTTAACCATTACTGACTTTCTGGCCCCAGCTGAAATGCCCGCTGCATTTAACTGGCAGAGGCTAATGACGCATTAGCAATTAGAGAAGAGCAGGTCCGATGATGTCATCAGGCCTACGGCATGCCCAGCTTTATTTCATTGCAGTCCAGAGTTAGGATGGGTGTCATTTAGGTTTTATCCGATACCAGTACCAAACCGGTACTTTTGAAACGGTGCCGGTGCTTAAATGGTGCTCGAACCGGTGCTTAAAGAATGAAGAACACACACTTTGTCCAAAAACCTCTTATGTTTAGCTGTTTTTTGTAAAAAGATAACAATGTTAGCCTTTTCTGCAGCTATAGGGGATATATGGTATCACTCTTGGCTGGAAGCAGTGCTTAAATAATGGAAAAACCCAATTTTGTCCAAAAACCTCTCATGTTTAGCTTTTCCCACTTTTTCTTTGGTCATTTTAGCCTTTTTGGCCAGGGTGAAGAGAGTATCTGCCATCAAACAAGAAGACAGCCGCATGTAACTACAATGGTGTTTGCTAGTTCACCTTACGTGCATTAATGTAATAACGTGGTTATGTAACAGAGTTAGAAAATAGCTTAATGAATTTCCTCAAAATTGATGTGCTTTGTGAATAGTTGGAGCCACCTGGTGGACAAACACAGTAACTGCAACTGTTAAGGTTCCAAATTGCTGCACAGCGCATGCCTCAGCAAAGGAAAAAAACTCCCAGCTGGTGGTAGGTGCTAGTGAGTGATACTGTTGTCAATTTTATATGTGTATTAAGGAAAACATTCTTATAGTGGTAATTGTCAACATGTATTTTGATTGTAAGCAGTATTAGCATGTATCCTGAAAGTTACAGGCATTTTGATGCATGGGTAGTAACTTTATTCACGAGTAGCATTTTTAGTTAGCATGCTAAGCTAATACTCGTTAGCTAGTCGGGTGCTTTTTGACTTGCACTCAGCTCTAATGCTTCTCTATGAGATTGTAATTGTTCTAATTATTTTTAACAGAACTGAATGTTGCAGTTGCTTTGCACACTGTTAATGAAGACTGTGTGCTGTTTTCTTTGTACCAGTTGCCAGAATAAAGAGGGAGCCCAGAGTAAGGGCAAGTCCAGCGTTGCAGTGCCGTCCTTTCTACATGGGCATATCACACCACTTGCACAATAGACTCACAGAACAGCAACAGCTACAGTTAGCCTACTCAACGTAAATTACACACGAACAACATTAACCCTTTAAGACCTACCATAAAACCAAGTCCGCCAGAGCTTATATTATATTTTTACATGGTGTGGAGCCATTTTTGGGAGCATTTCAAGTTGCTATACATCAGTACAACAATTATAGCCCAGATTTTAATAATATGTATTCATTAAGTGCATAGTAATTACATAAATTGCAAAAAAGTGCAATAAACTACAAAAAAATTGAAAATCGTTTTTGCTTTTTTAACATATATTTCTAGTTAGAGAAATTTAAGAGGCTTATCCCTCAAAACTGTAAATACAAAAAAGTTGCACAAAATAGTTTCCTACCACAGGAAATTTATTTTGAGTGTCTTCATAGTTTTATTTTTGAAATACACCAATTTTTATACACTGCAGGAAAAACGAAAATAAATATTATACTGCAAATTTGCAAAAAAGCAGCATGTGCATCAAAATAAACTATTTCCAGCAGTGCAATATGAGTCCTAAGCATCCCAGAAACGACACAGAAAGTCATAAAGTCAAACATAACTTTTAAAAAGACCAGTATAGGCCCTGATGGTAAAAAAAGACTACATTTCCGCGAAAATGACGTCACTTCCGGTTTCGGGCAGGTAATGGCGGACATGCAAAAGTTCGCGCTGACGTCTATTCCAACGTAGGAAGTGTTATGAACAGCTGATCGGATCGGCAAAGCGTGTTTCTGGAATATTATGTTTTTGTTCCTGCAAGCGCTTTTTATGCAGTTTTTGCAAAGCTTTATGTGGAAGGAAACCGTGACCTAGGACAAGCTGATGACATAAGATGTAAGTACAACTCCTCCGGTTTCACATGCAAAAAAAATTATTTTGCTAGCTTACGTGGTTGCAGAGCTACCGGGATTTAAAAATAGTTACGTAAAACAGAGTGTGCCCGCTCCGACCGGCTCTAAAGGGTTAAGCTACTCACGCAGTCATCATTTCTGCTACCTTGGCAGGGCTAGGGGCCAGGACTCTAATCTTCGGGTTCTTGGGGGATGTTGCAAACTCCGGGTCTGATAACAGGCACCACACCCGCAGTAGATGTGCTCGGTGTGAGGTCTTGCAGCAAGCTATCAAATACGGTGAATTTCTCAGCTTTAAAAAAAAATGCTATGCGTCGCCAGGTGTTTCATCAGATTCGAGGTGTTACCTCCTTTGCACAGTATCACAGTATCACCTTAAAGCACTTGTTGCAGGCTGCTGAGTTTGCATCTTTTACTGTGAAGTACAGCCAGACTTTTGACCGCTTCGCCTTGGGCATTTTTAATCTGTAGCTCTGCTCTAAAAGAACGTACGTACCTGGGCCCGCCTACTATCTTTGGAAAGGTAAAATGATTGGCTAGAATTCAAAGTGTATGACATCTCAGGGGAAATAAAGCAACGAAATGTGCGCTGCTTTTCGGTCTGGTTACTACCGTTATGGCACCGGATACCGGTACCCATCCCTAGTCCAGAGTAAAGCTGTGGTGTGGTGACACAATGCCAATATGCCACTGCCTGAAGGAAAAAAATGCTGCTGATGGAAGTCATAAACAAAGGTGCTACTGTGAGAAATAATTCAACTGCATTTGTTCAGTGACAATCGATGAGCAACCAAACAAGTGGTGGTACTTTATAATCCCATTATTCTGAATCAAGGTGCACCTTATTTCACTTCTGTTGTAAATAGATAATGACTTCTCCTCTACTTCAGAAAGTCTGAATAAGTCTGAAACTGACATTAATTACAGTGAACAATGGCACTGTAATAAACTTGTCCGTGGGGCTATTGTATTGTCTCTGCCACTGTTAATTTTTTGAATGCAAAACAATGATATAGTTTTTTACTCATTTTAAAGAACAAGTTCAGCATTTGGGCATATTATAGGAAAGGCAGGCAACTGCTTTGGGCCCCAGGCCAGTGTGAGACCCCCCCAGGGGCTGACAAATCTGAAACTACAGCAGCGGTAATGAGCGAAGTTTGCAGTGACAGAGAGACCCGACTTCCTGTCTGACTTCACTCACGCCTCCTCGTGCTGTTCATGCCTCTGTTTAAACAAACCAAATGACAACAACGAAGGCAAGTCAGCGAACATGAAGAAGAGTAATCCTTCTGGGAGTGAAAAAGGAAAGAAGAAAAAAGAGGAAGAGGAGAGAAACAAAGCAAGTAATTTAATTTTTTCCACTGGCCTATATGTTTATAGCTTTCCCCTTTTTACATTGTTCTGTTTTAGCAGATATATTTACACTTTGAAAACAACAGTAATGAAAACTTTTGAATTAAAAATAAAAAGTTGGCATTTTGCATCATTTCTGTTGTGTCAGATTAAGATTAAGATTGAAGTGGGTGTCACATTTTTAACGAGGTGTTATAATTTCCAATTTCTTTTACAACATGTAAACGTGTTCAAAAAAACGTTGGGGTTTTGATGTTGTTTATTTGTGGGTTGAGTTCTCGGTATAACGTGGTACTAGTCGTCTTATACATATACATGTGCAACATGAAGAATTAAGTTGCTTTTCTATGATTTCTATTATTTTGACATTTAGTTTGTGTGTTTAATCAAGTTATGATTTTAAGAGCCGTCTCCCAAAGTAACTACAATACACTCTAAGCTATCCACTCAACCTTCTCCTTTAGTACTCAATACCACCTGATCTCTACTTTCATATATAATGGAGTCACCAGGCTTTTGCACTTTAGCCTCCATAATATACTGCAGGCTACATTATTTTGGGAACTGAGTGGAAATAGTAATGCTGTCATTCTCTGTACACATTTAGATGATGGGTTGATGTGAGATTTCAGTTGAAACAGGAAGAAAAAAGCCTCTTTACTCACCAGTAGAGCTGGGCGATATAAGATTTTTTCATATCATGATATGTTTTCTTCATTTCAGGCGATAACGATATCTATCACGATATAAGCCAAATAACTATATTTGTAAGATTTAAATGTGCCGTTGCTCACAAGTAAAATGTGAAATAATCAGCAGCTTGTTTTTATTTAAATATTTATTTCCCATAATAAGTTCAACAGGGTAGATGTACTAAAGAAACATGAGACTTTTTCAGATAAAGGCAAATATTGCAAACTACACAAAAGGCAGCTGCTAAAGCGTTTAAGTTTCAAAATAGAACAAACGAAACAGACTAAATTGTCAATTCCACTTAGAAACAAAATATTAATTCTAAAAATAAATCTTAGTTTGTTTTACAGAAGAACAGACAAAACTGACTAACTTTTGTCAATATCAAATAAACTGAGAACTAAAAGGAAATTCTCAATCTCTCCTTGTTGTATAGCTGAGCTTTTCAAACAGTTTTAACAGTTACTTTAGTCTGACAAAAGCCGAATGACGAATTAGCGCTTCCAGTCAGAGACTGAGGCTACGTCCACACGTACACGGGTATTTTTGAAAACGGAGATTTTCCGTTTTCATTTTAAAAAATAATCCCGTCCACACATAAAGGCAGAAATGAAGGAAAACGCTGCTATGAACATGCCAAAGCAGCAGATGGAGCTAGATTCCTAACCGTGCAGAAATGTTGGCCAATCAGAAGTGTAGAAGCCTCGGTGGGAAAAAGTAAACAAAGCTGGGGCATAGAAGCAGAACCGAGTCGTATGTGTGGAGGGACAGTAACTGTGTGTATATGTAAGCATTTAAACACTGCAGAGAGTAGAATTAACAGTAACAGTATTGTAGAAATTCATTTCACCGAAACAATAACGTGGCGCACAGTGTGACGTCAAAAAATGCGCACACCTTTGACGCTGCGTTTTCTCCGTTTTTCTAGTCCACATGTAAATGCAAATACGGAGTTTTCAAAAATATCCACTCTGGCCGGAGTTTTTAAAAATCTTCGTTTTCAGTGACCAAAAACGCTGTTTACGTGTGGACGAAAGGTGCAAACACATAGAAAAATCTGCGTTTTCAAAAATACCCGGGTGCGTGTGGACGTAGCCTGAGCATGCACCAGTTTATTGTATTTCCAGACTTGCTTTCGGCACAATTTACAGTGAACGCTACTCTGTTTTTTGTCAGACTTGAAATAGCCGAAATACCTTCACACTACGGAACTTCTGTGGCTCTTCTGTTCGACAATCTCTCCGGCATTGGAACCATCATCTGTTTTCTATTCGGTAACCTTCGGTCACGCTCGGTTGATTTTTCTAGTCGGCACACTCATTTCCTCCATTACCCGGGCGGTACGGTGGCTGGCTGCTTCCCAAACAAATACACATGTGCGGTTTGGCACTTGTGCTGTACGTAACAAGTCACGCGACGTGACGCTGCGGCTGTGATTGGTTCGGCTCTGCGCTACTTAATTTGGATTGGCTGACTTTTTTTTTTTATTTTTTAAGAGGACAAGAGCGGCGAGGTCTATCGCAATAGTTCAATTTTTCTATCGAGAAAAAGTTATATCGCAATACATATCGTTATCGTTCTATCGCCCAGCTCTACTCACCAGTAACCAAACACTCTACTGCTTCTGTTTTCAAGGAAAGTGTTTAATATGCTTAAAATGTTTCTGTTATTCTTTAAACTGGTTAAGTCTAATTGTTGAATGTTGCCATTGTGTTTCTTAAATTTGTACAGTCTTAGTTCAAGCAGTAGGATCAAAGCCATTCCTTTGATCCTGACCACCTCTCCAACCACTCTGTGCTGGGGGAGGTTTTATTGTAGATACATCCTATCTGAAAGATCTGTTTCTTTTGATGTAAGCTTCCTGGGTTTATGACCCTGACACACACACACACACACACACACACACACACACACACACACACTCTTACAGAAGTTCACACATATACATAAAATGCTTTGTCTGTCTTAGAACCAAGGGGGCGTGGCTTTGTTCTGACGTGTTTTGTGTGAACTGTCTCTCAATAAATGGTAGCAGGAGGAGGTCAGATCTTGGGGTCATTTTCGTGGTGGACACAGACGAGGCCTCCCTTGCGCAAATAATCGATCGATCGACTGTCTTGTTTTCTTCATGATGAATAAGTCTCTAGAATTAGCGGGGCTTGTGGAAACACAGACCCAACAAAACTCTTCTGTATTCTTGGTGTCTCCGGTGATTTTTACATGATTTAATCAGCAGTAATTGATCATCGGTGCAATCTTGTGAACCAGTGAAGCACTGGACAAATTGGATGTAATGAACCATGTCTGTTTAAAAAAAATGCAAAGGCATGTCCTTTTTTAAGAACTCAGCCATGGATCATTTCAACCTCCAGATAGTCTTTCTCAGACTTTACCAGAGTAGCTTTGTTCGTTTTACAGTATCACACAAAGCTATAAGTAATTCTTATAATGGGACATAGTGAAGCTTTAAGCTAATAGGGCTTAAAGCCACTTTTTCTTGATCAGCTATCCTTCACAAGTTTAAGTTATGGAGAGCTGGTGGGCGGGGTATTGTTTTTAATCAGCTCTTGCTGACATCATACAGATCTAAGACAAACAAAAAGCTGTCAAAACAGAGTTTAGAGCATTAAAAAGCCTGAGCTTTAACGTCACGGACATGTCTTTTTGGTATCTCGTTATTTCAACCTCCGAGGAAAAGGGACTGGTTGCTGACCCTGGAAAAAAACAAGTGTATTCTCTGACCTGGTTGTGTGGGTTTGCTGGGTAAAGGTAGTTGCAAAAAGGATGCTGCATCAAAAACCTGTTTGTAATCTCTTAATTACTGTTCACTATCAGAGTAATCTGTACAGGCTTGATGGTTGCCTGCAGCTTGCATGGAAGATGCAGATTTGTCTGCAAACACTTGATAATTAACCACAAAGCGGTAATGAAACTTGAAAAAGAGCGATGTAAACCAAACCAGGTGACTTCTCTCTTTCAAAGTCAAACTTCTTTCTGGTTTGTGTTGTCCTCTGCTTAGTAGGCGAGTGTTTGTAGATGAGTTGGTGCCTTCTCTGCAAACTACACAGCAATAGTCTAGCAGCTAAAACAATCACGAGGTTTTCAGTGCAGCACCATACACCACTTTGCAACCAATTTCACCAACCTCTCACTACCACACAGTTACACACTTTTCCCCTTAGCAGCTGGTCATTACCATGGGGTCATGGTTTCCAGGCCTGCATGACTGGAGCAACCACTCAAAACCAGGTGGTGAATACTCATTTTTTACTCTTTACTGGTGGTTGCCAGGTGGTTATCAATCGATCTCCATGCCTGTGTGACGG
This sequence comes from Maylandia zebra, assembly GCF_041146795.1. Lineage (NCBI taxonomy): Eukaryota > Metazoa > Chordata > Actinopteri > Cichliformes > Cichlidae > Maylandia > Maylandia zebra. The sequence goes on from NC_135185.1 coordinate 12,541,631, forward strand.
TTGCTGGAATGTAAAGGAGGCTGCACTTTAGGACTGCTTGGCCAGTGTTATCAAAGGTTTAAAGGGTTACGGTCTCACTACAGTTGTAGATACCACGCTATAGAAAATCCACTGCATGGAGTGAATCCATACATGCATGGGGAGAATATGCAAATTCTACACAGAAAGGTCCCAGCTGGCTGGTGGAGTCAAACTCAGGACGTTCTTTGAGGGCATACTGTTGAACACTGCACCACCTTCTTAGATAATGTTTGCTTTAATTTTGTTTGAGAGAATTTAATGTCTAGAATAAAAGCAGCTTAACACATGTGGGCTGACTGAAGGCTTTCATACACTGAACCAGGAATGTTGCTCAGCTCAAGCGTTCATGCTATTTTTTACCGTTTGTTTTTGCTGTTTTTGCTACCAGGAATCTCATTTCTCACAAGCCAAAAGGACGGATTTTAAAACAATTTTCCAGCTGAACAGCTGTTTACCCACACAGCAAGATTTCCTGGGAAAGAGGCTGGGGATTATTAGCAAGTCATCCCACTCACTGAATTATGCTCTTAACACAGAGATGAACTTACTGTATCATCTTGAAATAGGAAGATGAATCCAATTCAAAAGTGTAGGGGAGCTGAAAATGTACTGATTAATATACTAACAGATTCTTTTAGTGACTCACACTCATGGAAAACAAACAATGATCTTACAAATGATGTCCTTTTTAAAGCAGGCTATTTGCGCAGCATACACAGAACAATGTTATCATTAAATATGAAATATGTTTCTGGTGACCTAATGAGTGAAATGATCATAATCGACGTTCTCATAGGGCTGTTTTGCATTTCCAACTCCTGAGGGATGTAGCTGGCCTTTTAGTAGCTAATGCTGCAGTATGTTCACCCCATAGCTGCTAGTTTTGTCAGTATGTTGTTTAATGACGGCTGAAATGAGCTTCCTGTTGAATTATAAAACAAAAGGTCAGTGGAAAAGTAAAATTCTCTGTAGGGTTGTCAGGATAAAGATCTCCTTCAGTCATCTGATCCATTTAAAAATATGCATTATAGAAGCTTTAGCGCTTTATCAGCCACAAACAGTATTGATGTTCACGCAGCAGTCATTAAATTGACTGAACAATATGCAGTCTTTAGTTGTTGTTGAAATGTTTAAACTAAACAGAAAAGACCCCGCAGAGATTCTCCTAAAGGAAAATCTGTTTTTGTTCATTCCACTCTTCCCTGATGTGTGACTTAGCGCTGCTTTATTTTTTAATGTTTTCTAATCAGCTCTAAAAATCATGCTTTCAGTATTCATGCACTTGTTTATCCGTCCACTTCATTATGTACACCTTTAACTGCTGGATAATGCAGATATTTAATCAGCCGACCAAATTATTATTATATTTACACATTTTGAAATGGTCATAAACGACCTCCTAAAGTTCAAACCAAGCATCAGAACCGGAACTTGGTGCCAGACTAGCTGGTCTGAGTATTTCTGAGTATCCTGGGATTTTCACACACAACCATTTCTAGGATTAACAAAGAATGACCTTACGAAGAGAACATATCTGATGAGCAGCAGCTGTCTGCTTTAATCTGATTAATTATTAGACATTAGTAACTCAAATAAGCACTCATTTCTACCAAAGTATGTAGAAGAGCACCTCTGAATGCACAACACACCTTGAAGCAGATGTGGTGGAGCAGCCGAAGACCACACTGGGTGACACTCAGTGTCAGCTAAGAACAACAAACTGAAACTCCAGCATGGATCATCCAGCTTTCTGGGATATATTTTCTTGGCACTCTTTGATCCTCTTAGTACCTACTGAGCATTGTTTAAACACTAACCTATTGTTGCTGGCCATTTCCATGCCGTTATGATCCCAGTGTACTCATCTCCTCATTCACAAAATTTATTTCACTTCAAACTGGTTTCTTGGACATGTCAGTGAGTTCCCTGTACTCAAATAGCCTCCACAGTAAGCAGATCTGAATACAAAAGAGCACGCAACAGGAGATTCACATCATGGATCTGAGGCTGAGAAATCTGCAGCACCTGTATGATGCTATCATGTCAACATGGACCAGAGTCTCGGAGGAATGTCTCCAGCACCTTGTTTGAATATGTGCAATAAAGAAATTGGACAGTTCTGTAGACAAAAGGGGTCCAACCCAATACTAGTAAGGTGCACCTACCAATATCTGTGAGGGATCATTTAGAAAATGTACTTTTAAGTAATAATTCAAACAAACTGCAGCAATGATATAATCTTCATGAGGAAGGTCCATGTCTACTCAATTTTGCGGGACAGTCCATCACTGCAATCAAGCCAAAAGACACGTTATAAATTTTTGTGAGATGCCGTTAGTATTCATAAAGTAGCAAGATTTTATAGTGAGAACGACCCACTTACTCATCATCCCAACATATACACCATTTCTTTCCCTCTGGCTCTGTATGGGTCACGTGGATATACATTTTATAATTCTAAAATGAGAATAATGTCAAATTAGTTCCCTCTTTAAAACGTAGCCTGATTCATCTGAACCAGAAATGTGTTTGGTGCAAAAACCGGGATGCGTGTTCCCGATCCGGTCGAGCTGGCCTCTGTCCCAGACCTTCTGTCAGCTAATGTTGTCGTTCCTTCATCACTGGCTGTAAGTCAGCACCCATTACCTCTTTGAGCCACCCTTCCACTTTCCCCGGCCACCCTCTCGCCCTGCTTCTAATCACTGCCAACATCAGCACAGGAATGCTAATGGCACCTGTTATGGGACGACTCTGAGCTGACTGTTCCCCAAAATAATAACCGACTCCCACGTTCTCTAGGAGCAACAACAGAGCGCTGCCACAGGCATTATTACAGATATAAACTCATCACAGCAGCAGCAATAAAGGTGCTTTAGTAATGATGAGGGGGCATTTGTGTTGATGCCGAGTTTAGGTCATTAACCCTCACGCCAAAACTATAAGCTAATCTTTTATTGCAGTAATGCTGGACAGTACAGTGCGTTTGAAGCCATGCACCATGTTTCCACCCATTCACGGGAGTGTTACAGGCCCAGACGACAACGCCTTGCTGCTGGAATTGAAATCCATCGATCTGAGGAAAGGAACAGCAACTGAAAGCAAAAAACAGAAAAAACAGAATAAATTATTTTTTTCTGCTGGCACATTATTGATCAGGCATGTTCTGGGGCCTTTCCTCAAAGGTTCTACAGAATGATGGAGGAAGTGAGTAACAAAGAAAGGGAGATGAATTGAAAGTAGAAGTTGGGATGAAACAATTTAAATAATCACTCTAAAAGTTGGGAAAGAAATCCTCTGTGTTTCTATTAATTCCTCTCTCTCACCAGAGTTATTACCATCTGACTCTTAATTACTTTGTGGACCATGGTAAGTCGATGCTTTTATCCTGAGAAGGACTTTTTTTCTTTTTTGTCAAACATGAAGAAGCTCTTCACACAAGCTCATTTTTTGAGGACCGCTCTAGAGGATAATTAATGGGTGGGGGATAAAAAAAAAAAACATGAATAGTAATGTGGCAAATATGGCATTTTCTGAGCACCCTCCACTCTTTTCTCTCCTTCATCTTTCCTCAGGGAGCACTTACTGTGTTTGACGACCAGCGTAATTCATTTGTAGACGGCTGTTAAAAATGGATGTGCGCTTAATCATGGAGTTACAGTGTGAGAGGTTTGTTTATCTCTGTCCTCACTCTCATATGTTCCCAGAGGTTGAACTGCTCTGCAGTGGATGTTCAGGAAAAGAGTACACCCCCCCCCCCGTCATGTGTATTTTCCCTACGGATGTGTGTACGCGTGCATCTTCCTGTTTATTCATGCGTCGCAGGGCCACGTTAGATAAATTCACAGCCATTTGCCCAGAATGGATGGCCGCTATTAACGAGGCAGGGTCTACATCATTTGGCCAGATAACACTACAGGCTGTGATGGCTTTGCCTATTGCATTACTACACAGCAGCGAACCCTGTAATCATCACAATTCTTCAATCGATGAGGCGTCTATTCAGTGCTCCAGTTCACAAATCGACTCCTTAGCCTGTAGCTCACCCATTCATCCCTCTCTTTCTGTTACTGGCCCGACATGAAAGCTGAAAACACTCTGCTGCCTTTGGTGCCGCATTATGCCCCCATTTCCATGGCTTTGGGGCATTCAGCCTTTGGATAGAAAATAGCACTGGATTGTTTAACCTAGGCATTGATAATGTGGCAGATGGCTGCTCTTTGAGGACACCGAGCACAATAATTCCATTAAGTGTTTAGCTCCACATCAGCACAGAGGCCAGCGTTTGCTTCCTCAGCGTCAGTTTACCAGAATTCACTGCATCTCCCCATGAGAAGATGCTTATTTCTGCCTGCGTGGACATGCACAGCAGGGATGGATGATAACCATGCTTCCATGAAAGTGGAGCCGACAGAGAGGATACTTGAGGAGATGCACCAGTGATTCCTCTTTTGTTTGTTGGGAAATGCGAGGTGAAGTGCTAAAATAATGCAGTTATGTGGTTTTCTCCCTTTGCCCAATTCTCTGGACATTCATTAGAGTATTTCTATCATTCATGCCCAAACTGGACCATTTCGAATTAACCCATTGTCCTCATCCACATGGACTAATGATGTAGATGCACATCATGCAGATCATGCTGCTATGGGTGATCAGAAACCTCTGAGAGTCCCTGAAGTATATTGGGAATCAATTCCCAATACTCCCAAAACTCGTCTATATCATGTTCTGTTAGTTTATGCTCTGGAGCGTGATTATGAGCAGGACCTTAATGGAGGGGTGATGCTTTGGCTGTGATTTACAGCCCAGCTTCGTTTACAATAATGGATATAATGTAGGAAGACCCAAGTGAGAAGATGGAGAAGAGATGATGATAAATAATGAAAGTAATTTAGACAGAAAAGTCATGTTGACTGCAAAATGCAATGTATCGCTTTGCTTTAACAAAGAAACAAAAGAATTGTAACATTCGAGACCACACTCACAGAAATCAGTGCATTATCCTAATTAATCCAACTAGCAGATCAACAAATCTCTGAATTTCCCTCCGTCTGTTCTCTACCCATCTCCAAAACCAGCTCTTCAATCTATTTCAGACTTGGCAAATGCATTCCTCAAGACCCAAATAAGTGCAGTGCCAAATTTGAAGTTATTGGATGAGCGGTTCTTGTGTTTTTGGTCTCCATTGCCAACATTTCCTCAAGAGGGACTGCTGGCTGCTTCACTGTGTGTGTGGGGAAAATCAAACATATATGCAAGCATGTTTTCTTGGCCATCGCAATGGGAGTCTCCATCCACACTAATGCATTCCCATGCTTAACCCTAAATGTTATTCTCACAACTAATCACCAAACCTTTAGCCTATCCTTTATCGTCTTATTTTCAAGTAATTAGCTGTTTTTGGTTTGCTGAGCCAAATGTTACTCAGTCGTGTTGTTTGGATGAGAAGATCTCTGCACAATCTGCACAGCTACATTTTAAGTAGACAAACAAACTGTGTGCAACCGCCGTTATTCAAGGAGTGCTTCCTTATAAAGTGCTGCAGAAGAATGCTCCTGCAGTAAGGTAACAATCTAGTGAAACTTGCACACAGTGATGACCTAATAGGTCACAAATGTCAAGGTCATATTTGTTGTTCTACAGATTAAAAAATACTTAAAACAAATCAAAGCTTCAATTAGTTTCCTGGCTGGTTTTGCTCATTTCAGTTTGTTTGTTAAAGTTTTATTTGGCTGCTTTAAATACGCAATACCTGTCCTGTGAATTTTAAAGCCATTAAATGCCTCAAAAACACTTCTGTTTTGTTTGTAGCCCGAGGCTTTTACTTCTCCATTCCTTGGGGACCAGGGGATGCGCTGTCATCCCTGCTGTGCTGTACAGCTGTCTGTGTTATGTAACAGTAACTTTGCCTGTATGTGATGCGTTCAGGGGACATTTGTAAGTTACAGGTACTAAAAATAACATTGGTTACACTCGCCAAACGAGCACTCAGTCATAATGATAACAAACAACGATTACTCAGTAACAGGAGGTCATTTTATCTACAGGTGACAGTGTTGTTTTAGGCATTACTGCCACCTTGTTTATTTATTTATTTTTGCTTGTTTTAAAGATGCAGAACATAATTTTCTTTTTGGAAAAACATAATCAAGAGAGGAATGCCCTTAAGAAGATCAGTTCGTTTAGATGAACCTCGTTATTTTAAGTAACATACAAGCATCTGTACACCTGATCATTCATTTATCCTCTTCTGCAGTGTGGCGCTGAAGCTTCTCCCAGCTGCCAAAGGACAAAAGTTGGCGTACACGTGGACATCTCATCAGTCTATTGTTTTGCTGAATATCAAAGATATCAATAAAGAACCTCAAACTGCCTCAAGCTTCCTTTGGGGTGTGTGCTGTATGAATGTACTGTAAAAGTGCTTGGACTTCTTGTTTAGAAACAAATGTGTGAGCTGTATTCAAGTTCGCATTAGCTGATCCTGCTGTTTTTAATGTACTCATCCAACATGGTACACTGCCTATGGGTGTCTTCTTGTGTGACATTGTTTGACGTTAGCAGGTCAGGTGTAACCTCCACAGTGCTGCCACTACAGATGGCTCATTAGACTAGTGTTTGATACAACCTCCCCCCCTACCCTCTTGCGCTCCACTCCAGTAACATCTCCCATCCCTCCATCCTGCTGTCACCCTTCTTTCATCAGTCTAACACTGTACCAGCTGCTGCACGTCTAACAGACACAAAAGTTCACAGAGGGAAAGAAGGCAAGAGCTGTGCAACATATTGCACTACGACAACTGCAAATAAATATTTTATGTTGCAGTTAAATGATGTCCACACCATAGGAGAGTGAAATGCTCACCTATATCACCTGGGTATACATCACTAAATAAAAAAGGGTCATTCAACACATAGTTCTAGTCTAGAGATCTTTAGTTGCTCAATAACTGCAGAGGTCCAGTCAAATTAGGGAAGATTCTGAAGAGCATTTTACAAAAATGACATCATATAAACCAAATAAATGTAATAAAATTACAGTTTTTACCCATGGTAGTTTTCTTCGAAAGGCAGGAAAAGCAGCGTTCAATGACCACAAAGAGTGTAGTATGCATGTTCAAATTTTATGGCATTTTTCGAAACCCTTAACGCTCCCAGGCGTAAAAAGGTGTCATGAGGGATTTTATGTTTGCTGACTTTATTAAGACTTTTTTTTTTTTAAATAAAAATGCCTTTCTTTAAGAAATGAAAAAAAGGACAATTTGTGACCCTAACGGCTTCTCATTTCGCTTTTATCAGTTGCTGCCATAGTTTGTAAATGCAGTTTTTTTTTGGCGAGGCAGAGAAATAATCATAGTATTTCAGTTTACAGTAATTATATTCATTTTAAGGTGAGTGAGAACATAGCTGTCACACAGAAGTATAGGTTTAATATAAATGACTTAAGTGTAAATGTGCAGTTAAAACAACCCAATAGCGACTTTTGAAGGCTGTCTAGCTAGCTAAACAAACTACCACTGGCAACTGATGTTAACCAAATTAGTCCTAAAATGTAAACGAACTCATAACATTTAATTTCTGAGTTTGTCTTTGGTGATGTACTTTAATACATACAAGTTATAAGTATAAAAGCTATATTGGCAAAGGCTTTGAAAAAGACCATGATTTGGTTATATGTGGAGGAAAATGGCGCCAGTGTGTACGGCAAGCCGTCTTCGCTCCTCCGAGCTTTTTCTGTTGTTAGCTATTCTATTTTTTGTATACTTCCGGGATGGAACCACACTAATTGTTTATGATCGTCAAACGCTGCTGGATCTCCGACCTTTGAAACATCAACCTGCATATCCGTATTGGAAGCCGGGAAGCGACATCCCGTTTCCTAAAGACACGACTACATGCATACGCTGCTTGCCTTTCTTCCCCCCCGCCAAGAAACGGCCCAGACGACGGGGAAAACGGAGCGGCATCCGGATTCGCATCAAAACCTATTTGAAACTACATGGTGTAACCAACTATCACACCATCTTGGATATCTTTCAACCTTTATTCTCTTCCCACGATCAGCACACCATCAGACTACTTCGTCATCGATGGACCCGCCAAGTCGGACAACTCGCTAACCCGGAACTACCAGTCGTCCACCCCCCAATTAGAAGCTGGATGCGGGCTCGTGGTGGTGGCGTAAACCACAGCAACCTACGTCCGCTGAGACGTGTTCCGAATAACGATGAGTTGACTACGATTCAGATGGCTGTGCTGAACACCAGATCGTTGGCGAACAAATCTTTTATCTTGAATGATTTTTTCCGTTCCTCCGAGCGGGACTTCTTATTCCAGACAGAAACCTGGATCCGGCCCGGTGAGTCTGTCCCCCTATCGGAATTTCTCCCACCAGAATGCACCTTCATCAGCACTCCTAGGACTTCGGGCAGGGGGGGAGGGCTAGTCACGGCTTTTAAAAACAAATTTCGTGTGCGACAGCTTCCCCCTGCCATATTCTCTAGCTTTGAGGTGCAGTTACTTGAGCTGATCTGCCCCTCCCCGATCCTCTGTGCGGTAGTATATCGCCCACCAAAAGTCAATAAGGATTTTATCCACGAGTTTGCTGATTTTCTAGGAAACCTTTTGGTTAACTATGATTATACTCTCATTACTGGCGATTTTAATATTCATGTTTGTTGCGAGTCGGACCCACTGGTCAAGGACTTTCTAGCCCTCATAGACGCTTTTAACCTTACCCAGTGGGTCAGCAAACCAACCCACATTAAAGGCCACACGCTTGACCTGGTACTATCCTACGGTCTGGACATCTGCATCACAGACATTTACAATCCTGGGATTTCGGACCATTTCCCGGTTTTGTTTAATGTCAATGTGTGCAATTTGGAGCTGAAACGTGAGGGTCCTGTGCAAAACCTACGCATGATTAATTCGGAGACTATTATTCAGTTTTCTATGGCTCTGACTGACTCTGCCTTCTGCGAAGCTAACTGGGATACAGCTACATCGGTTAACGATCTCGCTAACTCCTTTATCGCCACCTGTACTTCTATTTTAGACACTGTAGCTCCCCTAAAGATCAAACGCCCCAAACCGTCCCGCCAACCATGGATGAATGATCATACCCGTACCCTCAGACGTGAATGCCGCCAAGCGGAGAGGAGATGGAAGAAAGACAAACTTCAGATCTCCTTTGACATTCTCCGTAATTGTCTGAAGAAATATCAGAAGGCTGTTAAAACTGCAAAAGCCTCCTTCCTGTCAGAGATCATCGCGATTAATAGCCATAAGCCACAGGTCCTTTTTAGCATTTTTAACTCGTTAATAAATCCACTCTCCACCCAGACCGAGACCTCCCAAGCTTTATGCGAAAAATTCCTAAACTATCTTTCAGATAAGACCACAGCATTAAGATCCTCATATCTACCCATTGAAGACACATCCTTAACGTTCGAATCCCTGGCGGTACTAGAACAGTTTGAATCTGTCTCCTTTTCGACCCTTAAGGAAATAATAGCCCAAACGAAAAATTCTAATTCCCGCCATGATGTGCTTCCTTCTCGCATTATTAAAAATGCCCTGAACACTATAGGACCCTGGATTTTACTTTTAATGAATTCATCACTGCTATCAGGCAGCGTCCCCGCTATGTTTAAACATGCAGTTATCCAACCTATTATTAAGAAAAGTAATCTTGACCCAAATGTCCTCTCAAACTATAGGCCGATATCTAAACTCCCCTTTTATGGCTAAAGTTTTAGAGAAAATTGTTCTTAAGCAATTGCAATCTTTCTTAGAGGCAAATGGAATCAATGAAAAATTCCAGTCTGGTTTTAAACCCCACCACAGTACCGAGACAGCCTTACTGAGAGTTTTTAATGATCTCCTCGTAACTGTTGATACAGGGCGCCCTGTGGTTTTAGTTCTTTTAGACTTGTCCTCTGCTTTTGATACGGTCGACCATGATATTCTCCTTTCAAGGCTTGAACATGTAGTTGGTCTTAGAGGCAAAGTACTCTCGTGGTTTAAATCATACCTAACTGAGAGGTCTTTCTCTGTCTCTATGGGAAATCACTCTTCCTCCTCTGCACCTCTCCGCTGTGGTGTGCCCCAGGGGTCTGTGTTAAGTCCAACACTGTTTTCTCTCTATCTGTTACCCCTGGGAAAAATTTTCAGGAACCACAATATCTCTTTCCACTGCTATGCGGATGATATCCAAATCTACTTCCCTCTAGACCTGGATCTCCAATCCCCGCTATTGCCGTTGCTTAACTGCCTGTGTGACGTCAAAGACTGGCTACTGCATAATTCGCTCACCCTCAACGAAAATAAAACAGAAATGATCGTCTTTGGTAGCCACATGCCGTTGAAACAGCTATCGGAGACCTTAGGTTCTTATGCCAGTCACCTATCGTCTACTGTAAGAAATCTTGGAGTAGTGCTGGACAGTTCCCTCAAATTAGATAAGCAAGTGGCTGCAGTAGTAAAAACCAGCTTCTTTCAACTACGCCAAATTTCGAAGGCAATGCCTTACTTACAACACAAGGACCTTGAAAGGCTCATTCATGCTTTTATAACCTCTAAGCTGGACTACTGTAATTCTCTTTACCTAGGCCTGCAACTGTCCCTCATCCAACGCCTACAATTAGTCCAGAATGCCGCTGCACGCCTTTTAAGCGGCACTAGAAGACAGGATCATAGCACTCCTATTCTAGCTAACCTCCATTGGCTTCCTGTCAAATACCATATTGTTTTTAAAATCCTTTTATACACTTTTAAAATTTTAAATAACCTGGCACCTAGTTATCTGATTGACCTTCTTAATTTATATATCCCCTCAAGGGCACTCAGATCCTCTAATCAGGGGCTCCTAATGCAACCAATGTCTCGACTAAAGACGAAAGGGGATCGTGCCTTTGCTTTTGCTGCACCAAAACTTTGGAACAGCTTGCCAGTTGATGTCCGTGCGTCGGAAACTATTCAATCTTTCAAATCACGGTTAAAAACCCATTTGTTTAAGCTCGCCTTTCAAACTACTTAGTATAATTTCCTCCCGGTTCGTGCTTGTTATAATATTACCATCCTATAACTGTATTTCTTTGTTGTTGACTGTTTTCTTTTGTTGTAAATCTGCAAATATGGCTCGTCTGTGAAGCACTTTGTTGTACCTGTGACTCTTAAATGTGCTATAGAAATAAAATTGAAATTGAAATTGGTTGAAAATAAATGAGTCACCACTCCTTAAAAAATATTTTGGTTCCAAGGAGCCACCTGTTTTCCCCCCTAACTCTTTTCAGGTGGTTTTAAGCCACAGTTCTCCAGACCTTCTGAAGTGCTTTAAGAGTTTTTATTCTAGCATTGGCTGTATTTTAACTCAGCTAAGTTTTTGTATTGTAGAGTCAGCACAACATAAGTGCGGGCTTTACTACACAGGAGTGTAGTAAAGTACTGTGTGCCAGGCTAAAGTCGTCACCTAACAGAGGTATGTTACTTCCACTATGGGCTGCATACAAAAGATGAGCATAGCCTCAGATCCATCACTCACTTGTTTTCAGATGAAACCGTAGTTTTTAGCTGCTGCCATGTTGCTGCTATTTTTTATTAGACAAATTAATATTGTAATCTTATATTTTATACCAGAGGTGTGGACTCGAGTCACATGACTTGGACTCGAGTCAGACTCGAGTCATTAATTTTATGACTTTAGACTTGACTTGAAAAAATGTTCTAAGACTTGTGACTTGACTTGGACTTTTACACCAATGACTTGGGACTTGAATTGGACTTGAACCGGTTTACTTGAAAAGACTTGATATTTTACCCCAAATATAAAATTTAACATGCATATTATATAGAGATTGAAAATGTGACGTCATTCACGGGTAGAACCGCAAAGGATTCTGGGAACTCGTGGCAAGCGGTACTAGCGCACGCAGGCTTTCAATTAAAATCAGTTACACAGCGATAAAAAGAAACACAAAAAATGTCAAGAAGCCGTTGTATTATTAACTGCAATAGCCGGTCGCATGACAGCCACGGGAAGCCGACGGGTAAAGAGATCGGTTGTTATCGGATTACGTCGTTGAAGAGAAATTGTTCAAGACATGTTTCCGAAGTAACAAAGACGCGACGGATGGCCTGGATTGCAGCCATTCAAAGATCAAATATAACGTCCCAGAACACTCCAGCTCACAGGTTAGTCTGCTCCAAGCATTTACACGAAGGTCAGTGTTTTTTAGTAGTTAATACGTCATTTTCATAACATAATTAGTGATATAGGTTACAAGCAAGTCTGGCGCTGAACAGAAATGGTCGCGCTATGCTCCTTTGTTTTTTTTTTCCATAAATAGTGAATTGTCCTGACACAATATTGCGTTTCGCTTCTGTTATTATGGTACATTGACAAAAACATATACTTTTATTCACAGGATAAAACAGGTTTTTTGTATCACTAATTGCCCAGTACGATTACAGCATACAATATTGTTGTCACTGCTACATTTCTGTGATGGGTACCAGAAATTATTTCCACTGCTAATTAATTACCGTTGAGCTCAAAGGTCCTATTAATAAACGGTTAAGGAATGTGTATTTATGGCGACAATTTGTGAGGCTGGTAAACTTATGATACGTACGATGGTCTTTACTTTCTACTCGGTGCATTTCAAGGTCCTGCACCCATCCGTCGGTAAACTGTACCTGGACTTGTTGCAGTGACCTGAAGTTACTAAACTTCATGAGTGTATGCACTCACTCCAAGAACCGTATGATTATAAATATGCATATAAATATGCTACGGGCAGGGATAGCTCAGTAGGTAAAGTGGTCGCCCCATGATCGGAAGGTCGGCGGTTCGAATCCACTTAACGGCTACCCTGAGCAAGGTACCGTCCCTACACACTGCTCCCCGGGCGCCTGCTTAGTGGGCTGCCCACCGCTTCACTGAGTGAATGGGTCAAATGCAGAGAAAAACAAGTAATTTCCCCATGGGGATCAATAAAGTATCCATTATTATTATTATTATTATTATTACGATGAGATAGCTGACTTCATCTAACTAGCAAATGTTGTCCAGGCTACGTTGGTGATACAGTTTTTTTTAATGTGTATGATATTTTTGTCATGCGATTTTAAAGCCGGTCCTACAACCGCATCCAAGAATAACATGCAGCTTATCTCAGAACTGTCGGTGAAAACTATTCTAGGAGCTAGGTTTAATTGAGCTGCATTTTAAAGAGGTGCAATTTCACAATTTGTGTATATTTTCTAAGTTCACTATTTTGTCATGTGTTGAGAAAAACACAGATTTTAAAATTACATGGTCTAATATTTACATTTAGCATATAACTGCAACATTATTTTTTCGTTTTTTTTTTTTTAAAGACTCGAAAGGACTTGAAATTCAAAGTTTCAGACTTGTGACTTGACTCGGACTTTTACACCAGTGACTTGAGACTCGACTCTGACTTGCCTGACATTACTTGAGACTTGACTTGAGACTTGAGGATAAAGACTTGAGACTTACTTGAGACTTGCAAAACAATGACTTGGTCCCACCTCTGTTTTATACCAACAGAAAGTATTTCTCAACCCCACAAAGCAACAGATCTGTCTGATCACTTCTTTAAATCTAGTGAAAGTAAAATATTTTTATTCTAAATAATAGTCTACTTCTCAGGATGTTCCTGATGACTAATTTAATCATTGTTTAATGGGGATTAAAAAAATGTGAGGTCACTGTCTTAAAACAGTCTCAGTCTTAGAGACTAGGTCCTTACAAATACTGTGTGTATTTAAAGGCTGTTTGAAACCACGAGTTACATTCTTCAGCAGTCCAATCATATTTTAAATGTTGCTGAAATATGTGGCACTTTGCTCCTTAACTTACACATCAGGACATGTGAGTAGTATAACAACAATAAATACGAACAACAGAATGCTTAGAATTACAATAAAACAAAAAAAAAAAAAATAGATGAAGAAATACTAAAATACCAAATGAGAATAGAAAGGAGGCTTTGACCTTTTTAATCCCTCTCCGGTATTGTTATTCCCTGCTGAGCGAGTGGGCAGTGTGGTTTGTGAATGCGATAATAAGGCAGTTATCTAGGATTGTGAAACTGATGCCATAGATGCATCTACACGTCACCAGGAGGTAAATGGGTTTCCTTCAATAGAGAAATGGGGGCAGGTATGCAGATTGCACAAGTTTGATTCAGATATACTAACATACCCCATGGTGACAAGAATAAAACAGGCTGCATGTTTGATCCCAAACACGCTGCCAACGCAGTAAAAGCATACCTGGATAGAAAATAGAATAGAAGTGAATAGAAGTTGTAATGTTTTTGTAACTCCTGCTGCAGGTTTGGATGGAAACCCAGAAGACTTACAAAGGAGGATGGAGATGTTTGGAGCAAATGTTATCCCCCCTAAGAAGCCAAAAAAACTTTTTGGAGTTGGTGTGGGCAGCCCTGCAGGACATCACTCTCATTATCCTGGTTATGGCAGCCATCATTTCGCTTGGCCTTTCTTTTTACCATCCACCCAGTGCTGAAAGACACAGTGAGTATATTTAATTTACTCAAAATAAGGAAGGAGTTTAGATTTTTGTAAGCCAGAGTCTCGAACAGAAAAGCACAAAGCAGTTTTTTCCAGCAGGCTTAGCAAGAGGCGTGTGACACTGCACTCATGGTGTGTGTGTGTGTGTGTGGTGTTCAGAAGTGCCTGTTCATCAAAGTAAACTTTCAGCCTGTGTATATAATAATAATAATAATAATAATAATAATAATAATAATAATAATAATAATAATAATGGATTGGATTTATATAGCGCTTTTCAAGGCACCCAAAGCACTTTACAATACCACTATTCATTCACTCTCACATTCATACACCCTGCAGACTGCGGCATTGAGCTACCGTTGTGGAGAATGAAGGTGAAGCAGAGGCTGAATGGATCGAAGGCGCTGCCATTCTCCTGTCTGTAATGGTTGTGGCACTAGTGACGGCCTTCAATGAGTGGAGTAAGGAAAAGCAGTTCTGTGGCCTCCAGAAGTGCATTGAATAGGCGTAGAAGTTCACAGTGATCTGGGGGGTGGGGGCAGATGATCCAGATCAAAGTGTCCGAGATCATGGTTGGTGATATAACACAAGTCAAATATGGTAAGAAATTTGATTTCACACAGCTGGTGTTGTCGAAGCATGATTTCTACGAGTCACTCACTCAAACACTCTCTTATCAGACCATCAGTAATGATACCAGAGATGTTATTTATTTAATGCTTCACTTTAAAGAATATATATTAACTTTGATTTCCCCAAACCCCATCAGAAAATATGACATGAAAGAATAAAAATCTCTTTTACAGGTTATTTACTTGAACACATGTCAGTCTGTACCAGCAAGATAGTTTTAACATCCATCTGTAGACGAAGGTTGATTCTTAGCTAGTTGAGCAATTTAATTATCTCTTTATATTAAATTTCTCCAATCTGAGTGATTCTGCTCATGCTTGAATTAATAACAGCTAAAAGGTTACACATTATCATAAAGACTAGGTTGGTGCAGAATGTCATGTAAGAAAGTGCAAGACAGCAAAGAAAACTACTTTCGGCTGCTTTCTTATTCACAAGAGGTTTTCACCTGGGTAACTCATGCTTGATTTACTGCGAGTGCCTGATGCAACCCTGAAGGGATTTATATCTCCTTCCAGGATCCAAATGGGGACCTTTTAACTTTTTAGGCAAAAAACAAGCCAAAGACACCAACGAAAAAAACCCAAAACCCAAACAAACAAAAAGTTAATCACGTGGCGAAACAGTTATTACCTCTAGGTGTTGGCATTCCAGGTGACCTCCTCCCTGCTGACGGTGTCCTGATTCAGGGCAATGATCTTTTTTTTTTTTTCTTTCCCGCCTGTCCCATTTGGTTCTTTAGCCATCAGAATTGTTGTCTGAAGACCAACAAGGATACCCAATGGATTTACTTTGCCAAATGGATCATCGTGGCATTGCCGTATTGGTCCATTTGGTCGATCTTTGTTTTTATTATTTATTATATTTTATTTTCAGATGTTACAGATGGGACAGACATGAGTGAGAGATAGGAAAGGGAGAAAGAAAGAGGAAGGAAAGGAAAAACAGAAGGGGAGAGGGACAGTGAGAAAGGGGGGGAGAAAAAAAAAATCTCCTGGATCACCTGTTGAGAGAAGAATAGAAAACAAGCAAAAAAGACAAAAAAAAGAAGAAACAAAGCAACATACTAAACACAACACCATCGCATTAATCTAGCTAAGTGTAAACAGCAGTAAATACTAAATATTCAATGTTGTTGTGCAGCACGCAGGACAGATGTGCTTCGAAGTAGCAGCCAAGAAAGGTGTAATTTGGGTCTACGAGCAGTGAACACCCGTGTGCATACCTGTGTGGATCAGCGCGCTTGTATTCCAAAGGTTTCTCCATGTAACGATCTGCTAGGGAGTGTGGGGGGGCCACAGCCCCGTCCTCCAGGGTGTGAGGCAGGTATGGAGGAGATCAAAACTCCAGACATCCAGAGGCCCCCAGAACACAAGAAACCATGGAAGACCAACAGAGGGGCAGCCGCGCCACTGTTCCAGTAAGAGCTGAGGAGAGTCCCAGATGAGGGCTCGCCCAGCAGCCGCGGAGCAGAAGTCAGGGGGAGTTGCACCCCACCTCCAAAGGGGCCCGAGCGAGCCCCAGGCTCCAGGCCCCGATAAGCGGCCGCCAAGGAGTGAGCCGGTGTGTACCTGGGCGCCCACCCCCAGACACAAAGAACCACCAACGCACCGACACCTGAGGGAGTCCGCCACAGGCAGGGGAAGTGGTGGTAGGTGGAGATAGGCCTCCAAACCTTGGAGGGCCTGAGGTGTCCCCAGAGAGGTGGCGTCTGATACCCAACCTGACATATAGACACAGACATACAGGCACACACAGACACAAACATCCATTCCCCCCCTCATGCTCTCATATGCACTCACTCCACACTCAACCAACGTGGAGACAGACATAAAGAGACGCTGTACACACGATCACACTCCCCAAGCGTACTCTACAAACCGGGTCTAGGTACCCTTGCCCCTGGAGGGGGGAACTGCACCCAGACCCAGGTGGTGTTACCCTTTTCCCTGCGGTGGGGAGAGGCAGACCACCCCGACTCCGTAGCAGCAGGGAGGCCCCACACTCCAGACCGCAGTCGGACGGCCAACTCCACCTAGCCCTCCCGCTCCAGCAGGCCGCAGAGAATGGGGGTGGGAGAAGACTCCAAACCTCCCTCCACCCGCTCATTGTAGTGTTGATGCATGTGTGTTCTAAGGTGCAATTAAAACCCAGGAGGGCATGGAGCTACCTGCCAAGGAGCAGCAGGTAAGCGCATAGTCCCTCCTGATAGCCCTCAATGTCTAAGTGTATTTAAAATTGAGAGGTGGGCAACGACGCCAGGGGTGAGGTGTACACCCTGATGGTAATTTGGACTCCGTGATTGTGCCCACCCCCAAGATCCTATATGTATGTGTAATGAGAGTGTGAATAATGTGAATGTCTAAGTTGTGGGATAAAATTGAGGCAGAGGCAGCCAGAAGGGGACAGAGAGGGGGGGTAGCCTCCTCTGCACCCTGGTGACATACCCCTACTCCAAGGCCCTGCATGTGTGGGTGGTTGTGGTGGAGCGGGAAGAGAGAGGCAGCTGGAGATGGGGAGGGAAGGAAGGGAGGGGCAGGTAACCCCTCCCTGGGGCCAGCTCCCCCGCTGACCCCAGTAGGCACTCCCACACTCCGCGACCCGCCAGGGAAAGGGGGCCCAGGCCCATCCAGACCGGGGCCCAGTGCAGCAGCGCCTCCCGGCCCCACAGAGCCCGGGACAGTCCACCCAACCCCACCACAGAGAAAACTGCACCCACCCCACCATCCACTCATCTTCCAGACTACATAAGACAGTAAACGCCCAGGCTGAGATCTTCCTCCACCTCTCCTGTATCTCCCCCTCCTGCAGAGAGAGTTCCTGAAGAGAGGAAAGCTCCTGCAAGATGTGACCATCTCCCCCACCAGTTGAAGAGCCCCCCAGGTGGTTCGACGCACCGGCGGCACCCTGCTCCAGGGCCGGGCCCCCATGCACCCACCCGCCCACAACCCCGGCAACACACCAACCAGGATCCAAGCCCCCGAGGCCCGGCCCGGGCCCCAGCCCAGAGACGGAGCGCCCCCAGAACCTCACGCCCATCCCGGACCCACCCAGGGCCAGCCAGGCTACCAGGTCAGTAACCCACGTCCGTCAGCACAGACCCTCCCCTAGCCCCGCGGCACGCAGCTGCGAGGAAACAGTCACCCGAGAGCCAAAAGAGCCCCCAACCGGACATGACCGCTACCCCGGGTTGAGCCCCCCAAGGAAGATGCCTCCGGGGAACCCCCCGACGCCCTAAGCCTGTCCCTACCCCCACACCAATCACAACAGTGAAGGTGGGACCAAATTATGACCCCCCACCCCCACTAGGTGATGGAGCTGATAAAAGGAGTCCAGAGCAATTGATCTGATGTGGTGGCCGAGGCTGTATCAAGACTAATGTAATCTAATAGATAATTTCTATATTGGTTAGAATTAAGATTATTTTTATTTTTCCAGTTCATGAGGACTGTTTTCTTGGCTATGCATAGGGCAGTGAAAATCATATGGGCTATATTCTTTTCTGAAGTGACATTATCTAAGCTGCCCAGTAAACACACTAAGGGGGAAGTTGGAATGTTACATTTCAGACACTTTGATAAGTCTTCACATATCTCGCGCCAAAACTTTTGCACTGGTGGACAGAACCAAAGAGCGTGGATGTAATTGTCTGGTGTATTGTCAGGGCAATGATCTTAAGGTTGACGAGAGTTCCATAACTGGAGAGTTGGATCATGTCAAGAAGAAACTTGACAAAGACCTCATGTTGGGGCGACCGTGGTTCAGGGGGTTGGGAAGCGCATCTGTAACTGGAAGGTCGCCGGTTCAATCCTCCTGATCCGTCGGTCCTGGTCGTTGTGTCCTTGGGCAAGACACTTTACCCTACCGCCTACTGGTGTTGGCCAGAGGGGCCGATGGTGCGATATGGCAGCCTCGCTTCTGTCAGTCTGCCCCAGGGCAGCTGTGGCTACAACTGTAGCTTCCCTCCACCAGTGTGTGAATGTGAGAGTGAATGAATAGTGGCATTGTGCAGTGCATTTTCTGCATTTCATGAAAATGCAGAAAATGCATAATAACATTAAGATTATGTTATTATGCATTAATAACATTTATGTAGTTGCTCAGCTTAACATAACCATGATATCAGTTGGCTGGCTCATAAGACCTTAGAAGTGAGTGATTGCACATGTAAGCATGATTGGTTCAGATAAACAGACACATGTTTGAAAGTTTAGCAAAAGCACAACATCAAAAAAATTCAGCAGCCAAAAACACCACCCTCCAAAAACAGCTTTGTGTTTTTTATGATGCAATATATATGTACACATTTTTTTTTAAGCACAGCATAAGTCATTTAATTCTCGTTTGCTTAAAATGCCTGAGCAGTACTTTAACATCCAAGCTGTTCTCACTCACCAGTTATTTAAACTTTAACAGTGATTAAAAAAATCTTTAGGTTGCAGTCAGTCAACACACATCATAGTGAACACTTCTGTTAAACTCAGGGTCTGAGAGTAACAACCTATCTCTCTTCCTGGTAGGGTTTTAAAGTCAAGAATCAGTGTATATTTAGGCACACAAGGATAAAAAAAAAAATTAAGGGAGAGCCTTTATAAGAGGAAACGCGGAAAAACAAAAACAACAAAACAAACAAGCTGAATGTCTTATTGACATTTCTTTTGTCGACTGTAGCAGAAAACAAGGACGGCCCCGCTGTGGAGATGCAACCACTCGAAACTGAGAGTGAACCAGAGAAGAAAAAACCCGTACAGAGAAAAGAGAAATCTATCCTGCAAGGGAAGCTCACCAGGCTGGCTGTGCACATCGGCCAAGCAGGTACAAACAGAGTTTGATAAATGATGGAGACTGAGAGTCAGACATGTCAACAGCATATGAGAGCATGGGCCCACCTCTCTGCTAAGAAATAGACCACACATCTATACATCATCATGCTTGTGAATATTTAAAACACACAAAAACCCCAAACTAAAAATTTTATAGAACTGAAACAGCCACAAAGTCTACATCTGATACACATGAGGGACAAATTGGGAGAGTGAGCGCGGTCCAGTCTTCCCTTGTTCTTGTGTTTGCTTCTTTCTCTAACAACTCAGGAAGCAACACAGACGCAGTGGACAGAATAAATCTAAATAATTAATTCAACCAGAAAAACAAGGTAAGACATAAAAAGGTTGCACACAAAAAAGACTAATATGGCCAAGAAGAAAAATAAACAGGAACAGCAGAGTCATAAGCAACACTAACTAGAGAACTGTCGAACCATGACTATGATGACAACAAGACAAGTAATTTTGTCTGATTTGTCTCCTACCTATGAGAAAACTCAAACCTAATACGCTATGCTGAAGTCTGCCTTAATTCCTGAAATTCATGTGGAGGACCGAGGAGAGTAAAGAGGCTCCAGGAGGAGCTGTAATCAAGGATGCACAGTTGGGATATACAAACCACAGCAGGATGAGGACTCTCTAAACAACTCATCCTTTTTGTCTCTTAAACTTTTTATTTAAGATGACAAAATGTTTTGCCCTTAGGAGGTGAACTCCTAACTGTTGGCGTGAAAACACAGTCACTGGTCAAAAAGACTAGCCGCTAACCAACCAACTGATCAAACACACGGATTCGACTTGCCTACTGTATCTGCAATAGCAAAGATATGACTGTATAGGACTCAGTAAGAAGGATTTTATAGCTTCTGTATAAGTTTGTTTTAAACCTTGTCCAGTGCAGATCACAGCAAACCCACAACCCCTTTTGTACCCTCAGTCAGGTTCACAGACGAATTTCCTACTCTTTCTCTGCCTTCAGGTCTGATCATGTCGGCTCTCACCGTCTTCATCCTCATCATTCGCTTCCTGATTGATACCTTCTGGATCCAGGTTGTTGTCTGGTCCTACGCTTGTGTGCCCATCTATGTGCAGTTCCTGGTCAACTTCTTCATCATTGGTGTGACGATGCTCGTGGTGGCTGTACCTGAAGGTCTCCCTCTGGCAGTCACCATCTCCCTAGCGTATTCAGTCAAGGTGTATTTGTATGTGGCATTACAGTCTGACAACGGGAACTCTTCAGTCTGTTAGACTAAATGTTTTATTTCACATGAAACTTACACGGCAGTGTAATGTTTGAAAGCTCCCAGATGAATGTTTTCACTATTTAGTATTTTTAAAACTGCATGAGTGTGTGTGGGTGTGCTTTTTACAGTTTTATTTATTGTGTTCCTGCTAAGCTGGAACTATGACCCCCACTAAAATAGTACTACTAAGACTATTTTGATGCTCGTTAAACAAAATTAGATCAACCATAATTTCTGCTCTGATGTTTTTGGTTAATGAAATAAAATCTTAAGACTTGGGTAACACCGCTCTCACTTAGATCAGAAAATGATGAAGGACAACAACTTGGTCCACCATCTGGACGCCTGTGAGACGATGGGCAGCGCCACCACCATCTGCTCCGATAAGACGGGCACACTAACTATGAACCGTATGACAGTGGTGCAAGCCTTCATTGCAAACAGACACTACAAAGCAGTGCCAGAGCCAGACCATATCCCTGCCAACATCCTGGACCTGCTGGTCCGGGGCATCGGGGTCAACTGTGCCTACACCTCTAAGATTATGGTGAGCTGTAAAAATAGCCATTCATTCAAAGACCTTGGTGAACATTTGTAGGGTTAGTTTGGAGAACTGCCAGAGCAGGTCAGAACTTATCTGATCACTGCCTCCTGGATCCACTGGTAAAGTAGAGCACAGACAGGTTCAGATATAAGAGCTAAAAAGCACCAGTAAATACCGCATTTTTCTCTCTGCTTTGCTCTGGACTTTCTTGCTGTAAGGCAACAAGGCAATTCAAATATATCGGTGACTAATTTGTCTGACATGAGTGGAAGCAGGATTATCAGGATATCTACTAATCAGTAGTTTGGTGGTTTAATCCCTTGCTGCTCTGGTCTGATGTCAAGGTATCGTTGGATGAGTAAGACGTGTTCTATAAAAGGTCTTTGAACTCAAACATCAAAAGTTGAACTCATCCTTCCTTGTTGTAGTTCTCCCTACATTGAACGCATCCCAAACATTAGGTCCACCGGAAATTCAGGTGTTAAAATTGTACCTTTTAGGAGACATTTTAGAGCTTCTAGTGGTCCTCACGTATCGCGTGTCTATCCAGGAATCACTGACAGCACAGTTTTTGAGTGGAGGCAGGTTGTCGCGGTACAAACGATGGTCCTGCCCTCAAAAAGCAGATGTTGGCTTTGCTATGGTAACTGCAGTAGATGTAAATGCATATTAGGAATTATTTATACTTTGTTACAACATTTTAAGCACATCAGAAGTTCTGAGAATAATGGCAGGTTCATAAGCTAACCTACATGTGATGGTGTACAGGGCATCGCAGGCACAGATGTAGCCAAAGAGGCATCTGACATCATCCTAACAGATGACAATTTCAGCAGCATAGTCAAGGCTGTTATGTGGGCCAGAAACGTCTACGATAGCATCTCTAAATTCTTGCAGTTCCAGCTCACCGTCAACGTGGTCGCTGTCATTGTGGCCTTCACTGGAGCCTGCATCACCCAGGTAAGAACCGCTTCTACTGTCTGTATGAAATTTAAATCACAGCTGCTGTACATTTAACCAGCTACATACTAAAGTGCAGTTTTCATGTAAACAGAAAGAAAGGTTTGGGGACCGCTGGCTAAGAGTACTAATCAGGTGGAACCAGATAATCTTCCACAGCACACGTATGTGCTGCAGCACAGTGGTTGGGAAACACTGCCATATGTAACGCATTACACAAACAAGTGTTACTGTTTGTATTTATCAAGTTCTCTCCTTATGGATTTAATAAAATACAAAAAATGGCAGTGGATTTTAACAGAGTAAAGTTCATTACCCACTCTGAATTTTGTACGGCTTGTTTATTCTAAATGACAAATTAATACAAATACTTTATGCCTATTGGCTGTCTTGTACTGCACTGTGGCTGTGTGGATAACAGTTTCCAAGCAGTAGAAGACAACGTTTCTGCCATTACTGCTGTCTGGCAATGAGTTCGATAGTAGATTCAAAGGATTTGCCAACAAAAGAAAACAAATTACATGATCATAAATTATATAGCCTATAAATTTCTCCATTTACACTGATATCGATCTAATGTTAAAATACATTAATGGGGTTAAAGAATATATCAATATAAGCAATATCATTAATGTAAAGTGGAAAACAGTGGCCAAATGACTCCAGTCTTTATCTTTTTCAAGACAGGCAAGATGACAGATGACTTATGATCAGTGTAACCTCTTAAATGTTGAAGAGAAAACCACACCCTCTTGGGCTTTGGGACCCTCCTGTGGGCACAGGTGAGATATGAAATTATGAAACTAAAATATAGCTTTTGTTGCGCTTTCCGGTGGTTTATTAGTCAACCAGGCAAGTCATAAAGAACACCGTGAACAGCAGATCAGAAAATAATACCTACCAAAATACTTGATTGAGGAAAATAAGAATAATGACATGGGTCTCTTTACAGCTGATCATCAAAAGACAACAAACCTTCAGGTGGTCGCAGTACACCTTCAAGCTAAGGATGTGTGGAGGTACACGATGTGTTGCTGTTGTCTGATAGCTGTAATTTTGTCCTTTGGTTTCAACTGTCCCCACTAAATGGCTGAAGTTTGCTTACAAGGGTGACGATAGTGACAGTGTGCTTGACCACGGAGACCTCGATCCAAAGACAGGCAAGATGCTCTGGTACTACGGCATCAGACATGTCAGGGTGCAGGTTTACAGTAGTTTCAGACTTCAAGATGAATCTGTGTGCGATCGTGTTTTTCAAATATAATTCCCTCAACAACCTCATTAAGAATACTTTACAAAGCTTTAAGTTTCTACACTGGTGCAAGTTGCCTTTTGGACAGGGATTATTATCCAGAGTGAGGATGTCTTAAATATTACATACGGTCCAAACCTTAGCCTCAGATTTTAGGTGAGTGATGGGGGCCTTTAAGTTTGGGCTTTTTTCGGTCCACAGTCAGAACTGAAAAGGTGACTTTTATGTCCTCACAGGGCAATTTTCTTTTAGACAGCATCAAATATAGTGAAGATCTAATGGTCCTGCAGCATCATCATTGATCATTATGGAAAATATTCAAGATCATTAAAAAAACAAAAACAGAAACAAAAACTTGATATGGTACAATTAACTGCAATGTCTCTATTGAATGTCTGAATCTACACCGTTGAAAGTAAGACCTAGGGGCATGACGGTCTATCTGAGTTAACAGTCTCTCTCTCTCTCTCAGATATGTGTGATGAAGGCCTTCAGGGACAGCCTGTCAGTCTGTGAAAGTAGGAAGACATTCAAAACTCAGAGCACCATCCAAAACTTGATGCACTGTCCCAAAGACTTCATATGCCAGATCCCTGTCAGCCATGAAAACGGGGGCAGGAACAGCCCCTCCACAAAATGAAATTTGTTGGGTGTGCATGCAGGCAATAAGGTGGCCATACATACTACTGAGCCATACAAAAATGGATCAGCCTAAGAGAATCCAGTTTTGAAATTGTTGATGAACAGTGTTGCGCCAATTTGTTCTGAACACGTTACATGCACGTCAATAAAGATTTTCATTTTGTTCATCCAGATCTGAAGCGTGATTAAAGTGCTCTCTTAATAATATCACAGGATTCTGTGTTCAAACTCAGTTCCTCTAATGGTTTCTTAAGGAAGCACCCTCAAGTAACCATTACAGGCACAGTTGTTCCTATTGTGGTATCATTTTTCATCCTTTGAGGTTTTTAACAAAACCACTAATAAAACTTTCTTTGTTAATTAAAAGCTTTTTTGCCAGGTTTAGTTTCTTTTAATCTTATGGGAGTTCAGTTCACAGCTGATTTAAAAGACTTGAGCACTGTGTGACATGGTAAACTGCCAATGTCTACTGGGGTACTCGAAATACTAATAAAAAAAAAAACCCACAGTTGGTTTTGGACACAGACATATCAGCAAGAACAATGCACATTTCCAGAGGCCCACTGTCAAGCAGAATCAATCCTGCTTCCAGAGACAATAGCCAACTACAGCCACAAGAGACAGTATACATCATGGACATAGCTTCTGTGTGAGAAAAATTAAGTTAGCTGTGGTTTTCAAAACACTTCTAAGAAGACTTCTAAGAAAAGAAAAGGTAAAAGGTAGATGAAAAACTTCATTTAACAATAGAAATTGTCATCTCAAGGCTTCAAGATGAGATTTTAGAAACCAGTGGGTGATCTCATGGCAGCTTTCGCCATCTTTTACAGTCTACGCTTATAGGAAGGCAGTTCGGTGTGCTTTAAAACACCCACATCACATGACCACTGAGGTTTTGCTACGCTTCACCCCAAGTGCAAGCAGTGGTTTACCTGCTGCTTCTTAGCAGGCGAAGAGCCAGCATTTCCAGTTTGGCTGGACCAGTGGAACTTTTATTTTTGGATTCATGTTTTTGATACTATCACTTGTTATTTGTTACAAACAAGAACAGGCTTTGTATAAAACAAAAACCCAGTGTCTCAGTATTATTTTGCTGTGGATTGTGAAGACCAGTGTAGGCTGTCCATCCGATTTAACACAAAGATCCAAAGTTTAATTAAATAAATACCATTTTATTCAAAGACTATTATAGGCATGAGAGAAAGAAAGACTGTGGGGTGAGTCCATTGACTCATACCAGCAGAGCGAGAGGCACGGTGCTTTAGATTAATTAAATTATGTCAGGACAAACTATGTGCTTTCAAAGAGAAAAATAAACCAGGCAGCTCTGATCTATTCGCTTTTTTCTGCTTTCAACAGAAAATGCTGTTGACTGCATTAAGTGACTTCATCCTCACACTAACTTGTTAAAAGCCTAAATAAAAATGCAAGAAAAAACATCTGTTAATTACAGGTGACCCATTTGTTAACGATTCTCACGATAAATGAGGTTCTCCCTCTTTTTTCTTATACTTCTACTGACATTTCTGGTGTAAATGTCTCATGAACAGCAGGAGAAAGGCACAGGTGTCCACTATAATCAAATGTGTCATTCCCTGTGTCACAACATATGGCATCCACAGCAGTATGTTGCAAATAAAGTTAAGGAAAGTTTCTTCATCTTTCCACGAGCAACCTCTGAACCATGCGTTTGCTCACATTTAAAATGGTATTGATCAATGTGAAACAGACTTTGGTGACTGGTCAGAATCAGCCTGTGCAACACTTCTGTGTTGTTATTGCAGCGTTATCGCCCTGATACCGACACTTCTAGCTCATAAACGCAGCTTATATTAGGGAGAGCAGTGTGTCATGATTTCTGAAATGACTCCTCATCAGTTTGCACATTTAAAACACATTTTAATGATTACGAAATGACTGTGCTTTTCATGTATTTTTAAAGTGTTGTTGTTGTCTGTGATGTATTCTAAATGATGATGCCTGTGGCTTTTTTGCTTACCTATTTGCTGCTATGCTCCTTCCTGGTTGAACTGAAGAGGATGCAGAGGGTGGAGCTAGGTAAAAAACTCCTGACTAAACAGGTGGACCAAACCATCTACTGACAGCAGGAGGGGGAATGTTTTCTGTATTGTGGTTTCCCTGCCTATGTGTTTATAATGGTCTGCTCTGAGTTATTCTTGTTGTGTGGGTCAGTTTATTAAGTTTTCCATCTCCCATCTGTTGAGCAGTATTTCTTAATATTTCTTGGCATGTTTTATTGTCCTACTTACCTCTTAAAATGTCTTGTTTTCATTCCTTTTTTTGATATAAATGTTGGTACAGTCAAAGCCACTTTTTGAACAGTGCACCTGTGTCTGTGTTTTCTTACCGCCTCCAGTTTTTCATCTTCTCTCAGGCAATTACTGAAATGGATGCATTTATATGCACATGTACAAGGTGACCTAAATTCAACATAAAATACACGTTATTACGGAAACACGAATTACGGCTGTTTTTTTTTAAAATTTCATTACTGCTAAGTGCGATGCCTTACACTGGAGCATGCATTGCTCTCTGTGCGTCTACTAAAGTTTATGACTGTGGAGTCAGTTGTGCATGCCTGCTGTTGTAAACCACGGTTGTGTGTGGAGTGAGTGTGCCGTGAGATATCTTTCCTCCATTTGTTTTTGCTTGTGAGTCTCCACTAATTAAATGGCTGACTGAAATGGGCTTGACCCATAAAGAACCAGGAGGGCCACACTGCCTTATTGCTTCTGCAGCAGCCACCGTAATTTAACACGTAACCCAACACACACACACACATGCAGACACACATCTACTGTACACAAAGCAGTATTTTACGAGAATAGCCCACAGGAAAGTGTGGAAAATGTCATCATGACCTACAGATGCTTTGCTTTTCATGCATGAGCGAGATACACCCTTCATCTTCGATGGAGTGCT
The DNA here is from genome assembly GCF_041146795.1 of Maylandia zebra. Lineage (NCBI taxonomy): Eukaryota > Metazoa > Chordata > Actinopteri > Cichliformes > Cichlidae > Maylandia > Maylandia zebra. The sequence continues at coordinate 12,569,255 of NC_135185.1, forward strand.
TGGGAAATGTCGGGCTCTAGAGGAAAAATAAATTAGAGAAAAACACAAGAAAGGGCGGATGAATGAAGATCAAAGGTGTTTTTTAAACTGGGAAAAATCACTGAAAATTTCCATCAATATTTAAGCACGGCTTATTGGCTGTCTGGCAGTGAGAAGATAGAGTGAGGAGCGAGCGAGACAGAATAGTACCGAGATTCTCTAAATGTAGTTTCAATCTTTTTATAATACGCTGAATATTTTATCACAGCTGTAGCAATTAAGCTGCTATAATTTTCCTTCTGCTGCAATTCAGGGTCCTCTTTTCTTTTCTTTTCTTCTCTTCTCTTCGTCAAAGAGGTAAACTCAATATTTAGAGGTAGGTCTTTCCTCCAACTTCTTAGGGAATGCAGTCCAACCCTTCATTCACCTTGAACTCACCGTGCTCTTACAGATTGCAGGCATGTACGCACTAGGGCTCGATGTGGCTGTCTGTCAAAAGAAAATTACATTAAAATTTCATTTATAACGTGTTAGGAGGCGGTACAACATGACCCCAAACTGCTCAGACTCAAAGAGAGGAACCGTCGGTGCCTAAAACAGAGCTACAGAAATGGCCCAGGGGGATGGATTCCCCAGAAATTTCTGTGCCAATGCTCCAAATCAGGTTACATAATTGCTGCATGGAGAGAAGATTTTAGCCACAGAAGCTGAGCCTTTTGTGCTCTTCAGATTTACAGCCAGCTGTGTCTGTTTTCTATGTAAACTCCAACCCATTCTTCTCTTGATTCAAGTGATCTCAAGAGATAAATCAATAATCATTGACCATATATGCAGTTAGGTTTCATTTCCCTGGTGTCTTTTCTCCTCTCCATCTTTTTCTTTCCTAAAATAGGCAGCGGAAGGACATCAAAGCCCCTCTCACAGGAGAAACCAGTGAGCAGCTACTTTAACAGTCACTTCCTTCTCACTTGCAGACAGTCCTGGAAATTGAGTCGAGGTTCAGTGTGTGAAAGTGCAGAGGTGGCTGCGAGAGAACAACACATTGATTTCATCTAAAAGGCTGTGTTGTCTGGGTGCAGGTAATGTGTCTGAGTGCTGGCTGGGAGAGAAGGACTCAGGAGAGGGCTCACAACTGCTTGGTTATGTTGTCTAATGAAAGCTTCATTTTCTCTGATTTTGGATGAGGCTCACTTCATCCATCACCCGGAGCACATCACAGAGAGGTGGTGGGAAAAGAGCGGAGCCTCTGGGACTCTCTCCATCTCATCCTTATCTCTGAAAATGAGAAAGTAGTAATAGGACATAGGTGGGCATTACCACAGAAAGCAGTATTTACTGCTTTTAGTAGGATGGGGGAAAAAAATTGCAATGACCCTGATTTGGCCCTGCTGGAGCAAGATATGGTGTGTTTAAGGGATCAGAAGTGGTTTAATAAAAGGTCAGAATCCACACATCGAACTGAAACTGTTTTTAGAATCCAGTCAGAATAATGTGGACACAAACAGTTGGATCTGAATGTGTGTAATCTACAATACTGTAAACAAGGCTCGATCCACACCTTATGGAGTGTGAGGAAACTCAGATGATCCATCTACTGTTCGCTGAAGACTCATCTGAAATGTTCTCAATGGAAGGATGACTGTCAATAAGCTGTCGTAAAAAAGGGAATAACAAAGGGAAATGTGAGAATTTGCTGAGCTTTGCCAAATTACATGAGAACTGATTTTCCAAACACACTGTCAATACATTACAAGCAAACCTGGATAAAAAAAAGCACACAACAAAACACAATCAGTCATAGATCAGCTCATATCGGATCAATTTGACAGGGAACAAAGCAAAAAGCAGAAAAATCCCAAGAAGAGCTTTGAATATCTTTTAGGGAGTCTGGAGAACTATTCCTAAAGACGACTTTACAAGAAAGTGCCCAACAGAGTTCAGGCTGTGTTGAACAATAAAGGTCATACCAAATATTGACTTTCAAGCTTGTTACAACCGCAAAACCTCCGTTGTTGCCTTATTTCCTGTTTTTCCATGTGCACATTTCAATGAATAGCTCCACCTATTTCCCATTTTCCTAGAAAATATAAAGAATTGAGAGTTGGCTCAAGGCTTTTTGCACAGTATTGCATTTGTGAAGATATGACTCAAATTGAATTTTGTGCTATAGTATCTTTCAGTGATAAAGAATCCTTACAAAGCTTCACGGATCCAGACCTGGATTGAATTCAAAGGTTAATTACTTCTAAGCTGAAGTAAGCCCCACTTCTGGCAACATATTCAAATGAAACCAAACTCAATTGAAAGCAAAACTACAAAATCAAAAAAACGAATGAAAATAATGCAACAAAATAAAAACTAAAGTGGAAGAAAAACACAACGCTATAATAACTCTGGGAAAGACAGAAACAGAGCAAAGTAGTAGAAGTTGCAGATGCTTGAGGGAATATGGTGGATCCACTGCTTCACTAATGAACCCTGACTTAGCTGACCTCTCAGTGCTCCGGAGAGCATTAGAAACCACACAAACACACAGTGCAGCCAATTATACCCAAACCACTACCAACGCACACAAGACTACAAGGGAGAGTGGGACAAAACCGCTGATGAGTGTGTGTGCTATAAGAAGGGATGGTATTGTGATGAGTCAGAGGATAAATAAAGCTTAATGTGAACATGTAAATAAACACAGACAGTATTTAAAGCTCTGCAGTGCTCTCAGTCTATTAAGCTAACTAAAACCTTACCATTTACTCTCTTTGCTCCCATCAAGAGGTTGTAGACAGCGCTTTTTAGAAACAAAACACAACTCTTTGTTAAACTGCACAATGCATATCCTGTGCTAAACAGCAGATATGAACAAAATGAGGCTTAAATAATGAAATCCAATTTGAAATTACAAAAAATGTTGACAATGTTTTAACAGTTTACTAATGCAACAGATTCTGTATAAAACACTGATGTTACATCCTGGTCTGAAAAGTGAAGTGATTCTTTCTAATGGCCAGCAGGGGGCAATTCTGTATAGAACATGGGCATAGCCAGCATGACGTAGGACAGCTGAGACAGTTTAATGACTTGAAGATGTGGATGAGCAGAAGTTCCAGCTTCCTGCGTCCAGATACCTGTTGATCGTTGAGCCACAGCCCTAACTCATTTATCATTGGTGATACTGTAGATGTAGATGAGTGGTTAAAAAATTCACCCCCCTCAAAGTTTTTACGAACATGTAAACCATCCACAGATGTTAAAACCACTTTTGTACCAACCTGTAAATATGTTTTTAATGCTGTAAATGTGGCCAGTTAACATGGGAGTCTATGGGAAATGATCTGCTTGTGGAACTAGCCTCAGGTGGCCAGTCAAGGAACTGCAGGTTTGGGTTTGATAGAAGTGCTTTGTTTGTAAAAGAACGGTAATGTAAGGGGAAATTGCCCTTGGCTCCTTTGAGTTATGACCATGAGTTCATGGTCTTGAGTACAGCATGAGGTTGGGTAGCATAGACATGTGGTGACTAGCAATGCCACCTCACAGCAAGAAGGCCCTGGGTATGAGTCCACCAGCTGGAGCCTTGTAGAGTTTGCATTTTCTCCCTGTGGCTGTGTGGGTCGTCTCCAGGTACTTGGGGTTAAAACTGTCCAAATCCATGCATGTTAAGTTAATTGGTGATTCTAAACTGTCCATACGTGAAATGTTAGTTTGAATGGTTGTCTGTCTCTCAGCATTAGCCCTGTAACAGGCTGGTGACCTGCCAAGGAAGTACCTCACCTCTCAGCCCGTGACAGTTCTGTGATCCTGTGGTGATCCTGAATTGGATAAGCAGAAGAAAATGGATTACATACATCATGAACATGAAGTTCATTTTGTAAACTGTGGTCCTGATAGGAATTAAAATGATGTTAAGCTTTAGGGTAACTGACAAGTTGCTAACTTCTGAGCATGCAAGGCATTTTCCCATTTTTGTTTCCAGATTAAATATTTGGAAACATCGGTTGCGAGGGACATTCAAAGTCATCTCACTGATCACAGGAGGTTAGTGGCGGGGAGGACCCTGTGGAATAAATGGAAGTGACCAGGCTATCTGTACAGGGTCTCCGGTCATATCAACTTCATAGTATGATGTAAGCTATTGGAGTGATCTAACAATTCATTGAACCTCCTACAGGTGGACCAAAATAAATTCCAATGTTTGCGCTGAATTTGTTGCTCTCAGCTTGACAGAAAAGACAAATGTGTAAGTTTAGCTTCAGGGAAGCAACAGAGGTCTCGACACGGCCACCTTACATGACGTATTATAAGTTCAACAGTTTTAATGACTTTCAGTGCCTGCGAAGAACTCCAAAGCATTCATTTCTCGTTTGTATTCTTTCCATTAAAATGTGAAACAGAAACGGTGTGACGTTTTTTTTTCTTCCCATGGTTTTGTTTTCTCCTTTGGGTTTTTGAAAATGTAGCAGTATAGATATTAAGGTCTCCTTCACCTCCTCCTCCTCCGCACTCCCCGGGGATCCCTTCACACCCGCCGTCTCCCATGGATACCTCAACTCTTCCTCTCATCACCGTGGAGACCCAGCAAGGCGTTCACTCCCCGAAGACATTGGTCCAGTGAGCGAATCCACCAACAACACTCTGTTATCACTTTGCCTAATAGAGTAATTTAGCTGCTTCACATTCCTTTGAACGCCTAATATGTCCCTGCACTGACAAAAGCCTTGAATGGCTCCCAGGTTCAGTGTTTTTAGTCACACCTTATTAGTGCCTTATATCATTATTGAGCATGGGTTTGCAGTGTTACCGACCTCCTAATTAGCATCCCATTTGAAATCTCCCCACTATTACTGGTAACTTAAAAGAGGCAGGTTGTATTGTTTGATCATATATTCAGCTTTGATACTTGTTTCTGTTATATTTGCAGCAACCAAACTGTTCAATGTTACAAGAAAAAGGACACCTTTCTCTGAGGCTTGCTGGGATTTGTTGCCTCCTTTGCTGAAACAGAACTTAGAGGTTTCTTTCTCATCCTGGTAGGCAGTGCTGCCTGCAAAAGACTTGTTCAATTAACCCACTCACCTGTGGGACATTCTGTTGTGTCTGATTTTCCATTGGTTTTCTCACCTCCACCCACTACCGCCTTATAAATCTGTAGCATCACCGTGGGCTTCATATTTATTGGAAACGTATGTAATGTACAAATAAAAAGTGGGTTTTCCTGCATGCTAGCTGCTCTAAATAAACCCTGAAATGATTAAGTCCTGTTTTAACAGTTCGTTTAGCAAAGACACAAGGTCACGGTTGTACTACAAAATCCTTGTATTTCTCCTTAAGCCTCAGTAATCTTCTACTGAGGAATATTTAACCCCACAAAACTTCAACATTTTGTATGGGCTACTCATGTCTACACATACAAGCAATTTTCTCCTGGAACACTTTGCTCATAAGCTCGAGAGCTCTTCCCCCAAGTGCTGCTGTCCTTCTTCTCTCGCTCTCACACAAACAGAGCTGAAGATGTCACAGTTCTCTGCACTGGAGCTGCCTGCGTGTACAACAACGTACGCTGAAGTGTCTAGACCTTGCCCTCCCCGTCCACCTCCTCCAGCTCTTCTGGTGGGACCCTGAGGTGTTCCCAAGCAAGCAGAGAGACACCAGCATGTCCCGAGTCTGCCCTGAGGTCTGCTCCCAGTTGGTCATGCCTGAAACCCCTCACTTTAGAATCACCATGAATCACCACCTTACTGTCGTGGGTGTTTGTGTGCTCTAGTGAACCTGGGGTATGTTGTCTGGGGTAAATGCCCCTCATAGGGTCTCTAAAGGAAAACTGGTGAAGTTCCTGCTGCAAATTTTTAATTATGGACTCAACTTTTAAATGTTTTAGCTTTTTCTGATTTGCTCTCTTATAAACAGACTGTTTGAACAGCATGTGGGTGGGGCTTCAATGACCACATTAAGGCTATATTCTGTATAACTATACAAATATCCAAGAGAAATACTTTGAAGCCTGAGCTTGTGGCTCGTGTGGATTAGGTCCCCTTAAACATCAGAAATAGCTACTATGTTATATAAATAAAATGGTTTTAAAGTGGATTCTGATGTTTTATAGCTCCAATCAATAATCGCAGAGGAAAAATCCTTCCCTTCAAGTTTGTGTTCAGTGCAGTCCGTCTGCCATGCCTAGTTTCATGAATTTCATGAAACATGGTGGAAAAATGAAGCATGGTCAAAGGCAGAACCCCTTGAAATTGTCATGGGTCACTGGCTTAAAAATTCAAAGACTAGGCATTAACCTTGGTGGAGGACTGCATTTTTCATTTCATGATTTCACGCCAGTTTGAGTACCGTTCATTCGGTTCACATTGAAACAGTTACACTGCATCCCATCTACATATTGTATTTTTCTATAGATGTAACCATGTTGAGGACAAAAATATGCTGGAAATCATTTTATCCTATCTTTGGGGTGGCAAAGGGATTATCATATTTCCCAGTTCATCAAATCGCTCATTCCTTAATAATGACACGAGTAATCCCTCTGTATCTACTTTGGACAAACAAAGTCAGAAATCTTGCTGTTAATGTCTGCTTTCCATGCACTCTGATATAAATGACACTTTTCCGAAGCTGCCATGATGACCTCATACGTTACACTCCACCCAGGTGCCCAGAGTGTGACTGTGATATGAGCCGCAGCAGCTGAAGTGTATTCAAAGCTTGGGGCCCATTTGCTGGTGTCTGATCTGAGCACATGCCTGTTTATCATGAAAACATTAATGCAGAGAAATGTTTTTCTGTATTGTAATGGATTACGTAAGACACTTTCCTTTTAACAGTTGCAGTACAGGCATCCATGATTTATAGTTTAAGGCTTCTGCAAGCACATATGGAGCACGACAGAGAATTACTGAACCATAACAACAGAAGATGAGAGCAGAGCTCACTGTTTCTTTTTCTGGCCGGCTGGCACGAGGCCACTGCAAGACACACACGGCTGCACTAACTCGCCACCTAATATTACAATGGCTCAGCTCCTCTGTCTTATGCAAGTCGTTTATGAGTCAATCTGTAATTTACATTATAGATATCAACAATGTCCTTTTCACCAGCTGTAATTACGTTCTGCCCAGTCGCAGATTGTATTCAGGATATTTATAATAACATCATTTTGACTATTTAAATATCTATATATATCTGTAATCTAGTTTTGACCAGTCAAAACAGTTTGCATAATCAGATAAAATCAGATAAACAACATCTTGATTGGTTTTTAATTATTTCTCATGAATATCATAATTGATACTAGCTTAGCACAGCATGTGTCAGTTTGACCCAGTATTTGAGTTGTTATGTTTTGGTTTATTTTTGAATGATGGATTGTTCTTTATGTTTCTCTGGTGCTTTGTTGGGTTTTATGATGAATCTGTGTTTCAGTTATTTTGGTGTGTTTTTGCATTATGGATTGTTTTCTTATTCTCTTGTAGTGCTTGTGGTGGTGGTGATGATGATGATGAGTTTCATCTTTCTGTTTATCCGTGTTTAAGGATTTGTTGTTTCATGAATTGTTTGAGTTGCATGTGTTATAGTCTGTCTGCCTCTCTGTCTGCGTCTTTGTTTAGTGGGTTCTTGTTTCCTGTTTTATTGTGAAGGTCTGTGTCTCATGTGAGTGTGTTCAGTCCTACTGCTCCCCTGTCTCGTTAGTCCAATTTCTCCCAGCTGTGTCTCCCTCCTGTTGCCCATTCCCTGATTACCACCCTGTGTATATTAGCCCTGTGTTTTCCTGTGCTCGGTGTCGCGTCGTGCCTTCGGATTATGCCTGTGTGTTTTCGTGTTCAGTGTTTTCGTGTTCAGTACCATTGCTCAGTTTATGTTTGTTTTCTGCCAGCAAATAAAGCTGAGGTTATTTGAGTTACAATTCAGTGTTCGAGTCCTGTGTTTGGATCCTCCTCTCCGCACACAGACCCTGACACAATTGAAGGAATGAGTCCTAAAATCCATAAAGTTCTGGTGCATCTGTTAGTGCATCTCAAAAACATAAAATATGATGAAGAATTGTTTTTTAAAAAAATATAATTCAAAAGGGAAACATTTGTATATTCTGTATTTACTCTACACTCAAAAACTATTTACATCTAAGTAATTTGATGTCAATTTTCCCTGTAATTTTATTACAAAAGTACAATGTAAAACTTGATATTTAATAGAATTTGATCAGTTTCTTTCCAGCATTTCCTTGAATAATGAATAATTTAATAAATAAACCTTTAATTTTTTTTCCAGTTGCATTTTAAAATGATTGCTTCCTGTTTTTAAGGGCGAACAGTTGGTTTGTTTTTTTTAGTGTATGTGAAGTGAAAATTTTCAAGCCTTTGTTTTACTTTAATTGTGATTATGATAGTTCATGAAAACAAGAAATTCAGTATATTAAATTATTAGAGTATTTAAGATCACTCAAAAAAAGATGCACTTCTAAAAACAGATTACTTATATACTCAGTAGTTTGTTGGGGCTTGTTTGACATGAATCACTGCATCAATGCGGCACAGAGGTGTTACTGATGGAGGCCTTCAGCTCATCTGTATTTTGGGGTGGATGTTTATTATCTGCAATGTTCAGGTTGGAGGAGTTGGTTGGCCAACTGAGCACAGTAATAACGAGGTAATCGCCTCTGTCAGTGCGCCCCAGGGTGGCTGTGGCTACACTGTAGCTTGCCATCACCAGTGTGTGAATGTGTGTGTGAATGGGTGGATGACTGGATATGTAAAGCGCTTTGGGGTCCTTAGGGACTAGTAAAGTGCTATATAAATACAGGCCATTTACCATTTACCATAAATGGACTGGGCCTTATATAGCGCTTTTCTGCTTAAGCACTCGTGCTTTAAACATCATTCACCCGTTCATACATACATTCATAGAAGCACTTTTTTATGTCTAAGTGCTTTGTATATCACAGTCTCACATTCACACTCCACTGAACACATCAAGAGCAACTCAAAGTTTAGTATCATGCTCAAACCCATTCTGCATGCCGAGGATTAATAGCGGACCTGCTCTACATCCTGAGCCGCAGTCACCCTGACATCTGGTAGAAGTTTGGAGCTGTTGATCAACGCCTGCTGCAGGGGTGCCTAAAAAGAAAGAATCCCGATAAGATCAGATGCCCAGTATACTTCTGTCTTTGCTGAAACCACTGCTCACACTGCACTATAGAGCTGATACCAAGAGGAACACATGTGAGTAATCCAGTTATCGACAGGATCCCCTCTTTTGTGCGCAGACGGCTCCATAGCCCAATTTCACCTCAAAATATTGAGAAAAAGCTCATCATCAAGGAATTTGGGGTGAAGGAGAGCTTAGTTTTTGACTTCTTCTCCGCGTGGGAACCTACAAAAATGTTACAACTGAGTTTGTTTTGCTTTGTGAATACGATGTAATGTTGAACATTAATACACAGATGTAACAGAAATGTTCCAATTGGTGAAAATGCAAAAACAAATTTCCATAAGCTGCTATCGAAAACATTCAGACTATTTAAAGCTCATTTAAGATGTCTCAGATAGGCAATGCAATCTTGAACTGGGGTGAATAAAGATACTGTGAATTGGAATTTTGAGCAGTGAGGAAATAATTATATCTGGAAGTGGAATTGAAACAAGGCACAACTCACATTGCCGATATCTCCAACATAACTGTGGACATCTGTAATCAGGAATGCCATGCATGCCTGTTGTCGGAAGAATGCTTTTACGAATATATGAAATTGAATTTTTGACTAGATATCTGTGATACATGAAATGTTAAACAGGCTTTGAATACATTAATCTTTTGACAATCTACAAACCCTCTCTTGATTCCCTCAGCTCCTGCCCTGCTGTTTTCAACCTTAAATAAAAATGCTTCCATTAAACTGTGATTCAATTTACCCTCCAAAATCTGCTCTTTGTTGTCTTTCAGTGAATGTGAAGAGCTGGTGCAGGGAAGGCGTAAAAGCCCTCTCTTTAACGGGCTCATAAAAACAGAGCTACAGTGTAGTGGGCTGGTTACATTACGAGAGCGTGAGGAGGATTTTTATGAGGCGCGAGCGGCCCCGTGTAAAGCTGGGGAACATACAGATCAATGCCAAGAGCCACTGCAGACACTGAAAGCAGCTCACGCCAAGGGAGCTGAATCTGTTTAATCCCCAAAGAGATATCTGTGCTGCGCTTCAGAGCCACAGAAACTTTAATAAACGTATACACTGCTTTGACCAAAAGCTGTGCAGGCTAGAAAATCTCCTACTGCCTACAAGTAATGTGATCTAACACAACAGCTGTGCAATACATCTGTCCTTCTGCTGTATGAGAGTACAGTTTTAAACTCATTTTACATTTTGGGAAATAAGCTTATTCACTCTGTTGCTGTCTAAATATAAACACACAGATCTGATCTGCCTGCCAGCTTCTGTAAAGCTCACCGTGTGACACATTAAACTTGTATAAAAGTGGAAAAGTTGTGTACAGGGGGCCTTATTTATCTTCTTCCCATAACTATAAGACTCTTCTTTTAGTGTCATACAGTTATAAATAATTTTATCTACGCTCATTCATATGAATCGTTTCTACTTTGGGGACTGCAAATCTTTTTAAGCCTGTAACCCCAAACTGTCGAAAACAGACTCATTACACAAAGACAGGAATCTGGGGTAATGGGTAACTGAGCTAATATCCCAAGCAGTACTTCCAGACTCATATTTCAATATGTTGGATGTTCTTAGTCAACACCTGCCCTTTGTAACAACCACCTGTGGTCACGGACTACATGTGTTGATGTCTGGAAAACCATACAGCAGATGGGCATCAACCTGCATCCAGAGAACTCAAATGCACAATTTCAGAGACAAGGTGCAAATTCAGAAATCCAAAGTGTGTTTGCAGCAAAAGATTTCAGTGAACTGCTCATCAGGCAGCAGAGTTAAAGGTCAGGGTCATGCGCACAGGAAGGGAAAAGATGCTGGAACGTTCGATTTGTGATACAAAAATGCTCCGGCACTAAATACACACAGTAGTAGGACGATTTCTTAGCTGCACAGGATCACATGTTTCTGGTTCATTGTGTTTTTGTGCATTTTTGGTCTTCTGGTGTAAAAGAAGAAGAAAAAGAATCAAGGCAGCTTCATCTTACACACAATCTCTCTGAGACCTATCTTAGATTACAGTAACTGTGGCAAACTCATCCCTGAGGGGCGAAGGGACGCTCATGGCTAGCTCTGGTACTGGCCATCTTTGATGACTTGCTATGCTATTAGATCCAGTATAAATGTTTTCATGGTGAGACCCCTTAAGCAAGAAACGACACTGATGGGAAACAAAAAAAGAGCAGGAAGTGGAGGATCTGAAATAATAACCAAGAAGTAGAAGAAATTATAGAAAGGGAGCAAAATACATCCTCATTCATTATTGATGAAATCCACTGGGTGTGTAGAAAAACTGTTGACTCCTATAAAACCATGCAATATTATTCATTCGTATGGATGCAGTTCTCCTTTCGGTCATTTATATGGTTTGTCTGTGAGCTGTGACGTGGCTCTGCAGCTTCAGTCTCGCAGCACGTAGTCTGGAAGAGTAAGACCATTGGAAGTCAGTGATTGTGATTGTGTGGCTGCCTGTGCTGCACTGTGGTGTGTTTGGCACAGGTTCGTCTCACAGTGGGTGGTAGCTTGTTGAACTGCAGTTCCCAGCATGGTCTATCCCTGGGATACTTCTCTAACTGCTTTGGATGGATAATGCACCAGTGGACGTCGGCATTGACCGAGTCTTTGGAGCGTTTCTTTAGCCAGCCCTGGTGTCTTTTGCTGTGCACAAGCTGTCCATACAGAAGACGTCTGGCTATAAAAGCCTCCACCATGCAGATGACATCGCTGTCAATCAAAGCTGGACTTGTCTCCTTTACACATGCAGACATCTAAAAAACACATGTTAATTAGTGAGTGGAGATGATTTGGAAAAAGTCTTTATGGTAACATGTCCAACCCTGTGTTAGTGTACACAAAATACTGTAGTGGAAAAAAAAGAAGAAAGAAAGAAAAGAGGGAAAAAAATTAAATAAATAAATAAAATGCAAAATCTGTTGTCTCTTTTATTTGGTAATTTTCCCCAAATTTAATTTCCCCAAGGAATTAATTATACCTTGTAACATTTTCCCATTTCTTTTTTCTTTCATAATCGTTTTGTAAAACTACAAAGGTTTTATAGCACGACCCATGCGGTCTAGCGTGAGGTTTATGCCACAGCTGCTCTAAATAAATTTCCAAGATGATTTTTTCTGTTTCTGTAATTGTTAATCCATCAATATGTTTATGTTTTTTAAAAATTAAAATTAGATTTTTAATGCTAAAATATCATTTTGTTGTCCATAAATATTCAAATGTACTGCTTTACAGAAAAACAGAAAAAATTAAAGCACATTGTTTTTTTTTCTTGATAAAGACGTGGTTGAATGTTATGCCTGATTCATTTCTGACTACTCAGAGATGTCCAGTGTGCCGGCCCAAATGTGGGTATAAAAACACATATCCAGCTTGTTATTTGCCTTACAAATAAACACACACGCGCACACACACACACAAGCACGCACGCAAACACACACGCACACACACATGTGTGTATATATATATATATATGTTAGTTTTTAACAACTTTCTGACAGATGTCGTGATGAATTTGTGAAACACTTTATTTTGTTCTCATAGGTATGTTGACAACTTCCTTCTACACACACTGCAGGTTAAACGGTCTCTAGGGACGCCCCGTGGCTTTGCTGCACCACTGGGTGTTTTTCAGGCATTTAACTCTCCCACAGAGACATACTTGATTTGGAAGCTTCCTCTCTCTCGCTCTCCATGCACTTCTCTGTCATCCTACCAATTAACGCAGTAAGAAATGAGAATTATCCATGCTGTAATCAAATACTTGATTGTTGCTTGAATGTAAAGTACACAGAAAAGGATGTAACTCTGCAGGGTTGATGCTGATGCTTGATCTGCTCACAGTACCACATGCTGCTCATACTGTCTTGGATTGGAGAGCCACAGCTCCCCCTGGCAGTAACTGTGGATAATACAGGGGAGACATTTCACAGGAGCCTTGTGTTTTATTGCACTACAAAAGCCTGGAATGAGTGTGCATGTAAACCGGGCATGCACATGCGCAAAACACATGCACAAAAAACGCACACAAGCTACGGCTGCTCCAGTAAAATATCTCCACCTCCCTCTGGTCCTTCTTCCTTGAGGTCAATGAAACTGTGTGTAATGTTTGCTCAGCCAAAACGCACCATAAAATAGATGATCCTGAAGTCTGGAAGGGTTCTGCAAAGTCATGGGGACATTGCTGAGCCAGGGCGAGAGTGCTGATGGAAGCACAAGATTGTACACAGATGAATATTCCACTGAGGCTGAGAAATATCATTAATCAGTAACTTACCTTTTCTGTCAGGCTGTGTTCAGACAGTCCCAGACAGACTCAGGCTAAGGTCAGGGAGTGATGACTGATACAGAGCGTTTTACATCCTCTGTCCTTGTCTGTCCGTTTTATTTGGTGTAATTTTAAGGATCTTTTAAGGGTTTCTGAGATGAGTTCCATTTTGGCCGCTGAAGGTCAAGAGTAATGTGGATTTGTTGTTTGGCAGCACCCGGAGCTGTGATCACGATGTCCTCAATAGCTCTGGGCCTTTGTAATGTAGCACAAAAGATGCTTAAAAAATAAAAAGGAAGGACAAAGTTAACACAATCATGAGCCCCCCTCGAGCTCTTCCTGTCCTCCTCCTCGTCTCTTTTATTCGCAGAATAAACTGGCAGCAGCATTAAATTACTTCTCAGAGAGCGAGAGCAGGAGGCGAGGTATGTGAGATGGGAAAGGAGAATAAGGGGCTTCCTCTGTTTTCCCCAAAGTTAAGGATTTTTAGGAAAATGGTGGGTGATAATATGACAATTTACCACCTAAATATGAGTGTGAGCCTATTATCCACTACTGCTCTCACCAGGAAGAGCGGCTCAGGTTTTGTCAGGGATGTACTTTCACTGTGAAGGTGGATGTTATGGATGTGTGACTGTGATCTGATATGGAGAAAAAAATGAACTTGGCTGAATGATGTTGAAGGACTTCTTGAAACTTATTTGCTGTTTTAACTCGTCTTACATAAATAAAAGTAACACTGAGAGACGTGGAATAAAAAAACAACTCCAAGGGGAAGTCGGGTTGTTTACAGAGAACTTTCAGCCGGTGTTCTGTAATCAGAAATGCAAGTCATTAGCACCTGGAAAGCCCGCTGTAGGCCTGTTAGCGCACAAACAGGAGGTTCAGCCTATCAAGGTTTAACAGCATTTCTTTAATGCACGCACAAGAGGAAGCAGGCAGGCAGGCAGGCACGCCGGTGCAGTCCACCGTTCGTCCCTGCTGGCAGCGTGGTTTATAGTACGGCTGATTTGTAATTTCCTTGTGCCCGCAGGTCTCCTGGGGGAGCAGCTTTTGCTGCTCGCGCTCACTCTCTGCATTAACTCTCATAAATGATTAAGGAGGCACATGTCGGCCTCGGTCAGGACCACTTCTCGGGGCACACCAATCCTATTAAATATAGAAAAGGCACATATATTAGCTGTAGAAATATCAGAAAAAAGAGGGTGACATGTAAATGCAAAAACAGAAATTAAAGGAAGAGCCAGTATCTCAACAATGTTAACTTTTATCTTCCCATAAATCAGTGGTTTTGAACATTTTCATCCATCCTTGTATCATCACACATCAATCCATTATGTTTTTATCATTTTATACAGCTTCATGTGTTTAACAATAACGTTTTACTGAAACTTACAGAGGTCCATTCAGTTGTTTTTTATTTTTAGTCTCTTTTGTCCATCTGAATGCAACCACTGTTGTGCCAACTGTCTTTGCTTTTCCACAAGGAGCCGTATAAACTCTCTGTAGCTCCTTATATAAGTGTTTTTTCTTTAATGTTCTTTCTTCATTCATTTCTATTATTATTTACGTGAGCACATGTACAATTTAGCGATAACAGAGCTGACAGGCAGGGAGAAAAGAGAAAGGCAGAGAAAATAGGAGAAAAGATCAGAATAAAGAGCAAAATAGAAAAACAAAATTCTGTTCTTTATTTTTATTATTATTATTATTTTCAGATTAGTTGAGCTAAGCTACTCAAGCCCTTTGGACCTCCCATGGTTGGAAATCACTGCTGCAAATAACCATGTGATCTTTTAGTTGGCTGAAACTGTTGCAAAGCTGCACAAACTTTACATAAAAAATAAACATGTAAAATGCATGCAGGTTACAACACTTACAATATTAAACCTTGGGGCCCCAGAAAGATCTTTAACGTACTGTTTTTTCCATTATACCTGCACATCATCTTTATAGCGGGGCTCTGCCAAGGTGATGAATTCAGGTCCCCCTGAGGATGTCAATTAACTCGAGCGGTGGGTGAAGCTGCCGATGGGGATAGAGTACTTTCTTCAAAGGCAGGCTTGTCAGACATCCTCATCCACAGCGCTCTTATGTAACCATGTGCCTGCCTCTCAGCTTGACAACCAAATGTGCCTCATCAGCTGTCTCCACCACTGCAATATTCATGGAGCGAGTGGAAATGAGTGACGTGAATGCACTCAATCTATCCTACATGACTGCTTTAGCCTTCAGCGGAGCACTGAGACGTCTGAGATGGGAGTTTGCGCATGAGTGTGTGTGTGGTTCAAATCATGAATCTGATAAACCTTAAATTGAGTGTTATTATTATTATTATAAAATGGCCTGTTTGTACAATGAAGAAAAAGAATATTGCATTGCATTATGATATAACACCTTTATATTCGAGCCTTGTCTTATTTAAGCCCCATATGATGAAATGTCAGTATGGAGCACTTAAGGGTGCTTCAAGCAGTTTGAGTATTAACACTAGAGGGCGCATAAATTCCTTAAAATTCTGCCCCTTTAGGCGCTTGCTGCCTCTGAAATGTGCCAAACAGGCACAGTTCTAGTGTACAGAGAATCTGAATCAGATTAAAAATTAACAGCTTATGTTGAGTTTGTTCCCTTAAAGTTGAGATGAGTATACTGACAGTGATGATAATTAGAAAGATTAGGGGGGATGAAAATCATCCAAAGCAGAGATTTCTTTATCGCACAATCACAGTGTGCTGATTTATTAAAGGATTACAGAATATACCGGCTGTAGCTTTTTCATTTATCTGTCAACTGATTCCTCTCCTGCAACTGATCACAGCAATCAGAAACTTCTTGAGGACTTTATCTGCAAGCAAATGAAATAGTTGCCCAAACCGATACAAATATCTTCAAACGTATTAAAGTTTTGTTTTCTTAGAAGCTGTAAATCTTTAATTATGAAGTTAGGATTTATGAGTTCTCAAAACACAGCAATGACCGTAAAATTTATGGCTAAACTAAATGCTAATTTCCTGCTGCAGGCAGCAGTGTAGCAGCCAGGATGCAGAGATCAGCATTCACAGTGGAAGGCCCAGAATATAGGTGATGTGTGCTTCCAATAAATTCTACAGTCTGTGCTTTGTGTCTGTTGGTAAAAAAAAAGTGCTGATTCAAAATGCGAAAGAGATGTAACAGAGGATTCAGAATAACCACTGTAAGCGCTGAAAATCCAAGTGTGGTACAAGCTTGAAGGAATATTAGAGTGTATGATTATTGTTTTATTATTTATCTGTGCTATTGTGCAGACATGATAAAATGCCCTCGACAGTTATAACTGAAACTATTCAACAAACAAAACCATAAATGTTAATTATTTAAATTACAAGGCATTATTACATGGAATTACATATTTATCCTCATTATGTGGAAAACAACTTAAAGAATTATGAAAGTACTCAGCAATTAAATTCCAACAACTGAAAAATGTATTAATTAACTGGTTTTGGCCAAAAAAACTTATTGTTTCATAATTTCTTTTGTTTTGCATGTTAGTTCTTATTTTTAATGTGACTTTTACTTCTAACTGTGAAACTTGTTGCAAAGATATCCAAATACAGCAAAGCACCAAACGTTTGATTATCACCTACTAAACGTGACTATAAATTATTTCTATGTCCACCTCAACCACAGACTGTAAATAAAACCCCTGTGACCGCTCACATTGGGTTGTGGACTACCGCTATTCTGCTTTGTGCATGAGCAAAATGCAGACCAGAGGACTGCTGGAAGCTGGTTTGGTTAGTAAGGTGCATTCTAATTCACTGTAATATCAAATAAGGTAGCTTTGATTGGAAAAGACTCACTGGAGAAATGGAACAGAAGACATCTGTCATAACAGGAGTTGCTTAAAGTAACTTTTAAATGGAAGGTTGTGATTTTTCCCGCACAACCATCTCTTTGGTTTACAGAGAATGATGTGAAAAGGAGAAAATATCCAGACTGCTTTGAGCTGAGGGGATGCAGCAGATACTCAGATAACCACGTTACTACCAAGGTCTGCAGAAGAGCATCTCTGAGCCTTGAAGCAAATGGGCTGCAGCAGCAGAAGACCACACTGAGTGCCACTCATGTGAGGTAAGAGTAAGAAACTGAAGTTATAATTCACACCGGCACCCCAATATCTGATGATGGTGATGTACAGATGTCAGAATTTGGCGTCATGATTCATGAAAGCATGAAACTAACCTGCCTGGTAACAATGGTTTAAACTGTTGGCAGTGAAATGGTGTGGGGGATTTTCCCGGCACACTTTGGGCTCCTTGTGCCACCTGAGCATCGTTTAAATATCACACTCTTCCTGAGTATTGATCCCACAGGGTGCCTATGTTCTGAGGGCTGCTTTCAACAAGATAACGTGCTCCTGATGACTTATTTACTTTATTGTTTAAATGAGAGGAAAAAATGCAGTCTTCCTTCTTACTTTACAACTTTACTTTTGAAATGTTTGTGCGGCAAAGAGAAAGTGGTGCTGTAGCAGGCTGTAACATCTCAGAAACAACAGTTTACCAGTTCATTAACAGACCAGTATTTCTACTGAGGGGCTGAAATGATCAGGTCACAAAAATCCCACAAGTTATAAAAGATCTACCATGTATAATTTTTTAGGAGATTTCCTGACAAATAAAAAGAAAAGCAAGAAAAAAGGAAGATTTTTAAGTAACTAAATAAGATGGAGGTCTGGCAGTTTCTTTTTTTCCCCAGAACTCTCCTCCTGTGAGTAACCACTTCCACGCAGCTGCCAGTATTGATCTGAATGGTTCTGATCAATTTCAAGTGTTGAGCGTGTGATATTTAATCAGTGCAGGATTTGCCCTGAATTGTGCTGAAGGAGATGATGAAGCGAGTGACTTTGAGCTGCAGATGCAGTTCAGTGAATATTGTATTAAACATAATATTCTTCAGGAGGTGATTTCTCCTTTTTATGTGTTTCCACCTTTAAAAAAAAATGTTATTAAGTATGTCAGCTGGTGCCAGTAGACATACTGCAGTCTCACGCAGGCGGATTTAATGATAAACTAGCAAACTCCTTTGGCAGGTTAATGTTCGTGTATCATCCACCCAGCGGCTGAGAAAGTGATCTGATGCGTTTCCCCAGTCTGTTTGTTTTGATCTCACCTCTCTCTCCCCGTGTTCCCAGTATGTGACCTTTCCCCAGCCCCACCCAAAGCCACGTACATTTTCTTTGGGGACAAAAGCTTGTCCCCGGACCCCGCTGGCTCAGTGGCAGCGGCCCGGTCCCAGGGCTGCGCCACGCTGAGCCCCCTCAGGGGCCCACGTCCTGAGGGCTGCAGCATCAAAGAGGTGTCGGGTCAGGGGGCCGAGTAGAACCTGGTTTAACCCCCCTGTGCCCTTTGCATCACAATGTCTGGATACGTTCCCACTCTCTAACCCGCACTTTCTCCGTAATATGCATATAAGATTGTAACCCTTTAACTATTTCATGTGCCCCACCCACTGCTCAGGTTATATATTGGCTTGGATATCCGACCTTGGTTAAAAGAAAATGGGGGGAAAACTAACTAAACTACTATTAATTCCCCTTTAAAGCACTTAACTGGATAATAGTTATGGCAGAAATAAGTCCACTTTGCTGTGAGTGTGCACACATTAAATAATCTATCCTAATCTTCCTGTGGCTACAAGCTTATTTCAGTACATCTTTAAAGCTTTAATAAGAAGGGCACTGCTTGCTGTTTAGCAATTTAAAATGTAGCCCTTTTTTCAAACCCAACAAACAATGCATATTCAACCAATAAAATGACGTAAAGTGATTAGGGCCCACAGCGATGCTCTTTTGTCAAGAATCACTCGCACAAGATGATATTTTAGATGGAAAAATGAAGGCAGCCCGAACTTTTTCTGGGCAAGCTGATGATCCCAGCAGCCGTATTACTCCATCTATAAAGACGTCAAAGCATCTCAAATCCCTTTATCTCGCCGCCATTTCCACTGAGATGGCGATTATCCATGCCGAGCCAGACACATTATGCAACAGAGTAATAGACTTGCCATTCAAAGCTAATGGGATTATATTTCAGTCTGTGCTGCTCTGACATGTCTATAAACAGGGTTTTTGCTGAAGGGGAAACTTTTTTGCACTCTAAATTTTGCAAGACACAATGGTGCTACATTCAGGAAGTGTGGTTAATCTATTCAGAGGCTTTT
The DNA here is from genome assembly GCF_041146795.1 of Maylandia zebra. NCBI lineage: Eukaryota > Metazoa > Chordata > Actinopteri > Cichliformes > Cichlidae > Maylandia > Maylandia zebra. The sequence goes on from NC_135185.1 coordinate 12,588,877, forward strand.
TCAGTCACTCACTTTGGCTCTAAGAGGGCAAAAAACCTGCAGTTTGAACCAAAAATGATACATAGTTACAAACTGACACCGGTTCCATTCTTCCCAGTCAGTTTAACAAAATTTAATGTATAACTACGAGTTTACTTTTCGGCGGCCGAGCAGAAGGCAGCTGTTTCCAAAGGGACTCGGTCAACTCAAAAGGCAGGGGAGAAGTGGAGGGCAAAGGGCACAAACTTACAAGGGTTTCCTTTTTCTCCGATGCCCAATAAAATTGTGAAAAGGACTAAAAGTGAATGGCAAGGAAGGGGTCACTCAGAGGCACAATAGCGACTGAGGAGAGAGGAAATCTAATCAGCTTGGAGATGCAAATTTTATAGAGCACCAATTAAGGCGAGTTTTTTATGACACTTTTCTGAGAAAACAAAAAAGCAGAGCTGTCTCCTCTCAGCTGGAGGCCCGTGGTCGAGTGGTCCGGTGCACTAGTAAAACCCCTCCCTCGCTGCCTCAGCCTCAGCAGCATTGAGTCCAGGCTCTAATGGGATGGCACCTCCTTTATGCCTGCCCTCGCCCACATTGGGGAAATGAGGCAGTGTCTGTTTGTTGTTCTGGAAGGCTGCGTGTCCCGTTTATCACTGTCACATCACAGAAACACACAGAAAGAGGAGGATCGAGGGGGGCTCCGCTGTCCAATCTGTCCTGCTTTGGGCTTTACGACCACGGGCCCCACGTGGCGAGTACCCCACCCCGGACCCATACATCTCCATTTCTGCCTTTTGGGCACCGATGGCCTTTGTATCGGCTCACTCCGGCTGCCAAGATATGTGTCTGCACTGCTAACAGGGGCTTGGGTAAAGCTCCAAACTAGACAATGATTGGGGATCCAAGAGGGCCAATATTTAACCAGTGAGCAGCCCACTCATGCCCTGCCTGGCCCCACAGCCCCCTGCGCCTTTGTGGGCTCAGGGTTAATCTTTTAAAGGCTGGAGCTGGGGCGCACCCCCTCCTGCCCACTGTCCTTCAAATATACTGCCACGCAGTCACTAGAGCTGTACTTTTATGGGACCTTTTGTTTGCTTGCTACGTACTCTGCCTTTAAGTCTACAGCAATTCAAGCGCTCTAATCCTTAAATCATTTTAGAAATTAACACATCATGAATAATAGATTAGTTGGAAAGTGGTGCAGAGTGAAGACTTAAAAGGCTACTTTGTACTCCTCAGTGCTCTTTCTTGGTAAACATAAATAAAATCATTAATTAATGACTGCTAAAAATCAAAGACTGCATAAAAGATTATGAAACTGAACATGGCGAGAGCTGACAGGAACAACCAGCAGCTGCTGCAGCAGGTGGGTAGCTATCTGACACCCTGTAGGGCTCTTTTTACATTCCTTTACATTTATGTCTCATTTCCATTTCTTCTTCTTTCCTTCTCCACCCCTGTTCCCCATCTTCATCCACATGGGAGAAATGCTGTTCTCGGTTCTCCCTCTTTAACCGCTTCTTCTCTGTATCGAGTATTTACGGGCCCTCGTAAACATGTATTGATATTTAATGCTGCCCTCAGCAGGGCCAAAGTTAGAGGCCTGTTCCTCTCTGAGACAGGAAAAGCGAGACAAAGAATGATATCAATAACAAAGATGCTGTAAACCTACACTCACCCTCATGCTGCTGAGAGGCGACGCGGCCATATGACAGCGAGCTGGCGTGACAGCTGAGAAACAGACGTGTTGCTGTTAGTGGTGAGGGAGAAATCAGAGAGTGTACTTTCCCTTTCAAATAAATATAGGGCCCTAAAGCTGCAAGGTGTCTTTTCTGTGAGGAACTGGTATAGTACACCGACATGTTGCACTGATATATAAAAAAAAGTGAAGTTAAACCAAACTGCTCACTGTTTCTTTTCCTTTTTTGTGTCACACGGTCTGTTCCCCGCTTTCTTTAAGAACTTTATTTTTGTCTGATGTTGGATTCAACCTTCACTAAATAAAGGTTAGTTTAAAAAAATGCCACTCCATCTTAAAGTCTGCATTTGTGTCCACTGTCCACATGAGAAAATGTCCTAAAAATAAGCCAAAACATGAAGACACATGTTTCCAGAGGAATTCAAAAAGTAATTAGCAGCCATTTGCTGCTTGCTACGAAATGAACTTGAGCCATCAGCCCGAGCAGCTCTATAAAAGCAGAGGTTTTGGCAGTTTGCTGGTCTGGAGCATTCAGGTGAGTGTTAACACAACACATCCCAGCTAATGGACCTCAAAGTCAGATTGTGCATTGCTCAGACAAACTGCAAAAAACAGAAAAAGACTGAACAAATATGGCTTATTTAAAAGGATTGGAAGAAGGAAGCCTGCTCTCTCTAAAAAGAACATGGCAGCATGGCTTAGGCTGCAAAATGTCATTTGGACAGATGAGACCATGAGGAAGTGTTTGGTCATCGTTTGCCAAATGTGAAGAAAACTAAACACAGCACATCGGCACACAGCTGTCAACATGGTGGTGGAGGGCTGATGATTTAGACTCAGGACCTGAGCACCTTGTAGTCATTGAGTTAACATTGTACTGCTCTGTATATTAAAGCATAAAAAAGCAAAGTAAGAGTAACTTTACTGCTAAAGGTGATTCTTTAAACTATTGAATCATGGGGTGTAATCAGCCTCTCACCATCCAGCGTCTACTTTCACTGTATGCCTCTCATTCAATTCTCTGTTTATTCATCAGCCATGTTGTTATTTAGATTCCTGATCTTATAGCTCACGATGGGCAGTAAAGTAATAAGGTTCTCATGGCATCTCATTCAATACTGACTCCTGTTCAGTCCTTATCAAAGAAAACCTGTTGTGTCTTCAATAGATGAAAAAAAAACGTTGAGACCTATTTACATGATTTCACGAGGACAATGACATCCACGCCAGAATATGAAACATCTCTATTCAGCGACAGCAGCACGACACGGTTCTCAGATCATCGAGACAGGTCAACAACGCCATCCCTTTTCATCCCGCTACTGGTTAAAAAACAGGAGGTCCATAAACTGCAGGGTCACGGCCTGGTTTTTAATCAGCAGAGCACAGATCATCATCGCCAAGCAGCGCAAGTCCTTCATATCATGTGTCTGCCAGTCAGCATGTGGACACAGTTACACATCAGACAGTGGAGTGGAAACTGTCCATGTTTCAGCCACTTTGGAAACGGCAGCAGATCTCCTCATCAGCATTCACAACCAGCCATATGTGAATTGAGGTTTAATGTCTGCTCCTAATCGCCCACCTGAGCCCTTGAGTGGGTTCTGGAGGGAATGTGTCTGTGTGTGCCGTGAAAGGAGGGAAGAGGCAGGGGGTAAAAAGAGTGACTGATGAGATCAAAATGATAGCCTGGGAGCATATGCCAGAATATTAAGCGGTCTAAGATACAATTTCTACACATAAACCTGGACCCAAGGATGTTTAACGTTATAGCAGCACAACTCCACTGGGCTCACAGTTTTTAATGTCCAGACGAGGCGTGTGCTCACTGAGTTAAATTGCAGTTATTCATGTCACCACATCAAGCTAAAAGCCAAAAGAAGTCAATTATGTGTCACTAACTAGTCTGATGCCTTCAACAGAGCAATACTTACAAAACAGACACGCTTCATTCAGCTGACCTACAGAGGCTGTATAGCAACTACACACATGTGCACGCGCAGACACACAACGCACACTCACACCCCATTGATTGGCTCGTCAATCACTGGCCAATGAGGATAGCCAGTGGCCACCAACACTCAGGTTATTGTGTGCAGTGACCCTGAGGTCAGCGGTAAGTAGCTGAGGACTGAGACCCACACAAAAGGACGGCATCATGTACTCTCCGCATACAGTGGCGTTGCCGCCGGCAGCCTTATGAATAGACACATGGCAGGCCTATCCACAGATGGGATGGCGAGGAAGAGGGGGTGCGTGAGTGTGTTACCGTGGTGAGGGAGCACAAGCGGCGGTATCGCACTGAAACAATGGTGCTGATGAAAGGCAGGAGTCGTGCCTGGGCTTCGGGGAGGGAGATTATTGGGAAAGCAGGTCCCCAGTTTTATCAAGATGGATAACGCAGAGATGAGGGGGATGGAGGGGGATGGAGGAGACAGGACGGGAGGGGGGGCGCAGACCGCTGACACAAAGCCACCCCCCATGCATCAGTGAGCGGCCAACTGTTCGAAAGTGTGACCAACACAATGGCAAACAGATACACTTTGTGAGCATCTGTATAGGCTTGTAAGCATGCGTGTGACTTTTTTGACTGATTGGAATGTATTTAAATGTTTTAAGCTCATTCGGACTACTTGAAGCCAATTCTCACGTTTACTTAATTTTATGTCCTTTTGAGCCATGACATGTTATCAAAGCTTAGAGGAACAAAAAGGAAAACATAATTAAGCTACCCAGGTTCAGTTTCACTTGTGGGGCTTGCTGCAGAAAAGTTTTCTGAGACACTAAATCATAATTTGAATTAATAAATATAATTTTTGGATCAACCCTTTAAAGCAGAAGGAACGTAGAGGTGCCTTCTGCTTTAAACAATCCATCCATTCGCTTATCCTTTTCAGGGTCGCGGGAGCCTATCCCAGCTGTCATAGTGCGAGAGGCAGGGTACACCCTGGACAGGTCGGCAGTCTGTCGCAGGGCCAACACACAGAGACAGACAACCATTCACACTCACTTTCATTCTCACATTCACACCTAGTGACACTTAATGGCAATTTGGATTACCCAATTAACCTATCCCCACAAGCTGCATGTCTTTGGACAGTGGGAGGAAGCCGGAGTACCCGAAGTGAACCCACACAAACACGGGGAGAACATGCAAACTCCACACAGAAAGACCCGGGCCTGATGTTGGAATTGAACTCAGGACCTTCTTGCTGTGCGGCAACAGTGCTAACCACCATGCCACCGTGCTGCCTGCTTTAAACAATAAAAAGTTTATTTATTTATTTATTTGTTAAATCTGTTGTTTAGTTACCTTGTAAAGGACCATTTTTTTGGGAACCAGAAAGTTTTATGTATGTATGTATGTTAAAGTGAAAATGGGTGCAAAAAGGAAGACTTGCAGAAAGCTGTCACCCCCTCTTAAAGAATACCTTCTGCCTATTAAGCCTCACCTATATTTGCTGCACCACCTGGCCAGGTAATAAAATGTATTATTAAATAGAGAAATACACATTTGACCTGATTTCTGCAGCAGAAACATCGGCATATTTATCATAAATATTTACATTCACATATTACATAGAATGTAAACGCTTGCAGAAAATCCTAATGACACATGTCCAAGTCCCTCACTGCGAATCCTGAGACCTGTCAGCCTTAGTAATAAAAACAGACAAAACATTAAACCCAGTGCAATTACTTTATTTTTTATTCATGACTCTTAAAATAAATAAAATGTTGTTTGCAAGAGTTTTTAGGCCAAGACAGACAACAGTACAATCACTACTAGCTGCACAGATTAGTACAAATACACAGAACAAGTATACTATGTATATCAGATAAAGTGTAAAATACAAAAAAAACAACCAAAAATCACCTTAAATAAATTCAGTGAGACCGGCTGCTTAAGATTTAACAGCTGATTCCCCGAGTCGAGGGCTGCACAGTTTTTCCAAATTCAGCATGAAATTTCAGGACAAACAGGAGGAAAGAGTCACTGGGTAAGATGGGAATACAGCAAAAATAGGCTGAATATAACAGAAACTGAATATTCAAAATTAGAAACAGAGTGGGTGATTCATAACTCTATAATCCCAAAATGAAATAAACTAATAACACACAGCATGCAGTGATCATAGGAGTTAAACCAACAGAAATTTTGTGATCAAAAGTGCTCTTGCACAGTGCAGTTCCTCTAGTGTGTTTACACCCCGACTGCAAGTTTCACAGTTTTGGAGATATCAACATGTAACGGTGGACCCAAGAAATACCAGCCGGAGCGACTTTGACAATGCAGAACTTTTTATTAAACTCGGGGTTGTACGTGGACACATATACTCCCGCGCTCTCTTTCTCTGCTGTCACCTCCGTCTCCGTCTGTCACTGCCAACATATAAAGAGACACAATCACTGTCAGATCCCAGCACACCTGTTCACCCCGCCCCTGCGCCGCCCCGGGAGCTCACTGCGTCACCCCTCCTCTGCAGCTGGCCAAGGACCACACCCACGCCACACAACATCAATACAGAAATTCAGCCTTCTCTTTAAGAGAACGGAACCAGATGGCATGCGCCTTGAGGTGCTCGACACACCACAAATTTAATTTAAAAGACTCAGCAGCAGTCTCTCCTTTCATTGCTCGGTTTATCAACATGCTCCACAAATACTGCTATGAGCATTTTTAATGTGTTTCACTATTTTCCTCTTTCACCAGACGTCACCTACCAAAATATCGTTGTGGAGAAGGAAGCACCAAGAGGAACCCTAGGATCATGTTAAACACAAATATACAGGTACATTAGTAGAAAAGAGTAATAAAGGCAGCAATATAACCTAGAATGTAAAAATAAAACTACTGTGAGCCATCAAACTCCTGTTTACTAAAAAAAACAACAGCATTTTTCAATTTAAATGAATAATTTGTGGTTTCTACTCTGAAAAGTCAAAGGAGGTCCCCATCATTTGAGTCCCAGCAACCTGAAGGCTAACATCTGGACCCGATGCCTACAACTCCTGACGATGGTCTGCTCAGCAACCGGTTCTGCTCTGTCCCCTTTCACTCTCTCCCCCTCTCGCCTGTCTGTCCTCCCTCGGTGTCCCCCCAGGGTAATAGTGGGGTAATTTATGAAGTTCTAGCAGCATGGAGCAGGTCGGTGTATGGGACAGCCTGCTGACCGAGCTCCATTCAGCTCCAGAGGAGAGGGCCTGCACTCCTTTCATCCTGCTCATAATCAGCACCTCTCCCTCAGCCCGAATCCCCATCCTCACTCCTCTCGCCCTGCAGCCCTCCTCAGCATGCAATCCTTCATGGCCGCTTAAAGATGAAGGGGAAAGTTATTGGACTCTTTAGTGACTCATAAACATCCTAGGGGATTTTCATAGTGCCTTTGTGTCTTTGTGTTGCGGCCGAGATAATGCAATTGTTTCAGGCAGTGTAAATGAATAAATCACCGAGCAGTTTGTCCCAGCGGTGAGAGATAACAAAGGGCAGCACTCCCCGTTCTCAGAAACACTTGTCTGCCTGTTCAGTTACTTCATGAAACAACTTTATATCTCTCTGCACAGACACCGGTACTGAGAGGGAAATGTTTAGATCCACAGATGAATCAAAACAACCCGATTCCTCATATCAGCTTCTGCTGAACACTCGCCCCGCTGTGATCTCACAGTCCTGATGTGGAAGCAACACTGAGACAAACGGTGGAAACTAAAGGCAGCTGTATGTCCTCTACAGGCTCTCAAGCAGCAGATTAAACCCCAGTGTGTGTGTGTGTGTGTGTGTGTGTACAGAAGATCAAGCCACTGATCCTGTTGAACAATGACCAGCAGAGAGTGAAGGAAGCCTTATGGTACACAGCGCAGGTTTGCTCTCCAGCTTAGCGCTTTATTGAGCCATGATAGGCCCTAATCTTGCCTGATCCTCTGTCACTACAAGCATATGCCTGTGATAATGCCCTCATTTTCTGGTCACCTGAGCACTTTCACTGGAGTGCACCAGAAAGGGCAGCAGTGAGGGGGTCTCTAAAGGCTAAAAAAAGTCTGTTGCAGAGCTCAGAATTGGATGAAGGGCCCTGAAAGGTGGCACCCAGAGAAGAAAGTCAAACACTCTAGTGCAGGGTTAAAAATTGAAGGATTATGTGGACACATGAAGGGTGGCTACGCTTTCATTTGTAAAATGCAGAGATCTTTAAGTCTCTCTGTGTGGCCCGTTGCCTCTGTAAACACATGAATAAGAATAAGATTGAGGCCAAGAATGGGATTTATCGGGCTCATGCATAAAATAATGGAGTAAAAGGAGGACTGATTACACTTGTTACTTGGATAAAGTTCCTGTCGGTGATCCCGATATACATTCTGTACTTTTACTAATACACAGCTCCTGGTTTCAGCTCTATTCCACTGATGTGCTGTTCCTCATTCGTTTCATATAAGTGACATTCTCGCTAATCTAACTTCATGTATGGTTAATAAGTAGCTTGGCACATTTTCCTGTATTTATAGATAATTTATTAAGACTATTGATGACCCACTATAAATCCCTTTCTCCTTTCCTTGTGTGTAAAACACAATGAAAACTGTGGCACAGAACCAGCCATTGAAGGGCCTGAAAGACTGGAAAAAAAGAATGAAATCTGGAGCATTGTGTTCAACTCAGTTAATTAGGAACTGACCCAATTAGCAAAGGAGAGTCCAGCAGCCATGTTGGCTCCAAGCCTAACGATGGGAAAATCCATATGCTCCAAATATCTGGCCCATGCTGGCTCTCAAAGTTCCCCAATTATAATATCACTGAATGGTGGCCGAGCCAAAGCACCCTGCAGGGCCCCCCGACGGAGCTGTGGTGGGGGGGTATCGAGAGCCCTCTTGATTCTCGGTTCTAACTTTGTGTGGGTTTGTGAGTGTAAGGGATCACAAGCCCACTGACACGGAGACCAACAATAGATTTACCAAAATCTGCACATATTTTAAAATTAGTGGTTCTTTAGATTCAAGCTCAAGTGAAGTTGTGTTTCCTCAGTGTGCCCCTGTAGGAAGAAGGAGAATTTAGGCACAGATTATTAGAAGCTAATAAGCACACTTACCTGGAAATGACTGATTCCACGTTGTCCGTTTACTATAAGGGACCTGACTTTATCAGATAAAGGAAGATGATCAGAAGAACCGCATCGTCAGAGAGAAACAGTCTGAATTTCTAACCTGATTACCTCAAGCCTGATGGGCTTAAACCTTTCAAACATTTTTGTGTGGTCTATTCTCAAATGGGGGGTACTTTAAATGATGCATATGAGTCATGCACAACTCTGGGGAAAAAATCCACTATAATAAGTAGAATAAAGAAAATTTAATAAACCACTTTGCAGTCAGCTTCCATAAAACCTCACCAACACAAAAAGCAGCAAACACAGTTAAGTTCACTGCCCGAGGGAGGCCAATTTTAAGATTATTAATAATAGACAAAAATCAAGAAAACTGTTTTTTGTGGTTGAAATGCTGCAGCAATTCAACCACAAAACAAAGCAAAGAAAATCTGTTTGAACACGAACACGACCTCCTCACTAATCCCTCACCGAGGAACATACGAGAAAAACCAGGTTAAATGAAAGTACAAGGTCGTCTTGGCATTGCTGCATGATCACAAAAACGTGCGTATTTAGTCGTATTAAACATTGGAAATGTAGCTTTAATAAATCAAATACTGATGGTGCAGTGCTGTGCTGCAGCCCTTTACATGGGCCTTTTTTCTATTCATACAAAAACCCCACTAATGCAAAAACAATCTTACATACACACACGCACACAAACACACACACACTCCTTCATACACCAAGTTGTTTTTTGCACAATGCTCAGTCTGTTGCACAACCCGCTGTCATTGTTGCACTTTTCTGTCTGGTGTCTTAGTTTTGGGGGGTTTTTGCAATTTTTGCATTTTGCACTTTATGTAGTCCTGTGTTTGCTGGTCTGTTATATGCTATATGTATCACCATGGTCTTGCACATTGTCTCGTTTCACTGTGTACTGTACCACTGCACATGACAATAAAGCAACTTGACTTGGAATTCAAATATATTTATATTATTCAAAACTCTTCTGAGAACCTCAACTGGATTTTAACTGCCCTCACATTAGTTATCTGAGAACAGTTAGAAGTTTTTGATGAGGACAATGTGGTTGACTCTGTAATTAGTTTGACTTAAAAATATTCTTGTAAAAGAAGAGATGTGATTTTGCACTGCTTTCAAAAGACTATTTAATGGTTGGAACAATTCACTGGGACTCTCGCACACTCTCTTGCTGACTGCTGAAATATTTATTAAACCATACTTTGGTCTGTCATCTCATCAGATAATCAGAGGACTGGTGAGATCAGTCTAACTTTGCTCGCATATGCATCAGCAGTGGCATTAGCAGGATATCAAAAGACTCAACATGAGAGCATTAAGCAAGAACAAAAACAAATTTAAAAGCAAAGAGCATGAGATATATGTCATAAATGTTGCACTAGGTTCATACTACAGCGAGTAAAAGATTTAGATTCATCAAAAGATTCATCCTGCTGTTTACAACGCAGAGAAAGGCAAATATTTTCTTAGCCGAGCAACCAGATGAACACAAAAATCCAGACCTGATGCCTGTGAAATGAACACAATATACTTTTCTATGATGGCTTTTCAGTTGTTGTGCTCCAGGCAAGAATCAATGCAACGAATCAATTCACAAAACTGCTGTTTTTGCCATCCTTAGAAAAGCGTTATGTTCTCAAAGTCCCGGCCCTCCAGCACTGCTTCACTTGGTGCTTTGCTTGGCACAAGGAAGGCAGGAAATTCCTGAGCTGCGTGGTGAAAGCCAGCCTCTGAACACCACGTGGAGAACTCTGCTTGGTCACAGCGCCACAACATTAAAGCAGCAGATATATGTTGGATGCGAAGCCTGGAAGGAATTTTAATGCCATAAATTTAAACGAGGAAGAACGTTTTCCTTGTGTTCCTGATAGCTAGCAAGATAAAGTAAAAAAACAAAGAACAATAGGTGCCAGTAGCTTTATGGTTGAATTATAGGGAGACAATGCTGCGCCCACTCATTTAGTATCTTTTTAACTACCTCCCCCTGGACTGAAAGACCCCCTTCCAGTGATAGTGATGTGATTTCACAGACTGTTTGGGAAACCAAGTCAAATTTATCTGACCCCTTTTGTTTTGAGCTTCTGGTTGAATTGTATCTAGTCTGCCATTAACGCTGCCCTTTACATGTTTAAGAGCCTCATATGGTGCCTCATACCTTCCTCCAAAGTATCTCATGGATACCATATGTAAATAAGGCCTTAAAGGCATCATCTATCTGGTGTTATGGAAGGGGGCAATAAAAACGGTGGCCTGCTCACTTTCACTTTAACATCCGCGTAGAGAACTTTCAAGTAAAGTAAACATGTTTTTACAGCTGAGGAAGAAACTTTTGCAGATTATAGAGGTAAATTAATACGAGAAGAATTTTAAAATTTGAGATAATAAAGTCATAAATTTATGTTTATTCATCTTTTTTTCTTGGATTTTTTCTATTATTATTAAATCACCTCTCCCTTGTTCCAGGATTACTTTAAAATCTGTGCTGAAACATAAAAAAATATGCAAATACTGCCAGTTTTTAATTAAAGTTTTAACAGAGCTCTGGTTAACTCAGCCTTACACAACATGGGATCATACCTCTGTTTGGTTAACGTGCAGGGGGGTTCATCAGCAAGTGGGAGAATTAATGTGGTTGTGGGGAGGTGGACTGGGGGGCGCAGGAAGGAGTTGTTAAGAGAGGGGGGTAAAAGTGTGTCCCTTCTGCAATTGGCTGGGGCCATAAGTGTCTCATTATGCGGTGTATTGTTCCTTTGTTGTGTCGGTGGTATAAATACACCCCAGCAGGCCCATGGGGTGACAGTTTAGACACACTCACTCCTGGGGAGAGGCTGAGCATCAGGCCGAACAGCACAAACTCAGGGAAAAGTGAGGCTGTACAAAAACTGCAGGGAACTGAGAGAGTTTGGAAACCTACAGTTCAGGTCCTAAGCTCAAGCTGTCACGATTTAAGAGTTTTGGGGTTTTTTTTGGATCCTTGTTTTTGTTCCTGAATTTTCTCCCTCAGCTGAAATGGATTCCGATGCTGGCTCCACCTGCAGTCGCTCCTCGTCTCCAGACCTGGTGGTGGATGACTCTGCAGGGAGCTTCTTCTCCAATAAGATGTTCCAGAAGTACTGCCACGAGAACAGAGCAGACAGTGAGGCCGGCCAAGGCAGGACGGACTGCTGTAGCGTGGGCGGTAAGAGCAAATCCAGATCTGAGCTCAGCAAGGAAGAGATGCAAGATCAGAGGCTGAAAGTTAACAGTCGAGAAAGGAAGAGGATGCATGATCTGAACCAGGCGATGGATGGCCTCAGAGAGGTCATGCCATACGCACATGGACCCTCGGTCCGCAAGCTGTCAAAGATTTCCACCTTGCTCTTGGCTCGCAATTACATCCTCATGCTTTCCAGCTCTTTGGAGGAGATGAAGAAACTGGTTGGGGACGTTTATGGTGGCAATGCCGCCGTCCAGAGCCGCACAGCTCCCCATCCCACCATTACCCCTGCGGCCACGACCGCCCACCTCCCTCTGCATCCTCTGGCCCAGTCCCTTCACTCTCTGGTGGGCAGCACACCTTCAGCTCTTCAGCATCACTCATCTTCTGCCTCCTCAGCCCCAGCTCCACACTCCCCTCCATCAGCCGGCTTCCTGGGCTTTCACGCTCCAGTCCAGAGCCTCCTGAAGGACCCTCTCCACCTGAGCAGCTCCTACAGACACTTCCCCGGCATGCCGTGCCCTTGCTCACTCTGCCAGCCTCTGCCCACCACTACCTCCACATTACACAGCCTGTCTATGAGCAAGTGAGCAGGTCTCTCTTAAAATAGACTGTCCGGACCACAAACAGGAGACTGATGAAAAAAAAAATTATAAAATGATGGCTGGGGCAAAACCTTGTACATACTGTATATACACATATAGCTATCTTTTGGGATACAAACTGCTGCTATTTTTTTATTAATTGCCTCTTTTTCTTTTCTTCTTTTTTTTTTTTTTTACAGAAGTATTCTAAATGTTCTGGGGATTTTTTTTCATCAGAGTAGCTTATGTGAAATAAGTGGTGATGAAACACTGTCAAAATGGAACTGTTGTGTCTGACTGGCACAAATGCTATTTTCCTAAATTAAAATGTTGTTTTGATAATAACTACTTCTGGGCATCTTCTTTTAAATGTGCAGTTGATTTTTAGTTTGTGAAAAATGTCTCTTCTTTCTCAGCGTCACTATTTGAGAAACGTTATGGACATGTACAAATACACAGTAATATCACAGCAATACTACAAGGGCATTTATTGGTGCTTTAAAGGACAAACTTAGAAGTGCTAAAGCTGACATTCAGGAAAAAAGGTTGTCATTTGTTGCTAACCAGTTTCAGACAGCCTAACCTCTGAAGAGCTAAAAAGGGACAGAAGGGCGAGACAATACACCAGAACAGAAGCTGAATGTGGTGTTCTTGAGCCTGGGGACCATCCATCTTCACCTCAACAGGGTGTAGGAGATGAAAGGACGACACAGGCGCCGGGAAGGCGCGTCACTTTTGTCTGACGCAGGCAAGGGACATAGCCATGTCCTCAGCTCTAGGCCAGCCATTTGTCACTGTCTCATAAGAACATGGATATAGGAACACAAAGGGCAGATTTTAAGCAAAGGACATAATGGAGTCTATATTAAAAAAAAACAGGTCATTTTAATTCATACAGGATGAATATTTCTATCAGCACATTACGACATCAAATCAAGTTCCAGCTTTCTTCTAAAAATAAAAAACTGAACAAGCATACGTTCACTTTACACACGCACACTGCCATGAACATGATTTAGTCAAACAGCTCAACAAGGACTAGCCTTCACTTAGCAGCAAATCAGGCGTGTAAAATACATGCTTATCCTCCCACGGCTGACAGATGAGTTGGAGACCAGGGGAGAGATGAAGAGATGTAAATCATTCTCACCCACCTCTCACTTTTACCCCTCCTTCTGCTCTTGAAAGTGCTGAATAGGTTCGAACAATAGCCATGCGTGGGACACAAAGGCCGGGGGAGTCCGAGCTCTCGTGCCTGGGACACAGACCCCCTCCATTCAATCTACATTTCATCATGGTAACAAGCGCTGTCGGGCCAAAAGGCCTGACACCCTCGCTCACCACAAAGGCGGTTAGCTCTAATATATGAGGCTATTGACACTGTAAAGAGCCCCTGTCAGTACTGGGGGATTGTCAGCTGTGGGATGTCTCAGTGGGGGGAAGCAGCTGCCAGCCAAACCAAGCGATGAAGCTTCTGTCGTGGGGACTGGCGCTGCAGCGTCACCTGGTCCCCAGTCCCTTGACACAGAGACCCCCGGTCCTCCCACAAGACCCCCCTTTATTGGGACACAGGTGGGAATGGGAAGCAGAACACATTGTAGAGATTAGTGGGGATCGGCCTCCCTTTGCTCTAGGTAGATAATTAGAGACAGTGACTTGTGCAAAGCTGGTGTTTCCTGATTGGCACCAGATGGTGTTAACCCACAGTACGGCATCAGCGGTCTGCAGAGTGCGCGCAAGTGTGGGTGTGATGACTGCGGTGTGTAATGGATATACCTCTTAAATCATACAATATGGACATGTCCTCTGTGCACCATTATGGTCAGCCGCTGCTGTCACCACAGTGCTCTTTAGCATACGCTAACCAGCAGTGGCAGCACTGGTTTCAGTCACAATGTTGTGCACAATTAACTCCGAAAATTACACACGCTGGTCTATATTAGCAAGGGTGGAACAAGTATTCAAATCCTTTATGTTTCCATTTTCTGCACTTATAATACTCAACAGTGAGTGAAAGTTATGCATTTAAAATATCGCCTAAACAAAAGTAGCTGCTCTGCTGAATGCCTCTGAGAATACAACTGAGAATATAAGATTAATTCTCATTTTACATACATTTGGTGATTTATGTGCATTGCCCAAGGCATGGTTTATTCCAAGCAACTTTAAAGATAGCTATCTTAAAATATTGCATCAAATATGTCCAAAAGACACAATTTTAGGAGGCTGAAAGCAAAAGGTACTGGCAGGAAGGTATTTGACATGCATTTATTTATTCTATCAGGTTAAAAACATTGTTTTCATGCACTCTGGATAACCCCAAGAACACTAATTTCATTACTGTTACAGCAACAATTAACCGAGGCACGGTGCTCAGAGCAACAGCCTTTAAATGTTTAATTAGAGCCCCGTTAGTCTCGCAACCCCAACTAATTTGACCTCAGCTGTCTTTTTGTAGACTGAAATATAAAAAGTTAAGATATAGAAAGTCATTTGCTCCAGGGATGCAAAACTGTATAATATATTTTGCAAAACAACACTCATAATTACTGCTGATAAGAAAAAATTATAATCATCTATTTTGAAAGAAAGATAAAATGATTTCTCTTCACTTTTTCCTCTCAGTTCAGTGCCATCACTTAAATGACTTCTAACTGATATTAATTTGTATTTTGAAGCTGTTAAATATTTAACAAATAAACACACAAAAGTATTACATCATCCTTTGATGTAGCTGTAGACTGTTACACCAGTTAATGCATTTTATTTGGTGTAGTTGATCCAAATGAATGTTTAGATAGATAGATAGATAGATAGATAGATAGATAGATAGATAGATAGATAGATAGATAGATAGATAGATAGATAGATAGATAGATAGATAGATAGATAGATAGATAGATAGATAGATAGATAGATAGATAGATAGATAGATAGATAGATAGATAGATAGATAGATAGATAGATAGATAGATAATATTAGCCATGAAGCTATTTTGAAAGCCTTGAACTGAACATAAATTTTGATTATAAACACAGTTTATAATCTGGCAAAGACATATGGAGTCAAAAAAGACAGAAATATCTTTTAACAGCACAAAGGATGCACTGATGTTATTACACCATGACCTTTTGTAGATGAAATGTAGACAGATGGATAAGTTAACCGCTTCAGATACTGATCAATAGTGGAGTACTTATCCCAACTTGGCTCAGGCCAACCTGCACTGACAGAGTTAATTAGGGGACTGAAAGACCCAATTAAGAGGAATGAGGGGCCGGACGGGGGACTTGTATTGGAGGACATACGCACACATTGTGCAGATTCTAGATAAAAGAGAACTTCAATTAAGGGAGAGCACACTTCCAGAAGCTTGATGCCTGTTCTTTTTACATTTTATGCTTAGTAAAGCCCAGCTCCCCACCACCACCCCTTTTCACTCAGAATACTGATGAGGGGAAAGCACAGCTGCTGGGGGTCAACACACATATGCAGTATGGTGTGCACATACGCTCACATGTATGCACACAGATGTACAGAGGAGGGAGATTGATGGGGGGGACTCAGGCTGGAACTGCTTAATGCTGATTAGTCAACATAATGTCTGAAGAAGGAACGCACCGGTCTGGATTTGATGGGTTTCATAAACAGCTTATTGGTTAAATTAGTGTTAATTAAAAGAGAAAAATCAGCATATTTTTAAATTATTACTTTCCTCCATGAAAGATCTGGGTTATAGTTTCTCATTGTCTCTCTGATGCACTTCTCCAAACTATGCTGTAAGATTGGTTGCCTGCTTTTGGTCACAACAGCAAGACTATTGTTTCCAAAAATGAGTGATGAGACCGTGTAACTGTCAATAAAAAATTATTTGTAGGTCAATTAAACCCTCCCTTAATCTGAAAATTTTAAATGGAAAGGTTGTGTAATACTTAGGAAAATAACTGGTGGAACATCTTTAAACTAGTCAGTAGGATATTAGGCTATTATTAAAAAAAAAATACCATCCAAGAAAAGCAGAGATTTCCAGAAGTAAAGGTGAGGAAAGCTAAGCACTCTTGCCTGCATGCAAGGGGCAAGGCAAAAACCACTACTGAATGGCGTTGGCTTTTGGGTGGTGAACTAAGGACAGCCAGACTTGGAAATCACTCCACAGGCTCAGGAACACCAATAAGAACATACAAGTTTTTGCAGCATCCAAAAAAGCACATCAACACTTTACCATGTCTGGAAAAATATTAAAAAGGCCAAAAAAAAAAAAAAAAGGCCAAAAAAAAAAAAAGATCAAGAAACAAAGCAGACTTGTACAAGCCAAAGCTCAGTGAAGATGAATTAAGTGGAAATCTGTCCTGTGTTCTCAGCAAACTTAAATTGCAGAAATCCGGAATGTACATCATGAATAATAACTCTTGAAGACTGTTTAAAAGCAGCATCCATGATGGTGTTTTGGTGCATTTGTTCACATTAACGTTGAACATTACATACAGGTTTGAGTGAGCTGCCATAAATGGAAAGTGCATATTTCATCAATACAAAGCATTGTGGGCCCATGGTAAAAGAGCCTTGGCTGATCAGTTTGTTGGCTTCTGCTTGCCCACCTGCATTTAAAGGACTGAGCATAGATTCCCATTCAGATTAAGATCAGGGAAGTTTTCTGGCCATGGTTTCAAAATGTACTTGTCACGAATTATTACTTTTGCCCTGTGCCACGGTGATCCACCATGTTTCATAATGCATAAATTGTCACCAAACTGAAAGAAGTTGATCTTTCACCCATGATGTTTTTAGTTTTGTCAAAAAAGAAAGGCAGGTGTACAAGCAGAAGCTGTCACGGCTGCAGTGGCAGGCTGTGTGGAGGTAAGATAAGGACCCAATACGCAGGCACTGCTGATCTGAATGAGCTTTATTATGGAGAGTGACATACAAACAAAAGTGAGGGCAGCAAGAAAGAGAACTAAGAAAGACTCTAAACTGGGAAAACTAAAGAAACAAAACTGAAACCTGAACCCCCAGGAGGACATAAAGAGAGAAACTCAGGGCAATAACACAATGTGATACAGGGACGTAACAGAGCATGGAGGAACAAAGATGGACCAGTAACAAGCAAGAGAAAACACAGGGCTTATATACACACAGGAGCAATCAGGGAATGAGAAACACGAGGGAGACACAGCTGGGGTAAATTATACATAACGACACAAGGGGACGCAAAATGAAACTCACTGCACGTAGGACTGGGAATATCAAAATAAAACAGGAAACAAGACACGATTCACAAAGACGCGGACTAGACACTGAGAGACAGACTGAAAGAATATGACACACGTGACACAAGGAAGATAGTGACTTAAACTAGAAACCAGAACAACAAATAACATCAAGAGAACCAAACAATGAATAACCAATAATCAGGAAATTAACTTAAACACAAAAAGCTGGGAAACACCCAGAGCAATGACAGTAGCTCACAAAATGTGATGAAGTGATATCAAATGATGAGGCAAGAATGGATTTCAATGAATCAGGGTTTGGCCCAGACTATGCTATCCAAGATGCCACAAAGAATTTCAGAAGTTACTTAAGAAATTGTTATGATTGTTCTTCACTAAATCATAGAAGCAAATAAAAACAATCAAATTTAAAAAATGCAGCAAACTTTATGAAACATAACTGTATTACTCAAATCCCAAACTCTTAAGTGCTTAGTCCTTTTTTTTTTTTTTTCAAACGTGGTGCTGGCAACAATATTAGCACTTTCCACTTTTGAAAATAATAATTTTGTTTAATTAACATTTCACGATGCTTTTTACTGTAAAAACACGGCTTAAAACATTTATAGTAACGGTAATTTACGTTAAACAGTTTCTGTCAACTTGTGATTTGATTCTGTGCTATTGTTTTTACCTCATTATTGCAGGTACGCCGAAATACATGCGAAGAGAAACTGATCATACGCGCTCCCGAACTGTTTGGTCCTCTGCAGCCACCGTAGACAGGACACAGACACTAAAATAGTTGTTTATAAAACCAAACATTGGTTTTTAATGGGTTTATTTAATTGAGAATGTGATGTGGACATTGGGATGCTGTAGATGAGAAGTCATTAAAGTCTGTGTTTTCTTCTACTCTTTTTTTTTTTTTTTTTTTTTTTTTAAAGCCACGCTGTCGGGGTGAGAGTTCAGTAAATACTGATGATGTCATCGTGTGAAGATGGCTGAAGGGTGAGAGTGAAGTCGCAAATTATTTTAACTTTTACACTTTAATCTTACAAAGAGCGATGGTGTCATGCATTTGTTTTATGTCTCATTGTGTCGTGTATCTAACCAGATATAGTGTGTTTACTTTGCGTTAACTCTAGCGTGTAAAGCTCTCGGAATCTTTTCAGGAAGTGCGTTTGTTTACCAAAACACAGCCTGGCTAGCGTTAGCATATGCTAGTTAGCTTTTGCTGTTTATCTTTTTAAATCACGCAGTGAGAAACTCTGGGCTGTGTTGACTCATCATTTTTACGCTCAGTGATCATATTTAGCGTTGAAAATCACTTCGTGACTTATTCGAACATTTAATCTAGCAGAGCTGACGTTAGCTTACTCGTTATCTGTCAAAGCTGCGTGTGTTTCTGGAATCCTTGAGAATCTCAAACTCAGATCCTTTGATCGATTACGAACAGACTGTAAATGAAAAGCTTTGGTGCTGATTGTTAATATTTCCTCTTCTCTTTCTGGATTTATGTGCGTGGTCACAGAGAAGGCTGGTGGGGAGGCTGGCTGCAGCAGAGCTTCCAGGCCGTCAAAGACAAGGTAATGATGTCAAACCAAAAGACTTCCACTTTATGACAGTTAGTAAGCCTTTGTTTATGTTAATGCTCAGGAATATTATGAAATACTTTGAGGTTTTAATAAAGAGGAAGAGCCAAAATACACCAGACAACACATTTTCATAGAGTCATTGCTGAGTAACAGTGCCAGCTGTTTCTCAGTTTTTTTCTAGTGCCTTCAAGGGGCACAGTTTTAAAGTGTTGTGAGGTTGGATGCTGATCCACAAAATAAATCTCAATGGTATAAATGTGGAACTGTGTGGCAGAGAAATACGCATGTCACAAGCATCTGCTCTAAACCAGATTTTGGGCAAAGAATGTGGTTTCTTACCACTAATGCAATTTTCAGAAGAATTATGTAAACCTGTTGCTTTCGCACTTTCTCTGGCATATTCTCCTCCAGAAACCCATTCAAATTCATGCCTCACAATTTAATGATTGAATCCTTTTTTTATAACAAATACCGTATTTCCCGGACTACAAAGCGCACCTAAATATTAGCCGCACAAGCTAAAATCTGGGGAAAATCCTGTTTTGTACATACATTAGCCGCACCTGACCAAAAGCCGCAGGTGTTTCAATGTTGACTTATCATATGTAAGAGAATATGCACAAAGGGAATTGTCAGGAAAGAGATGGCTGTTTGGAGACATCACTTTTATTAATATTTTGAAAAACAAGTTATGGGTACATATTTGCACATGTAGTACATAACAATAACCTACAGCACACCAGAACAATAGATTCGGCCTACCTTTTAGGCTCAGGTGCAGTGACACAGCTTTAACAAGAAGAAAAGTCAGTCATTCACCACCATCTTTCTCTTCTTCCTACGCACTAAAACCACCAAAGTCCTCTTCTCCAGTGTCGGATACAAACAGGCTCAGAAGGGCCGTGGCGGTGTCCTCCTCTCCATCATGCAGCAGTCCAGCCCTTCAAAATCCGTTGGTGATCGTGGATGTTTTCACACTTTTCCACGCTGTCAGAATCCACCGGTGGAGTTGGGCATAACTTGCTTTTTGGGCATAACTTGCAAGTTTATCGCCGCTCATCATCCACAACTCCCGCTGAACGCGTAGCGCTACTTTGAAGTTTGTTTTTCGCGCTACTTCGTACGGCACTACGTTGCCTGGCGGACGGACATGTGACTAACATACCACTCTTGAACCCCGATCCTTCCGCCAGGCAACGTAGTGCCGTACAACAGCGGAACACACAAAACAAATCGTCTTACGATATCACAAAAATCACGGACAATCCATAGAAAAGCCGCACCTGACTAAAAGCCGCAGGGTTCAAAGCTTGTGCAAAAAGTAGCGGCTTATAGCCCGACATTTACGGTAACCAAAGTTGAGTTTTTAGCAGAATAGACAGTTGTGGTCAGAATTTCCATCCATTTATCATGAATATTTTGGTAATTTTAGGCTTATAACGACTTCTTTAAACTGTTCTTTTTCCCAGGGTGGAGTGATTGTACAGCAAACAAGTGTTGGATGCACAAGGTTGAATTTATTTGGGATTTTCTCTAATCCACATGGGATCAAAAGTATACCCCCCAATAATATTTGGTTAAATGTCACTTAGAAAGTTACACCTTGACCAGATCCTTTTGGCACACACAGACAAGCTTCTGATAATTGCAGGTGGATATTTAACCACTCTTCTTGGTGGATTTAGTATAAATTGGTTGGTTTCTTGGTGTAGATCTGGCTTTTAACAACAGTCCACAAATTTTCAACATGGTGAGGAATTTTGGAAGCTCAAAGTTAGTCTGTTTTAGGCTATTTTGTTGTGTTTTTGGATCATTTTTTCTGTTGGAACAACCAGTTGTGTCCAAGCTTCAACCGTCAAGCTGCTGATTTGGAGAATTTGGAATTAGTTCTACGTCTTTATTATTCCATCTGCAATGCTACCACCACGCTTGACAGGCTGTTCCGGTTGAATACCTCATTGTTACTTCTCCAAACGTACCTCTTGTCATTGTGACCAAACAGCTCAATCTTTGTTTTGACACGCTTCAAGGTATAGGTTTTGGAGGTGGGGCTCTTTTCTTGGTACCTCAGTCTATGGCGACGTAAAACTAGCTTTGCGATGGACAGTGACACTGAGGTTCCAGCAGTTCCCAGTTCATGGCAGGTTTGAGCATCTGAGCCTTGGTGGTTCTGGGTTGTTCTTGAATATGCTAATCAATTTTCACTCACCTGAAGATGACAGTTTGAGTCTTCTGGACACAAAGGAATGACTTTTACTTAAGTACAGTTGTTTGCACTGATGATCTTGGAGTCTGCAGTTGATTAGAAATGTCTCCAAGAGATCTTCCTGATTTGTGTGAATCTACAATTCTTCTTAGATCTTCACTGAGTTCTTTAGACTTTCCCATTGTTCTGAGTATTGGCCTTTCCAGTGACATCTGCCAAACATTCCTTATGAAGGCAAAGAGAAACAATAATGATGACTAATGAAGTTAAACATGCATAGGACTTGTCAGATATTATAGAACCTTCTGCACCATTTATTTAAATGTATACAAACAGTCACTTAAATCTTTTAGCCTATATGGATACTTTTGGCCCTGTGCGGATTAGAGAAAGCCCCAAAATAAATTCAAAGTCATTAAAGCCGTATGGTGTACAATCGTTCCACCCTGGAAAATGAACAGTTCAAAGAAATCATTAAAGTCCCAAATTCCCTTGACATTCATTCCTGTCATGAGTGGATGTTGTTCACACCTTTACGAGTTGTAGTTATGTGCTCCACAGTTTCAGAACCACTAATGGATGTAATATGTTTTCAGTCTGTAAGCATCCATTTTGGCTCCTTCTAGCGCCTGTACTGTAAGTGGACAAGGAGACACTCAGCAGTACTTTTATTATGGTGCTTCACAAAAAAACCAAACTGTTGTCAACATTACCTGTTGGACAGGATGTGAGAGGAGAGATGAAGACAGGGGCACAGTTTTATAGAAGAAATGAGTTATATAAAGCAACAGGGTTGTGTCAGCCAGCATTTGAATGTCATATCAGTATACGTTTAAAAACTCACTTTACTGCAACAGTTTCAACAGTTTCTCCTTTTTCCTTAATAAAAAATGTTGCTGTAAAAGCTGAAGAAAAAAAACATGATCTTTTATTTTAAATTTCATACTCGGTAGCATTGTACCACCACTCAGTTTAGATCAACTCGGATACAAAAAGATGAAATGGTTCCAAATAAATGATTTCTTTAGAGTAATTAAACAAAAGACCAACTCATATTTTTAAGAATTTTGCCACCGTCTTGGTGTATCGCCGCTTATGACTTTGATAGGCTGAAGCAGCAATTTCCTGAGAGATATGATAAGGTTGAATCTGGATTTTGATCTTTGTCCTTTTTCTTTACAGTCATCTGAAGCCTTAGAATTCATAAAGCGAGACCTGACTGAGTTCTCCACTGTGGTGCAGCATGATACAGCCTGCTCAATTGCAGCTACGGCCACTGCCGTCAGAAACAAACTTGCAGTAAGTATTAGGCTTTAACTGCATCGTGTCTTTTATGAATATCTCCCAAATGCCTGCTTACATGCAGATCGATTGTGTATTTATTCTGCTTTTTAGGTGGAAGGTTCCTCTGAGACTACAGAAAAAGTGAAGAAGAGCCTCTCTAGTTTCTTAGGCGTAATATCAGACACGCTTGCTCCACCTCCTGATAAAACTATTGACTGTGATGTAATCACGCTGGTGGCAACACCAGCAGGAACCACAGAAGTTTATGACAGTTCAAAGGTGAGTATTAAAGTGTTTGTATTAGCACGCCTGTTAATTCATTAGTTAAAAATGGCTAAACGCACATGAGGTCCGAATGCATCATGCTGTTTGCACCTTTTCTCACTTGTTTAGGTCTAGGCATCAAAGGCTGTTTAATGGTTTTGGTAACAGTTGAGATTTTGGTTGAAATCTGCAGTTTCAGTTCTTCACAGGGCCTCATTATTGTTTCCTAAAGCTGATGCTCACAGTACAGTCAAAGGAAACTTTTTTGTGACATTAGCTCTGAGAATAAAACAACAGGTTTTGAAGATCTAACAATGAGAACAGGACATGATACATGAGAGGAAAGACTTTGGACAACATCCTGACCTGACTCACCCAGCTGTTAATTATCCTTATGGAGGCCCAGCTCCACAAGCACTGGGTGCAGTTGAGTTTACACTATCATTTTTGCTGAGACTGAACTTAGTATTTTTAATTTTGGTCTCTAGCTGGATGGAGGATCACTAACAGACGGAGTTGTTCTCCTTCAGACTAAATTATATTAACACTGAGAGACTCCCTAAATCCTGTTCTTAAATGCTCCGGGCACAAGTATTACTGGAGCTGCATAGAGTGGCGTAAATTGATTGGAACACTATCATGATAATGTTCCCTTCAAGGGATTGTGGAGGGGAGAGATCCTCTGAATATTGACCTCTTTCTTGCCATTTTCCAATTCCTGCTATGTATCTACATCTCCACCCTCTCCTCTGCCTTTTGCCCATTTTCAACAAGTTTTGCTCCTGATAATGTTTTGGCCACTGTCATAGGGCTGTTTTGGAAATAGAAGTTACCACATATGGTGAATATAGACAGACTAAGGTTGCATGATACAGATAGACCTGGTAAATTAACTTGTTAAAGCTGGAGCACAGAATTTTGTGTGAGACGAAGAGAGAGCAAAAACCTTTTTGCTGAAAATCTTTGAAGAAAATGCTTCACGTTGCGTTTATCAAGTACAGAGTCCGTCTCCAGTTTTAGTCTCTGTTGTGTTATCAAACTGCAAAAGTGAGCACATGATGTGCATGTGGAAACGAAACGATCTCCATTCAGCGTTTGTTGTTTCCTGCAGGCACGTCTCTACAGTTTGCAGGCTGACCCAGCAACATACTGCAACGAGCCAGATGGTAAGAAAAATCATGATCAACTGGTTGATCTGTGAAGGTCTGCAACCGGTGTTCTGTTGCAGACATTTACAGTCGACACTTCATTAGGTACACCTTGCTATTGGGTTGGAGCCTCTTTAGCCTTCAGAACTCTTTGGAGCATAGATTCACACAAGTGCTGTAAACATTCCTCGCACGCTTTGGTCCATATTGACATAATAGCATCACATCAGCGTGATCCTGAGATGCTGTTGTGCATATATTTTTTTGTAATGAGTTATCAGCTCAAAGCAGTCTGACCATTCTTCTCTGACCCCTGGCATCAACAGGACGTTCTCTCCCAGAGAAATTACACTTATTGGATATTTTCTCCTTTTTTGGGCCATTCTCCGTGAACTTTAGAGATGGTTGGATTGGAAAATCCCAGCAGATCAGCGTATTCTGAAATATTTATACCAGCCCATCTGGCACCAACAAACATGCCACATTTAAAGTCACTTAAATCCCCTTTGATCCCCATCCACGTCATTGGCTGATTAGATATTTGTAGTAAGAAGCATTTGAACAGATTTGCCTAACAAATTGGCTGCTGAGTGTGTTTTATTTGTTGACAGACGTATTGATGTAGTGTTTTGGTTACTTTGAATGTGTGTTTTGTTTTCTCTTATACCTCTGAGAGACCTGTATTTACCTTTTGTGGGGTCTATAAAATCTTTAGGCTATATATTGCAATCTTTTGATCAGATTTACTGGAGTCCTCCTTAAAATCATCTAAATAATGAAATGTTGTTTTTTCTTTGTCAGGCCCCCCTGAACAGTTTGAGAGCTGGCTGTCCACCTTCAGCCTGGAAGATAAGAAAGGCGAAATCTCTGAGCTTTTGGTCAACAGTCCCTCTATACGAGCGCTTTATACCAAAATGGTATCACTTGTTGCTCTCTTCGAACGTTTGCTCCTCGTCTCCTTTTGAATAAATAAAGAAGATAAGAACTTTGTCTCTTTTGTGCAGGTGCCAGCAGCCGTAGCACATTCTGAGTTCTGGCACAGATATTTCTACAAAGTCTTCCAGCTGGATCAGGTAAACCTGCCGTTTCATATGATTTTCTTTTTTCCTATATACACATCTTTCATGCAACTTAAATATTTTGTCTTGGGTGCCACCTGCTGGCCAGTTTTTGGACTTTTCTAGGAGGTTTACCAACGTGCTCAAACAGCAACCTTAAAATGAGCCACATACACAAAGAACTATTGAATGAAATTTTCTTTTCCAAATGTGAAAGCTAATCCAGTAACATGGTCTGTGTTTGGGCGGGAGGATATTTGTGGTGTTTTCTTGTCATTATGATTTCTTCACACTGACACGAACTCACAGGAGACGAGATTTGCTGAATAACAGCAGCATTCCCGTTGGTGCCTCTTTGTATTCTTTCTGCACGTTGCTCTCAGTGTGAAATAGGAATTATGCTTTTAACGCCTAATTACCCCGTGTGCATTTCTATTATGATGTTGTTGTTTTTTTTTTTTTTCCCCAAACGGAGAAGACGTTCTCCTCTTCCCATTAAAGTTGTTATTCAACACATTATTATGGAAATAAAGGCTGCGGCAGTAAAGAGTACTTTTATGTATCAAACACAATAATTTATTTATGAGAGTCTCTAACATTAGAGCAGATTGTTGATTGCAGTTTTCTCAAAAATTGCACATCCAAACTGTTTTAAAGACATTTGCAAAAGGAAGGCAAATACAATCAGTACATTAAAAATTAAATCATGTCTGATTATGTTGGAGCCAATGTGAGTTTTAAATCATCAGAGCAATACAAACTTTAAGCTGGTCACAGTTTTACACTAAGTACAAGTCCTGTTTGAGGTTTATTAGGTTAAAGTTGAGTTTAAGGTTAAACTAAAGAACTGGTACTTGGCTGTGTTCATGTGATTGAATGTCCTCGGGGTTTGTCACTCATGGTGAAACATGAGATCTGCTCATCTGAACAACCCCAAACTCAGCTGATGCTAGCAACCTCAGTTAGCTACGCTGCATTAATAAACTGAATGGTCACATCAGACATATATCGGCTAATTAGCGCTAAGTAATTACTAGAATTTAACTTAGCAAATAGCACCTGAAACACAAACTTCTTGTATGGTCTGAACTGCACAGCCGTAAGATTAATCAGATACGTCTATTAAAAAGATCTGAAAAGGGTTAGGGGTTAGCTGTCGATCAAAGTGGCTTTCCTCTTTTTTTTTTTTTTTTTTTTTTTTTCTTTTTTTTTTTTTAATGAAGGGAACATTCATTTTTTGTGCCAGCTTCTAAATGCTGCTTTTTAATGCTCTAAAGCTGAGACGCTTTGGGGGCCAATGTACTTTTGGAGCCTCAGATGGCGATTAGAAGAACTGTAGATGGTGGCAATTGACACTGGCTCTGTTTTTTGGGATGGATGGATGCTGCTTGGGACAGACATATAAAGACTTGTTGAATTTTTAATGGGTCTATGATTCACAGATATTGAGACTATAGAAGCTTTTGTTTTTCTGTGTTATCTAGGAGGAGGCGAGGAGGTTGGCGCTGAAGCAGAGAGCAGAGCAAAGTGCGCACACAGAGACGCTGGGCTGGGAGGAAGAGGAGGAGGGTATGTTCGGGAGATTTAATGGTTATCTGCCAGCTTTGCTTTGAAACACTTTCACTCACACTGGCTCCTGCGTTTATTGTCAGATGACTTCCTTGGTGCCACGTCGTCATCTCAACTCAACCTCACGCCCCCGTTGGACAGCAGCAACCTAACAGTTCCTACAGGGGCCGCTGTGCTGAGTCCCGTTCTGTCTCCAAGCGAAGAGCGTGAAACCACCTACTCGGTCAGCAGCGACAGCGTCAGTCTGCCAACTCAGGTAGAAGTGCGGCCAGAGCCCGTAACCGCAGAACTGGCAGAGAAACTGACAGAGAAACTGACAGAGGCCAGCTTGGAGGATGTTGTAAACAAGACGCAAGACGAGCAGAGGCCCGGAAACAGTGACTTACCTCCTGAAGCTCAAGTGGAGGCCGTTACCCAGCCCGAGGTCACAGCTGACGGGGGGTCAGCGCGAGCCCCGGCCTCAAAACCGGAAAACTCAAAAGAAGATGGACCACAGGACCTGAGAGTTTTTGAGCTCAACTCTGACAGCGGGAAGTCTACACCCTCCAAGAACGGCAAGAAAGGTGCGATGACCTGAGGCAGTTGGTCTTACTGTTCCAGTTGAATCGAAACAGGATTAGGTTCAGGGATGTGTTTATGAGTTTTCCACTTAATAGGCTTAGAAGAAGCCGCAGAGTCAAGGTCATAAAGTCCCAACTTGTTGTGTCTCTCTCCTCCATCTCCAGGCTCGAGCACCGATGTGAGCGAGGACTGGGAGAAAGACTTTGACCTGGACATGACGGAAGAAGAGGTCCAGATGGCTCTCTCTAAAATCGAAGCATCTGGAGAGGTTTGTGGAGTTTTTTTTAATTTTTTTTTTATGGGGGGATCTATATGAATAATTCATGTTGTGTACATTCTGCTCACTTTTTTTCCCCTCCTCCTCTCACCAGCTGGATGAAGACTGGGAGAACTGGGAGTGAGTGCCTCTGCTACACGAACCCCGTCCCGCCATTAAAGCTAGTTCTCTGCAGACGAACCATGCTTAATGTGTTTTAACTCTTTGTCCACTCTGTCACCATGTCATGATTGTCAGTGGGGGATTTTTTTCTGGCGGGTTTGGACCATATTGGTAAACCTGTTGAAAAGCGCAACGGGAAGACCAAGGCAATACGAATTAGAGTGCTCTGTCAGCTGTAGGCCTCTAGCGAGGGAAATGACTCTTGGCTATTTCTTGGAGTAACTTCTCACTTTAGAGAGTGTATGACACTAGCGTAGGACAGGTTGTAATCATTCTGACCTTAAAGCTCGAGGGCGAGTCGGAATGTGAAGGGTTTCACTGCAGCAGCCGGGGAGGAGCTGTTTCTCTTTACTTTCTTTATCACATAAAATTCATCTTGTATATGTTGCGAGTGTATTTCCAGGCGATGACTTAAATGCTGGCTGCGAAATAGCCATAAACTGTAATGCTGCTTGTCTCCTTTCTAAGATGAAACACTTTAAACCTGACTTTTTCTTCTTTTTTTTCCTATTTGAGTGATCATGAATGATGACACTTTTCTTTCTCATCTGTTTTATGCAAGTGAATCTTCAAAATGTAAAAAATATTTTGGCCTTTTTTCGTTTCCTTCAGATTGCTTTTCATTTTGGACTCACTCCCGACGCTTGGTGTACGGCTTTGTAAAACACACAGTAGTGTGATGATGTAATCCAAATGTTTTTGTGACACCATCTGAAACACAACCAGCTGACGTGTCGTTATTCCCTCTCTCCTCGTCGCGTGATTGATTCAGATATACAAGATTTGTGTTGGTGTCTGTCATTTTCAAGTAATTATAAGTTGTTTATCTGTTTGTCATATGTGGGTAGAGGGAGTTTGTTAAGAGAACAGTCACAGTTGACCCAATAGAGTTCAGACCAGTTCTGGTATTGTGATTCCAGATGCTTTGGTTTGAATTTGAGGAAAGCTCGCAGGTTCAGTCAGAACAACAATCCTATGATTTTTTTTTTCTTTTTTTTTTTTTTTGTTTGTCTTCGTTGGTCCATCGTCAGAACAAAATGGCTCAGCAGGCAGTGTGCCAAGTAGAAGAAAGGGTGAAGTGAGCACGCTCCACGCTTTTCCGATTTCCTTATCCATCATCTGTAACGTATTGAGGAAAAATAAGCCTAGAGGTGTAATATTTATACTACAAGAAATGCTTAATTATTGTATTATGTGCTTTAGATTGCATGTCTGTGCAATAACATTATGCAAAACATTGTGCAGATGGTCACTGTTGAGTTGTATGTTTAGTTTCGTTTTGGCTGTTCTTCAGGTTTTGACGATGTGTTGCATGTATATAACTCTCGGCTGCGTGTTCCCTTCAGAATCACACGTTGAACTAATCAGAGCTGTCGACTTCTTTTTGTTTAACGTCAGTTATTTCACTTTATTTTCCAGGTGATCTCTGTCATTAAAGGATTCATGGCTAACGAGCTCCGTGTCTTGCTTAACGGCATACTGCAGGACGACAAGAAAAACGTTTAAAATGCACAATATGTGGAGATACTTTTAAGTTTCCACTAGAATTTTGCAGTTTAATTTGTAAAAATTTGGCTACTACAAAAGTACTTATATTAGTGTCTTTGTCAGGACAAATTTGGATTTAAGATGAAAAAATCAAAAATGATGCGAAAAGCTGTGAAACTACTTCTAGAGGTTTAAATGTACGTCTGTTCATACATTCACTGCCTACATAATTAGGTGCACTTTGCTGGTAGAGGCAGGCTGTGGTGTTCAAATGATGTTTGGTACCAAGCGAACCAAAGTCCCCACAGCGTTAAACCAACATCAGAAGCCTGAGTTGTTAATAGCAGGCAGGATGGACGTTTACACCACATTGTGACTCTACCATCTGAAATTCACAGCAGAAACTGAGACTCATCAGGCCACGCAACATTTTTCTAATCTCTGGTCCAGTTTTGGTGAGTCTGTGAGTTTTAGCATCACTCTCCTGCTCAGAGCTGACAGGACTGGCAACCAGTGATACTCGCATGCAGACCTTGGGTGTAACGAGTGGTTATTTGAGTTACTGTTACCTTCCTATCAGCTCAAGGCCTCTGACATCAACAAGGCAACCGCTTGATATTTTCTCTGTTTTCAGACCAACCCCAGAGTTGGTTGTGTGGGAAAATCCCAGCACATCAGCAGATAGGTTTGACCTCTTTCATTGTACTTTTTTCTAATCTTTTTTGGTCCAAGTTCTTTGGCCGTTATTTAAATAAATGCGTAATATTAAGACGTACAGAGGTATGGAGAAATAATTAAAGCTTCCTAATAACACCTGAGAGTTGCAGGTATGTTCGAGCAGGTGTTCTTACTCTGAGGAATAACGGAGCCATCTGTGGACTTTACAGAAGAGCGCTGCTATGATGTGAAAATAAGAATACAAATGACTGAATGTGAACTCAAAGATGTCTAAAATTTGGAGGAAAACATGGGTGAAAAATGATCACAAATTTGAATGTGGCTGGTAAATAATTTCATATTTAGCCTTTAGGGTTGGAAAACCTTCAGTTCTGGCATATATGCTACAGCAAGAGCATATGTTTGCAACGACCAGCCCTGCCGCCTGATGGCGCTGTTGCTCCATTTAGACAGTTTTAGTCACAAGCTGCCACTCCTTTTCTTTCAGCTGCAGCATCCATCTCACACACGGATCAGCCACGTTTCAGACACACACCGATGTTTTTATCATCAGTTGCATTAGTAGTTTTCCTTGCATTTTTCACACACAGTCTCATCTAATTTGACACCCTCCCCCTTCCCGGATGCCCCGAGGGGGCTGTCAGTGAAACGCTTTGGTGGGTGCTTGTGGCGGCATCTGCTGGGCTAATGTAGGTCACAGTGGAGGGACACCTGTACAGCGTGCTGCCTCTGCAACATGGATGCTGTCTGAAAAGATGGCTACTGTCTGCCTGTGTCTGTATGGTGGGTGTGGTCATGGTGGGGGACTGGTGATGAATCTCCATTTCAGATTTTCAGATTTTAAGCATGGATAAACACAACCTTGAACCTTGGTCTCCTGCGGCTGTGTTTATGGATATAATAAAGAAAGATTAGGCAAATCACATTCAGCTCTTTATAGCAGGAGGGGCCATACATGAATGACCCTAGATGTGTGTTTGTGGTGCTTACAGCTGGCTCCCAAGGACAGAGTCACCTAAAAGACTTGACCATGTTTACCTGCCTATTTCTTTTATATTATTATTATTATTAATAAGAATAATGATGCTGTTTTATGCTGAAACCAGCAGACTCACAGCACTGTGGTAATGGGTTGTGCATATGCTGCCCTAACTGGACCTCAAATAACACAGAGTCCATATACATCACATTCTTTCGTACCCTGTTCCCACTCAGAGGCCTTAGTCAGCAGAAAGGCTGTAAAAGAATTTCCTGTCGAAGCCCACCGCTCCCTGCGCCTGGAGTTGCATGCATGTGTGCTTTGCATTAACGCCGCCTTTCAACAGTGTCATGTAAAGATCATTTTAATAGTGTGTGGGGGAGAGAGTGGTGGGGGGGAGGCAATCAGAGTGGAGAAAGAAATATTCCCCTCCTGAGGATCTCTGCAGCGCCTCCCCCCCGGTAATCCATCCTTCACCAAACTCTTCCTGCTTCTCTTTCTGGCTCTTTGACTTTCTCTCGCTCCCATCCACGGCCACATAGACACTAACCGGGTCCCGCACGTAGACCTCGAGTCTCCAGCAGAAAAATGCATAGAGAGTCAGGGTGAGGTCATTGTCTTGAGAGCGAGTATTATTCTCGACACCCTAAAGGGAGAAACCCTGTAACCCCCTCTGCCTTTCAGTAAGCACAAAAGACTCCCTTTGAGGGAGGAGGCCGTATGGAATGTGTTACCAGGGTTTTCTATAACGTCCGGCCTCCAGATTCACACCCGTTCACCCCTGCATCTTTGTGCTGTCATGCAGGATGTGCGTGTTTTGAAGGTTTGATTAAATTCTACATCCATTAAGGTTCAAAACTAGCGTTGCATAAGCTTTGATGCACGTATGATTCACCTTCCCTTTCACAGTAACTCTGCAAACTACATGTCTAACATACATTAGTCTCCTCCCTTCCAAAAACAGAGAAAATGCAGCCACCATCTCTGAGTCTTGTGGGGGAAAAGAAGAAGGAGAAAAAAAGGCTTCTAAAGGACTCTTGAGATGCCTCTAGATTTTTCCATGACAAACCATCGCCTTTCCCAATGCTGAGCGGTGGGAACTGGCTACTTTGTTTGTGCAAAGCGGTGTCTGGGAGGAATGCAGGGTTTAGTCCGGGAGGGGACAGTTGGGGGAAAGTATGATAACTCCCACTCCATTCAGATTTATGGTGAAGACAGAGGGGCTCCTCTGGATGCATGTCAGGGGACCAGCAGCGCACCGCCCCTCTTCTCCCGGCCTGCCAAAGCAAATGTTTAGTCAAACCCCCTGGCTATTCTTTACATCCTCTGCTGTCTTTCTCTCCCTCTCTCTGCCACAGTATGGGAATGTTAACAGCAGTTTTCCTGTAAAGGTTTTATTCTGCACACTTTGTGTGAGCAGGAGCTTTGAAACCTGAGTATACTTCAAATTTCGATATAATTTTGTTTTTTTTTTAATGTGGAATCTGCACAGTTCTGCACACATAATCCTGCAGTTCAAGATGATTCAGGTTTCTAAAAGACCTTTAGCTTTTAAAGGTCATTTTCATTTCATATTAGTTTGATATTTAGGATACCGGCTCCTTAGTTTTGCTGCAGATATCTTCATATCTGTATGCCAAAAACTGAGCTACAGGCAGCAGTGAGTTAGCTCAGTGTAGCTTGAAGGTTGGAAAATGGGAAATACACTGGGGGAACTGCATGAACTCTTTGGAATTTTAAGGTTAACAATCATCCAGCCTCTGAAAGCCACAGATTACAAACAAGGTTGGGAATAAATATTTAAATGTGGGCCTCGCTGCACTATATTCCTGCAAATGTTGAACTGGAACCTGATTTACCTTCTGTGTGTTTTCCTCAAATAAAGACATTTTCATGATAAAACGATGCAGAAATAGAGACAGACTGACTCAGAAATATTCAGAGCACAGGAAAGTAAGTGTTTGGAGAACCACTGACTCTCTGCTGAATGCTTTCACAGCTCAAATGATTCTTACGTCCATGCCTGCTTTATTGTTTTACTACATAAAATTGCATATTTTATTTGGTAGAAGAAAATGTCCAATTTCTGAAATCTACCAAAACCCAATAGACAAACTACTTCTCGCTTCACTCTATGAGGATTTATTTCTCAGACCTGACAGTGCTCCTGTTTCTTCTCCATCCTCAGGTAAACTCTCAGTGACAAGTAAGCTGAGGTTAGCGTGTCCCTTTGAGTGGGCATGTGAACCTGCTTGAATGATCACAGTAATATCTTATCACTCTAATCTGTTCACAGAGTCTTTCCTTACACTGTTATCTACTCAGTGAGTTAAAAAACATTCTTTGTTTAACAGCTTACTGAGCACAGTGTATAATGTGTGAGTCATTTCACAGCAGAGTGAGACTTTTATGAAAGTTTTAAAAATCCTTTAAAACCCATCGGTTCCCCGCTGAGCCGGGCAGACACAATAGCCCACAAGTCTCCACCTGTGACTCAACTGTGCTCATTTTATCCTCTTCTCCAATTCTTTTTAACAACCAGACCAACAACTCTGAATGTCCTGTTCCTTCCCCTCCATTCTGCCCTCCACCACCTCCTCCTCTTTTCATTACTGTCCCATTCATTCAGTCATCCGTTTTATTCTCAGGCTTCTCCACTGCTCCGGGACACCAACGGACCCATTCATCTTTCTCTCACTGTCTCTCTCCTTTCCTCCCTGCCTCCCACCATCCCTGGTCTAATCACAGGACCACACACTCCCTCATCTCATCTGATGTCTGGTAATTGAAGGTGAGATTGTTTTTGTGGTGGAGGAGAGTTGAGGCGCAGCCGAATTTGACTGTCTGCACCATGCAAATTAGACTGTCAAAACTTCACGGAAGTCTCCATTATTCTATGAATATAAGCCGGCGCTAGCTAGGCTGTTACATAAATCTGCCTTGTAAATTGCTGAAACCAGGAGGGAAGCTGGTGCACAGTGTTCTCTTGAGATAAGACAAACTGAGGACTCATAAGGACTCCTGCTGGTCTGAAACTTCACCCTTATAATAAACAGAACAGTGATTTTAATGTTTTTTATCCTTTACTGTTTGCAGATTCAACCAACATGCCTTTAGAGGCGGTGAAACCGGTTGGTTAATCATGTTTTTTGTGTTCTGTAAGTCAGTCTATTCATATGAGCACATATGAAGTGTCAAAACCAGGAAACATACAGTTACAGTAAGTCTAAGTTTGGATAATCAACAGTTTTTCTAATTTTGCCAGTACAGTGAATTTTAAATCAAACAATAAAGATGGAAGTGCAAACTTTCAGCTGCAATCTAACTGTTTCAGAATTACAGCTATTTCTATACACAGTCCTTCATTTTCAGAGACTCAAACGTAACTGGACCAACGAAAATAATCCTAAATATAAGAGTTCTTTTTAATACTCGGGTAATAATCCTTTGCGATTATGAGTGTCTGATATCCATAACCATGGACATCACCGAATGCTGTGTTTCCTCGTGGAAACGCTCTGCCAGGCCTTCAGTGCAGCCACCTTTTTGTTGCGTCTTGTTTGTGGGCCTCTGCCTTCAGTTTTTGAAAAGCTGCTCTGTTGGGTTCAGGTCAGGTGGCCATTGAACAATTTCCCATTTCTCTGTCTCGAGAAACTCTTGGGTTCCTTTCGCAGATTGCTTTGGGCCATTTGCACTCTGAAGCGCTGGCCAATTATTTTTGCAGGATTTGGATGAATCCAAGCAGCCCCGAACACTTCACAGTTCATGCTTCTGCTTCTATCAGCAGTCACATCATCAATAAACACCAGTGGCACGGTTCCACTAGCAGCCATACGTGCACATGCCATAACATTGCCTCTGCGATGTTTGACAGTTTATGTGGTATGCTCTGGATCATGAGCTGCTCCTTCTCTTGGTACAAGTTTGGTTTCTGTCCAGAGGATGTTTTTCACAGCCGAGCAGACTGTTAGATGTTTTATGGTCGTTCTTGTGTGTAACCGGGGGTTTGCACCTTGTTGTAAACCCTCCTGCAGGTTTAAAAGGTTTGGTTTGTAGAAACACACTGCATTGGCTCTCAGTTGTGAGGTGTAACACTTGATTAAAAAAAAAGATTAGAAGTATTTACACCAACCTGTTCATTTCATCAGGTTTTAGCGAACGTGAGGGTAGGCTGAGCTTGTGGGTGAAACTTTATGCTGATCACAGTTTCTTCTGCAGTTTGCACTTTCGTTTTTATGCAGTTTGTGTATTTGTCAGTGATGTTTCTCAGCACTAATGTTTGTGCAGTGTGGTAACTGAATAAGGCAGAACAAACCGATCAACTCCATCTTATCCCTCTTGTGCCTGTCATCAGTTTCTCTTGTGTTTCGCCTGCTGTGGCTCGTTTGTCTGTGTCACCTCTGTATGAAGACATCTCTTGATGTTGGACCTTGACAATGAATGTGCTTAACCATGGAAATACATCTGTCATCATGCACCTTAGTTCTCTTCTGTGATCTTTCAGGCCTTGTGGTGTTGCTGAGCTGGTCAGATTGGACGTTGCTGTCGATTTGACCACTTCTATCTTTACTCAGATTTAGTCTTTCAGGTTAAAACCCCTGAGACGTTTCGAGGGGTCCAAACAAACATTTATGCACAGGAAATTCTTGCTATGTTTGATATTGTAAAAAAATGTTATAATGTAAATTTAACACTTTCAATAAGCCATGCATGCTTTCTGTCTCTCTGAGCGCTTTATTTAGGTTTTCTGCTTTTCACTTGTACTGACTTGAACTTTAGACTTCCTACTGAGAGGTCCTGTGAACAGCTACCAAATGCAAGTTTAACACTTGGGAAATAGCAGAGATGTGTAGAAATAGAGACAATCTCAGAGGTATGCGCTTTTTGTGTGTAAAGTAAGAAGGAACACGACAAGCCCGTTATATAGCATCCTCGGATAATCCTAATCCTAGCCTGCTGTTGTGTCCAATGTCAAGTCCTGTGGCAAAAGTCATTTCTAGGTCTGGGCTTAGCCTTGAAAAGGAATTTTTTTAAAAAAAAGGAGGAGAAACTGTTGGTTTGCATGCTGCCAAAGCTGCTGCTGGCCCGCCAAACCTGCTGATCCTAGTGCTGCGGCCGCTGGAGGACCCTCTTCCTCCTCCTCTGTCCCAATCCCAGTCCAGGGGATCTGACAGACACTGTGAGAGTGCCATCTGCCCTTTGACAAGATTACACAGTGCACTGGGCCAAGAAATCCGCCAGCACAGCAGATTAAATATGAAATATAGGGCAGAAATAGTTGTGCTGCTGCATGTCTAGATTTAGTTGTACCACGTCCATGATGGTGCTATTAAAACACTTTTATTCATGTCTCCACTTCAGTCTTTCAGTATTTTTGTGTGTCATTGTGTGTGTGTGTGTGTGTGTGTGTGTGTGTGTGTGTGTGTGTGTGTGTGTGTGTGTGTGTGTGTATCTAAATTCACACCTGAACCTCTTGTCTCCTGTTTTTTAATTCTAATAAATGCAGTCCACCTTTGTGCTGTTTATTTGCTAAAGTCGTTGGTGGTTAATTTCCCCCAGAAATGGAAGCTGAGAGAGAGAAAAAAAGAAAACAAATCAAGAGACAACTGAGAGCGAGCAAAGACAATCACTTTGCCTGAAAATGGTTACTATAGAAACTGTGCCTTTCTTTCCTCT
Source organism: Maylandia zebra (assembly GCF_041146795.1). NCBI lineage: Eukaryota > Metazoa > Chordata > Actinopteri > Cichliformes > Cichlidae > Maylandia > Maylandia zebra. Next base: position 12,625,609 of record NC_135185.1, read on the forward strand.
CCCCTGGTCCATTTGGAGTCGCACATTTTTGTTTAACACTGGGTGCAAATTAGCACCACCCATCCTCCTGTAGTCTGCAATCCTGTTGGTGTTGCCGTAGTTGTTATATACTGTAATTGTTAGATATGCCAGCCTCAATTAGTAGGAAAAAGAATCCTGTTCCATAATCGGTATTACAGTCCCAGTTATGAGACTCCTTGCAGGAAGTCCAAAGAGCCATCGCTATAGCTCACTTGCAAAGAATTCCACAACCGACGTTTGTGTTTTTCCTCTTTGCTGTATGAATGAACAACCTCGTCAAACTCTGAATGTGCCTGGAGAAAGAGGGTTGTGGGAGGCTTTTTGGCTGCCTGAGAACGAGCTTTCTTCACTTCCCTTGGAACAATCCAGATCCACACAACCATAACCCTCACAGTCGGAGCCCTACGGCTCGACACACGATCGGGGTCAGAGCAATGCAAATGCAATGCAAAGCAGTGTGAGTGCACGCATCCTTTTTAATGTCTCATGCCTGGTGAGTGAGTGAGACCGCTCTGATTTGCAAAGCTAATGCTATGCATCACATCACAAAAACAATGGAAAAGTTTTATGCTCTAAGTTTTTTTTGTTATTATTATTATTATTGTGGTTTCTTCCCCGGGCATGAATGATGTTTTTGTTCTGCTTTTCATATTTTTCTGGACTTTTATCTTGCTGTACATCGCATTTCTACTCTTCTTTCACACCCCTTCATCCGGTCCCTCTCCCCACTACATTACCTCTGGCTCTTTAGGTCTGGATGCCAAGCTGTTTTCTCTGAGTGCCCATATATAGATTACTCACCAAGAAATCATGTGGCACAATTGAATTACCACTGCTTACAGAGGCCTCTATTACTGCTGAGGCATCTGAAGAATGCTCCTTTTAACCAGCCAATTGCCGCCAAACCATCCACGATCCCAGCACACAAAGGGACCCTTCTCTGTTGCCCTCGTTGGCCCTGAGGCACTACTGCAAATTAATACATGCAATTTAATACAGGCATAACAGAACACTGCAAAGGGCACAGAAAATAGGTTACAGCTTGTGTTACAGTATATATTTTCTGATAATACATTTTCACTTCTGCACATTTAGTTATAAATCTCAGGTGTGTTTTACAGGGCTGCTGTCTCCCTGCCTGTGTTTTCTGTGACTATTCCCCTTTTTCTTTCCAGCACAGGGTGTAGCGGTTGCTGACTGGCCTCGATCCACAGCTGCAGATGTTCAGTCCAAAGGAATCCACCATAAAGATCTCATAGGCAGCTCTGACTGCTGGTACATATAACTAACAACTGATGTCTGCATGTCAGGAGAAAAGTATCAACGCCTTTTTTTCAAGTATACTTTGGTTTTCTTTACCATTTAAATTATGTACAGTCATGTGGAAAAGGAAGACTCTGTGCAGTCCTGTAAAAAACACCAGGTACACCCCATAATTCAATAGTCTATAGAACCACCTACAGCAGCAGTAACTTGAAATAATTGTTCTCTGTATGACTTTATCAGTCTCTCGGATAGTTGTCAAGGAATTGTGGGTCCCAGTTCAGTGAAGTTTCTGGGCATTTGTTTATGCACAGCTCTCTTAGATTCCACCACAGCATTTAAATGGGCCATTGCTACACACTGAGTCTTTTCTTTTTCAGCCATGCTGTTATAGATTTGTTGCTGTGCTTGGGATCATTGTTCTGTTGCGTAAACTAATTTCCATTCCGGAGTATTGTATGGCCTGACCTTGGGGTGAATTTGCTGGAATGTCCACTCCTGGGAATTTTGTGGCATTATATTAGCACACACCTGAATGCTTAAGAACAGCAAGCTGACAACACTTCTGCTATCATAGAGGTTTTGACACTCATACTTGCTGATGATCAGTTATTAAAGTGCTTTTTTTCTTTTTTCACAATACTGCCCAGAAACCTTGGAAACCTGACTTTTTTCACATGACTGTATATAAGTAATCATATTTGTACCAGAACTGTGGATTCATCCAAATAATTATGTAGGAAAGACTTTTGATAAGGGGTCAAGCAAGCAGGGGAATAGTTGCTCCGGTGTTCTGATCCAGATAAAGTAAAACTGGGGGAGGTAGTGAACAGGATGCAAGACAGCAAACATGGCAGGCAAGTATTGGAAACACTGACTTGGAACAAACAAAACTTGAGCACCGAGTCTAGACCGTTACTGCACAGCTGTAACAAACAGCTGTGCAGTACACTGAAAGTTGGCGTCTGAGACATGCAGATGAGTGGCAGTAGACCCAATCCTTAAATACAAGGAGGTCTGATGAGTGATGGGAAACAGGTGTGCCAGTCAACCGACAGCAGGCAGTGGAAGGATGCCACGCCTCCCCCCCCCCCCCCCAGCACTGTTCACTCACTCACATTAGAGAGGAGGTGAAGAAAGAGGGAGAGAGCGAGCACAGAAAAAAGGAGCCAGCACAGGAAGCCAGTGGAACCATAACAGTATGAGGCTGGCAGCTTGTCTCAGTTTGGATATTTTATCATGGAGGACAGTGGAGATTAAACACGCTTTTGATGAATGTATTTCATTTTGCAGGTATGTCACGAGAAGCCAAAGCATTAAAAGTCTTGTGCGATATTAAAGTGTGTTTAAACAACAGACTGACAGTTTTATCAGAAAGCTCACTGCGTTTCTAGAGAAGTCCCTGACATTCAGATTAATACTGTGTCAACGTGTTTCTGCATAACTGTTTTGTACTAATCAAAGTAATAAATAGATGTGTGTTAGAAATTTCACAAAAATGTGGCAGCAGATGGAAATCACCAGAGTGTTTATGTCCAGAGGATTTATTCTCTCATCAATATTGCGTCTCATCGATCTTATACAATCAATATCTGTATGAAATTTTCCTCATTACCTAGCCTGTAGTTGCTAAAATATTTTGACTAAGTCTGTACAAAATTTACTGCGGATACCACAAATGAATGTACAGAATTTTTGAAAATCCATTCAATAGTAATATGCCATAGTTCAGTCTGGGCTATAGTAGTAGACTCACTGCCCCAGCGTTGCCTTTCATAGAGAATATCTGGTTTACAACTGGCAGTGAAGGAAAGAGGAGAAGAAAGAGATGCGAGTAAGAGAGAGAGAAAGAGGAAGTGAGATGGATCCTCAGACGTTTTATTACCTGGTCATTTCCCTTTTCGGAATGACAAATTTATATTCATAGTGCTGCTACGAAAATAAATACCAAGTCCTTTAAAGATTAATGAAATAGCTCTGGCGGTCTCCCACTGCCATCATCGGCACCCGGCCTACGTCTGGCTGCTATGGCAACGCTCCCGCTGTTGATTTATGCTGCAGATAATTAGGAGCAAAGATGACAGAGCCCACAGGTGTGAACACAAACACTCAAACACTCATTCATACTTATGCACAAACATATGCATATGCCGTATACTTGCGCTGTCACACGCTGCTACAAAATCTCATTATCGAGTGGTTTTTGCTTCCTAGATTTAATATCCCCTCTAATTTGGCAGCTCCAATCACCGTCCGTCATTCTCATTCAGAGTGGAAACTTGGCTGACTCTCACTGCAGATACTCTCACACTGTACACAAATGTATGCCACTTGCCAAGCATGAAGCCATGTCTCCATTGCACTAGCTGGGAGAGCATCCTCATTTTAGTTTTGACGCATTTCTAGCATGTAAAGGCAGATGGCTTGAGCACGATTTGAGGCTGCGGTTTCAGGAAAGCCTCACAGGGGAAAGATCCCCTTAAACTAATGAGAAGTGAATAAACTGAAAAGGGGGAAAGAGGCTGGGGCATGAAAACAAGAACGAACAGCCTTTAAAGCCGGTGGGGTCATACATAGATAGAGAACCGGAAGGGGCGTGTATGAAAGTGTGGTCTCGCTCGTGAAATTCAGATAAATCATCTCCAGTCCAGTACTGAAACAAGTGGCGCCTCTTTGTTGTAGAGCAGGAGTGGGCAATTCCAGGCCTCGAGGGCCGGTGTCCTGCAGGTTTTAGATCTCACCTTGGGTCAACACACCTGAATCACATGATTAGTTCGTTACCAGGCCTCTGGAGAACTTCAACTACATGTTGATGAGCTAATTTAGCCATTTAAATCAGCTGTGTTGGTTCAAGGATACATATAAAACCTGCAGGGACACCGGCCCTCGAGGCCTGGATTTGCCAACCCCTGTTGTAGAGGAAGGTGAAGTCAGTGCACAGAGGTTCTCCTCCTCCTCCTCCTCCTCCTCCTCCTCCTCCTCCTCCTCCTCCTCCTCCTTCTTCTTCATCACTCTGCTATCTGCAGCCCTCTGCAGCTCACTAATCCTGTTCAGAGGCTCCCTTCACCTCAGGGTCCCATTGAGAGTGTGAAACTAATCCAGCCAAATGGATTTCATCAAGTGAAATGGAAAGGTAATGATACCTCTGGCACTTTGGGGCTTTAAATGTCTACTTCAGTATTTTTCTTCTTTTCCCCTCCTTTCGTCCTGCCATGTTCTGAGAGGTTTTAGGTTCCAGCTGAACATGGGTGGAGTCTCTAAAAAAGTGCAACTTAGCGTAGAGCTTTAATACACTTACAACAAACACACACACACATATACACATAAATGTGCTTTAGACCGAGGAGAGCTGAGAAGCATCATCCTTCCAGCCTGACAACCCATAACCACCCTCCTCTCTCCCCAAAGGCCTTACTGCAGGGTCACTTAATAGACTACATTTCAACGCACTGCAGGCACAGACGCTTGCAGGTGACATCACCAGATGGATGATGGGGGCCACTGCAAGGCCGAGGGCTCCTCTTTCGTCAGACCAGTTCACTTTAAAAGTGCACACTCCCCCATTGACACGCTCGCCTGGCTCCTCTACCGCCCCTCGCGCCCACTCCACACTGCAAAAACATGCAAAACCCAAAGTTTGCAACCCCAACCGTAAAAATTATGGATGAAGGCGTGAAATGTGACCTTTCTTTTTGCATTTTTCTGTCACACTCTTCCTCCATCCACCTGCACACCTCTCCAGCCTGTCTGATGTGCTCGCTGGAATGTGCTGTGAACCGACTGTTTTTATATAGTATACAAATACTTTGTTATCTGCACTTTACGTCAGTATTTATCAGTCTGACAAATTTTACTTTTACTCCCTAAATTTTAACACAAATATCTACAACTCCACTTTCTACTCCTTAACTTTTTAAAACAGGCTCATCACTTTAAGGTAAGACATTTGAGGGGAGTTATTAGTTCACGTAACTGCGTGCCTTCAGACATCAAATCAAGATGTCTATTAGCTGCGGTCGCAGTATTTTAGCATCTAGCAAGTGCCACTGAAAAGGAGTGCGTAAGTGGCAGCTAATTTCAAATGCTACATTTCAAACAGCTTGACAAATATCTGCAAACACACAGTTTTTCTGTGTATTTGTGCATATTTGTGAGATAACTCAGAGATGGAGAAAGAAGCAAGAGAGTGGACAAGAGGTAAGGTTTATTCGGTGACATGTGACAAACCTCATTCATTTCAGTGTTGTTTGCAGTACTGTGACAAATATACAGTAATGCAATATCCTGGACTGGTGCACAGCAGCTGTGCTCTTCATAGTCAGTTTAAGGTTACTTCAAGGGAAGCAGATATCACATTATATTTAATGTGATGATGCTGATTAGATTGACTCAGTGAATTCCACCTTTATACCAGCTTTACACTGTCTAGGAGTGGGAAATCAACCATATAGCACAGGTAAGCTGACCGCAGCATGTGTACAAAATCTAGTTGCATTCATCACAGAAACTATTATCAGAAACTATTGACTTATTTCCAAGTGTTTCTTTCCCACACCCAGAATTCTGGGTCTGCCAGAGGCCTCCCTCCTGTAAATAAGGAGTTCTTGCTTATCTGATCACCAGGCATTTCTCTCTGATACTGTAGGGTCTTCAGCCAGCTGAATACTGTAAAGACTGTTGTGAACTTGGGCATTATAAATAAAACTAAAATGCAGTTCTTTCGTGTCATTACAGCTTGTCATGAACATTGTGATTTTTGCCCGATGAAATGTGTCACTGTTTGCTGCCATTTTAATGATATATTGATATAGGATCTCAGAGACTATCAGCATATAAAGATGGAGATGCTGGAACAGCTTGAAAAGATTTTCTGGAGAAAACATTTGCAAGTGGCGGCACTCTGCCAGTCTGGTGGAGTCTGGCGCTCCTACAAGCACCATTTGTAAGCAGTGATGAGGCTGTAGTGATGCCACGGCTGGTGTGCAATGCAACCAAGGCAGTGACCATATTGTAAAGGTTTAGAATATGCCTATTTGTAATGTTAAACCAAATAAATGGGTACTCTGTGGCACCAACGTGTCCCGACAAAGTGTCCGTATGTGAAGAGTTAGCAGTGAGATCGACTTCCTTCTTCTGGCAGCTTAAAATTAAATCACATTACATCGCAGATGGAGTAAGTCATAAGTTAGGCGTTAGATTCCTGCTGCGTTAGAGGCATGGGCAAAGAGAGACTTGATGCATTCCTGGGTTCCAGATGTGCACATCAACTTATTGTATTTCCTCAAAGAGGCTCATGCTATCCTCAAAGTGGTGACATTTCATGGAAGAAGATGAAGTTTGGGTTAAAGACGGAGAGTGAAGGGAGCCAAAAATGTGTGAATTCTCCTTCTCCCCAACATATGAAACTACAGAATCACACACTGACACATGAAAACACAGACCAACCCATCAATCACTTGCTAAATAACAGCATACTTCTTTTTCCACTCCTTCAGCCTGCCTCGTGGATGCATGAGTGTTTCACTGGCGAGTTTTATAAATGATAAACAACTGAAGTGGAATTGTATTCACACCCATCAAACAGCAGGTTCAATACGAGAGCCAATGGAGAAGTGCTTTAAGGAGGAAAATTCTCTGATGATTGCTGACTCCAGAAAAACCCAAATCAATATCAAATCCACCAGTTTCTCTGCTGAAATACTTTCCTCCCTCAGATTATTTTTGTCTGGTTCCAATAACCAACACATGGCAGTGAGTAAGAAACACTGACAAAAGCATTACACTGTCCTTCTGCATATTAATAAAGAGTCCTTGTCAAGGGAGCTCATGCAGAATAGATTAATCCACATTCATGCGCCTTTATATCCATCACTTCTACATATTTTGTATTCTGGCATCATACTTTCTGTGCATTACTAAAGTAGCCTACTGCAGGACCTGGTTAGCAAGCAGGTGCATCATTAGGTCTATTGCAAAGAAGTAGGATCATTAGTTCTAAGTAACAGACTAAGAAAACTAGAATCCATAACACATCCCACAAAAATAATACTTTTTTTGTTCAATAGTGCTCTTATAAATGCTCCAAAACCCAGCATACCACAAACACAGTCAAGAGGTTCAGTTCAGTCATTTGATTGGCAGTGGTTAAGACTAGCAGACAAGTAAGTCCTATTAACTCTGTAAAATATCTAAGCCTTAATAGAATTTAAACAGTTGAGTTATTTTTAAAAAGCCCACTTTAAAGTAGAGTTGGATGTCTCGAGACCGGTCTTGGTCTCGCCTTTTACGTGGTTTTGGTCTCGTCTTGGTCTCGACGGACTTTTGTCTTGGTCTTGGTCTCGCTGTCTCGGTCTTGCGTTCTCAAATCGACATAGTGTTCGGGAGATTTGGAGTCAACCATCAGCGGAGCGGGGGGATGGTTTACTGGGCTTAAGCCGGGTCATTTTTTCAGAAGCATGGGGTCTTTTGGAGTGTAATTTGTTAGTTAGATGCCTGACTGACAACTGTATAAAACAAAAACAACACACGAAGCACAGAGCGCACCGTCGTAAATTCCCCCTAATTTTGGTATGATCCGAGCTCAGGCACTGGGCGACTGAGCGCAGCACCCATGTGAGCGAGGGGGGGAGAAGCTGCTGCCTGCGAGTTTGCTGCAGACAGAGGAGAGCTTAAGTTTGATTTGATGTTACAATTAAAAAAAGTGTTTGTGTTTTTATCTGAAGAGTGTGTAAATATCTGGTTTCGACTGTATATTTGATGATGTTGGTGTTTGGCTTGATTGTCAGCACAAAGAGGGAGAGAGAGGGGGAGAGAGAGGGAGATGGAGAATGAGGACAGAACAGAGATGGAACAAGAGCAGGTGAGACACACATGTTAGTCAAATGGTTGTTTGCCAAAACTCATCAGAACATGCATCCAGTGTCTAGTGTAACTTTTTAGATACCATTTGTTACTTTTCAAATTCTATATTTATTAAGTTATGCAGGCTTATGAAGGCTAAATAATTATATAAACGTTTCTCAAATAGTGGACTTTGGTAGAATTAAAAAATAAGTGTAGTGCAGGTCTATGATGATTTTTAGTGCTACTATCATCTAGTTTTGATTCTGGTTCTGTTTCGGTTAAGTCCTAAGTAGTCCTGATTTTGAACTGTTGTAGTCCTGTTTTAATTCCGGATCAGTTCTGGGTCTGGTTGAATTGGGGTTTAGTCCCTGTGTCTTGATACAGCCCGACTTTGTTCTGCCTTGCTGCTTAATTAAAAACTAGTTTAAGGTGTCCTGCATATGTGATATATATTTTTCCCTATATGAAGTCATTCTTTTTTGAACAAAACTCAAAACAGAGCCAATTAATCTTTCAGTCATTTCTACCCTCACTTAATTTCCTTTTGCTGCTCAGCTCTCACACAGTGGCTCAGCTATGTTCCAATCCCTCTATATTGTGGCCAATCACATGCGAGGATATAGGATAATATCATTATGTGAAAAACAGAGAGGGTGAGAGATGCGACAGTCAAGTGGAGCATCTGTCTTTCCTCTCAGTAAGTGAGTGAGACAGTTGACAGCGGTGAGGAGGGCTGTGCGAAAGCAAAAGCACATAAATATGCCTGACACCCGTAAACGTAGCAGCATCTGGCTGCAGTTTAAAGACTGTTTTGTCTCGGTCTTGGTCTCGTCTCGACTTGGTCTCGGTCTTGTCTTGGTCTCGGATTAGGCGGTCTTGACTACAAGTCTACTTTAAAGTTATGAGGAGGATAATTAGTTTCAGATGGAATAAAAGATGGACGTAGCGCTGGGGTCTGAAAATCAAAGCTACATGCAAAAGCCAAAAGAATAAAAAAGTCAGTTCAATTTGCAAATTTCTGAAAGTAGTTTTATCCATATGGTCATTGGCTGATGAGTCACCAGATCTCAATCCGATACAGCACCTTTGGGATGTGGTGGAAAAAAACATTTACATCATGGATGAGCAGCTGACACGTCTGCAACACTGTGTGATGCTGTCATATCAATTTTGAAAATTTCTGGCAGTTTTTAAGCCAACAGGGAATCAGAGGTGTAGGCAAGGTGTAGGCAAATAAGTGGCCAGTGAGTGTACGTGACAAATGAACGTGCCTTCCTGACGTCTCGGATGTACTAACGCAGCAGCCTCATTGATGTGGTGTGCAGGAGGGGGTGGGCCGGTGTGTGTGTGTGTGTGTGGGGGGGGGGGGGGGGGGGGGGTCCGGCCACACCTGCCAATGAACACCCTTCACCACATCAAAATGCATCACACAAGTAAATGTCTCTCAATTCAGTGGTGAAATATGCAAAGCAACACGTTAAAACGTCTCTGCCCTCTGTCATAGCACATTCCTCATTTTACACTGCAGCCACAACACACCCAGTCAAATCAAAGTGTTCTTTTGTGAACAGCACAACCTCGTACCCAGGGCATCCCATCCTCGACCACTCCACAGTCCGGAGTAAAGAGCGAGCTCTGGAGTTCCAAAGCAGAGGATTACAATAAACCGCCCCACCCCAAACTCTGGTCCCACGCCAAGCCTCAGATATTTCACTTTTGTTGACAAGACACTTTTCATTCCAGTACTCCCCCCTCCCCCCCTTTTTTTTACTGCACCCCTCATCTCCTCACTTACAAACTATCCATCCCCATGTGTACAGCAATGCATGCATGATGAGGACTTGTATCATGAATCATCACAGATGTTTTGTTGGACGTCCACACTTTAGAGAATTGTGGTTGCGTATTAAGTCCACTCCTTAACATTCCATACACACATATGGAAGTGTTTACATCCAGGGAAAAACTGTTTGGGGGTTTGAGCCACTCGAGGCCACAGGATCGAATGTGGGACGGGGGTGAAAAAATTATTTTTTTCACACCCGCACCAAAAAATGATGGGATAACTGTAAAGACCAAATTCCCTGTAATCCCATCTTTGGCATTACAACCACTGACTTAATTTCTGTCTTTCTTGGTTTCTTTGGTCACCACCTGTTCATCCAGATCCACCGTGATGAAGAGCATGAGAAATTTATCCGCTTTTGCTTTCTTGATAACCCTCTCCCTGAATGAAATTATCCAGCAGTTCATGTATTTCTTGCTTTGACCCTGTGCTTCTTCATCTTCTTTATCTCCTCCTCCTCAACTGCAGGGAATCTCCAAGATCTCATTACTGAACCGAAATGGCTGGAATACAGCGCCTGATTAGCTCCAACTGACCTTTAGTTTGTTTTCCAGTAATGCAGAGCAGCACTGAGTGATATCCTCAAGTCATATTCATGGCTCCACAACACTCTGCATGCATGATTTTTGCTCTACAAACCAGATGATGAGAGTGACCCTGCTCATCCACCCACACCAGACTAAATGCATTTATTTAACATGATTTTACTCAGGACTGTTTTAGTGAGACAGAAAAAACAAACGTGTCAGAGAGATAAGCCAAACTGCCTCATCCTGTTAGTATTAGTGTATTCTCAAAAGGCCCACCGCACCCCGGCTCTGTCTTGGCTCGTGGGCTCTTGTACATGGTTGAGACGAATGGGTGGGATGGGGCCCGTTCTCACTCCCGAGGCGTAACATGTCGACGTTTTGTCACGTCCCGCGGCGTTCCTGAGGAACGCGAAAGGAGACCTTCGGCGTTCTTATGGTACGCGGCGGGTGATGCCTGGAATCCAGTGCAATGACGCTCCTGCGGTAATAGACGTTCCAGCCCTGTATTCCAGCCCTAAACCTAACCTTATTCCTGATCTTAGCCAGGACTTTAATGATGTTAAATAGCGTGTTTCTAAGCGATTTGAAGAGAAAGAGCAAACATGTGTAGATGGAGTCCAGACGGTTCTCATATTCCCTCTTTTTTCCGAGGTCGTCATTTAGGAACGTGGTGGGTAGCCGAAAACGTAATATGTTGACCTCACCTAGCGTAAAATGTTACGCTTTGGGAGTGAGAACGTGTTGGATGGGGAGTGCGTAAGGTGACTTGGATGGCTTTATCAACCGTGAGTAATTCCTCCTCGTCCTTTTCCCCAGCTCCCTCGGTTCCTGATCTCTAAACACTGAATGTAAAGTGAACATCTGTCCATCTATCTATCTCTATCTTTACCTCTCATCCTCCCATTCGCAGCTGCCTTGGCTCCAGCTCTCTTTGGGGAGGAGGTGGGTAATTATGTGTGGCCCGGTCATGGGGAATGAGACAGGACACAGGAAATACTCTTTTGTGGGCTTTTTTATTCTCCGACTGTACTCGGAGGAGCACAGTTTTAATTCTGTAGTTTTGAGTGAAACGGCAAAATTTAACTATTCCACTGGCTCAGCCTAAACTGCCTTTCAGGGTCTGAGACAACAGTAACTATCATATGTACATGTTAAATCCAAACAGTATAGACAACAGTAGTGACCTGTCAAGAAACAAATACAACAAAAAAAAGAGAAAACAAAACAAATAAACACATTGTTTACATCCCACAACTTCGCAGGTCAACTGGCAATAAAGTGCACTGTAAACTCTCTTTTAAACATACATTTCTATGGGAGAACATCATGAACTCACTTCGGTTTCTCCACACAGCTACTGTGCTAGGACAAGTACACATGCAGGAATCACACAGCAAGTAATCTCCCCTCTGAATCAAACAGAAACATACAGAGTTATGCAAAGTGAGTAAAAGTACAAACTTAACAACTTTGAAATCTGTTAGGACACTGTAACTACTCACGCCAACCCGCTCTTCAGTCCCTTTCACAGCACGTGACCATTAAACATGCACCCGTCGCGCGTTAAGAACTGTACAGAAATGGTCACAAACATGGAGTCATTGCTAAAGAAACTTAGCTAATTACAGTCTACTACAACACTGGTGACAATATTTTGCAGTATGCTACACTTTTTAGCACATTTACCTCGTGTGTAGCTAGCCACAGAATCTTTTGCAGTCTCTAACTCTCCAGTGCTCCCGCTCACAGCGCTCAGTGTGACACAAACTTGAGTGCATGCGTGCTCTGGCTTACGGCGGCTCTTAAAGGGACAGTATACCCCCAAAACGCGAGGTCTAGTCATCACCATGACAACCCTACAACAGACCTCCGGTAGACAGGCAACCAGTCAAAAACACAATTCCCTCTTTTTAAACCCTTTCCATGCGTAGTATTAGTTCACTTGGCTACATATGTGACGCAATGAGAAACAAATAACACTTGCTTATAGCCGTCTGCTGGTTTGGATTACACTGATTGGCTGGTGTGTGTGCTCCAGGGCCAAATTTTTGAGAATTTGTTATTAAATGTTTGACCTGTTCTGGCTGCCAGAGGAGAAGAAATACCATCTGCACCTTCTGGAGAGCTTCCCCTGTGATCGGGCTCTGATGTTGGGCTCAAGCTGTGAATTACTGTCTGAGCTGGAAACGAGGGACTCACATGAGCCGTGTTATGTTTTTAGAGCCTCAAACAGCTGTGAGGTAGCCATTTGGAGCTGCCCTTTTTCCCTCAATCAAATTACACAAACTGGAGCTGCTCGGGCCTGATTGGATTGTAAAACGCTGGCGTCCTTTGACATTGGTATCATCGGGGTTGTGATGAAAAGGAGCTAATTCCATATTGGATATTCTTACGAAGCCCAGTGCAGTGCAAACACTCTTCTTCTCAAACATGGTAAAAAATTATATTATTTAAATGGATCTGTTATGCTTTTCCTTATTTTCTGTCATACTGTGCTGTGCAAAAGTCTTGAGCCACCCCTCGTTGCTGCGTGTTTTTTCTTCCAAGGAGCCAGACTTGTATCTTTGGGCACTTTGTTACCAGCAGCCTCTAGCAAACACATCATTTATTAAATTTCTTTAGTTAAAGTTATGAAAACATGCCTGAAAAAACACAAACTGACAGGTTAAATGATCACCAAAAAGGTGATTCTCAATGAGCTACCAGCCAAAATCTTGGATTATATCTTGGGATGGTGTGCACGCTGTGGTTGTCCAGGAAATTGGACAAAGGAAGACGTTTCAGGCCTAAAAAAAAAAAAAAAAAAAAAAAAAACTATCTACAGCAGATAAGCAGTATCTGAAAGTCATGTCCTCAAGAAATAGGAAAGAAATCTAGCAAAGACCTGACAGGACCTGAAATATAGATATGGCCCTACAGTTGATCCATCTACTGTTCACTGAAGAATCATCAGAAATGGTCTCAGTGGAAGTTTGGCTGCCAAGAAGCCATTCTTAAGCAAGGGAACGAGGGGGGAAAGGCTGATTTATGCCAAATTACGCAAGAACTGGACTGAAAATCAGTGAAACAGGCCTTATGGATGAATCCAAAGTTGAGATTTGTGTTTCAAAAAGCATGTACAAAGTTGTCAGGACAAAGGTACAACAGCAAGTGTCAATTGTCATCTGTAAAACACAGTGGAGACTTTCACTAGCTGGGCCCAAGGCTGGACTGGGACAAAAAATCGGCCGGGGCATTTTGACTAGAGACCGGCCCACCAGGATAAAGATTGAAAATGTGATGTCATTCAGGGGTAAAACCGCAAAGGATTCTGGGAACTTGTGGCAAGAGGTACTAGCGCACGCAGGCTTTCAATTGAACTCAGTTATACAGCGATAAAAAGAAACACAAAAAATGGCAAGAAGCTGTTGCATTATTAACTGCAATAGCCGGTCGCATGACAGCCACGGGAAGCCGATCGTTTTTTTTATTTTATCGGATTACGTCGTTGAAGAGAAATTTTTTAAGCCATGTTTCCGAAGTAAGAGCCGACGGATGGTCTGGATATACCAAATATAACGTCCCAGAACACTCCAGCTCACATGTTAGTCTGCTCCAAGCATTCCCACAAAGGTCAGTCTTCTGTTGTAGTTAATACGTCATTTTTCTTAACATAATTGGTGATATAGGTTACAAGCAAGTCTGGCGCTGAACAGAAATTGTCGCACTATGCCCCTTTATTTATTGTGCATAAATAGTAAATTGTCCTGACACAATATTGTGTTTCGCTTCTGTTATTACCATGGTACATTGACAAAAACATACTTTTATTCACAGGATAAAACAGTTGTTTTGTATCACTAATTGTCCAGTACGATTACAGCATACAATATTATTGTCACTGCTACATTTCTGTAATGAACCAGAAATTATTTCTACTACTAATTAATTACCGTTGAGCTCAAAGGTCCTATTAATAAACGGTTAACGAATGTGTATTTATGACGACGATTTGTGAGACTGGTAAACTTACCTTTGTTCGTACGATGGTCTTTCGTTCTACTCGGTGCATTTCAAGGTCCTGTACCCATCCGGCGGTAAACTGTACCTGGGCTTGTTGCAGTGACCTGAAGTTACTAAACTTCATGAGTGCATGCACTCACTCCAAGAACCGTGTAATTATAAATCTGAGCGTGGTGAAAGTTGGGCAGCATGCTAACGTCCTTTGTCCACTCTTTGTGCTCGTAAGGGTCTGACCCTTTCACACCTTTGATTTTTTCCTCGTATCTTTTCTTTGTCTTTTCGTCGAGTCTGTCTTTGTACGGACCGGCATTGTTCTCCTTTTGTTTTGTACATTCCTTTTTTGTGCGGCAAAGAAAAAACAAGAAGGTATTGGAACCAGAGAATGAACGTTTTGTGGTGCTGCAAATGCTTGCATTTGATGCGGTACTTGGATTGTTTCGCCACGAGTTCCTGGCATGCAATGCGCGAAAAATCACGTGATTGCTAAACAAGGGGGCGGGTGCATTCGGCCTCCTCGGCTGTAATTGGTCCAGCCCAGAGTCGATCATGACCAATTGGCCAATCCAACACCTTTCATTATATACACCCTTCCTAAAAAAAAAAAAAAAAATCCATCGGCCCATAAAAACAAAAAATCGCCAGCGGCCCACCGGGCAACTGCCCGGTATGCCCGATGGCCAGTCCAGCTATGGCTGGGCCCACATCCTCTTTTTAGGTTTGGCAGTGTTTTACACTGTTTTACAGTGAATGACTTAATCAGAGCTGCGGTTTGGGGAAAGCCTTGATGGGGACTCTCAGATCCCTGTGTACTAATGAGAAGTGAAGAAGTGAAAGAATTGACCAGACACCTTCTGTCCCTTCAAAGGGACAGAAGGTAAAAACAACCCATTTCCATCAGTGGATGAACTCAATGGTTGCATGAAGGACAGTATAAAGTAGATAATGAGCATCCTGAACTATTAATCATTCAAAGTTACTCTACTAAGAGACCAGGAATACAAACATTGAGCTGGAAATGAGCAGAAAGAGGCACTTTAAGGTCATAATCCAATCACACAAGAGTGGTTTGCAGTCCATCTCACCTTACTCTCTGTTCATGAGGCTTATAAAGGACTTATTTTCTTAATGGACATCAAAGGTTTATGACCTTATAATCCACACTGTCCCTCTTGGACAGAGGGACAGGATGGATCTCGCTGCTTTCTAAATGTATTGCAAAAGAAAATATAAGGTGTTATGGTAAGCACCTTACTACACCTATTAAGTTTCATTTTGACAACATCTTCCTGTTACTATAATTTTGAGAGTAAAAGGAAGTGAAGTGCAGTAGGAGAGCCACAAAGATCTATTCAGGGATGAAGTTTGGGTAGATGAATGGATCCTCGAATACACTAAACACCACATTTAACCTGCAAAGTGCTGTAATTCAGATAAAAATTTGTGTCAATGAAGTTTTTGTGTCAGCGACTAAGTCGTTGCTGCCAAAACGACACATTCCTTCAACAGCGTCTAAACCAGAGTGTTCAACATGTTTGACACTGACAATGAAAGCCTTCTGTGCCAGACTGCTATTTTTCTCGGGATAACTGACTGCTGTTGTGTATCAAAGAAAATATTCTTCAATTTCTGTTTGTTTTTTTGTCAGGCAAAAGAGTCTGTAAATGATTTGAGAATTTTTAACTTTTCAAATGTAAATTACTTATTTGTAGATCTGGGTTTTAGTCATAGAATTATTGGTGGGTTATATCACCAATGGGTTCAACATATAAGAGAAATTATTCCTGTGCTCTGTATTATATTATGAAAGCTGCCAGTATGGAATGAGATTTAGGTGATTAACTTCTTGCCATACCTAAAGTCATGTTAAAAACAGTGACATCTGACCTTGTCGTAGTACGATCTGGTTTAAGGTGTTCAGATTTCTGTTAAATTAAACTGAATTGTATTTATATTGTTTATATTATTTCGTCTAAGATGGGTTGGGGAGCCGGAGGAGCCTGAATTCTTTCTTCTTTGGCACCTGTGACTCTTTGGTCTCATCCACAGCTGGTATTTAACATCACGTCTCTGCCAGATTGTTTTCTATCTCAGCGTGTAATCAGGCTTGTTCTTGGCCATTCACTGTAATCCCATGTACTTATCACTATGCTCCTGTGCATGTTCTAGCACCTTTCTGCTAGACAGTTGCTTCTTCTCAATCTTTATTGCTGAGGATTCTTTCAAGGAGATGTACCACTTCGCCCTGCCTGTCTGCCCATCCTCCTTTAACTTTCAGACTTCTTTTGGAGAACAAACCAGTGATCCAAGCTCCATCGTCTCCTGCTCCAAGTAAACTATCCCACATCTTTGAGACTTTTTTTTTGTCATCCAACCATTACACTCAACCTCTTCTCTCTTTCAGAAACACTGACCTCTGAGCTTGGACGTCTCCTGCAAGAGTTCAGTTTGTTTACATTCATTCCTGTACAAAAACCTCTGTTGTCAATAAATCTGTTGAACTGTGTCCCTGGTGTATATTAAACCCATTATTTGATCTCCTAATTCCATCAGAAGAGTGATTGTGAAGCCTGCAGCCAGGGCAATTACTGGATCCTCTTGTGAACACTCATGGCCTCCCTTTTTGTTTACAGACACCTCTGGTTTCACTCTTGCTGTGTACACTGCCTGAGGATGAAGCTGCTCTGATGACGTAAGTCACGTATATTGTGTACAAACAGGTTTTTGTCTCGTCTTCTCCAGAACCTGCAGCCAAAAACTGAAGTCACTGGTTTCCGTTGCTAATAGAGACACTTTTGTTTAGCAGCAGTTGATCAACATACTTGACAGAGTAACTGTAAACTTATTGGTAGCAGTTTAAATCGTGTTTTTATTTGTGGCAAATTCAAAACCATTTTAAACATAATGAGATGACAATAATCTATTTCCTTAATAACGATTTGTGCATTTGCTTGCATGTACAGTACGCACAGTATCTGAAGTGTCCATGTGTTTGTAGTGCAGAGGCAGCTGTGTGCGCCTGTGAAACTGTCACACAGCGACACAGTTTCGCTGGCTTTGGAGCCTGAGCAGTTTAATCCTTCAGTACGTAGAATTAATTTGCTGTTCCTTGACTCCCTGGCCCAGAGCACAGGGCCATATGGCCCAGCTGGTCATTGTGCACAATGACCAATCATAGAAGACACAACTTAGAAGCAAAGGTGAGGCAGAGCGTGATGGGTGCTGTTAACACCCGGGATCAGATCTGTTTGGTGGCACAGCAGTACACAATGAAAAGCAATAGTGACACTTTGCAACTCTCTGAGGGTTGCAGCGATCACTTCTGCTGCCACGCTGGGACATTTTTGATTGACGCCGATCAGCGCTGCCACTTCCACTGTGACAAACCTGCTGTAGTTATCGCCGCTCTCACTTTGTCGAATATTTGAGGCTATCCATAGCTGCAGTCATCTGCGTGGGCGCCCTGCTACAACAAGTGTTGTGTCTGTTTAACACACTGTGACTCACGCATAGTGAATATTTTACACCTGACCCCAGGGCTGGAGGGAAAAGTCCACTCTGAGACGTATACTGTATGCATTACACTGAGACTGCAAAAAGATTTCGCTGTTAAAGCATTTCAAGCGCTACTGCTGGGCTGTAAGTAGCTGTTGGACGGGCTGGACTCAGTTTTTACTACGACGATCCAGTGAGTAGTTGTTGATTCTATCATCACTCAGAGGAGTGCCAGGGTGAGTATTATAAATATAGACATGTTTCAGGCTGTGATAGCAAGTCTTGGTGCTACAGAGATACGTCAGACCATCACTACGACACGTACCTCCCACCATCCTCCTGCGGTGGCTCCTAGCAACAGAATTTTCCTGAATGTCAGGAGAGTGAGAGATGGCGCTGGGTGTCTCATTATGACGGCGCGAACAAACTGCATGCCTAAAAACAATGCAATTACCTACAGTGCGTCATCTCTGTAAGTCATATGTTGCGTATCATGCATCCATCAGTTTGACAATGGCTGCTTCTCTAAAGGGAATGAATGGAAAGTCGGTTCTGTTATTTCATTTACCCGCCTCTGTCGTTCTTCTTCTCTCGCTCTTGGGTCGTTTAATAATTCCGTGTGCTTTCCTCCACTGAACTGGAGAATCAATAGTCTTTTTGTTCTCCTGTACGACATAAATCATCCCATTAAGAAATCTTTTGTTGCAAATGGCATCTCCTCCCTTTATCTGATACTCATTCTCTCAGTTTCTCTCTTTATCCCATTCTGCTCTGCAAGCAGTCTAAAACACTCCTTTGGGATGCTGGCTATGCTGTAATTCAGAAGTGGATTAAGAGAAGATATAGGGTATCTAAAGGCAGCAGGCCTGGGAGAGACAGCACTTGAGAGACAAAGAAGAGAATGAGGGACAAAGACAGAAACAGAGAGCAGCAGAGATTGATGGCTGCAGAACTCCTAGTATAGTAAGCAAAAGTGGATCAGATAAAGAAGAAAGAAGGACACGAAAAACGAGACAGGCACCCACATCGATAGATTCAAACAGACGGTCTTTGTAGTTGGACCACAGGAGCAAAGTTAGACCAGAGCAACTCAATTCAGACCTCTTAGTCTTAAAGACACTCTGGTGATCGGAAAATTAAAGACTCTACAGTCTCAAATGGATTGGAAAGACCTCATGATGACAGCATCAAACTAATATCTTTGGTTAGTTAGCAATTAATTCACCAATTTACTAAATCTGATGGCAACAGTGAGTATGGATCAAGCAGGCTAATATGAAAAGACAAAACGCATGCGGGGATCAGTTACTTTCGTCTGGTTGGAAGCCTTTTTGTTTTTCCCAAGTTTATCTTATTACACATTGAGAAAAATGTGCCATTAAACACAAACTGTGGAAAAAATAATAATTTGGAACAGAACTCCAGGAAACATCAGGACAATGAGTTTGCCGTTGTCCGGTCTCACGTGCAGAACACATCAGGAAATAATTTCAGGAGCGTTCTGACTTCTGGAAATAGTCTGTTTGGATTAGAGGAAGGTGCTGCTTGTTTAGAGAGTGCAGAAAGCTGAAAACCTGACCCCAAATGGTTGCTGTGGATTTGTTTAATATCTGATCTGACTTTTGGGAACGAAGCACCTTTTGTCAGGGTGCATGAGATCCTGGATCCCACCACGGATGTGGATTAACTAATCCAGGTTAACGGGTTGTTATCAGGTTAAAATAGTCTTTTATATCATCCACCATACTTGGTTAGCATTTCATCTAAAATAAAGAGAAAATGGTTACATCTACTCAAGGTATGTGTCATGGTCTCAATTGCATCCTTGATTTCTGAATTGTTTGCGATTTCCTTTGCTTTTCTTTGCCTTTTTTTTTTTTTTTTTACTTTCTTCTTTGTTTGTGATGGCCTGTCCCACCTATATTAGTGTTATTTGTGTCCTGCAGGTTTAAGATATCACCCTGGGTCAGCACACCTGAATCAAATGATTAGTTCTTTACCAGACCTCTGGAGAACTTCAACACACGTTGAGGAGGTAATTTAGCCATTTGAATCAGCTGTGTTGGATCAAGTACATCGACGCTTGAGTCCTGGAGTTGGTGTAAAGTTATTACTTCTTATCAGTTTTCAGTAAAGTTGTCTTAAAAATATTGAGTAAAGTAACCTCCAGCCTTCATTGAAAATTTTCTAATTAAAATGCAACCACACTAATGCAGGATCTTGAACAAGCCCAGTACATAACTCAGTTTGTGGTTTAGTCTATACAAATAACATCTCGGCTTAAATCACTGTTTTTATTCAGCTGGTTAATGACTGGTTACAGTGACATGCTTGTCAGACTAAATAATGAGTTACAGTTAGGAATGACATGGCTGTCAAATCAGCACAAAGCACTCATTGGGTTTGTTCAGGTGCAGTAGTTTTCCCAGCATGACTTCTCTCCTCCACCTGCAGCCAAACTAGAAAACCACAATACTTCAACCTGCACAGTTTGGAGCAGCTTGTCTCCAGCTGGCCCGTGAAGCATGGCGTCCTGCAGGGTCCGTCCGTCACTCTGTCGCAGTTCTGTGCGTCTTTGACAACAGGGACAGGTAGAGAACCGAGTCGCAGTGCAGCACAGTCCTTCTGGCTCACAGAGAATCTTCATCATCCTGAGACACAGTTGGGCTGTTAAACTATACAGCACCAATAACACAACACAACTTTTTGCTCGGTCATCCTCACCTCCTCAGTTTCACAGAGTTTTACCACTTGCAGAAAACACCTGTGATGTTTTCATCTGTAAAATGTTACTGGATAAACTTCCAGTTTACCTTCCTACCCTTTTCTATCCCAATAATTACCAGCTATGGTCTTCCAGATCATTGCTTTTAAGTGTTTTGGTGGGTCTGATGGAGCTGGACATGGGTTTACCTTCCTGAAAGACCTAAGTGTGCTTATACGTATTATTAAAATTAAAAGCACCATAAGGAATGTGGTGAAGGAGGCGTGTGGACGTTTTTCTTGAGGGCCCCCATGTTATAGATCCAGTATTTTACAATATTTAGCATTTTTTATATTGTTTGCTGCTACCTTAGGCAGGTCTGCATTTGGTCTCAGTGTTAAAATAAAGTAGAAAATAAATTGGTACTGTGCCTAATTAATCTAAAAAGATGAAAACGTATCTTTTTAATTTGTGTGGAATTGAAAAAAGGACGTTTATGACAGAAGAACGTGACATGAGAGCCGACTGCAAATGAACAAACATTTCAGCACTAAGTGAGAACCATAAATACAGTGCAAAACAATAACACACCTGGTGGTTTAATCAAAGCAGCTACAAGACGCACTGCCGAAAGCAGTCCTTATAAACAGTGGAAGTACAACTCAACTGAATTTCAAATCAGCGCAAACTCTCATGCAACCTGGAAGACGTTAGCGCCTCAGCAACATCTGCAACAAATATGAGACTTCACACTGAATTGAAGGTTAATCTGCAGTTCTATAGTATCTGTTTTCTTAACCACTTATCCAACTGAGGGCATGAAGACAGATGACTGGAGGCTCAACAAGGTTCTACTAAGGAAAGGGGGCTTACAGCAGATCCCTAAAAAAGCAGAACATGAGCAAATAAAAAGGAAAGTAAGAAATGAATTTGAGCTAGGTTATTTTAACCTGCACAAGCAGAACTTTAAATTGGTTTGCACCATTCGTGTGGACTCAAATCCACAACTTGGGAGATCGGGTAAGAGTTCACTGTAAAATCAGGGTTTGGTACACTGACAAAACCAAGCAGACAAAACAAGAGAAGAAACATGTGAAACATGAGAAGACAAAACCTCGGAAAAAACGTGATGGTTTCATCTGCATGGGAGTCTTACATTTTGGTATACTCATACACCCTTAAATATAATGCTGTAACTGTGTTTTGTCCTGACTGGTGTCATAATATCCAAGCTGGTTCAATGCTGCACGCTGATGTGGCCAAAACAAACACAGACACACACAGAAAGCCAAATATCCATATTCAATATAAGTAAAGGTGATGTGATGTCTGCCTGCATGCTGTGTGCTACGCCGTCCAAACATCACTGTATCATGATAACAGTCTGCCCCAACAGGCGGCACCATCCCTCCTTCACTCTCTCTGTCTCTGTGTTTTTCATAGAGGGGGGTTGGCACACCCCAGTAACAGGTTTGATTGGAAAGCATCTAGCCCCCAGCAACCAATCCCCCAGCAGCAACACACACACTCACACATACACACTCACACACACACACATACGGTTTCCGTGGAAACTGTGGTGCAGGGGGTAGACAGAATGATTCGGTCTATGGAGCGAGCCAGACTGTGGTGATGAGGGGACGAGGCCTCCACCACCTCTGTGGTGGTGGGGGTGGCGCTACTGGTTCATGATAGAGAAAAAATAGAGACGAGGAGTTTAATAAGGGAATGATTTGGGGTCAGTTTAAATGTTAGAATACATACACAACACCGACTTAATTCATTTCTGTCGACTCGCAGTTTCCAAAATGAGGATCTCAATCTCAAAGGGCATTTTAAATCAGAACTGACCTGTTAAACTCTAGACTACTGTTCGACACATGCAGCTGAAAAACCTCCAAATTAAAAATTAAAGTGTGAGGCCAAAATGGGCTCGAAGGATAAGAGACATTTAGGAGAACTTGAAAACTGGCAAAAAACAGCAAGTATATTCACTAAACTGGGGCTCTATTAAATAACTGTAGAGCTATTTCGAGTCATGTAGTGATTGCACAGTTCATCTAGAAGCAAGTGTTGCCACTTTGATCAATCAGAAAAAACCTTTTGGGGTATTTTTTCATGCATTATCAAAATAACCTTAAATGGTTTTCACTGGTCACCAGCACAGAAAAACTGCATGTACAGAATTACCCATCAAATCTAAAGTTTTTACAAAAAGCTGTAGTTATATTTCAACCACAGATTTTAAATTCAGAATTCCTTGAGTGGTGCATATCTCTCCTAAAAGTCTCCACTGGTGACATTTTTCTAGGCCTGGACCCGGTACACCAGCTGTAAGAAGTTAAATAGGAGAAACTACCAATGTAGTAAAAGTGCATTTTTCAGTACCGCCATCAGAAAGTGTTGGCGCTACTGTAAAATTAATCTCGTTCTTTTTGAACAAATCGAATAAAAACAGGGCAGCGATGGCGAACGAGCTGGCTGTCTGGATTGTTCTACTTGGAGCCGGATGTCATGCAGCTTCCAAAAACCAGGCTTTTTGGAGATTACTGACTCTGAACCAGTTCTCTCTGGTTACTGGAACGGGATTAACTGCTGCTGCTGCTGCTGTGTGTGTGTGTGTGTGTGTGTGCCTTAGGTTTGTATGTTTATGCAAGCATGCACATATGTGCATGTGTGACAAAGCTGGAGAGCAAGTGAAAAAAAGAAAAGGGAGACATGGAGAGAGGCCAGCCATGTGTGTGTTTGTGCTTTCCCAGCATCCTTTGTTGTCTGGCCTGATAAATGTGGCTTAGCCCAGAATCGTCTGTTTAATCTTGCCGCCATTTTGTTGTTTGGTGCCGTCTATGGCTCTTCCCTCCATCTCTCTCTCATGGCAGTCATACGTGTAGCGACGGGCTTAACTGCCCAGCATGGTAACCATGGCAACACTGACAGAGGTTTATCAGTGGCCATGGCGACGGCTGATGCACTGTGAGGTGGCTTGCTGTGGTTAGGGGATGAGGTGGAGTCGGTGGAGTCAGAGCAAACGGCTGAGGCGGGGGGCAGCCACACCTTGGTGAAGAAGATGGACAAACACTGAAAGCTCAGTTTTAAGGTGGTCTGTGTGGTTTATTTCTAAGCATCAGCAGGGACATGCATGCGTGAGTGGAGGTGGTTTATTTTGTCCTTTTCTGGCCGGGTGCCTGACAAACACATTAATCCTGCCCTGTTAAAATCAAACCTATAGGACCTCATACATTTTAATGTTTACATTTTAATTTTTATTTCATCACAATTTGAGTAAAGAGTGCTTAAATTTAACAGCAATAAATCTCCAAAGGAACATCTCTGAATTCACTGTGCAAGTACATATAAATAGAGACTAATATTAACTCTCGACTGCGAGGGTGCAGAATTTGTTAGCCATGTCTCTCTGCACATACCCAGCAATAATTTTTATATTAGAAATAAATATAGCAGTGAGTCACTGAGCTGGGATTGAATTTCCCTTAACAGCTTTTTAATTATTATTATTTTTCTCCCCTTTTAGTAAACAGTGAGTACGCTTTAGCTATCTCTGGGTGCAAAGTTCCCAAAAGGAAACAAACAGTGAGCTGTTACAATGATGCAGAGTCTTCAGACATCCATGGAAAGGAGGTTTTACAACACTAGCGACAAGCTGGTGCTTGTCACAATCCTGGGCCGTTTGACCCAGCGCTTTGAATTATAATATAGTTTGATGTTTATGTTTAAGTTTATTTAGACATCTTAAGCTCCTACGTTTCTCAGTTATACTTCTTTGTGTTATCACCACCTATAATTAAGTCTCCCTTGTCGGTTCGTCATGTTGAGTCTGCGTGTCTTAACCTGTCCTGCTCAAGTCATGCGTCCCGTTGTTTCCTGTTTTATTTTGAAGAGGTCTGGTGTCCCATGTTCACTGTTCATTCTAATCAGCTGTTTCCCCATGTGTTTCCACTTCCCCTGATCACCTCCTGTGTGCTTTTAGTCTGTGTTTTCGTTCCTTCCTTGTTCAATCATCTGTACTTATGCCAAGTCTTCACCGTTCAGGTGTTCGTGTTCACATTCAGGGTTTTTGTTTTTGTGTTTAGCCTTAGTTCAACCAGTTTAGGTTAGTGTTTAGTTTTACCTTTGCCCCTTGTTTTATAAAATTAAAAGCAGCCTCTAATAAACAGCTCGCTTTGAGTAAATATTAAGTTTGTTTCCACACTGTGTTTTGTCTGCATTGGGATCCTCTATTCTCCACTCCACGCAGCCTGCATCCGCTGACTGTGACAGCGCTAAGCTAGGCCAAAAACAAAAACAAAAACTTGGCCAATAAACAAAAACTTAGACCATTTCTAAAACACTAGTCAGTGAAGACAGGCCAAAGAACAGAATAAAATACATCTGATTTGTGACAGTTAACCATGTTACTCATATTTAAGAGAAACAACCTGTGTCCAGCCTCCAAAACTTGTTCAGAGGTTGGACACAGGAAGAGAAGAAGACACAGCTGAACATAATCAAGACAAAACTCTAAGTAAGGACAATCTATTAGTAAGAAAAACAGCAAATGAAGACAGAAATAACCAAAAAAAAAAAAAAAAAAACTCACGCTGAAGAGGCAAGAATGATAATAACCTAAAAGAACCACGAAATAAAGACAAAACAAGGACCCGAACTTCAAAGCCAAACTTCAAAAACAAAAAACCCAGCGACCGTAGCAGAGGACTTGTTCACAACCGAAAATTACTAAATGTACCTGTATATTGTTTACATGTTTGTTTGAAATAAACATTGCAAGGAAGACAACGGCTAAACATACATAATCAGTTTTTAAAACCTGTGTCTAATTATATGCTCTTCCATCTTTTATCATCAGCTGCACATCTGAAGCGTAGGTTATACTCATTGCGAACATGGACAGCGTAAGACCCAATGACTGTTCAGCTGTTCTTACGCTCTTCAAGTCCACTGGCTTGGAACACGTGATGTAAACTCTCCACCAATGATTCCACGTGGTCATTAAAAAAAAAGGGGGCGAGGAGACATCCGCGTGGACTAGAGTGGACCATACTGGAGTCACAAACGCAGAAATATAATCCCTGCTTTACTGCTAGATGGTGACAATAAAGCACTTAGAAGCATCAGTAATCACAAGTTGTTAGCCAGTGAGCTAATTGCAACTTTGTTTTCACTATGACTTTAAAGGAGTGACTGAGACCATAATTTATAACACGGCCATTTCTCCATTGACTTCTATAGGATTGCAAATCTTTTTGTAACCACAGGTATCACCCCTGGTGGCCATTAAATAGAATGCAGTTTTAAGGCATTTCTGAATGGGCTTCTCTCTTTTTATTTTGCGGTAAGATTAGAAGCTGCTGTACAAATAAGAGAAACGTGCAAAGCCAGAGATGACTACAACTGTCAAAAACGAGGTTCATCACAACCTCTGCATGGTAAAACGAACCTTTCATGTATCTTCCATGACAATGTGCAGTTGTTTAACTCCATTCTGGCTTTCAGTGCCTATACCCTAGCTTAAAGGTGTTCTGAAAATGAAACCAGAGCCAGTGCATCATCACTTATCAAGCAGATTAAAGAGAGATGGGATAAAAAGCGTGTCCAGGAGAGAAAATCAATACAGGTAATTAAACCAACCAAGGTTGATCAGGTGGCTGTGAAGTTATAACTTTTTTATATTTCATTTTCTGACTGATAGATTAATTTAAATCAGTTGTATTTAATAGCCTCCCAAATCCTTTTTCTACAGCATGTGTGAAACAGCATTGACTGGGCACCAATCAGCACTGTCTGGTCTTAAGGGACAAAAATCTTGCCTCTCGACTGAAATGAGAATTTTCAAATCAATTTCTCTTTTTCCTCTCCCTCCACCTCGAACGGATTTGATTTTTTTTCTTCTCCTCCTCCACCAGAGCTGAATTGTAATTTAAAAAGTGTTTGGTGTAAATACTGCTATTGTTGGAGGCGTAATCAAACATTCATGAGAGAGAGGGATCTAGGGAGAGATGGAGAATCTAGGTCACAGAGTCTCTGAGACGGCGGCTTCACCGAGTCTCTTTTTCTCTCTCCTCTTTGTCTTCTCAGCTAGCTTTCCTTCCCCTCTTTCCTCCACTATTCTCGCTCCTCTTCGCCCCCCTCCTCGCCTCTCATTTGTATTCCTCTACTCCCTTTCTCCTTACATCTTCTGCTTTCTCATCTCTCCACATCTCCTCTCTGTCTGCATCTTTCCCAATCTTAGAACCATATTTTTTCCCCTTTTCTTGTCCCACATTTTACAACTCGTGATTCTGATTATTTTTACATGTGACTAAAAACACACCTGCAGTCATGTTTAACCACAGCTGTACATACCTTAGCCAGTAGATAAGCTACTAATGCCCCCCTTGACCATCATCAGTCAAGGAGAAGGTCATGCTGTCAGTGCCTTTTACAACCATCTCCAAGCCAACTGTGGTGCTCTGAGCACCACATTAGCAGAGAGTGACCTTGTGAGCGTGTCCACAGTGTCAGTGAAGACAGAACAGATGCCACCAGGAACATCGGGAAGAGAGGGATGCAAAATTAAAATGAAGGAATTTTTTACTGTTCCTCAAAAAATAATCCAGTCTTGAGTTGGATCATCATTATTATCTGTAACTCTGTTTCATGCATATATTATGCTAGTATATACAAGAGTGGCTTTTTTTATTTAAAACACCAAAATCCTGCAGATTTGTGGCGCCTTATCGACATCCTATCACACAGAAAGTGCAGACAGGCATGTGACCTGCCACACAGCCATCCATCTAACCTCCTGATGCACACTTTGGAGCTCTTTAAGATTGTGTGTATCTGTGTGACACATCTGTCAGTCTGACACCCCAGACTGAGAACACAAAGCAATGAACCATTTAAAATAAGCCTTATGCCATCACAGGTTAATACCATGTCCGCCTCATAAGCAGTAGATGAGAAAGTTCAACATACAGATGCTTATTTGAGATTCTTATCATCGGACTACTCATCATTTCAAAGGCATTTATGAAAATGTTCCTTTTTACTTGGTGGCTTAATCCAGGAGTGATAAACACCTACAAGGTGTTGATGCCCTTGGTAGAGATTATTCTTAAAATCTGATTTGAGAAGAGTGCTGGCTGATATCACACTCTGTATAAAAGATGGAGGAAACCTTCACTTTTTACTTGTATTTTTTAAATGCCCACTAGAGGGCGATAGATGTGATACAAGAAGTCTTTCGACCCTATAGATGTCTATGAGAAAACCACCTTCGACGTAACCTCTCTAAAAGCTTCACTGATGACTGTATGGGCTCAGTCACTCACTTCAAGTCCAACTAAATAAAGCACTAAATCCAGTTTGCAGTTTTTGGTCTAAGTAAGAAGGAGGGATAATCCAGGATATGTTTGCTGGCTGATAACATAACTGATGTCGTTAGCGAATGAGAGTGTGGTTCCACTGTCAGTTTCCCCTCACGTTCACTTCCCGGTTTGAAAACACGAAATGGTGACTGTCAAATCCCTGGTAGCTATGACCATTCTTTTTACTGTCTGTGACCGACAGGGAAAAAATAGGTGACCCTGATAAGTAATGACACATTGAGTAAGATGGAAATGTGGATTATAAATGATTTTTTCCATAATGTCAGACAGAATATATGTCCAGTTAATAGCAAGAATGTTTGGAGTCATCACCTAGAAGTTAGCCTGTAAACCTTTTGCTTTAAATTTTTGTTTTAAACACAATTTAGTTTCAGCTAAGTCTCCAGTTTGTGTCAGTGTCCTATGAGTCCAGTAGTGTCAGCTAAGTGTCCTGTGCTGGATTATTCTCACTGACTATAAATTTCAGACGCACCACTGTGAGGATGGCCTGCTTTGGCCAGTCAGAGGAACTCTCATTTATACAGTTTTATATATAAGGCAATACTCGGATTGCTGCCTTACTAGATATGTTTCCTGCTTGCAGTGAAACATGCTGGTGGTTATTCTCTTCATCTGCAAGGTTACCTGTTGCTTTCTGTTCCATTTCCACAAACTGAACTTTGCAAAAGTGCTTTTGTCTGTGTAGCACCGCTGGCTTGGAACGGACTGCAGAACTACTGGAAAATGACAGAATTCATTTTATTAAGTGCTTCTTGAGACTAATTCCACAACATGCAACTGTTAGATTTCTTGTCATTTTAATTGAAGTTTCATTTTAGTTGTTTTTGTGTGTGTTGTTGTTGTTGCCTGTGTTTAATTGTGTAGTTGTTGTAACTGTGAGATACTTGCTGCTGCCTATTTTGGCCAGGTTTGCCGTGAAAGATAGGTTTTCAATCTCATTGGGATCTTTGTGGTTAAATAAAAATAAAGTTTCAGTTTAGTGTTCAATAGTTTCAATGTAAGCTTTTTTTTTTCTTTTTTTTTTTTATTAGTATAATATGGCAACACTGATGAACACTAAAACTGTGGACATTTTATGTATAGTTATATAAATATAATTCATTTTTACTTCAGTCCATTATCTTCTCTCATTATTGGCAAAAATCTCGTTTCACTTCATTTTTAGCTAACTATAATAAACAAAAAATGCAATTATTTAAAAAAAGGCTGCTGATTGCCTTAATTAGTTTAAGCTGATTAGGAAATGTTTTTGGAATTCAAACGTTCTTCGGATAAATGTTGCATTTAGTGGTTATTTGCAGATAAATTAAGGCATTTTAATAAGTCAGCCTAAACATTTTCAGTTTTCATGGTGACTTTTGAGAACAAAACATTCTTCCTTAGGTAAGCACAAGTAAATTATCATTAATTACATAGTGTAATTATTGATATTTTAATAGGATGGTTACTTTCTGGTCTCTGCTGGTCTATTTTGTATTGAAAGCAGCTTTGTTCTCCATCTAAACACACTGAAGCAGAGCATCCATTGTTGCTGCTGTAGCCAGTGTATCGTGCATTGCAGGCTGGAGCAGTGGGTATATCTTATATATGTGTGTTTGCATGTTTTCCTCCAGCGCATGTTGATTTTAATACCAGTCCTGCCATGTTCCAGCTGATCAAGAACCTAAATCCCTCTCTCTCTGTCTGTGTGTGTCTCTCTCTCTCCCACCCCCCTCTGCGGTATTAGAGGGTCCGAATGCACTGGCCGCCGCAGTAGACCCACTGGCATTGAACTCTCTCCAGCTAATCCATTTGTATGTTTTCAATTACATATCGGCGGCAATGGAACAAGTGGACAGTAAGCTCCTGGCTTCTGCCTGGAAAACGCTGTCCCCTTGTGACCTAAATATCAAGCTAAAGAAGAGAAGTGGGGGGTAAAACAAAACCAAACCATACAAAATAGGTCACATATTTCCCAGTTCCACTCCACAGGATTGGATTGTGCTGAGGAGGAATAATCACGGTCATGTTTGAATCTGACAGGCGGATTGCAGGGCTGCTGCCTCCCCCCCCAATCGGTCATCTAGGACGAGCCAACTGGCTGAAGGGATGACTCAGTTTTCTGTGGCAAGCTTCGGTGGAGTTGCACACTCCGTTTTGGCTCGGTTGTAACCTCAGACAGCAGAAAATCACAGGGACTTCGTCCACGGTCTTCAGCTTGGTTGGTGCAAAAATGAGTTTACACATAAAAATAAACAGCATGAACAGAAAGACATTACATTACAGCTGAGATGTCCAGGGCATTAAAATGGGATGAACCACATTAGAGGATATCAGTTTTTCCCTCAGTTATTTTCAAATCCCTCAACTTCATTATTATTTTCTCATTTAATTCTCCCTGCTCCTGGAGCTCCACCGTTAAGTCTAGTTTTCTGTCTGGCTTTCGCTCCTCTGTCACCGTCTCTTCTGTTTCTGGTCATTACTCACCATTATCAGGGGAACCTGTTTTTGGCTCAGCAGACCTCCAGCTGAACCTCCAATCCTCCCTTTTCCCATCCATTCCATTCGACTCCACACACCACCACACACACACCTCTGCTTCGTACAACCTGATGAAGAGCAGCTTTGACAGGCTCATCAATAACTCAAGGAGGCTTGAACACACAAGCAGCTGCAGCCGGAGGAGATTTTGAGATTCATGAATCTATTTTTTTATTTTTCAGCTGTGTCTTTTTAGCATCCCCGGCTGCCTCTAATATACATTCAACATCTCGCCTTCTTTACTTCCTAACACGTCCTCTGCTTTCCCACATCCTTACAAGCTTTCTCTCCATCAAGCAGAAGTCCTTTCATAAATGTCACATCACATCAGGCAGCGCAGCGTCGGTGGAGCAGACGATGCAAAAGAAAAGCGAGACAGAGGAGAGGGGGCACACCAAAGGTCCCCTGCCTTACCCAGTCGTGTCTACCTTACCTTGAAGTAAAACTACATCAGGGAGCAGAAGAGTTAGGTCCTCTTCTTCTTTGGCTTCTCCCAGGTTTTACCGTTTACTGTCTGATATTCCTGTGTGGCACTGAAGACGTTTTAACCCCTATGTCTAATTCAGAAGTTCACATGTAAAACACAAGCATCCTGACATGCTCATGTGTTCTCCCTTTTAAAGAGGTGGGTGATGATGCAAAGAATGGTGGAGGAGGTGAGATCTTGAATGTTGCAGTTTGGCAACTGGATAAGAAGTAAGCCCACACATAAGGAGTAACAAGGTCAAATGTGCAGGTCTCTTTCTGAGCTTACACATGGCATAACAAGCGTTAGAGTGATAAGTGTGCATTGATGTCTGATTCCTTCCACTTTATGTATGCCTGCAGGTATGTGAGCACATGTCGCCAGCAGCCTCTGTACTTCCGGTGTGCGGCGCATCTAATGTATAAACAGAGACAAGTTTAACCCGGCACGCATCACTGGCTCTGTGTCGAGCGCGCTCCACTGAGCAGGGGAAAGTTTTCATGTTTGGCATTATGTCAAAGTGCTCCTTTAGAAATAACTCATGCATCAGTAATTGGCAGTCCTCAGAGCGTGGCTCTGTGGCGGCGGCGAGTTTGACCGATTGTGCCCCATATGATGTATTGCAAAAAACAATGCTTGGGAGTGTGCTGCTGCACTATTATCGCAGACTGAAGGGCTGCATGTGCAAAGTTTGTCAGGCAAAGTTGCCTTTTGTAATAAACTCAGAGGAGAACACGAAAGCTTTAAATCCCAAAGCAAAAAAAGTTGCTATATTTTGTTGCTGAATACTGAATAAAACATTGTATTGATCAAGTACAAGTTCAGCTGTAAACAGTTGGCAAAAGAATCTCATGGGTAGCACTTCAGGAGCTTCTAAACACCCAACACAATCTTCTTTATCATGTTAGCTTAAAAAGTTAAACCTAAAGCAAATGACCTTCCAATTTCAGCTTAAATCAATATAAGTTTAGTTGTAGCATTACTAGTTGATATTTCATTTAGAGATTAAGTTGGTGATCTAAAAATAAGTGCACAGGAAGGATGCATTATTAATGATTTACTAATCTTTAAACTCTCTGATGATACCAGAAACTAATTGTCTATATAGTTTGGAATATTCTTATTCTCAGTATTTACTGACACTCTGACATTTCAGACTAATGATCAAAGACATCCTAGGACATATCGTCACCTTGTTTTTCTTCTCCTGATCAGTCCAAAACAGAAAGCTATTCAGCCAATATTAAACAGAGAAAAATCAGCAGATGTGTAAAAACCACTAAATTGATGTTGTTTTACCTTGAAATCAATAAATTGGTCATTAAAATGACATATTTTCACTTTCGGAACAGTTTGGGTCAAGTTACCTTTAAAAACCTTAAAATTAATTTAAATTACAAGTATATTGAATCCATTATTGAATCTATTATTTCAGAGGATTACCAGTTGAGACGAGCAGCCCATTAAAGTTATTTTTCTCTACCACAAGTGAACAGCTCTCACAATTCTGTAAATGTTATCAGTGGACTGATAACATCCAGTGGGTGACAGTTCCCTGCATGCATCCTGCTATGATGTGGAGTTGAGTAGAGAAACCAAATGCAGGACACTACAATCAGAACTAAACTAAAACTGAGCCTAGACACAAACACAGAAATGAAGTAGAGGAAGGCACAAATAAACTACTACAAATGCTACTCCTAATTTACCTGAAACAAAATGTGAGCTAAAACAAAACTAAAACTGAGCACTGCAATGAAATTAGAAACCAAAGCTTCAAAACCAACACAGCTCAGACTCGCACAAAGGAAAGAACGGGTCGTTCCAAAGAGCTCACTGAATGTCTTCACCCTGATCAGCTGTAAGTGGTGTTACTGCGAAGTGAAGGCCTTTGGGAACCACAACAACTCAGCCATGAAAATCCAAAATAAATTCAAACTTGTGCCCTCAAACTTTGTTTTTTTTTAAATGTCATTTTAAAGTCAACATTTGTACTTTTCAATCATTCCACCCTGGAAAAAGAACAGTTCAAATTAATCATTAAAAGCTCAAAATTACCACGATGTTCATGCCTGGATGGAAACTTCTGACTACCACTGTATACGACTATATAGAAATGCTAGTATGCACTGGTACAAATGTTACTTTTAGACTTGTTGCAGCAAAAGAAACTGAAAAATATGGTTAAAAAACACCAACAGCAAGAAAAAATGGTAACTTTGTGGCACATTAGATCATCACTGTTCGTGATAGGCAATTAAGATGTATCAAACAGCTGATACGAAACACAGTGACTCATGCAACCTGTCATTACTCATCTATGAAGCGTATCACATTCAAAACAAGTCTTCACAAAGAATGACTCATTAAAAAAAAGTTCTCAGTGTGAATACATCAACCTGACTTTGATCATGGGGAATAATAATGAGTCAGACTCAGAGAGACAGAAGAGCTGTTAATTCTTGACGGGCGTCCACAGGGAACAGGTGGGTCCGAGCGCTGTCTCTCAGGTGGTGTCGGGGGGGTCAGGTGCTGGATGGCTGCTTCTAATTAAACTGTCTCAGTGACAAGTGTATATGCATCCTTCCCAGGCCATGCCACGTGGAGCCGGGCTTAACTGAGCGAATAATGGCCGCCTGGCGAGAGAAGTGTGACCTCACGGCCCCTCCCCTCTGGCTATGTTGCCAATTAGATGAACACTAGGTAATGACTGCATTGGCGTTGTTCATCTGGATAATAGATAGGATAGGTTACGTTCGTGTTCTTGTGTGTGTGTGCTTTATTTTTGCTCACCCTGATGGAGGCCAAGCCCTCACCACCTGCTCCGGGAACGTTTTTAGGGCAGCCTGTGTCAAATTATGACATTAGGAGTTTTATTAGAGCCCTGGCACTCTATAACAGATACACAGCCTTAGGTCTGCGCTGTCAGAGTGTGTGTGTGAGCCAGCTTTGTCAGCTAAATCAAATTTGTTGCGCTCCATGGATCTTCTATTATAACAGGCTATTTCAATAAAACCTGAGTACCTCCCACCGTGGCCGTTCTGGAAAAACTGGTGCTTAAGTTTATTGCACATTAGTGACATGTACCCAAAAGGTTTCCTCATGGGTGGAATAGCCGTGCAGCACAGACACATTCGCGCACATACATTCACTCAAAATGGCAGCTAAATAGCTAACCAGGTGCTTAGCTGAACCAACAGCAGAAGAAGGGAAAACAAAGGGGTCAGCATTAAATCACCTCCATCCACAACTGTGTGTTACTGGGAAGCTCTGTGAGGAGGCACAGTGCTGATAATCAGTCCCAAGAAATCTGCAGTGTTGGGAAATGAAGGGGGGGGGCTTATTGTCAGTCAGTTTGTTGTCATGTTAGCTTTTCATGCGCGTTCAGTCCATACATATTTGGTTTTTATAGTTTTGCCTCTGTACACCATGAAAGTGGATTTTAAAACAGCCAAGATGCAACTGAAGTCCAAACCTTAATATTTTAAGGGGTTTAACAAAACTGTTTAAGGCATTATAACCTTTTTTAGACAAAGCCCCCATTTTCAGAGACTGAAAAGTAATTGAACAATTATTTCATGGCAAACTAAACAGATAAAAGATCTGAAGTTGGTTAAATGTGTTGAAGTCGCACGGTCCATCAGTATCTCTCAAGGTGTTGATGCAAGTGGAGGTGCCTGGTGATGATGTGACTGCTTACAGAAGGTGTGCAGGGCAATACTCTCTGCTCAGACTCAGACAAATGCTGCAAACTGATCAGGCATTGCCTCACCTTGCAAATGCATAATGACCCAAAAGCAAACTGCAAAAGCAAACCAAGTTTCTCAAGGTGAGGAAATGGGATGTTCAATAACCAAATCAGTCACCTATGTCAGTCTGACCGAGCACGCTCTTAGTTACTGGAGACCAAACTGAAGGCAGAGAGACCCACAAACAAGCTGTGAATACAGGTGGCTCCAGTGCAGGGCCGGAGTGGGATGGGCCAAAGGACTTTCATCAATATTAAAAACAATCCGTACATTTAAAATAATGTTAATTAGTTTGGTGTATTTGGTGCCTCTGAAGATGGGAGATTATGTATAAAAATAACTGTAATTTATTGTTTTAAAAACCACCATGGATGTGTACAGAGGCAAAATTACAAAATAAAAATCCCAAATTTGTGGACCTCCCTGTTTCACACAACATGGGATTTTCTGCAATATCACTGCTGGAAATAATCCTTTTAGTTTTGGCAGTGGGTGATATGACACGACACCCACTGGCTCACTGTGAATTCCCAGGACAATGACTTGCTCTAACCCAATATGTTCTCATCCCAGGGTGTAATATAATGCCATTTTGCTGGATGCCACCTGTGTCACCCTATTCTCGTTGGAAATATTGGCAGCCCAGACACACCTGTCCCATTTTCAAGACCCTGTTTGGAGGTTTGACAGAGATCTTTGCGAGCCAGGCGACAGTGGTTTGTATCTCACTGAGACCTTAGTGTTTTTCATAGTGTTTCACTTTGATTTCACCCAATGATCTGTTTCATTTTCCTTTCACTCAGAATAAAAAAAAACCTACTTAGGTTTTGGAAAACATAACTGTGGTTATGTTAAAACGCGCACACTAAAACAAGACGGGCTGGGATTGATGGGCCGTCTCACTAATGCCATAACTCGAAGTGTTGAGCTCTTCTGCCAAAGGAAACTGTAAATGAGCCATGCTGCGACAAAACAGCATTAACTCACACCGCGGGAGCGAGATTGGCCATTTCATGGATTTTGAACATTTGACTGTTTGACTTTCAGCCCAATTGATGGCAGCGCACGCGTCCTCACATACAGCTCACCAGGAAATGTCCAGAAAAGTTCAGAGCTGCGGTGCATGTGTGAAAATGGATTTAGCGAGGCATCGCTGCTGCTGGAAGAGGTGCAGGGTACTCGCCTTACCCTTAGAAGAAGGGGAAAAGAAAACAGCAACTGCAGGATGGGTGGAGAGGACTGAAAGAATGCAGGAGCAGCGTTCCTCCCTTTCCCCCTGACTCCCCCTTCCTCATCACACTCCTCCAGTCCCATCATTCCTTGTGGCAGGAAATGGGGCGTGTGCCCTTTGACCTGTCAGGAATGTTTTCCTCCTCCGTCCCGGTCGCCCCTGACGGTCAAGCCCGTCACAAGCTGATAGAGTGGAGCCTATGAAACAACACCGTCACCTCCTGCCCTGCCCATCCATCCGCTTACGCACCCCTACGTGTGCGGTTTACAGAGAAATGCCTCATTCTTATCTCCACTCATTTTCTGATCTAATCACATAACTAGCTGTGTGCATCCTCTCACAAAGTGTTAACAAAAGTCAGGAAGAGGATACCTATGATTTGATGCGACACGGAGCCTAGCAGGCTCAGAGAGAGGCCTATCTGTCCCCGTGGCCCGCTGCCAGCTGCAGAGTGAGGTATTGCACTACAGCTGTGGGTGAGCTGCCTTTGGTAATGACTGTGAATGGGCTGTATCTACGGGCCATTACTCTATGGACTCAGCTGAGGCAGCAGGGTAATGCTGACTAATGGAGATTAACTTTTCGGCTGATGAATAGTATACCCCGCCGATGAGGCTCAGCAACAGCCTCTGTCCCCGTTTGCTGCTGCTTATTTGTTCGTTTTCACAGCAATGACCATTAAAAGGAAAATTAGTTGGCATA
Organism: Maylandia zebra; assembly: GCF_041146795.1. NCBI lineage: Eukaryota > Metazoa > Chordata > Actinopteri > Cichliformes > Cichlidae > Maylandia > Maylandia zebra. Next base: position 12,662,366 of record NC_135185.1, read on the forward strand.
GAGCTGTAGATAAGTTGTTGTTGAATAGAAAGGGAGAGTGTATATGCTCACCAGCTATTAAAGTGTGAATCTATTAGACTGTATAAACCAGACAGCGAATTAATTTGTGTGTATTTACCTCATTGTAGCAGCGAGATTGTTTTTCCTGCAGTAAGCGCTTTGTTAATGAGATGACTGAAAAGCAATATTGGATGCAAACAGAAGTCTCCTTTTATATGAGTTGACAATACACTCAATTACCAATATTTGCCGAGCTTCGGGCCGTGACATTAAAGAGGAATTCTGTGGTTTTAATATTTCATATAGAAACATATCAGGCATGGGCTCATGTTATGAAAATAACCCTCTGTTTTCATTCCTCCGCTGACCGTTTCTGGCAAGGTGCCCTCTGGGGCTTTTCAAGATGGCTGTTTCATCTTATCACCTATTAGATCCAGATGAGACCCAGGCCTCCTCCTTCTGACCGACCCTGTCTCAACAATTCAAAGCAGATGGTGGCTAGAGCTGGCCAAAGCCTCCATCTGAAGCTGTTGCGCCGAGACAAGATGAGCCCGTGTTAGCTAGCTCGCAAATTCTCTTCCATTAAAGGGAGCGTGATGGAATGTCAGCGGCTGTTAAGCCGAGCTGAAGCTCATATACCGGAATAATCGTTTGATTTAAAAACATTGATCCTAAATGCTGTTTTCCTTTTGCGCAGCAAAAAGTGTCAGTCAGGATGACACTGAGGCATGATCTCATAAACGTCCGAGAAACAGAATATGAAACAGAAGACTGATGAGACCCCTCCCTTAAAACACACATCATTACACCCGCACAATCCAAAGACAAGGGTCACAACACGTCACACACTCCTAAAACACTTCATTTTATGTCTCGTATGTTTTCTCCGAGGCCTCTTCCTTGGTTATACAAGATACCGGTTTATTTTTCTCAGTCTTCACTTGAAAGTGTTGTGGGCCAGTGTTTCTTTGGCACCTCTTTTATTTGATTTCTATTGCTGTTTAAATATTTTTAGTTTACAGAAATTAAAGAGCTTGCACTTGTTTTTTTGCTTGTTCTTCAGTTGTTGCACCTCCAAGCAAACTGTGAACACCTGAGCTGCGCACAGTGACACTCTGTGAATCTACTGCAGTCTTTTTTGACACTCGCTCACTGTTGAAAAACTAGAAAATGACACACACACACACACACACACACACACACACACACACACACACACACACACACACACACACACACACACACACACACACACACACACACACACACACACACACACCAAAAAGGAGGCAGCTTCTCTGTTGTCAGGCAGATTTATTTGCAGTTCAGTCCTCATGTTCTGGAAATAACATCCATGCGGCAGGTAGTAGGTGCTTTAAGATGCAGCTGTGAGCTCTGTTGTCTGATGAAGAGCAGGTGTGCTCCTTTTCTTCTCTTTCTGTCCCTGTTACATTGTTAAAGCTCAGCAACCAACAAAAACAGCAGTATCATAAGAAATATAGAATATTTCATTTCCAATTTGGGTAAATTGTTATTCAGACAGAACAATTATAGAGCATCTCACAGTCCTGGTCAGTGGCAAAATACGAAAGACTGCTGACTTGACAGAGGTTCAGATGATGATCATCGACATCCACAAGGAGAGGAAGCTGCAGAAGCTCATTGCTGGAAAGGCTCGATAGTTATTTTATCGAAGTGTATTATAAGGAAGGCCCACAAGCATCAGGGATGACTGTGGCCGCTGGTGTCAGTGCATCAAGAGCCATGTGACACACAGATGTCTTCAGGAGAGGAGCTGGAACTGTCACTTTCCTAATATTAAGGCAGGGACCAGCATCAGAAGGGTTTGACATGGCGCAAGGAGAAAAGGAACTGGACTCTTGCTCAGTCGTCCAAAATCCTCCTTTTAGATGAAAATAAATTTTGTCTTTCATAGAAATCAAGATCCTAGAGCCAAGACGAACAGGGGAGAGGCAGAAAATCTGAGATATTTGAAGTTTGGTGTGACGTTTCGCCAGTCTGTGATGATTTGTTGTGCCGTGTCATCTGCTGGTGCTGATGTTGGTTGCTGATGCTCTAAAATCCATTTTAGAGCATTTCATGCTCCCATCTGCTGACAAGTTTTATGGAGATTTCCTGATTTCCTTTCCCAGCAGGACTGAGCACCTGTCCACAGTGTCCAAAGCTGCTGCCAGATGCAATCAGCTTGAAAATTCGCCTGACATGAAGCCCAAAGAGACTTTTTGAGGAATCCAGAATCCAGGGGAGCTGAAGGCTGCTATCTAAGCGAGTGTGACAGTTTTGAAGTCTTAGCTGGTTTCCTACCACTGTTCATAAACATCTGCGATGTTTTTCTGAATAGAGCTTAAAAGCTAAAATTCCAGATATGGATTAAAAGATGGGTATCAGCCCAAATCAAAGCATTCCAGCACGAAATTCCAGGCCTCGTTACCCACCGTGTCGTGTGTGCTTGCTTACCCTCGGTTTCCTGCTATCATGCTGTGGGGGCCTATCCCCTCTTTAATCTGTGTTTACATTGCCGTCTGTCTCAGTTTGCCCTGGTTCCAGCCCCTGCCATGTCAAGAAACAGGGATTCCTCTCTGACCTTCTGTGACTGGATGACCTGTGGCCTTCCATATATGCGTTCACACTCCGACACCAGACCAGAACTCCACCTTGACAATCTGTTGAGCAGTCCAGGATGCAGCTGCAGTCGTGCTAAAGAGGAAAATAATAGATGGACCGAAAGCAGAGAGAGCTGGGGACTGAATGATTTGCTGCTTGTCTGATTTTAACACGGGACTTTCACATTTGATTTATTGTGTTGTCATCTCTCCGTCTATCTGACTCTATGTTTTCTCTGCCTTTCCCTCCCTCTCTTCTCTCACTCTCCCATCGCCCTTACAGCAGTTTCCAATTAAGATTAGGCCCCAACATGGAGGCAAAGCACTTTTGCACTGGTTGAGGGTGAAATGAGATTTGATAAATGGCTGAGAATTAATAGGTTATAATAAATAAATAGCAATGAGGCCAATAAAAAGATAACATGTCACGTATTTCCATGAACAGAGTCTGAGCTCATCCAATGGAAAACTGTAAATTCAATCACAATAGAGTCAATTTAGCCAGCAATTTCCAAATCTGCCGGGAACAATCATCATTAGGTAAACTTCCTAATATAAAACGTCTGCAACCTTTTAAGAGTTTATATGTGTGCACATGATATATATATATTTAAATTTGTACTTCTGTGGATGCAAAAGGAAACTATTTAATTTTAGTTAAAAATGCTTATTTGGATGATGGTTTCTGTTTGGATTATTTGCTTGCTGGGAAGTATCTGCTGGCTACCTGGGCACTACGCAAAGCCAAAACATGTAATAAACATGTAATGTCATCAGGTGTTAGTAGGTGTATGTTTTCTACCCTGGCATGTAGCTGTGCTCTTTCACACTCTGCAAAGTTTCTTTGCAAACAAACATGAGCAGGCTGTTTGCTGTAAGCTTAGAAATGATGCAATTTCTAAAATTAAACACAAAATCTTTATTATCTTATGACTCACAGACTCCATTTAACTTTTATTGAAAAACAGATTCTATTTTTATTCTCCGATATGTTGTTAGGTTAGTTTCTGTGGTGAGTTTGCGTGCTCTCCTTGTACCTATGTCGGGTTTCACCAGCTACTCCAGCTTCCTCACACAGTCCAAGAACATGCATGCTAGGTTTGGTGAATCCACACTGACAATAGGTGTGAATGCACAGAATTTAATGTTGCTCTCTTGCAGCATGAGGTGTTTTGAGTGGTCAGTAAAAGTACAGTGCTAGATAAATGTGAGTCCATATGTCTGAAGCATTATTCCAGCTGCAGCCTTGGTGAAAACCTGAAGCCTGGAGTTATATGATCGTTTGGATGGAGCACAAAAATACTGAGTGAAACAGCAGTTTCAAAACCAAAATCAGTGAACTTTTTGCAGCCTCTCTTATAAGCGTCTGAGCATAATTAGATACTTCCCAATTTTAAAAAATTGAATGGATGTACAGTACGGTGCTTTGGATATGAATGTCATTATTTCTTGAAATTGAAATTCAGGGGCACTTATTTCTCCTTCCTGAAGTGCTATTAATCTCAGCCCTCTCTGAAGCCACCAAAATTCAGCCTTGAAATATGCTCTTCGTTTTCCTGCAGACAGTTTGGCTTCTGTTAGTGGACTTATCCTGCAGCTGCCTCTGCAATAAATTAAAAAAAGTTAAGTGAAACTTTGACAGCACGGGTTCATTTTCAGGGAACAATTGTAGGCAAAACATAATGTACTGCATAAATAAAATAAAATGAACATTTTAATGATATCTTTTTTGTCATTAACTAGTTCCGCCTCTTATCATTTCCCAGGTGGCAGTTATATATTTTTGAGGTAAAAAAAATATACGTGATGTAAGATCATCTTTAGTCCACGTATCGTCTAAGAGTGAGCAGCAAAAGGTTAAACTGAGATTTCCAAAGTCGGCAGATGTGTGTAGCATCCTGCACACTTTCCTCAGGTGTGCACCACGCCTCGCCTAAACCAAACAGCTTTTTCCTTGTAGCTTTAAACATGTTCGACATGATAAACAGCTGGAAAATGTTCTGTCAAAGCTGCTGGTAACTCACAGATATGCACAATACCTCCTATGCCTGTGTTATGGCAATAGCGAGGTCAAAGTTATAGGGAGCTGTTAGCATACATTGTGAAGGGTTAACGATGAAAAGTGGCTGTATTTTTATCTACCAGGATGGTCCGTGCACCAAGGTGCACACGTTTAATAACACCTTGTGTGCAACTGCGTGCCAACAGAACAACATCCCTCATTCACAGTCATGCAAACACATTATCTGTGGACATTTACAGCTTTAGATGATTAAAAAAAAGGGTTATGTTAAATAATGGTTACAGTGCTAACCGTTTGAAGCATTGGCACTTTAATAGCTGTTACAGTACACCATCACTGTGTCCTTGATGTTTTTAGAGAGGAGGAATCCTCTCTGGCAGGCATTGATTCATCGTAATGAAGACACTGGGTCTCCCTGTAAAGAGATGGCACTGATCAGAGGAGAGACCTGTTCATTCCACTGCAAGTATAGTTCAGTAAATATTTAGCATGTGATTGTTTTTAAGAATTCATCTCCTCCAAAAGGAAATCAGACATTTCTTTGCTGCACTGATGTGTCCTAACACTTTGACACATGTGTGTTTTATGAGGTTACAGTGAGGCCATGATGAGGTTGTTGGAGGAGTGTTTTAGCATTTGCATGTTCCCATGTGTATGTAGAGTCCATTGATCACGCTGCAAGCCTGGCAGCCAGGAGCCAGGTAATGGATGATGCTGCTGAGAGCTTTATGAACTCAGTGACCTCTTACAGTCCGACTCACAGAACGGGGAGCAGCTCAGACAGCAAATAGCATCTCAGAGCTTTGGGACAAGAGGCACCAATTTAATTCAGCTGTTCTCTATAGGGTCAGGTAGGAGCAACTGCTCTGAGAGGGCGACCAGATGAAGGGATAAAAAACTTGGAGGAGGATGAGTGACTGAAACTAAGTGGTGGAGAAGATAAAAGGTGGCCTTATGACAGATGCTGGGATTTACTCTAAAATGTGACACTGATTAAGTGATCTTCAATCAATCTATAGCCACTCCAGCTGCGAGAGCTATGCAATGAAATGTGCGTTTCTCACAATACAGAGCGCTGGTCACAGCGAAATCCCACCAAATGCTGTTTGTCCATTCAGATCAGATGCTGGAGGAAAAGCAGCCACCCCTCGAGATGTGTTGATGTGACCAGCTCATGTTTCATAATGTTTCTCTGTTGATCTCGCTGCGGCATACCACAGAGACAGCCCCATGGTGGCCTCCATCCCAACTGCCACCATAATGCATTCCACAGGAAAACATAATTGGGACACAGAGGAGTCATGATCACAGAGCACCAGTGCTCCTATCCTACTCCCACTCCTCTGGGAAAAGGTTCCCATGCAACTCTGCACAGACCACTGTTAATCCGGCCATTTTCACAACTTCACTGTCAGTGCTGGATGAAACAGAAATGCATTCCCATCTCAGGGCGTTAGTGTTCCTGCTGGCTTCATACATGCACACACAAAGTCTCTTTTAGGGCTGGTAGCTTGATGTATGAGCCACGGGAGCATCATGTTTAGGATGGAGTGGGGGCGTGTCTTATGCATCTGCCAAACGCTGCACAACTGACGCATGGTCCGAAATAATGAAGGGAGCAACAGTCAAGTTTATTAGGAATGTAAGAGTCACACAAAAACTTTAAAGATCAAAAAAGACAGAATGAAAGGTACAGACAATGTTTGATTGTTTTTAACACTTGGTTCACTTCATCACTTTGCTTGCTATAATTTTGCTCTTGTCTGCATCATGAACCAACAGCATCAGATCGAGGGCGATCTGTCTGCCTTTCTGTCCTGGTCTTACGAGCGAGGTGGTAACAGGAAGAAGTCCGTCAACCAGTCGGTGAGGTTTGTGTACCATTTTTTTGTTTCTTTCTTTTTCACTTTATTTATAATTTCCAAGAGACTCTGATTTTGGGTTAGGGTTAGGGTTTATAAGATGTAAGGACAGTTAGCGTTTCCCAGACATAAGTCCTTGTATGACCAATTTGTAGTGAAAGATGTCGCACTACATGCCTAATCTTTAGATGTTCAGATGTTTTATCAGGATAATTTCTTGGTTTAGTGCTTATAGTTTGTAGTTTATTTATTTATATAGCACATTAATGACAACAGGAACATTGACCATAACTTATAATATTGGTACCAATATTATAACTGTACATTTAGGTAGAGCACGCGAGAGGCAGGGCACACGCTTGGGTGTTCCTTCTGCTATTCACACAGTGGTTCAATTAGAAATTACATAAGCTGTGTAGTAGGAAGCTGGCAGGGTAAAGACCATTTAATATCCAGCTCTTATTCATTCAGACATTTTCATTCTCACATCTAAAAACATTCAGGCTGCAGTGCAGTGCACGAGTGCAAACATGTTTAGGGAGTTCAAATTCAAATTTTTATTTGTCACGTACACAGTCATACACAGTACGATATGTAGTGAAATGCTTGGACAACTGCTCGTGACCTAAAGAAAACAAAAAAAGGAAAAGGCTATGAATAAGATAGGAAATAAATATGAAAAATTAAAAAGGGTAAATTTAACTAGGAAGGAATAAAATATAAATTAAGGTTAAAAATGAAATAACTATACAACACAAATTAGAATGAAGGGTAAATTTAACTGGGAAGAATAAGATAAAGATAAATATATAAATTAAAGTTGAAAATAAAATAACTGTACAACAAAATACACAATACACAATATAGAACTATATAAGAATGTATGAAGAAATATAAATATAAATAAATATATACACAATAACAGCAGCTGTACAAGTATTAACCGGAAATGAAGAATATAGTGACCAGTGTTGTGCAAAACCAAAGTCCAGAAAGTCCAGTGTGTGTGTAAGAACCATATGTGTGGGTCAGTACTGTGTGGTGGTGTGATTGAGAGACCGTATCGCCTGCGGGAAGAAGCTCCTCCTCAGTCTCTCTGTGTTGGTCTTCAGGGAGCGGAATCGCTTTCCTGACCTCAGCAGAGAGAACAGTCTGTTGTTGGGATGGCTGAGGTCCTTCACGATCTTCCTGGCCTTGGTCCAGCACCGCCTGCTGTAGATTGAGTGCAGGTCAGGGAGCTCGGAGCGGATGGTGCGCTCAGCTGACCGCACAACCCTCTGTAGAGCTCGTCTGTCCTGCATGGTGCTGTTCCCGAACCAGGTTAAGATGTTTCCCGCCAGGATGCTCTCTATGGTGCACGAGTAAAAGTTCCTGAGCACCTTGGAGGGCAGTTGGAAGTCTCTCAAGCGTCTGAGGTGGTAGAGACGCTGTCGGGCCTTTTTCACCACGGTGTTGATGTGACAGGACCATGACAGGTCCTGCGTGATGTGAACTCCGAGGTATTTGAAGCTGTCCACTCTCTCCACTGGGCACTCGTTGATGACGGGGGTCTGGTAGTTCCTCTCCTGCTTAGTGCTGAAGTCCACTATCAGCTCCTTTGTCTTACTGACGTTTAGAAGGAGGTTGTTCCAGTCGCTCGCTGCGCCACTGTCACTGAGAAAGAGCCACATGTGGAGTCTACTGCAGTCACAATTCTCAGATGGTTTCAGTGATTTGAGTCACACAGAAGACTCGACGGCTGTGTGATTAGATCTTCTTCCAACAGCGCTCCGAGTTATCTCACGGGGTTGAAGCCTCACGTGGCACTGGAATATCCCCATTAGCAGCTGGCACATATGGCTGGAAGTTTCAAGTGGAGAAAAATCCATTTTACATGGTGAAAACACTGAAAGGGTCCTTACTTCAGCTGTAAATAAAATACACCTGAATCGCCTGCCCTGCATTAAACCAGAATTAAAATACTGACTCTCAAACCACCAGGGCCCCGTGGTGCAGTCCTGTTTGACCATTGCAGTCAGTCTCGAAGGAAATGAGAGCGCCACATTTAGTTTTTGCTGAGCTCATGATTTTCCAACACTTCTAAAGAAAGACACAGAATCTCAAGATAAGAGGGAAGTGATGACAGTGAGTTTGCTCTATAGTAAACTTTCTTTGCCTGGCTCAGCCAGTGCAGCATCATTTGAATGAATTTCTACTGAATGTTATCCATTTTAGACTGTCCTCACTTGGCCTGGCTGTGTTGATTGGTATTGCAGAGAGAGTCCAGACGAGACACAGTTATCCTCTATTGATCTACAGATGACTATCATGTAGGGTTGTTCAATGAATCCAAGCACAGGGGAAGCGTTTAGCTCCATGTGGTGTTTTTAAAATCAAGCTCTTCACTAATACACTGAACAATTCTTGAAAGTGACTACATGCAAATTTTAAAAGTTAAAAGGAAATAGCTTTTCAATGGTGCACTATATAAATCCTTTTTCCTTTTCATGTTTCATCAATTTCATCAAATTCAAAGGAGTGTCAGCAAAATAATATCAAGAGCAGTAAAGCAAAATATGCATGCACGTCTCTGCATAGCAGAACTAACACTGTGAACTAACACACTGGGCTTTTAACGCCATCATCTTAGCAAACACTTACAATTAATGCTACTTTCCTACTGTTGCATTAATCCAGCAAGTTTATAGCACAATTCTTACTACTCACTGGTCTTTTCAGTGTTTCCAGATGTACGACCATATTTACTATATACTATAATTTTTTTAGGGTCAGTAGTTCTAAAAAGGTATGAATTATCATACACTGTCTGCATAAATGTCCATAAAAACTAGGTTAACTAGATTCACAACACCAGTGAAACCAAGGAGATTGCCTACAAGAGGTGCGCTACTGTACATCAATGGAGCCAACATCAGGAAGGCTTCCTCCTTTAAATCCCTTATCCGGTAGGATCTCTTTTGGTCTGCCAACACAAAGGCGTTGGTAACAAAATTGGAGATTATGTATCGGAATGTCAGGAGTGGGACCACACCTCCAAACACACTCCTTCCGGTTCTCATCTATATAGGTTCCCCCAGTTCTGCAAGCTGTCATTCTCATTTACAATTTTTAACTTCTTCACTTCTATTTAGTGCATGGGGATCTGCCAGGCCCGGGAGCTGCTGCCAGTCCACTTCGAGGCCTTCCCCAAACCGCAGCTCAATTCATGTCCAAGCATTCACCTTTACCTACTAAAACGCTGTCAAACCTAAAATGAGGACGTGGGCCCACCTAGTGAAATAAATAAATAAATTAGCCCAACAGTGACTAGATTTCCTGAGAGTGCTGTGGAGAAATCACATATAGCAGAGGCTGTTGTTGGAGTACTACTGCTCCACCATTGTGAGTGGTTTGCCAGCTGCTCAGTGCCAGGCAGGAAAGCTGCGCACAGGGTCACTGACTCCACCCAGAGATCCATCAGCAGGGCAGTGGGCAGCTCCTGGTGTCTCAGCGGGGCAAGAAAAGTAATGAAATACTCTTCCCACCCTTTGCACCACTGGCCAGAGGGCTGATGGTACAGATGCATGAAAAGAGACTTCAAAGTAATTTCCTCCAATGAGCCTTCAGAACTCTCATCTCCTGTAACTAAAATGGGCCTTATGAAGATGTAAAACTATTTAACGAGTCATTTTAAGGTCAAAAGCTAGTCCTTAGGGTGTCACATCATGTAATCATGTTGTGAATGTGTAAGCTCTATTTCATGCGTTCAGACTCAGTGCAGTCGTTCACACAAATCGTGTCATGTTGCTAGATAAATTTGAGGCATTTATTTTTTTCAAACAAAGCTTCATTTTTTCCCTTTTTTTGATGTGAATCCACACATCTGATCATCAGATCACTGCATTTGGCAACAAGTGCACTCATAGGTCAAAACGTGCACCAGTACTGAATATGCAGTGATATGGAGACACAGCTGGACTCTGTTCCAGGTCAGTCAGCTCTAAAATGATTTGTCTGCCTCCTCAGTTGTGGTCCCAATTCTGCCTACAAGAGCTCAAACTGCCCCCTGACATCCTGAAATATGTATGAAAGTGCTTGTGATACGTCTTTAACTCCTGGATCAAACCATGAAATTCTCCCTTGTGCTGTCATCTCCTGAGAATTGGATGAACCCAGAGTTTCTGTTTCTTCCCTTTCTTGTTCAGACACATCAGGACCGGCTCATCACGGCTCAATGCCGACTTCATTTTTTTCAACTGAGTGTTTTCTGAGGACACATTTTCTATAAAAATGCAACACTTTGTTGTATAATGCATATACACACCAAAGTTTGGAACTTAAAAATTCTGAATTTTATGTCGCTTCTTTGCGATGCACCCAGTGTATAAAGGCCCTTAAGCTGATGGTAGTTGTTATTTCACATGCTGTTCAGTCTTGTAATTAACTTTGGGTTTCAGTTGGGATACATTTATAGATTGGTACAATTTTAACAGTTTTTAGTGTTTCATACACACATTCTTAATGCCATATTTTATTCCCTGCATCTAAAAAAGAAAAATCTTTTCAGCCAGAAAAGATAAAACTTATTTGTCAAATACTGTCACTTCATTTTGTTTGCCACTTCATATGCGCCAGACTTTAGGGCACAATACGTAGTCAATGTCACCAACAGCCCTCAATGGAAGAGTTGATCCAGAAGCGACGACAGCAATGGTTTGGCCATGTCTGCTGCATGAGCAACCGATGCCCGCCGTAGCACCTTCTGCCTGCAGCAGCACCCCGCCCACTGGAGAATCAAGCATGACGCGCCCAAGACGACTTGGATCAAGCAAAGTGAAGACATTCTTAAACCTTCGAGCAAGGTAAGGTCAAGGCCACAGATTGCAAGGCATGGAAGTGCATCGTTGCATCATGTCAACATAACAAATTAGTGTGTGACAAATGGGGCGCTCCCACAGCCGTAAAATAAATCAAACTTACTTCTCCACCTCGTTTAATTACAGTTTTGATCAAAACAAACACCAACAACCACACGTTCTTAACAATAGTGAATCATTCCTGTCCCAGCTCTTATGTCAAACAAAACCCCAATGCCACAAAGGAGAGAAACAGTTAGCAGGCTTTTTAAACCCAGTACCCACTATTTTGTTTAATTTTGCTACCATAATTAAAGCGTCATATCCATGGGAAACAGAAGGCTACACACTGGTACGTCAACACTCACCAGCAACACCATTTCAACTATTTCTTGCAGTTTATTTACACTCAGCCTGGGGCTGAAAATTAAATGAAGGTTAAAAGTTTAACAGAGCTGCAATGAAGGCCTTTGGAAGGATTCTGATGTATAGAACTACTTAATTACATTCACAGGATTACTTTCTGTGATTAAAGAACTAATTAGGAACTGGAACAAGCTGAATATGAGACAAATAATAACTTGCAGGCATTGTTTTTCTGTTTGCACTGAGCTTTGAAAGCATTGTTTTCAGTCAGTACTGAAAACAGCTGGAGGGAAGCTAACGGTCTTTTGTGTGTGTGTGTGTGTGTGTGTGTGTGTGTGTGTGTGTGTGTGTGTGTGGTGTGTGTGCGTGTGCGTGTGTGTGTGTGTGTGTACACTCACTGCATGCATTAGTAGATGACTAGAGTGCTGATGGGAAGTTGGGTGAGGCCTGTGTGTGTCCTTCCCCTTTCCTGTGCGACACTAAGCAGTCACCCCTGTGTTTACAGGAGCTGAGCAGCTGAGAGGCAGCAGAGGTGTCACTTCCTGCCACCAAGATTAAAACACATGCACAAATAGCCCCTTGCTTACATAGAGAGGGACACACAACTGAAATTTAGTGCCAACAAAGCAATGCTCATTTGGAAAAAAAAACAACACCAAAGACATTTAGAAAAATAAATAATGTTTTGGAGATGTATGAGAATAAATAAATGGCATGTGCGCATGTACTGTAGGTGTCAGCACTTATATTAGACTACATAAAGCGCATTCACGCGTTCACACTTCTTGTGGCATTCGCACATATGATGAGGCATCACGAACAAATGCACAGAGAGCTCTTACAATAGAGGATTGTTCTTCAGTCTAACCAACCAATGCACGATTATTTTAATGATATAAAAGCAATCCCTGCATAGCAGTTATTATATTCCAGCCGTTTTCAGTTTGCATCACTATGAGGTTGAAGAGATCTGGATGGATTTTATTGTCATCTGTACTGTATAGTCATGATATTTAGAGAAGTAATTTCCCTTATTAATTTGTGAGCCAATCCATTTGCTTTCTTTAAATTTTTTGACTTCTTGACATCAGGCAGCTCACTGGCAACCTATGTGAGGGTTAGGGTTTGACTTTAACACCCACCCTTTGTTATGTTTTTATTTTTGGGGGGCACCCAAAGAAAGCTTTTAGCTTTTACCATTTTGGCCACAGAAGGAATCCTGAGATGCTGCATGTGTAGAATCAGGATAAATAAAGTTTAATAAGTTGGACACCATATTTGCTGTTGTAGAATTCAATTTAGGATTGTTTGTGTGCCATGTCTCTCTCATAATTCCTCTGGTATAAAGATGTTGCCTTTTAGCGGGTACACTGAACTGCAACATGGGTGCAGCCCCTTGCTACACTTGCATAAATGCATAAACCCACCGTAGTACACTGTACACACACTTTAATAATGGGTCATTTCACAGTGAGCTTTTTTTAACCATGTCTAGTAAGAGCAAAGTTCACAATAGGATGCCAAATCCAGTAACTAAGCACCAAGCAGACACATCAGTCTGGGACTAGATTAAAAGTGCTGACTTTAATAAGTGCGCTTAAGTAGAAATCTCTGCAGCGTGCATGGATAACATCCCCTGAATGGGTCATTGATGAGCAACCAATGTGCTATTTACACAGTCATGTGCTTTTGTTCAAAGCCCCTTTCATCTCCAACTTACACAACTACTAGCATGTATAATAGATTCATCTCCAGTGCTCCATATTTCTAAAATAGACAAGCAGAGTGTCGCTCACTTCTTTCCCCTGCTGCGACAAAAAAAGAAACAAAAGATGATCATAAAGCATTTTACGTAAGAAAGAGATTGAGCAGGATTATGACGATGGCAAATGTACACAGCCTTGCACATAAACACATGGTTAGCAGTGGACGAGAACAATGGCACAAGATCACACACACGCAGATGTGATTTGGGTCAACCAGCAGTGGACCAAGGTTTTAATTCTGCTAATGACTAAAATCTGTCTGTCTCTTTAGCATGGCTCGCTTCTGCCAAAGGTCACCATCTGAGGACGCACTCATCAGTAGGCTGCTAGTTGCCTCTGCTTTGACTCTGATGAAAAGAAAGATGAAAGGGAGGAGGGAAGGAGAGACTGAGTGTCTTGTTTCCTCTCTGCCAGTGGAGGAAACTGATTGAGCAGGGGTGTGGGAACGCCAAAGCCAACAGCTAGGGGCTCAGCGGGGCGCCGAAGGCCTCCTTGGCAGGATGCAAGCAAAGGGGATTGTGGGAAATTACACGGGATTAGAGCGGGCGTCTAATGCTCTCATCCAGCGGGACATTTTCATCAAGAAACAGGGCTGTTGGACAGGCACAAAGAGAGAAAGAGAGAGAAACCTCAGCCGACCCTTTTCTCCAGCTCCCCAGGATTAGACTTTACAGAAAGATTCTTTCTTCTGCTTTGTGGTGCCTCCTTACAGAAATTGTCAGTGTGCATGGGAAGAAGGGAGCAGACAATAAGGAAGAGAAGGAAAGCATTAAGGATGCTGTTGGGTGGAAGTCCTGATGTTTTAGTTCGAGGTTTCACTACAACTTTACCTTCCTTTTGACTCCAGATGTTGTTACAGTGTTCTTTCCGCTTTCTGTCTAATGTTATAAAGAGAACAGAAAGAATCAGATCAACTGCTCGATCCAAAAACACTTTATTTGATAAACTGATCAAATGCAGAGGTTTGCTGGTGGCAGCTGAATTACCACACCGACAAGCAAACTTCCTTACTGGTGGACATAAGCAACAGTCGCCCGGTTAGGTTGTAACCCAGCCTGCTAAAATGACATTACACTCTAAAGTCGGCAAGGTCGGTGGCAAGAGGAGAAAATGCAGGTAACCTGAGAAGGAATAATCAGATTTAAAACAAACACAAAAGATAGTTTACTTTCCTTAAGGTTTAGAAAAACGTTTTCATGTGCCTTAAGTCACTTTGTTCAAACGTTATTAACAAAGACCATCACCTTTCTTTCAAACAGAATTACTGTGCTTTCCCTATTTAGTCCTCTCTTCCTTCTCTCACCCCAACTGGTCGCAGCAGATGGCTCCATGCCTGATAATCCTTCTGTGTGTAAGGAACAGCCAATCCAAAGCTGAAAATGGGAAAAAGGGAGAGGAAAGAGAGCCAAAATGACTTGTTTAAGACAGGATGAACTGAGGGGCAGTAAAAGATGAATAAGAGTTATTTCAAACTGTAAATAATGGAAAAGCTATCCCATCCATCCACCCATCCTCTGCTTCATATCATCATATCCCTACTCTCCAGCTGCCTCCTCCAGGGGGACACTGAGGTGTTCCTATGCGAGCCAAGAGATATAATCTCTCCAGCGTGCCCTGGCTTTGTTCTCTGAGTTTGACATGCCCAAAACACTTTGTCTTGAAGATGGAGAAGCCTAAACCACATCAGCTGGCTCCTTTCAATGTGAAGTAGTAGCAGCTTTACTCAAAGTCTCTCCGGAATTACAGAATTCCTCACCCTACCTGTCAAGGATAGCCCAGGCACGTACTCTTCATCTCTGATCTCATTCTTTTGGCCACAGGTGGGGGTGGTAAACTGACAGCTTCATTTTCACACCGGTACACCATCTGCATCACTACAAACACGGCACCATTCTCAGGATGTCACCATGTAATGTTCCAAAAAGGCCTGGCACTTGGGAAACATTAAGGGGAAATTTAAGTTGTAGGAATATAACCCAAATTTCAAAAGTGTTGGGATGCTGAAATGTAAAAATTATAGTAATAATAAAATGAAAACAGAATCCAGTGATTCACAAATCTCACAAACCCGTATTTTGTTCACAATAAAACATAAAAAAAACCCCAAATCAAATGTTTGAGCAAAGGTATTTTACTGTTTCATGGAAATGATGAAGTCATTTTGAATTTAATGGCAGCAGTATGTCTCAAAAAACTTGGGGCAGAGTCAGCAAAAAGCTGGAAACGCGAGTGCTTTAAAAAAAAGCAGGAGTAACATTTAGTTAATTATCAACAGATCGGTAACATGACTGGTTATAAAAAGGGTATCTAAGAGAGGCAAGGTTTCTCAGATGTAAAGATGAAAGCAAACACAGAATGATATTTGTTTCCTTAAGGATTAACTATTAACTATTCTGCTTTCCCTCATTCCCACCCCCAAAGTATCCACCAGTACTAAGGAATCACCAGGATCAAAGGACCTTCTTCCAAAAATGGAGTGGAAATCTATCTTCGACCACCTGTGACTATATCTATTACTATGTTGGAAATGTCACAAACACTCTGTGGGGGAAACGGGAAACACCCTAGGGACAAAACTGTATGCCCACCAACACCACACAAAGCGGGGCCCAAAGACGAACACCACACTATTAAGACATTTTCAAAAGCATGGACTTCATAACCATAACAGCCAATGTTTTGGAGAGCAACATGAATACCTACGTGAATTCTATTTTTTTTAAATGATGTTTGTAAGTAAAATGCTTATTGTTTATGAAGAATTGCCTTAATATTATTATTTTTTTTTGTATTTTTTGTATTTTTTGTGTTTTTATCCTATTACTAAAAGGTTTTTAAATAAGTGTTATTTGTGATTTTTATGTAGGTTTGGTAAATGTTTTTTACTATATGGTTTACTAAATGGTTAGGGAATGAAGACTGACTCTTCCCCCCTCAGTCGAAGGCAGGAAGACGTGCACAGTCCATCCCTCAGGTGACCCGCTGGCGCGCCCTGAGCGACACTGGCTTTTCCAATAACGCACCAACATCCATCCATCCTCATTATCAAAATAACCCATCCGGGTTTGTGACTTTACACTTATTTGTTGTTGTTTTTTAATTTTTATTCTGTTGATTTTTGAAATATTTTTAATGCCGCCTATGTTATCTAGTAATGATAAATAAAACAATTTTAAATGAAATTAAATGTTTTTAATTGTTTTTATAATAAATTGAAATAAAATAAACCAACAGAAATAAAAGTTCAGTAAAATTAAATTAAATGTAATTAAGTTTAAATTTGTGCCGTCGTGACGTTTCGGCTGTGAAAAGAGGCTTCTTCAGGCTATGGCACAAAAACAATTAAAAAAATAATACTTTGTGTCTCTAAGGCTACGTTCACACTGCAGGTCTTAATGCTCAATTCCGATTTTTTGATCAAAAATGCGTTTCTCTGGCGCTGATAATTGGCGTCTGTCTTGTGTCAGTGACGTAAAAGATGTATTTAATGCGACATGACCGTTCAAACAGCAGTCGCTTTCTAAAACATCAGGTATGTATTGGATTCAGTACCACATACGAAAGTGACCCAGGTCAGATTTGAAAATATCTGATTTGTGCTGTTCACACTGTCATACCATGATCGGATATGGGTCGCATAGGGTCAAAAAAGTCGGATTTGATGCGCTTGAGCCTGCAGTGTGAACGTAGCCTTTGTCTCTGTGTTGCTGCTTCGGTGTTTTAAGCGAAATGCCCTCGCTCTCTGTCATGCTCCTTTTATAATCACTGTTCAGTAAAGTTTCACCTTTGCTTTTTCCTTTCTCATTCACAAGTCACAGAAGCCCATTATTGTGTATGTGGCCCCTTTCATTCAATTTTAAATAATAGATTCCCCATGGATTACAATATATTTTTATTTGTAGTAAATTTTTATACCCCCTCATGTTTACACATCATATTGGCATTACAAATTTGTAATTAATTTTTTAATATGGAAAATTTTCTTCCCAAACTTTTACACGTGTTTTAATATGTATTTTGTACTTGCAAATTTTTATACCCCCAAATCATGTTTGCTCATCATATTTACATGAAAAAATTTTAATCATAAAATTTTATCTTTGTAAATATTGCAAATTTTTCATTCTAAATTTTGAATATTTAAAGACTTTAACAGACCAAATTTCTAATTCCCTCCAACAATTTTATCAACCCTACATATTCTCCAAATTTATAAATTTTTAATTTTCAATTTTTAACCCCTTCATCCTACTGGAGTTAGGGTTAGGGGGGATTAGGGTTTGGGAAATTTTCCCCCCAAATTTGGCCTAGTAGCCAGACATTGGTTTGGAGTGGATGGCTACTAGGTAATGCGCGGGCTTACACGTGTCGCTTATGGGTCACTTCCGACATTGCAGCAGATGCACAGAGTTTGATAGATTACCCGCTCTCTGTTGAAAGGCCGTTCGATTTTGGTAATTTCTTACCACTGTGGGGTATTTTGCCAGTGGGATCTACTTATCCCATTCCGATAGTTTGGCCCTTACCAGTAGATCCTGGAGATTAGGGTTTTTCTTGTATGCTGAAATTATTTTGCAGTTTTCCTGCATGACCGACCCTTGAAGTGTCCTATGAAAGTTCTGCTTCAAGACCTGATGTGCTTTCACTGCGTAGGAAGAATAATTTGAGACGATCAGGATTAGTTTTTGTTTCTCCCTTATTCGGGATTCATTGACCGTTCTCTGTGTTAGACTTTTTCTTTATCTGCCTCAGTAGGGATTGGGGGTAGCCCCTGCTTCTTAGGGCTCGAAACAATGTGGCGGTTGATTGTTCTCACTCTTCATTCCATGTTCAGAATGAACTCTGAGTTGAGAGTAGACAATGCCCTTGAATGTATCTTTCGGATGGAAGCTTGTTTTGTGTAATAGTGCATTGGAGTCTGTGAGTTTGAAGTATATTTTGATGTCCAATTTACGTGTTCTGAATGTGGTGGTGTCCAAGAAGTTGATTTCTGTTTGGTCTAGGGTTGGTTTGAGTTTTATTGAAGGGTGGTGGTTGTTTAGGGTTTGGACAAATCCCTCAAAGTCCTTGGCAGAGTGGGTCCAGATACCCCAGATATCATCCAGATACAGTATCTGAGGTAGATTAGAGGGAGTCTGGAACATTTGAGAAAGGCAGATTCCTCTCATTCTGCCATAGGCGTATTTACATAGGCCAGCGAGAAACGTTTGCCCATGGCCGTTCCCTTGATATGTAGGTAGGTCTTTTGGTTGAATACAAAGTCATTACAGGTTAGATTCATGTGTAGCAGGTCCAATATGTGTTCATCTGGTCTTTTCTCATCTGGGTTGTTTTGCAGAGTTTGTCATGCCCGTGTGTGTCGATGTTTGTGTAGAGATCTCCTACATCCATGGAAAACAGAAAATACGATTCAGGTATTTGTGTTAGGAATTTCACTTTTTCAATGAAGTAATTTGTGTCCTTGATACAGCTCCTGTGTTTTACGGAAGTGGTCCAGGTATTCCGCTGATCCGTATGATTCGCTGCCACAATCTGAGATGATTGGGCGTCCTAGTGGGCATTTCCCTGGGATTGGCCAGTCTGTTGGGGGTTTGTGTATTTTTGGTAACAAATAAAAGAATCTGGGTCTTGGGGGGGATGTGCCTTTTAATTATTATATTTTCAGTTAATGGGAAAAGAGAACTACTACTTCAGAAGCTATTTTGGACCAACTTATTTAAACCAGTAGTTGGCATATATAGTATGTCTTTGGAGAAAGTGGAAATCTGTTTGACTAGGAGGTCTAATCGAATAAATGGGGCTTTTATTTGCTGATGAAAGAGGCCACAATGATCAGGGACATCAAACTGGGGTTGCTCAAAATTGTTTTCTTTCTTCTGCTGGACCAGATAGCATTATCTGAGTTTCATATCTTTAAGAGGAAGTGCGAGTGATTTTGTTGCATTTCTTCTCATCTTTGAGGTAATATTTGGTGTTTATTCTAGTTTCACATCTTATTATTTACTCTCTTAGGAGAAAGAAAAGTGAAAATGAGTATATATCTAGGTGTTTGGACTGTGCATGTATTATTCATTTCATGCATGCTATTCTTTTTATGGCAGTTTTTATAGATATTTTACTTAGCGCTCAGTGCACGTTTGATTCGATGGCAGTGGCAGTCTCTAACCGTAATGGCTCCCTGTTCTTCTGGATATCTCTGATCCTGTAAGTATCCATTATAAAAGCATAATCGGTGGCAGCTTTGAAAATGCACCAACAAGCAGTGCTTTCCCCTTGGCTGAACCGTCGGGTGTACGAGGTAAAGAGAGTCCATAAAAGCGACAAAAGAGTCCAGTCCCTGCTGCTTTTAGAGACAGGCTGTAAACGCCGATGAGTTTATTTCCACTTTGCTCATCCTAATGATTCAGGACATTTTTACACACAGAGGGGAGAAAAACACAAAGCAATCATTAGTATACTTTTCCTATGGTTGGAAAAACAGGAAGCGTGCATCTTTATAGGGAAAAATAAAACATTAATAACCTTTTTAATATTTGGGATGCCAGGTGCCAACTTCTCTGGTGTGCATTTCCCCTTTTACTTTACTTGTCGCTGTTGAGTGCAGTAGGAGAAGTCACTGCGAAGCCAGGTTTAGATGCCCATTAAATTTGGCTTAATCAGCTCCAATACAGCCGTGACTGCTTTGTGTAACTAGTCGCGCAGGCATAATTGGAATGATATTGTGTACAATCTAATTAAAAGATTCAAACTCCTTCATTTCTGCTTTTAAGGTTATCCATAAGTCATATAATTTCATCAACTATAAAATGTGATTTACATCAGAAGATCAGATTACTTCTACTGCTATGAATGCCACATTTCATACAAACAGGGGAAATGTCTGCGGCCCACTGCAGAACGAATCAGTCCATCTAACTCCACATTCCCATTGATCATCTGACACTAACGGGGTTTTCCTTTTGACTGATGCATATGAATTTCTCTGTCTTCTTTTCCATTCTTTTTCCTTTCTACTTAAGTTATGTCATAAAATATTTATTTTTGCCCTTTTTACCCTACAGCGCTGCTAACGTCACAAGAATCCCAAATTCCATTTGCTAACTTTCTATTCAACTATTTTTCATTTGAGGATTTCGAACATCTGTCCTTCATCTGTACTTCAAACCAGTGGTCGTACAATTAGCACTAATTCCCACTAATATTTTGTTCAATTTGGTGCCAAAGGGCAGTCTTGGTAGAGTCGAACATGCATGGGGAGTAAGTCCATTCACCAAGGAGTCTGTGGACCCCTGTTGTCTCCTTGGCTTCAGTAGAGCACTATTCAGGTTGATTTAATAGCACCACAGCTCTATACGCGAATGAAGCAACACTGTTCCTCATAAACTGGCACCTGAGTGTGTATCAAATATGAACACAGTGCTATTAATGTTTACTGTGATCCACAGCTTTTACAAGCACTTTGTTAAATACAGCACAGCCTATAAAGCTGCACTTTGAATACCACAGATAGCACGTTGCAACTGCCAACCAACACAAACTGGAGGTCACATGATTCTGGTCTACTAATCCTTCCAAGAATCAAAGACTGCAGGCAGCAGGACTTTCCAAAGCTGAGCGCCACTTACACAGAATAACCACAAAGGAGGAGAGGGTACAGACAGTCTTGGTGTTCAAACCCAAAGACTGTGGTTCTCGTCTGTCTCCTGAGGGGCTCAGAGGCCCTGGGGTCCCATTTTGCAACCCCACCCCGCTAATCTCTGCTCTCTCCAAGAAGCTGCAAATTCTCAGTGTAGAGCTGTGATAAATAGCTTGTATTTTATGATGCATAACAAGAGTGATTACTCACAGAGCTAATTATTCTTTTTGAGAAGTGTAAGGGGGAGACCGCGGCTTTGTCAGGAAGCATTTTTTTTTCATTTATTGTAACCTCAAGTAACCCAAAGCAGGCAGGAAAAATAAAGTGAAGTGGTTTCTGTGTGAAGAGATTACATACAAACAACATATGGTTCTTCTATTTTATTTGGGTGTTTCCCTGAGTCCTCTGTCATCTGGTTACCTCAGTGGCTTGGTTTCCCTACCTCACAGCTCGTTTGTTTAGCCACGAGTCAACACACACACAGGGTGTCACGTATAAAGAAGCCATTAGATAAACAGCGTAACTTGAGAAGTGCTTTCCCCCGCCAGGTTCGCGATGTCAGCGGCTCGATATCAACAGTTTTAATCTTCAAATTACTTCACTTCTTCCACCTTTCAGCTACATCCAACCTCCCACCCACCCTCAGGATACAGGGGATGTTTCACACATTCAGCTCAAAACTATGCCACTTCATGCCACTTTGCATTGCTGCTGAGCAAGTGACTCACATTTGTGCAACAGCTTCGAGACAGGAAGTGGCAGCGTACTCAGCGCTTACTTAAAGTGTAATAAAGTTTATTGGTGTTCACGCTTCACTGATATTTTTGCTGTGGAGATTTTTATTATGCACAGAAGCTTCTTTAAAATTATAATTTTTTGAAAAACGTAATTTAACTGGGCAATGAATGAGAGATAAGATCCAGGAGAGTTTGAAGAGCTTTGGCAGTAACCATAACAAACTTTGGCACAATAACTTCACACACAGCCACCGGTGAGTGCACTAAATATACAGCCTGTCCAGTGCAAAATCAACAGTGTCACAGCTGGCAGCCTGTTTGCGCTGCCCAGACAACCGTCAGGCTCTATAAACAATGCCTCTGTACTGCCCCTGCCCCAGCTCGTGCACCCCACCGCACCATTTGTTTGCATTGCCTGCTGCATGACATCACCGCCTGGGGTCAAAACCCCTCCAGCCGATTGGTCAGCTGCAGCAAAATTGCTGATCGGGTCCAAAGATCACAAAGTAGTGCCAAGAGGTGACATCAGCGTGTGGAGCTTAGCCAGTGACCGAGAGATGCCTGTTGGACTCTAAAACAACACACAACATACGATGTGGACCTTCATTCCATCCAGCAGATGAAAAGGATGTGAAGCAGCTGAGATTAAATCAAAAAACGTGCTGTGGTTGTGCTTTGGATCGCTGTTTCTTATTGAATCACATACACACACCCCCCCCCCCCCCCCCCCCCCCCCCCACACACACACACACACACACACACACACACACACACACACAGACACACACCCTTAACTAACTTTTGTCCGTCCGGTGAGTAATAATGTATGAAATGTGTTGTAATTTGTCTCATCAGATGTACTTGTGAATCGCAACCGACTACTGTTATATTCACGTACTGTTTTCCAGGCCCACAGTAATGACAATGCAAAGGGCCTGTTAGAATTCCTTTTTATTATCTGTCTTCATTCATCCATCCATTCATTTTCTGTTGCCATCAAAGCAATGACACTCAGACCTCCCATCCATATGTTCCCAAATTATCTGAAAGATGTAATCTCTCAAGCGTGTCCTGGGACAGACCTGGGGGGGGGGGGGGTCCTCCCTGTTGGACATGCCCAAAACACCACAGCGAGGAGGCAACCACAAAGTCAGATGTTGAATCACATCACCTGGCTCCTTTTAAAAGACGCTTTTATGCTTTTTTAGGGCCCGATGCTAAAAAATTAATTAAATCTTGAACACATGTCAAGCATGATTAAAATGTATATATATTATGGGTACTGCACACAGGGGTGTGAAAAACTCCATAATGCCTCTTACAAAATTGCACTAAAGGAGCCTGACCACTGTTTCACATACATGTATGAAATTTGGGACACATGTGCTACTCTCCAAGATGCTGGCGCTATGTCCTAGGATGTTTTACAGAGAATTTAGATGTGTCGCTACGAAACGAGTCAAACCACAACCTACTTGCCACAGGAAGTCAGCACTGTAAAACTAGAACTCCTTTGATGATATAAAGTCACAAATGGTGTTAAATTTTCTGAGCCTGAATTTTTTTTTTAAAAGTTGAAGTTGTCCATTTCAGACCCTTTGACCTTCACGCCTGCCTTACAGTGATCTTGGCCCTTTGGAAAGTTTTATAACACCCTAGGGGTGATTTTTGACACCTTCATATTTGATAAATAAACAAATGCTGTCGTCAAAGCCAGTTTGTGAAGGTTAATCGTGCGTTTCATTTGTCTTGGAAGTCAGATGCTGGAGCTGGGTATGACGTCATTCCCAAGTTGAGCGCATCCCAGTACCTGCTTGGCTCAACTCGGTTTTTTGGGGTTTCCATTAGGTGGTAGGAACTTGTTTAGTACCTACTCAGACAGGTTTCCAAGCAATGTTGGTCAATCAAAAAATGTCACGTCAGCATACCACATGCGACCAATTGGCCTTTAAGAGGTGTCACTCAATGAGTCATGAGAGCGACTCCTTCACAAAAATCCAGACCAATGAGGGAAATGACTCCAGAAAACCAACACCGTGGTCCCGAGTCCGACAAAAAGCCACAGACCACACAGCAGGTCTATCACCGCCTCAACGTCTTTCATTGTTGTGCTTGTAGTGCATACAAATTACGTTATTGAACTTTTATCTATGTTGCTATAATATCCCACACCAAGTAGAGTTGGAACAAGCAGCCCCTTCACATTAGGACCTCATCAATACTCGACATTTTCAAAACCTGCCTGAAATCTCATTTTTATTATTTGGCATTTAAACCAGACTGAGTGTCGGCTTCTGCTTTTTATTTGTGTCTGTTTATTTATAGTGTGTTATTTTGACTGTTTTGCTTTTATTCCTTTTCTTTTAGTTGTGTAATACTTTGGTCAACTCTTGCAGTTTTTAAATGTGCTTATAAATTAACTAGCGGGATTTATATCATAAATATCAGCCGATACACGTGACAGCTCCAAATTACATTATCTGTTTTGTTTTGGGGGTTTTTATCCATAAAAACACCACATATGCAGATTTGTGTTTGTGTGTTTATGTCCAGTGTGCTCCAAAATGATTGAAAAAAGGCAAAATCTCCAAAAGAAGCTTTATAAGTGAGTCACCTCTTGATGGACTGCCCTTCACGAGCTTTGGTCCCTACAAGCCAGTTCCAGGAAGAAAGTCCTTTATCAGCACAAAGTAGGTCTGTTTTCCAGTCATTGCTGTTTGATTTTTCATTAGGAAACGAAAAACTTAAACTCCCCCCTCAACATGACACTGATGAATCAGTTAGCTTTGAAACTATGTTTAACAATCTTTGACTAACCAGACTCCTGGAGAGCTTCCCACAAAGACTCACAGGGAGCACAACAGGAGGCCGCATTTACTGCTTTAGCGAAGTGGATAAAAGCTGGTCCCAGCAGCAGCTGTGAGACTCCACATACTCTCCTGGGCTTAAACCTTCCCTAAACTTGACTGTGTTTGGAACAAAGACCCTGATGCTGCTCAGCTACACCGTTTTACTGACTGATGATGATGATGGGGAGCGTGGCTTAAGTCTATAATCTACTGTTCGCTATATAAAGCTCGTACTTGAATGCAAAGAGGGGATCATCATTTTCTGTGCCTGAGATTCTCATTTTTAAATTGTGACATCGGTGACCTGAGAGTGAGGAAATCCTTAAGTCCTTCTAACACCAGACCTTTCGGCTGTTGTGTTAAAAAAAAGTGGCATTTGGGATTTGGGGATTTTCGTAAGCCACTGTGTGCTTTTTTGTCCTTGTCTGTCCCCTCTTTTCATACGACAAAGAAAGAGTAAACTGTCTGTAAATCTTTGTTAAATTAGGGACTCTTTACTCATAGACGTAGCTGGATTACCCAGTTCCTTTTCTCTGTGAGGCTGGGAAAGGTAGGGGATTTTTTAGCGCCTTTTACTGCACCTATTTGTAAATTCCTCAGTAAAGGTGGAAAAGAAAAGCACTTCTTCTTTTTGCTTTCAGTTTCCTTTTTTCCCCTGGTCTAGCAGTGCGTTACACAATGAGTGAGTGTAAAACAAACCTTTAAAGCGAAAGACACTTTGTTATTGAGGTGGTGACAGACGTTCTGCCCCACATTTCACAAGAGAAGTCATTGTTGACGGCTGAGGGAAACACCACGTGTGGTAAGTCGGTGACAGGGCATAAGAACAGGCTTGTGTTAGTCATTGTACATTACAGTTAATGCATCTGACAACCTGGCACTGAAACCGCTGTACGAGAATCAGCATGAAATCCCATCAGAGTGTACAATTATATCTCACACACATTCATAGATAAATACAGTCATGTGCCCTTCTTGTGCAGGCTGGTGTGCCTAGTGACAGATAAGTGCTGGGGGAGGTGCCTGTTTGCTGTCTTGTCTGCATGGCGGATGGGCTTTGACTCAGTTATCTGGCTGGTGGTGGCTCCTTTGAGAATGTTCCTCTGACAGCGAGAAGCCTGCATGTTTCTGTTATTACCAGTAAAACAGTGACATCTCTGCAATAAGTGGCAGCGGTTATGTGTTGCTTTACTTGAGGTCTGTGGTGCTTAGACTTTGCATAATCTTAATACTATGGATGCAGGGTTATACCTGGATAGATACAATGGTATCCAGTTGGACAGATGGAAAAACACAACGTGAGGAATTTTAAAGGTTCACACTATTTCCTGGTAAACAGAGACATTCTTTCATTTTATAGAGACCTGCAGAGACATGGGTGAACGTTATCAATCACTATAAATGAGGCAACTCAATTTGTTCTTCTCACCCTCCCCAATGTCACTCTGTAAGGCAGCATTGATTCCAGTTATATTCCTGTCAACAGCAGCTTCATTCTGCCAGAAATGAACAAGTTACTGCACATCACCTGTTTTATGTATCGCTACGCCTCGTCGCTGCCACCAAAACTGTAACAGGTCTAACTGAAAATGAAAAAGTACTTCTATTAAGTGTGATAATTAGCAGCTCAGTAAAGTCTTGCTGGAATATGATGGATGGCATCTGTTAGAATAGCACTGTGTCTCTGTCATCTGTTTTAATGGGTTTTTTAACAATATGCAGGCTCCTTGGTTCAAAACAAACCTGCAGTGCAGACAGTAGTCGGCAGATTTTGGTTGCAACTTTTTGTTTATGATACCTTCAGAGTGAGATAGTTTCCTTATTGATAATGATCTGAAATCAAGCCTAAAACTTTTCCGGTGCCTGTCATTTATCAAAACTTGTTTTACCAGAGTTAAATAAAGCACTGGAATAGCCTCCAGCCTCCACTGGCCATTAAATTACAAACTGGTTGGTGCACCTGATGCTTTTGGCTCCAAGTACAATAAACTTTTTTTTTTATCTGTTTGGTGATAAAAATCTCTGCCTTAATACAATTTTGCCCACCAAGATTAACTGCGTGGTGAAGCTTCACTGTATAAATTTATTAGAATACACCACAGTCATCGCTCACCTCAAATGCTCTTTAAGTCAAGAGAGTGATGGATCTTTCTTAGGTATGCTGTTTTTTTCCCTAGTTCTAGTGAAAGAGGGTCTGCGGTCTGCAGAGGCTCTGAATCTACCAGCATGTACATCAAGTCTGAGCAAATATCACACAAGCAGTCATTCATGGGTTTGAGTCTAGTGCAGGAGTCTTGCCAGTGTGATTTTTTTCTTCTTTCTCCATGACAGGATGGATATGTGGCCCTTGTTAGGTGGCCTCAGGCTACAACTGAAAATCTGCTCTGTCATTTCCTTTTGTCAAACTTCTTGAAATAGTGGAGTCTACAAATGTACCATAAGAAATCTGTGAGGCTGCACTTACAGCAGCCCCAGCATTTTTTTTTAGTTTTGATGAAGCACTGCAGTTTTCTACCTATGCCAAAAAATAAGTGAGGAGTACCAGTTAATTTAAGCTTTAAAAAATATTTGTTCTACACAGGTGACTACAGTTCAGGTAGGGTTAGGTTTGTATGGCCCCTCTTAATCCAAAGTCCAATTAGAATATAGCATATATATAAGGCAGTGAAACAACCAAGCAGTTTATCAGGACAGAGGCATCCTGACAGCTTGATCAAATCACACTTAATTTGGTGTCAGCACATGAAACAGTGGCACAGATATTACCTCATTTCCTGTTTAGCAACTGTGCCATTGATTTTCACTGGCGATAAACAAGAAACAGGTTTTGAAACTCTATAACCAGCTACTTTCTCACTCGTGAACAGTACCGAAAGATCAGAGAGGTGAGGTTCCATGTTGCCAAAGACAGTTTAAACAGACAGGGTTCGAACCACAAAGGCCTCTGGATTTGACCTCTGTCCAATCCACAAAACACCAAACCACTACAGCTCCTCCTACAGTCAGTGAGCCTCAAGGAATGTCTGATTTTGGCACCATAGGTTAAGGTGCTCTCAAAAACACCCCGAGCCCAGGCTTGGCTCCAGGGTGGGACCCCAGTGTTTTAGCTTTGTTGGAGCTTTCATCATAGGGGTCTAAGTCGATGCCCTCTCCTCCTTCTGGGATGCAACTGATCAAAACTGCAAATGTAAAATCAAGTAAAATCCAGTTCCATCTGTAATGTTTGGATTTCATGTAAACCGGTATCGATGCCCCTTTGAAATTCAAGCGAAATAGAAAAGAAAGGGAAATATAACTGACAAAACAGAACTGTGGCTCAACACTTCTGTGTTGAGACATCATGACAATTTCTGTGGTTTCTTTCATTTTTGAAATACGCAAAAAGAAAATGACCTTGGTACTTCCTCTTTCCGTTCTTCAGTTTCATTACAAAAAGTCCAGGTCACTAGTCGCGGCACAATTGAGGATTTCAATTATTCTGAAATATGATGAAAGAAGAGAAAAATCTGTGGGGTTTCCATGCACTTTCCTGGATTTGACCATCTCTTTGCTCACTCCATATGAAACTTTCACACACGCCCTGTGCAGAGCATGATACTGGAGAGTGACAGCGTTTTTTTGTGTGTGGTTATTCTGTGAATAATTTATTTTAACTTTAGTTTAGAGTCAAAACATGTTTCTGCGTGTTTCTGGAATTCAGTTTGAGCTCCAGTAACATGGGCCTATATTTTTCAGCAGGCTTTGATATTGAGAAGGCAGCACAGTGTTTTGACAGCTTTTAGAGTATGGTGGAGAGAAAGGGGAGGGGGATGGGAAAGGAGTAGAGGAGTGTGGGGAGGTGGGTGGGTGTGGCAGAGAAGGAATCCTGGGCTGTCCAATGTCACACGAAGGAGGGCTGCAGGGAAATAAAAGGAGGATGGGGGAAGGTTAGAAAGACAGGCTTATCAGGATGTTTGTGGAGATAGATGGGAGCAGGCTGGATGTCTGAACCACAACAGGATGGGGAAGTACTCCAAAGGGCAGGAGCTCATGGAGATAAACACATAATATGTACTGCACCTTCTTGCCAGGCTTCTCTCTTACACACATGCTTGCGTAATGTCAAGTAACACTGCAGAAAGGCTCGGGGTGTATGGATATTTAATGAAACACCCCCACTCTCATCCTCCAGTAAATATCCTCACTAGCACGAGAGTCCAATGGAGGAGGAAGAGGAAAGTAGGGCACGTCTGCAGATTTAATGAGCCCCCCCCAAAAAAAGCGCTGTATGACAAGCTTATGTTTGCTCCTCCAGCAGAGCTATACTCTCTTCAAAAGACAAACTCCATTCTTCTGACATACAGAAGAAACGCGGCGTTATTGAGGCCAACCCGTCCGATTTCTTTCAATTGTAAAACATAGTGGATTTTGTGGATACTTAACAGCGGGATGAAGGCCAGAGAAATGAGTCCCATCTACTGCGTGTCACAGCAATCATGTTTGATTGTTTTCCGAATGTAATCCCATTGAGTGGGCTTACCCTGCATTAAATCTCAAAGCCTGCTTTTCATTTCCGAAGTGCATTAGTTCGAGTCACAATGCTATTTTTCGCTGACAATTATTCAGAGATCATTAACTCAAGAATTCTCCTCATATCTGGAAAACAAGAGGAAAAAAACTGGGATGCACTGGGGATGTGGGAAAAAGGCTAAAATTAGCATAAAGCACAAAAGTGACAAAGAAGAAGTTTTGGGTTTTTTTGATGGTCATTTGGCCTCAGGGTGAACCAGCCTGAGGATCTGTGGTGCTAGTACCTGCATGGCTTTCTCTGATGCAGCTCTGAATGAGACTCTGTTTTAGAAGAGATGTGCTCAGGCTGATTTCACCTGAGGAGATTCTAGATGCTAAAACAGATACGTATTGTCCCTTTGGTATGGCTAAGGAACACACCCAGATGCAAAAAGGCACAAATGTAAATACTTCACAGCAAATGCACATACTTACCAAGCAGGCAGCACTCGCCAGAACCAAGACAAAACAGGCAGCCATGTATCCAGAAACAGCTGAATATGTGTCTAATTACATCTTGAGGGAGGTCAGAGCTCATATTTGTCCTTCCCCCACACAAGACCTTATTTACCACTTGCAGCCTCATGCTTTATGCTAGCACTACACCAAGTCATTGTGTTTGTAATTGAGGACATGGGTTGTTTTCAACAAGGACGCCGTGTTTTACTGACCCAGGGTGCGGCGTGTGGCGAGGTGACTCAAATGTTTGCTTATTGGATGTCAGTAAGCAGGTTTTTGCAGGAAGAATGTCAGTTTGTTTGTTCGCATTCTTGCTGCGAGGAATCACAGTGTGACAGTTTGGTTTGTGATCATGGTGATATTGATTCAAATAAAAAAGAATTATAAAAAAAACAAGTTGACATTTTTTAGAAGACCACAAATTAAGAGCAGATTTTAATTATTGCTAGCACAATAAGCTCACCATGTGTTTCTTTTGTGCTTTTGATGGGATTGTTTTGCTTCTGTGTCTCAAATTCCTCCTTGAAAATGTAACGACAAACCAGCACTGCTGCATAAAGTTTCGTTCGTGACACAATTCCTTTGTTCAGTCTTGTCAATACCTGTTTCTCTTTCCAGTCTGAAATGAAAAAAAATGCAGCTCATCACGTTGTCTCTGAAAGTGTCTGTCATTTTCACCTTGTGTGAGACGGAAGGAGGAAGGGGGCACAGGTAGCAAAGCAGAGGGAGAGAAAAGAAGGATGGATGCTCTGCAGAGTATGTTTGATTGCTGTCTGATTACAGCTGCTGCTGGAGGGAAGGGCTGAGACGTTCTCCCACAAAAACCTACGCACACATCAGCAAGTTCATCTGAAGGCTGCTGAAATCAGATAGCTGGCTGGTTGGGACTGGGTCACGAGAAATAGGCTATAACCGCCACAGAGACAAATCAACTAGAGACGTGTATGTCTGTGCTCGTCAAGTGGCAACATTTTAAAGTTAATAACATGTGAAATGTCTTAAATAGCCAATGTGACATCACCAGCTCAGTTTGTGGACTCTTTTTTTCCTAAACAGGGGTCATAATTTACAAAATAAGCATGATGTATTTATTTAGGTTTAACCCTAATGATTGAGACCATACACTCATTAGGAACGTGTTGGCAGAGGACATAAATCGAGTTAGCAGTATAGTCTTTTTCTAATGCATTTCTATACAACAGGGGTAGGCAACTGCAGGCCTCGAGTGCCGGTGTCCTGCAGGTTTTAGATCGCACCCTGGGTTAACACACCTGAATCAAATGATTAGTTCATTACCAGGCCTCTGGAGAACTTCAAGAAATGCTGAGGAGTCATTTAGCCCTTTAAATCAGCTGTGATGGATCATGGACACATCTAAAACCTCCAGGACACCGGCACTTGAGGCCTGGAGTTGCCTACCCCTGCTATACAATGTGGCTTCTTCTTGCAACCTGGGAAGCTGTCCCCTGCTGGCCGTTAAAAAACGTTTTAAGGTGTCACTTTTCGACACTTCTATCTACGACTTACTTATGTTAAAACCGTATTCTTTATTTTTTTTCTTTTTGAAGGAGGTTTTACGTGTGTGTGTGTGTGTGTGTGTGTGTGTGTGTGTGTGTGTGTGTGTGTGTGTAACAACATACTGAGGCTAATGCCATGCAGGCCTCTAGGTGTTTAGATGGAGTGGGGGTGAGAGGGTGTCCGGGTCTGGGGCCCCTTCCATGCCATTTTATCCCCAGCGGCCCCTCTAAAGTTACCCACTGTCTGTGACTGTAGCCAGCAGGTCTCACATCACTATATTCACAAAAGGCTCTCTGTAACTAGATAGCTTTAACTGGTCCTGCATTGCTGTCATATTTTGGTCAGCATGCATACTGTGTCAGTCACACATATACACTCTTCCTCTTTGTGTATCCTTGCACCTCTTCTCCTTGAGCTGCTTTTACCACCTCTAATCCTCTTTCCCATGCCAGAGCACAGACTAGGTTATTACAGTTCCACTGTGGTTAATGAGAGATGTGAGGTGGCTACAAGGTAAATCACTCATCACTTGGCTGAGTTGAAACTGTGACGAAGCTGCTAACAAAGAGCAAAAAGTGAAGTGTAGGGTGGTGGGGAAAAGGGGAGTTTAATTATTTTTTTGCTTTCTGTGGGCACACTTACATACAAAAACAAAAAATATCTATATGCCATCTTTTTAAACTAGACTGAAATATGTACAGACTGATCATGTCTGTGATTAATTAGGGCCACACAGCGAGGAAATGAGTACACTGGGTAATGCTGTGGCTGTATTGATTTTCTGTCTGCCTTCGTCTCTTTCTGCTCTTCTCTACCACCACCTCCCAATCAAGGAAGCCTCAGCTGAGCCTGTATAAGCCCATGTACGTGAGGCGTTTCTGGTGGCCAGAGCTGCACAGCTTCTCCACCCCACACCAGGGGAAGGGAGGCTACTGGTGGAGTCCTCAGAGGTACCAGGAAGTGGAAGCTGCCTGCAGGAACACCGTCGACACAGTGTGGTCTTTCCTGGAAACACTGGCTTTTCGGACGTGCCCTCGAGTCTAAACGCAGGCTACTGCCACCTCCACACTGGTGTGAGTAGACTGTTGATGATGGGGAGTGTGTGTATATTTATGTGTCTGCTGCCATTGTTTTACAATGCGCTTGAAAGGTCTGATTTTGAAGAGCTTCTTCTTAAGTTGAAGCTGGCCGTCAGCACTCCAGCAGAAGTAGACGACAGATCACTAAGGACTCAATCAGCACTCTGCCAGCTTATCAGAGGCCTGGTGTGGAGCCACGGTCAGGAGCTCTCAAGGCCACATCTTCTCTTAGAAAGCCTGTGTGCACAGGATCACCTTATCTGTGACCGCACTGACCACCTTCTGTCATTATTGTGGTTACTAACTGATAAGATTGCATGAATCACTCTGTGTCACCAGTAACCCACAAAAACAAAAAAGGACTGCCCTAACATAGAGTTTTAAAAATATTCCAGTTTGCTAGTAACTACATGCCTCTCTACTGCTACAGTAACTTTTAAAATGTAACTCTCCAGAGTTGAGACCTTGAAGTAGAGTTGCAGTCTAAAGCCTGGATTGCAGACATGGATAAGGATAGCTGGAGACACCACAGCCGAGTAGTCAATCCTGTTACACTTCTTTGAAGTCATGCATAGTTTCTGCATTCTAATGTAAATTCTCCACAAATGAGTCATGGTCCACCAGGGTCCCAGTGGCATAAGATTCATTCGGAAAGTATAAAACCCGTTTTATACAGCTCTCTCTTCCTCCCAAAACCATAGTGACTGCATCTACTACCAGACCATCAAAAGCAACATAACAACCTCAGCTACACCGAGGAGTAAACGAGCTAAATGTGGACTATTAAACATTCGGTCTCTCTCTCTTCTAACTCCCTGTAATAATAACTGATCAAAATACTGATTTACTCTGCATTACAAAATCCTCATTAAAGCAGGATGAACGTTAATTTTAATGAATGTCCCTGAGTCACACTGTCAGAATCCCTGAAGCACAGACCAAGGAGGAGAGGCAGCAATCTTTCACTCCAGCTTATTAATCAACCAAAGACCCAGACAGAGGTTTTAATTTATTTGAAAGCCTAACTCTTAGCCTTGTACAGCCTAACTGGAAATCTCAAGGGCCGGTTATGTTTGTCATTATCGATCGTCCACCTGGGCCTTACTCAAAGTTTCTATCTAATATATCTGACTTTTCAAATCAGATTAGTTCAGATAAAATAATCATAGTGAGTGATTTGAGCATTCATGTAGATGTTGAAAATAACAACCTCAACACTGTATTTAATTTATTATTAGACTCAACTGACTTTTATCAAACAGTAAATGAGATATATGCACACTTCAAAGCATTCCAATCTGTTGCAAAGAAATTGGGATTTCACAAATTTAGAAGATCTTTGGCCTTAAAGCAGAGTTTTTCACTCTATGAAAAATCCATTTCTAAAGCTAGGACATCTTATGATTTGTCACTGACAGGGACAACCCCAGTTTTCTTTTCAGCACTTTGTACTCATGGGAAGCTTTCTTCCCACATGAAAGTTATTCACAGAGTACCGGTTCCTTAGGCAAAATGATGGAAAAACACAGCATACATTTTCATTGCTATGCAGATGATACCCTGCTATATTTTTCCATGAAGCCAGATAATACAATTAGCTAAGCTACTGGCATGTGTTAACCTCCTAGGACCTGGCGTCCACATATGTGGACATAACATTTTAGGTTATTTAGACTAAAATACTTTATAGACACCAAAACCGTTTTTTACCCCTAAAACTGGGTATGTATTTTTTCTGTGGATACTTGCTTTCAAAAATGAAGTTTTCAGCACTTCAACATTGGCTTCATTTTTCAGAGGTTGTGTCTCTGTAGGTTTGCAAAAATCTGACCAAAAACCAGAGTACTGAACAAATTAAAAAATTGTCCTGATCTTCACTGCAGTTATTTAGGAACAAGAGCAAAAACTAGTAGAGGTAAATCCCCTGTGGACCATGAAATATAAAAAAGTAATAAGGTAGTCCGTCGTATTTGCTGAGATATTTGAGAGTGGCACAGCGTGGTGGACCAAGTGAGGGCGTATTAACCCAAAGGTGCAGATACATGCAGCTAAAATTATTATTTTAATCTTGTAGGCGGTAAAGGAAATGTTTACAGACACATAGCCTTGTTGTATAACCACACATGATATACCACAGTGACCCCATACCCATTTTTTTTCATCACTAAATTGTCCATTCCCAATCCCCCCATCGCCAACCCAATATTCTGTTTATATAAATATCCTCTACCCCTCCAGCTACCACATCCCTCCACGACCTAGAGGACATGACCTAAATGGGTGGACTTAGTAATGGTCTCTATGCCCCACAGCATCTTGTTGTCATGACAGCAGAATGGTTGTGACTATCGGGGTGCGTCTGCCTGCTGAACTGATTGAGGCAATTGATATAAAAGCAGAAGAAGGGAGGGGTGAAAAGAGGTGCGATGGCACCAGTGGGTTTCAAGAGAGAAAATGAAACAAGTGAGGTGAAGACTAAATCATTGAGAAGCATTTCCCTGCAGCATAGCAAGACAGAAAGAAAGAGGAACAGACACAGGGAGTGAAAATGAAAACGTGAGAAAAGGGGACAAAGTTGGAACCTTGAGCAGATGAACAAAGTGGCCTGGCACCACTGTGAACTAAGAGACTTTAGAAAGCAAAGGGGAAAGATAAAGAGAGATATTTAAAATAGAAATAGATGATTTTGAATGAAACGGAGAACGGTAGATGGTTACAGGGGAGAAAATAGCATGAAAAAAAGAAAGAAGTGAAAAGAGAGAAAAAGCCAGGGGGCTAATGGGCTTGTGGCTAATCAATCCTGAGTGATGGCCACTTTAGAGAGAGCCAAGCTGACAGATGGAGACCATCCCTCTGCTTTAACTCTCCCCTGACTCCTAACTCACCACACCAGGGCACATCAGAACCCCCCAACCCTAACAAGCCTCACCCACCCAGAAGGCATGTAACATCACGCAAATTCAACACACATACGGCGGCGCACTCGGCCCAGCCAGCGTCTGTCAGATCAGCCGATCCATTTAATGTGTGAGAAATGGCCATAAAAGAATCCTTACTGTTATTCCTGATGTGGATGAGTTTGAATCAGTGCAGCATCAGTTGTCAATTGATTCTCCATAACAACTGATTGGGCTAAATGAGCAC
The DNA here is from genome assembly GCF_041146795.1 of Maylandia zebra. Lineage (NCBI taxonomy): Eukaryota > Metazoa > Chordata > Actinopteri > Cichliformes > Cichlidae > Maylandia > Maylandia zebra. The sequence goes on from NC_135185.1 coordinate 12,697,812, forward strand.
TGGGAATCGATCGCTGGCGACAGGAGGAGGGTATGGTAAATGAGTTATTACTCATGTGGCCAGGCACGTGGTACTTTTATACACTTGTTCTCAGTGAGCAGAAAAAGAGACAAGAGTGTTCCCATTTATTCAAGACTACTGTGTAAATCAGTCACGTGCTACCACAGCAAGAAAGACGCATATTTTCCACATCGCTGTGCAAACCCACAGCATGTGGACAGACATGGATAGCGGTATAATGAGTGGAAAAAAAGGGAAAATGGATGTTATTTAAAGATCCCCGGGATGCTGCGGTTCTTTGTAAATGCACAAGGTTTGTGGAAGGTCAACCAATAATACTTAAGAGTATTTTATACTATGATATTCAAACTGGTGCTGAAAAATGAAGCCAACATGGAAGGGCCAAAAACTGCTTTTCATCTATTGGCTTCAAAAGTGAGTCAATCTTCAGACTGTTGTGTTTAAATGAGAAATAAACATGTATCACAGCCTGATACAACACAAAAAACAAAAAGTTTTGCTCTCTAGCCAACACTCTCATTCATAACTGTTTAAATTGTACTAAGAGTCATGCAATATAGGCTTGTGGCCACTTTGGTTTCAACACAGGCAGCTGTCTGTAAGACCTCATTTCCGCTAAATTGACTGAAACTGACATCTTGACTGTCTTTGCGGTCTCTTATAAGACCCTAGGATACATACAAAACCCGAGGACTATGACAGTGACTTCACAGTGGCTATAGCCATCTTTTATATACAGATGTACCATATGATGGAGAAGACAACTTTGCACACTTTTACTGTCCCTTATAAAAACACAGCAGTTCAGAGCACAACTGCCAATGAAATATTTCAATTTAATCCACAGCATCAAAAGTATTGCTTCATCATTAGAAGTTGTTCACAATCCCGTCCTTAAACCAAGCCAGAGCCCAAAGCAGTGCCAAACAAGAAAGCAGCGTCATAAATTGCACTCTGCTGGCCCCGATAAAAAAAAGATTAAAGGGAAAAGAAGAGCAATCCAGCGACAGGCTGCTTGGACAAGGGTTGGATGAAGGGCTGCTATCAACTCCTGAAAGACAGCAGGAGGGAGGGAGGATTAGGGGGACAGTGCTGAGGCCTCCACTGATAGATATTCAGCAGACAGTCGCTTTCTGTCCTCACTATCAGCAGGGATGTTGCCACTGGGTCATGCTCCCAGGCACACAAGCTTCTTATGCATCGGTGTCAACAGCTGCAAGACTCCAGTTGCTACTGTCTGCTCGTTTGCAACTGCATATACATTCATTTCTGAACATATGCATGTGCCACTCACATTTTTGCTCCCTGTACCAAATCATACAATCCAGCGCACTGTCTGGTCTGTCCTTAGCCAGTCCTTTCGCCGGGGAACAGCTCTGTTTTCCTCACCCAGCTGTCACGTCAAAAGACAGCCAGTCAGTCAGCCGGCGAAGCAGCAACAGTATTCTTCCCCTAGACGAAGCTATGGCTCGGATCCTTTACTTCCTGAGCCATGGAAAAGGGTCAAAGCACAAGCCACAGATGGCAGAACTTGGGCCGTGCTTTGGAGAAATCCAACTCTGTTCAGAGCTGGAGAGCTAGAAGGTCAAAAAGGCAGAGAGAGGGGAAAAAGAAATGGATCTGGCTAGAAATGTGTGAGGAAACGGAGCAGAGACAGGCCGTTTGTTTCCACAACCCAGCGCTCACACACTGGAACACATCCATTAGGATTAGGCGAGAATCTTTATTGCTTTGCAGATCATGAGATATTCTTTCAAAGCATATTCATTTTCATGCGTATTCATAATTTTCAGGCTCAAGTTTTGACAGTGTTGACTTTGCAGTGATGTGTGGTACTAAGATCAAAACGTTCCTAGACTAGACATCTTTCTTAGCAATGAAAAGCACCTTTGAGGGGGGAAAAGCATCTAATCCACTGACATTTTTAAACTAAAGTCTGGCCTCTTTGCACTGTGAGAAAATCACCTGCTGAGCTCGGTAATTGAACGTCTCTGTTCTTCTATTATTATCCTGGTTCACCTTCGAGACGCTGACATGCTTAATAATGAAGTCTTTGTTAATTAAGTCAGCTGATTAGGGACCTGATATATAATTAAATTCTCAGAGAATAGTCGAGAGGAATATCTCAGTTTCATTGTTATCCCTTTTGGTCTTAATCTATGGCCCCTCGGTATCTGCTTGTTAAGTTTGAAGTAAGAGCCATTTCCGGAGCCAAAGACTCCTTCAGATCCCAAAAGTAAACAAACACCGAGGCACCGCTAAGGATTAAAAAGTGCCTTAATTCTTTCATCTCCAACAGAGTGATTAGCGTAGCTGTTTTGCCAGGTGTTAGAATCAAGCACATCCAAGAAAGGCAGGGTGCTGAGCCGTGTTAGCAGTAAGTTACCCTACTAGTCAAAAGTCTGGCCTGTCTCAAGCCTGTGTGAGTGAATTAAGCAATAAATTGGGGAAGTCATAAAAAAAAGTTTATACATTACTTTTCAGTGCCATCAGCTCCAAAACCTCACCTCTCCATGTTACAGTAAGTTCACATAAAAGTCTTTGGAATGAGGTGCATTTGGAAAACTTCACTGTTGGCATGAAGGGCAGCAGGAGGCGAATGATTCAACTGTGCTTTTAAAAAAGCTATAGGTTCACAAGGGCACTGGTATTGTTTGAATGAAGGATTTTCCACCTTTGTTTTAAAAAGTATTTCCCTCCAAATGAAAACAAAAACTATGTGAGGCTCTACCAAGAGGACGTCAAAATAACCCTAACTGCAATCTTGGCCAATAAGAAGCCTTCACACAATAACACGGCACACAATCTGATAAAAATGGCATCCCACACACAGAGATGCCGTTTCTGACACTCTTTACCCTGGAAGGAGTTTTTTAAAAGCTAAAAAAAAGTTTGCATGCGGACAAAAGTCATAAAAAAACTTTAACAAAATATCCGTGCACATCTGGGCGGGGACATAGTGAAAGGAAAAACGGAGAGAGCTCGGAGAAGCGTGATTTCATGGTACATTTTGAAAATATGTTACTGTAACTTGACTCCATCCATTGGCTGGACTCCTCCAAAGTTAAATTTTCACTTCTGAAAGCACCATTACAATTTATGTTGAGCGTGTACATGCAGCTTTTTGGCAGCACAGTGGTTCAGTGATTAGCACTGTTGCCTCACAGCAAGAGGGTATAGGGTTCAAACCCAGGCAGGGTTCTTCTGATGGTGCTTGTGTGGGTTGTCTCCAGGAGTTCCAATTAATCCTGCACCAAGCGTCTCACAAAGTCTCTTTCTCACTCTAATTGCTCGGTCACCCTGGAGTGAAACAGGACAGGACCTTCCTTGCGCGCAAGAAAAAACTGTCATTTAATTGTAACTAACTGCCAGTCATGTGACCAAGTGTATCTATTTAATAACAAATATCATAGCATTAAATTTATTAGGCTGTTATTATTAAACTATGTAACATAAATGGATGAAAATTTATATGTACATGCCAAATGTCATTTCTGAATGTCTGAATTAGTTACTGATTAGTCAGATACAATCTCTTTGTTTGCCCAAGATTGGTGGCACCTGCAGGTAAAGAGGGTCATTAATTACAGAACTGCCAGTTGTAGTGCCATCTCCCCATGAGACCGATTATACCAAAGTTTATCTTTAAAGTCAGAGTCCATGCAGGAGTACAAAAGATATCAGCTTACACTAATAAATGACGCTGACTGTGACAAATGAGGTAATCATTAAAGACTAAGAAAGAAAAAATCTGATTAGTCAAGTGCTAATGCTTGACAAACACCCTTTTCGTCACACTCTCTAATGTTGCTCACTGAAAAATGATGCCGGGTGGTAGAAGGCGGTGTGGAGAACAGGTGACAACACTGCCTGGCCCCTCCCTTAGATGGCCAGTCAGGCTCAGTTTACTGAAGAAAGTCACACAGCAGATGGTGTCCAAGGAAGTGAATTAGCACCGAGATGCCTCGTCCACATGCACCAGATGGGGGTAGAAGGAGAGACAAAGAAACTGGGGGAGAAAAACAATGGCATAAAGGCAGCGAGGGGTAGGGGGATGGGGCAGTGAGGATTTCTTCTGGGCTCATTTGTTTGTTTGCTTGTGGGTGTTTTAGCCTTTGTTGGGCCAATGCAGAGCTTGGCCAAGTTCACGAGCCTGTCAACTGTGATTACACCCATTCGGGGACTCATTTAGAGTCCAGATCTCATGTGTGACACCTCTCATTTTCATGGTAATGTTACATGTGTTGTGCAAAGCAAAGCTGGTCAAACATGCTAAACTGTGTTTTGTTTTCTGGTTGAAAAGGTGGAGATACCGCTGGCACTCAGGGAGAGGGTGCCTCATGTGAGTAAGAAATAACAACCGCACTGGTGTTCGCCCAAAACTTGTTTCTAATATCACGTTTTTCCCCTCTGATCCCACTTTGCAAACTTTCTTGTCCTGTGGGGGTTCTTGAAGGCTCAGAGTGACCCTAGCGCCCAGATACTTGATACATAAACATTATACGAGTAGCAGATTGCTATTTAGAAAAACAGAAATAAGTGCAGTCCTTTGCGTTGGAGCTGGGGAGAAACAGCCATGTTTTGGTCAAGGTAATCCCACAGTGTGAGTGCTTCAGGAATGGGCTCAGGAATGTTAATAAGAGAGAAAAAGGGCAACATGATTTAAATGCCACACAGATGTGGCCTATCGGTGATGCAATCTTGCAAGGAAATGAGTTGTAGTGCTCTCAACCGGAGGGCTGTGTTGGAAGCTGTTCACTCTGTGTCCTGACTGTACACAAGGCTGTGAATGGAAATGTCAGAATAAAGTTGTTCTGTAACCCAACTCTGAAAATGTCCCAGGCTATCTTGTTTTTCAATCTCGCTCTCTGTCCACACCCCTCCACAGCCCATCTGGCTGTGATTATTGGCCGTGGCCTAATCCTGCACCGTGTCCCTTTTTCACACAATGGGGAGGGCCAGTTCTCTATTGTGTCACTCATCCCTCTTCTTCTACCTCTTTTCTTTGCTCGCTCCCCTCCCACCCATCCACCTCGCCCTTTCTCCATCTTTCTTTTTCGATCTCTGTCTGTTTTAACTCTTGTTCCTTTTCTCCTCTTTGCCTGACTGCTGCTGCATCTGTCACTAGCCGAGCGGCAAGCGTCTGTGTGGCCCTCTGCCAATGCTGACAGCTGGGAGAGAGAAAGAGGGGAAAATAAATGGCGGCGGGGAGAAAGGGAGGGAGGGAGAGCAGAGTGGGGGTCAATACATATCAACACAAGTCAAAAATTCCAATATCACCTTTCTGACTGCGCACAACATTGCAGAAGTTGCAAAAGAAATCAATAATAGTGACAGATAAATAACATTAAGGAGTGGAGCAGCAACACGCAGCAACTGCATGAGCAAGTGTGTGCCAGGCAACCTTTTGTCCTTTCGCTTTTGAGAGATTACTTTTACTTCTTTTCTGTTTTTCACAGTATTCAGTTCCTTTGCCTTTGGCCACACTGGAAGTGGTTTAAAGAAGTCATATGACCCTCCGTCCCTTTCCCTGCCTTCTTTTGGCAGGCGGCCCTGTTTCATGACACTCGAAGAGCTGGTCAAGTGTCTCTGACTCCACTGTTCTATTTTATTGACCTTTGTTTGTTTACAGGAAGAATAAAATAATCACCGGATGGATTTTGTGTCCAAAACTACAGCATAAGCCTTGCATTTAAGTCATTATCCCCCAAAACAAGTCCCTCCAATTAAACGACATGTACTGCTGGCATTTTTCCAGAAGCATTTGCATATTTAGTATTAAATGGTAATAATTTAGATTCAGGTGTAGAAATCATGTGAACCAGCTGTTTGCATCTTCTTGGCTCATTTTCAGGGCATGGTGCTACAGTTTACTGCTTCACATGAAGAACCAAAAACATGAAAATAGACAACCACTCACTGCTAGTAGTGGTTGATGCTGCAATTTAGGGCCAGAATTGCAGATACCAATTCAGTACTTTCAAATAATAAAAAGCATTATTCTTATTCTCAGAGAATATCTTCAGAGAGGTCAATCTTTGGATCTCTGTAACATTGACCTCTACCTCTGTGCTTGGGCTCTGGGTGTGTCTAAGGGATTTACTTCCTCATCAGTTCGTTTCTTTTTGCTGCTGAGTCATGTGACTGCAGGACAACTAAACACATCAGAGCGTGAAAGAGGGGGCGGAGCAAAGTGTGCATGCAAATGTATGGTTGTCATGGATGTATAAACATGTGCATTTTATTTGAAATTAATAGCTGTGTTTCCATGTGTGTGTTGAATAACTCAGTACTGGTTGCAGACTTATAGACGTGCACCCATTTTTGGGGAGGGCTGTGTTTTCCTGAGAGGACAGTCTTCATTACATGGAGTGGTTTGCAAGAGAAGTCCCAAGATGCATTGCTTCACTCAACATTCTGCTGAAAGACAGACTGCAGCAGGTTCGGGTGGGCTTTCGGGTGGTCTGACCCAAAGTATCAAGTAGCAAGACTTTGATGCTGAGCTACAATATATGTTTACATAGCTAATACGGCAAAACGAGAGTTGGTATTAAATTTAAACAGTTGTGAGAAAAACTGCAGCTAATACAAATTTACAGTGTTGTAAAGTAGAGCCCCAGCGTGCTAAGCCTTCAAAGGCAGCAGATTAGTACATCGCCCACTCTCCTGATGCGGCATCGCTCGTGTGTTTGTATTTAATCCCGCGTACGACGTCAAGGGGAACACACTGGGTGACCCATCTTGTAAATATTTTGCAGTGTGTTTATTTGGCAGCACAAAAGTACTCTCTCCCTCCTCTGCCTGCAGTTTAAAAACAACACTGGCATGTTTATAATATATACATACCAATATACGAGAGCACTAGTGGAAAAATATTTCTGTATTTGCCATGCAGGAATCTCAGGAATCACATGGTTCCTTCCTTCCTGAGATAACAGAGGAGAGCACTGCAGAGGGGATATGGGAGTTTGGAGGATGGGATGAAACCAGAATGCACTATTCCAGCAATGAAGAAGGATCGTTGTTGCACTTTTTAATACTGTGTGGTGAAAATAAATATGCTGCGGGGGGAGAATGGAAGAGATTTATCGGAAAGATAAGCAGCAGATTGTGAAGGAAGAAAGAAATTAGGAAAAAAAGAAGAGTCTGGGATTTGTTTCCACTGAGGTTCTCCAACATACAAGACAAGCAATAACACTCAAGAGAGATGAAGCTTTCCCTGCGCAGAATACTAAACGGTTCACTCACACTCAGGAATGAGCAGACTGTAGTAAGTCTGATTAAATGGTGGGGGAGGCAGGCAAGCAGAGAGCGAAAAAGAGAGAGAGAAAAGGAGTAAATCTCCATTTTTTTTCCATCTGGAGAATGTATGTCAGTAGGCTGCACTATCTGCCTGGCCCACATCTCTCGCTTCCACTTTCTAAGCCTTTGGGAGAAAGACTGATTCAGTGCAGTGAAGTACAGTAGTCTGTTGCCAATGCAGTCAATTCATATTCAGAGTGCGTACTCCACACTGTTGCACAGCTCACACTGCACGCTCACATCGACTGGCTAATGGATGGATTTGAAGAGGTCTCTCTGGGCACCACTTGGGCTCCATGGTACCAAATGGGCCTACCTGAGCATTTTTCTGGCCATGTCCATCCCATTATGACCATAGTGTACCTGTCACCTGACAACACAAATCTGGAGAAACTGTGTGATGCTCTCATGTCCATACAGAGAAAATCTCTGAGAAATGGTTCCAGCATCTTGTTCCTTCTGTGCCATGAGGAATTAAGGCAGTTCTAAAGGCAAAAGCATCAACCTTACTGGATAACCCAGTCTACATCCTGAGCCACATCCACCCACAGCCAAGTACCAGGTTCCCACAGTTTGGCCCATTCTTAGTGCCTGCCCCGTCAAATTAAAAGCTCAGTTTTTCTGTCTGCTAGTTACTGAAAACTGAAGGAATTCTGAAATCCAAGTTCTGGTTTCTTTAACATACTGGCCCCAACTTAAGGGCATTCTTTTACTTTTTATGTCTTTTGCTCGAGCACACAGTTGAGGGACTGCAACACATTAACAGGTCATTGAATCAGGACTCAGTAATGCTCTGTCTCTTTTCCTGACCAGCAGCAGTTACTGGGTTACTCTAACAACAAGGAGCTAGTAAGTAATATATAGAAAGCCATGCAAGCATTATTTATGCTAAGACAACAAAATTTCCTTCACTTTTAATTTTTATTCCCAGACTGTTCCAAACCCTTGAGCAGATTTCAAAGCGGATATTGAAAAACAAGGAGCATCCTGTTGTACACTGACACTGGAGCCAGAGGGGACATTCATCCCCACTTCATAGATTCAGAGATGGGACGCCACTCCTCGTTACCACCAATTATCCGGCCGTCTGTGCGATCAATGAGACCTTGGAATGTATTTCCTCAATAGGTAATGAAATTTAAAACTTTTTAGATTATCAACAGCACTTGGGGGAATATCCCCCCAGCACAAACACAATTACCGGCATATGCGCACGCTCCCCGCCCCCAGACCTCCCCGTTATCTCAAATTGAATTAGAACTTTAATGAAGAAGTTATTTACCTCTAGTCTGTCTAACCCTGAGAAAGCCAGGCAAAGACAAAGCAGACGTAAAGATGCACCACAGCCTCTTGACTTATCTTAGTTCCTGTGTGTGAATGTTTAACAGACTCTGGTGATGAGGAGCTATGCTTATGCGTCTGAGAAATGTGCTCACATTCTGTTTCCTGTGTTGTGGTTCCAATGCCAACAGCTGTAGGGGAAGTCAGAGGGTGTTTGTGGCTTCGGCACTTGTCTGTGTATATATACACAACCTGCATGTGTGTGAGCGTACGTGGCCTGTTCCTCCACCTCCCTGCTGGGGCTGTTCTGTTTCCTGGTTGCAGGTGCTGCTGTGAGATCACTTCCTGCCGACTCCCTGTTGTGTGCGTATTCATGGGCTCCAGCCATTTCCTGTCCGCAGGGAAGAGGAAACTATAGGAAACAGGATGAGCATCCAGGGCGGGAAGGGTCACAAAGAGCTGGGTGAGGTGGAAGAAGGGGGTGATGACCCAGGAAATAGTGGAGAGGACCTCAGATAAGTGGCGAGACCCAATCAGGGCTTGTTTGCATAAGAGTGAATATGTTATTTTCAAATAGTTTAACACAAAGGCTTAAATGAAGGTGACCTAACCACGTACTGTGCCACGTAGTGTGCAACACAGTTTTTATTTGGTCCCAATGTCTATGTCCAGGTAGATAAAAAACATTAAATGTGTCTTTAACTGCATGCTTACGTGATGATTTCATTTCTACGAAGAGCTATTAGCTGGAGATTTGAAATATCTCAGTATAGTGTGCAGTGTATCCTTTTAAAAATTGAGGAGACTGGACAAATGAAGCTGCAGGCCTAAGCAAAAACTACTGATAACAGATGAAGAGCATAGTTCATCTGAAAGTCATGTTCTTATGAAATGTTGGAAAAGAAAAAGTGAGCAAAGATCTAACACAGAATCTGACAGATGGATATGGCCCTTCATCTACTTACAAGAAATTACAAGAAAGCTGCCTAAGAGAGTTCAACACAACTGAAGAATAAAGGTGGTCGTTCCAAATACTGACTTTTAACCAAGCTCATTAGAATTGTGCAAACTCAGTTTTTGCCTTCTATACTTTATTTCCTTTTTTTCATTTTTTATAATATGTTTCACTAAATCACTGAATTTATTTCATATTATCCAAGCAAAATATAATGTGAGGTTGGGCGGCTTGAGACTTTTGCACCGTACTGTGTACCTTTCTTACTGAATAAGGCCACTGGGTCCATGTTACATCAGCCAATAATAGCAAAACATTCAAATGTTCACTTTTCTTTCACCATTGCAGACACCAAGAGATAATGACAATAAGTGCAATGATGAATCAGCACAGGACTTCTTGAATAACCAGAAATGACTGGAATCCTTTATGAACAGCCACAGTCTATAACCCCATCAGGATGAGTAAAGGTCATGAGGCAGGACGATGATGAAGTGAACCTTCCTGTTTGTTTCCCGTCATTAACTCTGTCATAAGATTTCCAACTGACACCAAACGTCTCTTCTTACCTGGAAGCTGTCAGTTGGAAACTGGTGACGGGGGACAGATGTGACTCATGTATGATCACATACTGTATCTACTGCCACATACACTAACCCGTTCATTACCCACAGGCAATGTGAGGCACGAGCCCGGGCAGGCCTCTCATTTGATGTTTCTGCTACACTTCTCGCTGTCTGTCTTACGCTTCTTCCCTTCAGGGGCAAAACTCTGTGAAACACATTGTGTGAGCTTTTAATGATGTTCTGTGTGTGGGTGTTGATGTACAAGGCAGCAGGTTCAGGACTTCTTCAAAGATATTTCTTCACTAACATTGGAGGTTATTGTGTCCTTTATGGACTCTCTAAACAGCCGGTCGGATTCTGGTCAAAATATAATTGCAGAAGAGTTCCCGAATGTGCTATAACTTTGAAAGGGCCCTTGCGATAAGAATCTTTTTATTATTACAATCAACTGCCCTGCATGTGCAGTAAAATGTATTTTATCTTCAGGGTCACCTTAAGCATTTACTCTCTCTCTCTCTTTCTCTGTGTATGAGTGAACAGAAGAAGAGGAAAAACTGAGATACCCACAATGTGATCCGCATCTTTCCAGGAAATTCCTCTCCATCTTACAGCCTATCTCAGCTCCATCTGAAGATGAAGAGGATTCATCCGAAGTCAAACAATGATCCAGTACATATTTTTGTCGAGCTTTAAAAACAGCCGCACAGATCCTGACTTACACTTAGCGCTATGTTGACCTCTGACCTTCACATATCCTTCCAGAAGTTGTTCTATCTCTGAAACACTGCACTTCATCTGCCCAGCTCTCTGGTTATGCTCTGCTCTTGTGTGTTTGCAAGATTTATGAATGAATTGGTGGACCAAAGCCTGGCAGAGTTTCCTGTCTCACTGGTGTGTGTGTGTGTGTGTGGATGGATGGAACTTCCTGTGAAAAGATGTGTGATTTCCCATGCTCACACAGCTAGGCTGTGAGGCAATCTGGGAAAACACCCTCTGCTATAGGGAATACTAACAGGAAGCTAAAAATCACTCACTTGATATGATGAAGTTTGACGTTCCTGTTCTGAAGAAATTCTTCATGAGGAGGAAATAAAGATACCTCATTTAATTCTCTTTTCAAGACCCTGCTTGTTTTCCATGTGTTGTTGGAACTCCTGGAGATACGTGACAAAGACAGACAGAGCGTTCTCAAAAGCACATGGCATTCATTGGTGTACTGAAGCATTCCAGGAATGTAAAGATACACAGGATGAAGGATGGAGATGGCTTAAATGCTTCAGTTCTCAAAACAGCTCAGTATGAAGCAACAAAGCTTCACGCCACTCAATTTCCAGAAATTTAAATGGATATGTCCAATATCAATATATAAAAAATATCAGCTGCACTGTTGTTTTGTTTGAGGCTTCTGTTAAACTAAACACCCCCCTGATCTCTCACCTTTCCCCCAGAGTTGCGTCTTCAGGAAAAAATGCAGCTCCCACTCGAAGAACATGATGTGTATATGTGTTGAGATAGCTGGAGTGATAGTCATCTCATTTTCACTGTGAAAGAATGAATAGCTGCCTTTTAGAGATCAAGCTGATGAAGGGCCAAGTTATGCATGCATTTGTTGCAGTACTTGCAACAGACCTTGTGATTCAGAGTGTTATTAGCACAGAGTGCAGTGACGTATGACCAGATATTTGAACATTTAGATCTCTACACCAGCGTGTACGTGCATGCACAGGCTTTTTTGCATTAGGAACAGTTATATTGTATCATAAATAATGTCTTGTTATTATATAACATATTATAAAATAAAAAATGCAACTGATCAGAAAAAAGAGAAAAGCATAATCAATGCAGTTATATGTAAGAATAAAAAGCGCATCCACATAGTTAGAGATTAGCAGCAATTTGGTCGAATTTGGCAACTTGTGGTTAAAATAACTGCTAGAGACATGAAGTGGGTGAGTCCCAAGTTCTCAACTTTCAGGAGAGAGACTGAAGTGACTTCCAACAGGGCTCAAGAATACTTCTGGTTGACTTGATTATGATGACGGGGTTGTAGCTGAAAGAGTCAGATCACGTCACTTTTATTTATTAAGCACATTTAAAACAACAGTATCTGACTGAGTGATTTATAGTTAACACAAACATGTTAACATTCCAGGTGTCTAAAAGCAAAAACACAAAACCCCAAAACCCAAATAATCTAAAGTCTAACAACTATAGTGAAAAGCAAAGTAAAAATTACACTAATTTTAAAAATGTGAAAAATAAATAAATTAGTGCAAAACAAAAACTGGGTAAAATTATATCATCTGAGTGTTGGGGTTTTCTTGCTTGTGCAGTTTTTGCTTTATGATTTTCAAGCGTTACATTAAGTCTCCGTGTTCGATACTATCAGTTCATTGGAAACGAGTGATAAAACTTCGATTATTTGAATCTAGCCTCGTGCTAGATTTGGGAGACATGGTAGTTAGCACTGTTGCCTCACAGCAAGAAGGTTCAGTTTTCAAATCCAGTGGTTGGCTGGGTGAAGATAGAATGTTTTGGCTGTGTCTGCATGGGCTCTCTCCAAGTCTTCCTCAGTCTAAATACATGCATGTAAGGCTAACTTGCAATTCTAAGTTGCTTCTGGTTGGAAACCAGTTCGGGGTATACCCTGCATTTTGCCCTATGACAGCTGGGATTGGCTCCTGCTACCCTGAAATGGATAAGTGAAAGAAATTCATGGCCCGTATTTGATACGACACAGAGAGAATATATAATGTTCTTCCTCTACGCCCCATTTTTGCACATGTCGAGGAGCGTGTCAGGCTACATTTCACTGTGTGTTATACTTGTATAACTATGCATGTGACAAATAAAGAACCTTGAACCTTGAGAGAAGGATTGTGTAGATTCAACCACTTCAGCACAACAAGCAAGAGCAGGATCAGTGAAAGTAAACAGCTACAACATGCAGAGTTGGGTCATTGGTGGCAACTATAGACTACGAATGCAGTAACATGCTAGGACCTTAACACGCTGTGTTAAAGACTAACAATCCCCCATCCTCTGTCCTCTTCTTATTTACGAGGTCCTAATTGGCTGAAGGCTGCCTTTATGAGGCAGCCGGGATGGGGTCGAATTCATGACGCAGACTCCTCTGATCTCTCCTGGGGGTGGGTTAATGGGGTAGGAGCAGACAAACACACTGACTGGATATCCCCCCAGGAGGAGTGTGTCACAGGGCCATTAACACTTTCACAAAAATATCTAGATTTATATGAGGTGTTAAACCTGAAGGGACAAAAGTCAATATCCTGTAAAAAAGTACAGACAAGAGAGCATCCATACTAAGACAGTCTGTATGTTCTATGTGCTTTATGTAACTCTGCGAACTCAGGAATGATGATGAAAGATGATTAATCTGCCGTTCAGGTATGAGACTGTGCTGTTAGTATTAAGTGGAAGCTTGTTGGTCATGAAAGGATTTCCTCTAAGGAGCCGCAGCGTCTGCAATCTTAGCCACATACCCTCATCTTTCATATCTCCAACTTCACTGACCCTACTTATCTGTGTGGTTAATGTGTTTTGTCGCAGAGAATAAATGGCCTGTGTTTGCTCTTCAGAGTCTCATCAGTTTGTGACTCAGCGTCAGCACATCCACTATTACCCAATATTCTCTGGTCTTCTCAGATTCTGCCGACGTTGTGAATTCTTTGGGAGTTTATCAGCGTGACGTTCCAACTCTTCAAATCTCTCCCTATCTCGCTCTGACAATCTTTTACACATGTGTCATCCAGTCACGTCTCTGGGGAAAACGTGTAAAGGCACTTCCTGTGAGATGACTGACCCAGCATCCTGTGTGTGCTCCGCCGCCCAGCGGGTTACTGTCACTTCCTGCATGACCTGAGGGCACAGAGGGCTGAAGTGAACCAAAAGTGTCTGAGAGGGTAAAAACAATCTAAATGTGATTCAAGGTTTGAGCAGCGTTCCAGGTGTTGTGCGCGCCTAAATATAAATCTTCATTATGACATGATGAAGGGATCATTTTAAAATCCCCAAAGAGGCTGAGAGGGAAAATAATGAATATGCAGTGGCTCATTAGTTGTTCATTTTCATTCAGGAACAGATCCAAAGCTTTTGTCCCACTTTGTAGCTGCGGTGAAGCTATTTTAAAATGGAAAGAACTTGCTTCCTGTTGAAGCAAAAATACTAATTTTAGCAAGTAATAATTGACTAAGTACCCTCTTAATGTGCTATAACCAGTTAAAATGAAAAAATAATAAAGTAATTCCACATTCAGGGGTTGAAATAACATTGCAATGTGCTTTGCAGATCCAGTATGTCTATGTATATATAGTGGGGGCATGACTCACAGACAGATGATAAAGCCTCAACTGGACCTTTTATACGTTTCTTATTATCTGTCTTATGCACACTGTTGCATTGGTGTATCCTTAAATGAATCATGACCGATGTTTTAAATAATGAGGCCAGCATACATACATGTAATAACTATGAGCAAAACACTCAGTCACCCTGAATGCTTGGGTTCAAACAGCTGTTTCCAAATCTGAGTGCTTTGTGATGTCAGAGAGGGCGGATATTTCTAAGGCCTCAGTCACCCTGGCCTACAGTTGAGTTGGCAACCTCCTGGTCACTGGAAAAAATGTGTTTCCTCTGACAGGTTGTAAGCAATTTCACCTGGTTGCATTTCTGTGGATGCTGACCCAAAACCCTTCTTGTGAAAGCAGCTCACCCATAGTTTGCATGGAAGATGCTGACTCCAAACATTTGCCAACTACTTTGTGAGATTCTGTTAAACTTTAAGAAACTGTCATGCTTGATGTAACCAACATCTTGCTCTTTTGCAACTTTTACTTTGTGATGCAAACCAGACCATTTACCTTCAGCTTTTCAAGTTTCACTACAAAGCAACACTGCTAACGACCAGACATCGCAAGGAGGTTTTGTGTAGCTTACTGCCAAACTCTTTGCTGCCACTGGCTGGGAGATACACAGTTTTCCTTGGTGAGCAAGTAAGCAAGCAGTTTTCGACAAGCAATGGCGAGAAAGTTAGCTGAAAAAAGAGGGGATATAATGGCTAAAGTGCTACACCAAGGCTCCAAAGCTACTCTGACAAGAACAAATATCTCGACTTGGAAATTAACATAACAGGCCCCATTAAAGGATTTGGAGATAGTTTACTGAAGGGTTTTAACTGTGTTTACATCATCGGAGAGAAACAGCACAATAAGTTCAATAGCAGCAAATATGGTGGAAGGATTTTTATGAGCTTGGTGTCTAAACAATGAAAAATGATCCAGGAAGTTGGAGTAATCATGTCGTGTTGTTTCAAAGGCTGGAATTTTAGTTTCTGCTTAGAGAACTTTGTTTGTGTACTGCTGATAGTTATTCAGCAAGATGAACATTTACACCAGGAATGAAATGCATGTTTAGGGAAAATCAATGACTGAAACATCCTCCTGAGGCCTTTCCCCCTGCTTAGTCAGAACCAGCCTCAAACGGCACTTGCATGTCTCCAGCTGCAGCCATTATGTTTGGCAATGATTGAGGGGAAAAACTGCCTCGGTTCCCTAGTGACTGTTTCAGCTCCTCGTTCTCTTAAATTAAATAAATCAAAAATGAGCACAGGGGGTGTTCCTGAAAACCTAATAAAAATCGGGGCGACTTCTTTAACAGAACAATAAACAATGTTATAGTGCTCTCTCATCTAATCTCTGGTTGTAAATGATTTAGAGCTTTATTATTTTTCTCATAACTTGATAGCTGATTGTCAAACTAAAATCTGGGTGAAGCAGGAGGCAAATATCAGAAGATAAACAGAGAGTTGTAAACGGGAAACAAAGGATCAGCTGAAGTTCAGCAATGACAAAAAGAACAGAAATGTAACTGGCTGAGTGACGATTAGGTAAAACTGTTTAACAGAAGATTATAATCACAGTGGAAAACAGGCTGCTCTAATATAGTGCGTCATATTAGAGCAGCACTGGGTGGGATTGTTATCCCTTACCAGAGGAAGCACTGGGAAATGGAGTAATAAGGGGACAATATTTTACATATAGACATATTTTAAAATAAAAATGCATCAGTGCCTTTTGTCTAAATTAATAAACAGCAACTGCTCACTCAAGTTTATTAACTCTAGACCTTTATTTAGTTTCATTTAGAGAAGACTAATTATTTTTTAGCAGGAACTTATATTTGACTTCCTCCTGACTGTTCAAAAAGGGCCGACCCAGCAAGACAGCATCAGTGACAACAGACAAAACACTGATTTAGTCAAACTCACGAGAAGGAGGAACTGGGTTGCAAAGCAGCAACAACTCTAACTCTAAGATAAAGAAGCTTATATACTTTGCTCTTTGTGTAATCACTAACTGGCACCGTGGGCTGCGCTTGTCTCTGTAACCTTTTCTATTTTTCTATTTGATTATTGTGTAGACATGGCACCAAATGTACAAAAGATCCTTGCACTAATTCCTGGATCCATATCCTGGCTTGACTCAAAGGGAGTTTTCATACCTGCAATGATTGGTGCGTTGAACTGAATTTGGTGCAGTTTAGTGTGCGGCAATTGCACTGGACCAAAATAACCTCCTCCTCTGAAGGGTCTCGGTGCAGTTTGTGTATGGTGTGACTCCTCGATCCAACCCAACTACCAGGTGTACATTGCAGGTTTAAGCTATATACACCGTCCCATAGCAAAGGTCATTAGGGTCTAGTAACTAGCGGTGAAATAAAACCTACATTTTCCATGTTCTCCAAAAGTCCCGAGCACAGCAACTTCTTGTATTTCCTGTATTTCCTTTACTTGGTCCCCACAGAGACACATCTGACCAGTAAGCACACTGAACATGCTCATAATGATAATAATAATGGATACTTTATTGATCCCCATGGGGAAATTACTTGTTTTTCTCTGCATTTGACCCATTCACTCAGTGAAGCAGTGGGCAGCCCACTAAGCAGGCGCACGGGGAGCAGTGTGTAGGGACGGTACCTTGCTCAGGGGTACCTCAGGGTAGCCGTTAAGTGGATTCGAACCGCCGACCTTCCGATCATGGGGCGACCACTTTACCTACTGAGCTATCCCTGCCCCTCATGTGGCTTATAATGACACATTACAGTTTGCCCCTCCTTTTCCTTTGTTTAACCTGCCAAAGCTTGCAAACTCAGGTCTGTCCCTCATTTTCTTCTTCTTTGGTAAAGGTCGCTAACTAATAAATGATGAAGGTGATTTTTTGCACATTAATGGGATTAAGAGTAGGATGTAGGATTTCAGGGTTGTCAAGGGAGTTTCCACTTTCCACTGTTTACAAACTGTGAGTGTTTCATTCGGGCGTCATCTACAGCAACTCCAAAGAAAGAAAGAATGCACTTACAGATGGACAGTATAATTACTACATGGTTACTCCTCTTTGCTGTAAAAGAAAATCCTCACTGAGTAAGTGAAGTTTACAGATTTCCAATCTTAGCGAGGAAGTGCCACAAATGACCCTCATTCTGACTCAAACCCGAGGAAGAATGCAGTCAGGCACGCACATGTCCTCTATGAAAAGTGGCACCCGGAAAAAGTGTTGGATTGTTTGCACTACAATGTTATCAGTGGTGTGGTGAGTTTATGCGCGTTTTGCATGCATGTTTAAACAGCACCTCGCTCATACCTCTCATAACTCAGATTCCTCGGATTTTGCATGTTTACAAACAGCTGATACAGATTCTGCTTGTCCTCCTCCATCTTGAGATGAAGCTGGAGGAATGCTGGGAGTTGGATAGTGAAGACATTTAACAGAAAAAAAGAGTTTTCTTCATCCCCTTCTCAAAGACATTCTCTAATCATCATCTCTCCATCATTAACCTTTTTTAAGTTTTGCTTCTTTATGATTCTCTGTGCACAGGAGGGAGTAGAACTGTTTTAGTTGAAGATCACAGGACTCCACAGAAACCCATATACATGTTTGTGTCCAATCCAAGTTGGAAAAGAGAAGCTTTAAATGGGCGTAATTGTTCCCTCTCACCATTCGATAAGCTGCTTGAAATCCCAAAAGCCCCAAAAAAATCATATTTAGAGCAGTACCTTCCAAAATATTCATGAGTATGACAGAAACTCTGAGCTTCAGTGTATCATATCATATTCTAGCTCTGCTCGTATCTTTTCCCAGTAATGCATTCAAATTGTTACCAATTTCTTTCACACTGAACTCCATTTTACGAAAAAAAAAAAAAAAAAAGATTCTGTAGCATACGGGACAATAGCGGACTGTGACTATCAGTGGCACCTTTTGGGAAGACTAAACCTCTGATCTGGAACTTAACATGTAAAAGATGCTGAGCTTCTAAAACAGTGGTCTGGCCCTCATTTTATAGAAATGCCAAATGTCATTAAGGACGGTGCATGTAATGTCACGCTACAGCCTGACCACTTGAATATGATGAAAAATGAAACCACCAGCTCAGTAATGGAAGGAAGAATAAACATTTCCATCAGTGTCACGTCTACATTAAAAGTTCCTTTTAAAGAACATCTGGTGATTTGCCTATTTACATAATGCATCTGTATCCGAATCTAAATTTAGCTTCTTGCTTAGAACAAATTTGACATTGTTGCACGCTGCAGCAGTGAGGATGATGCATGCAGTCATTGGACTATGCAGTGAACTGTCTGCCAACCTTAGTTATTTTCCCCTTTTTATACTGCCCGTGCAGAGATTTTAGAAAAAGAGGAAATTAGCTATTTTCTCATAAACCTTTGCTTTTCCTAGTCAGGATATTTTCCACATGATGCACCCCAAGCTAACAGTAAACTCACTGAACTATTATCTGCAACATTCATATATTTGAGCTATCCAACGTGATCTGATTTCATCAAACATCTTCATTGTCACCTGCATCTCTGTCCAAGATAACAGTGAAAGTGGTTTTATTAAGATTATGTGGAGTGGTCAGTCTCATCTCCTCCTTACGTGGGAGAAATGCTCTTGGTGTGCCAACGCTGGCTTTGGTTCAGAACAATGAGTAACAACTCCAACAAGTGAAGCCTTTGCAGTTTAATAAACTGTAGTTCCTTTAGTGGCCACTTGTGGCTGGTCAACTTTACAAGATTAAAAGGCATTTTTAAAACCTGCTTAAAAAAACAAAACAAAAACTGTGGATATCTTCAGCTTTATAAGAAATCTACAAGATGGGATTTACCTATCAGGATAATGGATACTGGCACTTGACATTTGTCTGAACACAGGCTGCTAGAGCCTCACCTTTGATGCTTTCGAGCATTTTAAATGTTATTATCTGACAGATAATATGGTGGTTAATTGTGCTAATAGCACCTCCATGAAGTTTGTGCCCCGGTTTTGGTGGGTGAATTTCTTTATTAGTCTGTTAAACATTTTGTGTCTGAAAGTGTGGAATATTAAACCAATTGGTGACATCAAGGTGGCTGTGTTGATTTTTTATACACAGTCTGTAAAATTCTGTACATGACTTTTTTTCCACTCGGAGAATAAAATTTATTGTATCTGGTGATCCTCTAACCTTTTCTCTATTAGCATTTCAAGGTTAGACACTGTGACATCTCTGTAGCTAAACAATGGATTGGCACAAAGTTTTAGCCAGAATTTAGTGTTTTATCAGATGAGACTGGTGACTTTGAATGATCTCCGGTGCCACCATGAGATAGTCATTTTGTGGTTCTGAGTGAAATGTTTCAACAGCTACTGGAATAAATATCATGAAATTTGCAAACGAGCAAGTAAAGTTTATTCTGAACACTCTGTAAATACAGCACTTCCTATACTAGACTGAATATTACACAAACACATTAAAAGCATATCTATTTTAGGCTGGAATAGTTTCATGTTTCTATCTATTAATAAGGTTTTTTGTTTTCAACCATGCAGTATACTAAACTGCTGATCTTGCAGCTATCAGTCGTATTTTGCAGCTTCTAACTCTTACATTTTATCTTTGTTTCCAATGTTGACTTCAGCTCCCCTGTTGAGCCCCCATGTAGTGCGAAGGACCAGCACTGAGCGAAGGACGTCATCAGACCATATTAAGGGGATCGTGTTTCCTTCTGATGACCCAGGGGACAGGGGAAGGGGGGGTGGACCACTTCCTGTGGCCATCCAGAAAGCACCAAAAACGCCAAACCCTGTAAAGGCCAGATCAAACAGATGGACTCGACACAGTTCAGGAAAATGAATTTCCACTGTAACTGAAGCTCTTCTGCTGTTCTTCTTTGCAGACTCACATTTCCTTTGATCAAAGTTTCACTTCACCATTTCTGTTCAGCTTGATATGCTTGTTTCACGAGGTTCATTTACTTTTTGCCTCACTTGTATCCAGTTTCCTTCTGTCTTTTCCTTCTCGTCCACTGCAGCTATATTTCTCCTTAAAGCTCACACCTCATTTCCTTTGAACCCACTCCACATTCATCTCATGTGTCTGCTCACACTGTTGACATACAGCATTCCCTCACAGCGCTGCCACGATGTAGCCCTGCATCTCTTTGCTCTCCAAGATGAGACAGTTGTGCGACAGAGGCGTCAGATCTCTGACTATGAACATCTGGAGAATGTTCATGTAATCAACACAAATCAGATTCCTCTGACAGCCATTGGCAGGAGCTCCGGGCTCTGAAGGCAGAGATGGACTGGGGAGAAATGGAGGTAGCAAAAAAGGAAAGGGAGAGAGTGAGTGAGTGAATCAAAGAGGAAAAGGTTGCTAGTTTGTGTCCTAGAAATCTAAGCTGACATGCTTTAGAGTATATAGCACATTCCTTTTCTTCTCTCGCTGATGGCTGTGGGGTTTTGCTGATACAGAGCAAAGAGAGAGCAGAGTGGAAACACTTACATGGTGAGAAAATGGGGCCCTCTTCGCAGCACAAATGAAATTCCACCCATGAGATGTTTGATCTTGTAGCATGGAAGCAGAGAGGGTTTCGGGGTCACATATGTCTGTGTGTAATAGAGAATGTGATTAGTTTGCCTGTTGAACGTGAGAGTGAGCCATTTGTAATGGTAACCTCTGACCTGGGCTGTCTTAACTACGTTTCCTCTCCCTTGGGTTAATGTTTGTGTGTGTGCGTCGCGGGGGAATCGGATGTACTTCCTGGTGCACAGTCTCCATGTATCGTGACTGACCGGGAAAATAATGATAATGCAGGAACAATGAGGTCATCCAGTTAAAGGGGCTCTCTCTCTCCCAGCCGAGTGACCCAGATTGCTGTAAGCAGATTCTGGCCCAACCCCTAAAACCACTCCACCCGCATCAAGGGATTGTGGCCCCCAGGCCCACATGTGAGCCACACACTCGCCTCTTTTTACTTGTTCTTATAGTGAGTTTATCACTGTGAAACCCTCACTGTGCACTACTCCACTGTCTACAACTAACCGTAATCACTAATGTCATCCACACATGGCTGCTACACCATTCTACACCATGCTACAACATGCTACAACATGCTACAACATGCTACAGCTGCTACACGACACATAAATGTCAACTTGTGCAGTCTGCTTCTGAGGATGCACACACACAAAAACATGCCATGTAATATATATAGCATGTTTATTATCCTTTGTGCAACCCCCTGCATAAAAAGAGACCTGAAAGGAAGGAAGGCAGACAAAAAAGAAGAATCGAGTTTAGAGAAGGATGTGAAGAACAGGATGAGGGAAAAGGAAAGAAAGATACTTGGAGGAAGCCTGGAGAAGGTATTTATACCCTCCTATTGAGTCAAGAGACAGACAGCGAGGCAGACTAACAAGCATTCAGCCATTAACGAGGCAGAGGTATTAGGCCAGGTGGCTGAACCAGACGGTATGCAATCAAAAGTGGAGATGGAAACATCAAGGGTGAAATTTTTAGGCGCCTGAAGAAGCTTTTGTGATCTTAAAGCAAAGACGGGCATCGTGTAACAGCTGGCAGCAAAGGGCAAGTAAAGGCTGTCTGATACAGAGTGGAGGGAGGTGGTGAGAGTTAACAGAAGGAGCTGTTCTTCTGAGTAGATGGCAATAATGAGTAACAACCAGCATCCAATTCCTGTGAGATGAAGCCCTGCTTTCAGATTTTCAGCAGGGATGTTTTAAGGATTTTCTAAATGGGGTGGCACAGTGGGGGATCAAGAACTGTTTGGCGAGGGGAGTGCAAAGGAAACAGGAAACAGTGTGAGAAAATTTCATTTTAAATCAGATGGACCTCAAGCATGCATGAACTTGCATGTCTGCGTTGTAAAAGTACAGCAGCCACATAGATGCGCAAATTCTAACTGCAAGGTGAAAGAGGTGACAACATGTATTTTGGTTAGAGAGGTAAATATGCATTATTTTATTAGGTGGTAGAGTTTGGGGGGGGGGGGGGGGGGGGTAGAATCCTTTGCAGAGTGAAGCAACTAGGATAGAAAGAGGGGGAGTCTATTTATCAGAGTTTTGTATCGATTATGACAATGATAAGCAGTTAATGAAATGGATAGGTTGTGGTTAAGGCGTGCTGGAAAAGAGACCTAAATGCTGAACACACAGGCAGGAAGAACTAAATGAATAGGGACATTTTTATAAATGAATGCAAAGGGGGGGAAGTAAAACAAAATAAAAATCCAAACACAGAGCGAGAGAAGCATAAGAAATGAGAGACAGACACACGCGGATGGAAAAGGTAATCTGACACAGCTGGAAACAATCAAAGACAGCTGAAACCAATGAGGACGCTCCAGACAATCACAGAAGAGTGAAAGCAACAAAAACAGCGCAGCTCACAACAAACTACTCCTGTATCACTCCAGGCTCCCTCTACACATGCTGAATGGAAACTGCAATTAGTTCTAGTTGAACTGAAACATACGTTTTTTTGCATTTTTTGTGATGAAACATAAACTGCACCTAAAAAAGCCTCCAGGTGAGTGATAGCTAGAGGTAGACGTGAACAATAATTCAGGTTGAATGTATCTGTATATATGTGAGGGGAACCAGGCTATCTTATAAACTTAGCCACTATGTTTACCTGAGAAGAAAGCTCCTGGTATACTGGGTCTGACCAACAAACGGCTCATTGGTTAGGCTGACATCATGTGATTGGACATTAAAAGTTGTTTAACCTGCCAGCTCCACGTGACACTAGTGCTGATCATTTTTTTAGTGACTGCTCCTCGCAACAGAGGAGCAGTCACCATGTCTCCTGCCTCATTCATGCTCTATCCAGGCAGCACGCTCATCTAAATGCAGTCCTTTCAGTAGTGAAATCACATCTTAAGCACGCTAACTCTGTTTGTGTATAAGGTAAGCAGATGCCCCTGATTTTTGTTGGCTGAAAATCTGCTCAGCCATGGTTCCAGAGGACATGTGCCTATGCATGCATACTTATTGATACCAAAAGACGACTAACACAAAAATAGCATCTCAAATAACCAATAAAAGGTATAAATGAATATCCGGTGATGATAAAAGCAAGCTGTAAATGGCCTGTATTTATATAGCGCTTTTACTAGTCCCTAAGGACCCCCAAGCGCTTTACATATCCAGTCATCCACCCATTCACACACACATTGGTGATGGCAAGCTACATTGTAGCCACAGCCACCCTGGGGCGCACTGACAGAGGCGAGGCTGCCGGACACTGGCGCCACCGGGCCCTCTGACCACCACCAGTAGGCAACGGGTGAAGTGTCTTGCCCAAGGACACAACGACCGAGACTGTCCGAGCCGGGGCTCGAACCGGCAACCTTCCGATTACAAAGCGACCTCCTAACTCTTTAGCCATGATCGCCCCGCCCCTCGATTCATTCTAATAAGAAGTTGAAAAACTTGAATTCAAATGAAGCACAGCATATTTCTTCTTCAGTGTGTGTCTATGTCAAAGTTTCAAACTGTCTCTGTCATAAGCTAAGGCTATGGGTGCTTTTACAAAAGGTTACTAGGTGCACATCTATAATTATATAACATACAAGCATAAACTGACTAAAACGAACTTATCCTGCACATATTAGAAATAAAATAAAAGGCAGAATTAACTCAAATGTTCAAAAGACTATATTAATAAGGAGGAGTAGACTCGGTGCATGGATTGCTTTGGCTCAATCCTGCTTGCTCTACTATTGCTTGTCCTGGAAATATTCCGCTGCTCCCAGGATGCTGTCTGCCCATTGCAATAGCATTATTTTTATGATGTTTTTGCTACTATTAGCCCTTATTCCTGTAGATGTTACCTTTCGTGTTATTTTAACACTGCTCACAAGTTTCTGCATTCCAATCACACCTCCCCAGCTGATTTACTGCTGGTGTTTGACTACTGCGACAGCAAATAACAACAAAGTCCCATTCGCTGGAGAATATAGGGAGCTCTACATTTAGTATAGCTATAAGCATTTGACAGAATAAGTCAAAAATAATATCAAATATGTAATGTTGTGTCATTTTTGTGGCTTTGAGGGATTGATTTTGTTTCATCTTCATGTGGGGCTCTTAGAGAAAAATCTGACAGCATATTAGCACACATTAAGATAAGCCTGGTTGGATTTAATAAGTGAGGGCTCGAGAGGACACAAAGTTTTCAAGGCAGCTTGATTGCTATGCAGACAGATACAGCAATGTCTGTGATGGTTTCAGAATGTAAGTAAGTATTTTCAAGAAGTTAAGGTTTCCTTGTGTAGAGTGGGTTTTTTTTTAATGCATTCCCTGTGGTGAATCTTTCTGAGAGGCTTTGTATTTGGTGGTGGTGGAGGTCTGTTTTGTATGGATGGAGGCCAAAATGCAGAGAAAAAGATGTTGTTTCCAATTTATCTCCATTATTGTTGACATGGCTTCAGCAGAGCTCAGAGGGGGGAGAGGGTCAAACTATCACCTTTTTCTGCCCCCGAGCTCTCCCACAGCTGCCACCTCCATCCTAAATAATTACTGTCAGAAGCCCGTGTAACTTACTGCACACCCTTTCTTGCTCACGCTCATCAAGCACAAACCCAGACCAAGAACAAACCAGTAGAGGATGGAAAGATGTTGGCATTTCTAGAAAAAGCAACCCTCAGGCAGTTTTACCACTTGGCAGCCACTTTTGTAATGCCCCTGGCCAAACACAAAACCAAGGCCTTATTTAAAAGAATGGTGAGACAGC
The DNA here is from genome assembly GCF_041146795.1 of Maylandia zebra. NCBI lineage: Eukaryota > Metazoa > Chordata > Actinopteri > Cichliformes > Cichlidae > Maylandia > Maylandia zebra. The sequence continues at coordinate 12,723,036 of NC_135185.1, forward strand.
CATAACGGCAATTTCAAGGGTTCCCGGGACATAAAACATGCATTTATAGAGTCACCAGTCAATTTATAAATAAAATAAATGTTTAGTAACTTTGCCCCAAAGTAAGGTTCACTGTTACACTAAGTAGTAACATGCTTGGCTAGATCCTTCCCTGTTGGGTTTTTGAGGGGGTAGAAATGACTTTTGTGTTATGCATCAACCAGTTTGGCATTACATAATTTTCCCATAGTTTTCCATTCAGGATTCTTCCAGCGGTTTCTAGAAGAAGCCACACATTTTATAAACTGCTGACTTTTTAAACCCTCTTTCACTGTAGCCCAGGAAACCTTCTGTAAACTCCATCGATTTACCGAGGCGCACTTGTATGGTGCTTGTGGCAGCTCTGATAATTACAGGCATGCTGTGGGGCGCTTGAACCTACTTTCATGAACGCATTAAAGCGGAGTCCCGAAAAGCCAGAGGCCAGGAAAAACCAGGTTTGATTTTTGGTCCTGCTTGATGAGATGCAGGACTTCCATGCCTACTTTAGTATACTGTCAGTACTGTTTTCAGAGGTGTGGTAAGACTTGACTGATGCGCAGAAGCCAGTCATAATGAGCCATAAACTTAGCGCGGGGCGCGTTAATCAGCTTAGAAGTTTGTGACAGCGCCTGAGAGTCAAATGGCGGGCTGCGCGGTAAAACCACAATGCATTATGAAATAAAGAGCTAAAGGCAGCCACTAACACAGTAATGTTATTGAGTTATCCCATAACAGGCTCAGCCAAATCCGCCTGCTGCACTTTGCTTAATGTACAACAGCTGGTGGCAGCTGGAGCCTGTGGCGGCCATAATGGATATGATATCATATCACAGTTCCCGCCCACTCTAACCTCCCATGATTCCTCATCTGTTGTCAGCTGCAGGAGAGTAGGGAGGGTGGCAGAATGAGTGGTGAGTGTCTGCAGCATAGATATCATCCACAGCTTTTTGCCTCTTCTTTTATTTATTTGTTTTTTTATTTATTTGTTTGTTTAACAAGAACAAAACATCGTAGCTGTCCCATTCAGTGTCTCTTTGCAGCATTCATCATATCCTTCATTTTTAAGCCTGACACCGTCATCATAGAAAATCCTAAATCACAATTTATATTCAAAGTAAAGAGTTCTGCTGATCATAATGTAAAGAAATATTTGACTCACGTGTTCATGTTACTGTGATCACAGCCAAGCAGCTTTGTTACTTTGCTTTAAGGTGGGGTGCACTAATTGTAAACATCAAATACTTTAGAGTACTACTGCATAAAGATGCAAGTGGAATTTCCTATGTTAATGGAAAATTTAAATAAAACAAAAAAAACATGAAGTGTAAATGGCATGCTGGTGCATGGTTGTGCGATCGGTTGGTTAGCACTATTACCTCACAGCAAGAAGGTCCTGGGTTCAAATCCAGCTGTGGAGTTTGGATGGTTTGTCCAGGTGCTCCAGCTTCCTCCCACAGTCCAAAGACATGCATGGTTAGGGTAAGGTTAATAAGTGTACCCTGCCATGCATCCCATGACTTATAGGCTCCACCCAAACCATGACTCTGAACTAGGTAACTGGGAAAAAGTGTATGATGCAGGGAAGTGATGCAATGTTATGTATTGGATTAGACCCAGTTGCCTAATGCACGTAAATGTTTTGAGCAGCAGGTAATGAGTCCAATTTCTCTGTACAGAACAGCTTCAGCTCTAAGATGTTTGCTGGTTTCCTCACATAAACTGTTTGTTTAGGATCCTTCCTGACCTTTTGTGTTATATTGTGGTCAACACTTTGATTTGAATATTCTAAAACATCTTTATCCCACTCTGCTCTCTTTCCTAGGTCATCATTTTACTGCCATGTTTTCTTATTTATCCAGAAAGTGTCATCTGGTCTCTGTACTGACCATGAACAATATAAAAGATTTGACTCTGCATTTTGAAGCTGCAACATAGCTAGTAGTTAGATAGTTTGGTTACCCCAAGGCGGATCTGCATCTCTGGCTGGTATCAAACCAGCAACCTTTTACATAGCAAGCAAACCATTGCAATATGGAACCACTCCCTATATTAATATTAAAAAAGCATCTCTGAGTTAATATAAAGACTGGAGTGAAAAATGAAAATGTGAAAATCTACAAAACCTGAAGGTGTTGGTGTTGAATCTCCAAAATGCTGGTGGCATTCCTGTCCTTTAACATGACAGATATTTCTCCAAAGCCATTACTGCTGTAGCTGCTGTGTCATGACACCAACACCAAAGGACACTTTGTGCATAAGAAGGGGGCATCTAACAAAACAGAGTTAAACTACACCCGAGGAAGAGACCTCATTATTTTTCTCGTGTGCTGAGTGCAGCTGTCTCTCTTTGTGAACCACTGTTTATTTCACAGACAAGTATTTTGATACTTTCCTTTTGAATTTGCAGGTCTATTCAAAATTTGTAGCTCTTTACTTATGTTGAGCCATCTTGGCCCATATGTAGTACAACAGGCCTAAACCATGATACTACCACCGCTATCTGCACAGATGGGAGGCAAAGTTTCTTATGCAGGAAAAATGGATCATTAGCACTCAGCTTACAATATTGCTAACAGATGCGGCAAGACTCCAACACAAAAAACAATCTTCTGCCAAAAAGACACTTTTTTTGCTAGAAAAAAAAAGTTGTGTGAAACCTCCTGTGATTCCAGATGAAGATGCAGCCTTCCTGCAGTGAAAAGCCACAGAAAGTTTGAAAGTTAAAATGCTGACTCTGTGACTCAGTAGGCGACCGTGAGTCAACCTCAGCTTGGAAGTTTCATGATGGAGATCTGTGTGTGTTTGTTTGAAAGACTGCTGGTCTACTTTGCCCATCTATTCAAAGCCAGCAGACATGAAGTTCATCAGGTTGAAACTTCTCCATTCATGTGATCCCCATGCCGAATGAATTCCATCACTGTCGTCATGGTGTTGTCCTGGCAACCACTTAAATGCCTGTCATTGACGCTGCTGCTCAGTCAACAGGGAAAGTGAGCACAAGACAGAGAGTTGAGGTTGGGGGAAATGCAAAAGGATGGCAGGAGGAGGTCGAAAGGGGGAAAATGTGGAGTCGGAAATAACTCTGGGAGATTTACAGTAAATGACAAGATGAGAGTAAATATTTGATGCGAGCTGACCATTAAAACATTTTCAATAATGTAGGGAGCCTGCGAGCACTGGCTGACATGCTAGTGACTTATGCAGATCCTGTTCTGTTCACATGAATGTTGTCCCCACCTCTTTCCCCTGCAGGAATACTGGAAAAAAGCTGGGATGCACAGCAGGTACATGGTTTATTAATGATTATGACTCTATTTTTGGACTCTATGTGAAGAAGGATTGCCTTAGAGGGCAGAAAATGTCCGGATTATGGACTTCAGCTTATATCATGCAGGTTACATGGGTTTCATTCTTCTCCTTCTCATCGTTCATAATGCAGAAACATGAACAGAATCAAATTTTGCTTGCTCTTATAGCCAAATTGTCTTTCCTGTTACTTCTTTGCATTCCCCCCAGCTCCCAGTTCTTACTCATACAATCTCATAATGAAACAAATCTCTTTTATATTAATTTTTTGGCTTTGTTTTAGTTTTTCAACAGCTCACAAATGTAGCTACACATTCATATGCATATTTCACTTGTGTCGTGACATAAGAACGCCACTCTTCCCTCCCCTCAGACCGGGAGCTACAAGAATAATCCATTTGCACAGCAGCGGAGGGGAGAGAGGAGCGACCAGAGGGACCAACATCTAGAGAAAGGGGAAAGGAAAAGGGCTGTGAGAGAGTAAGGTGCACCCGCAGACGGTCAGAAATAAAGTCGTAGCTCATAAATGTTCTACACACAAACAATTATTAACTCAGTAAGTAAGATGTTTGTGTGTGCAAAGGCCTGCATGGCCTCTGCTCTTTGATGAATCAGTGGATGATATATGACATGTAATGATGCAAGCTGATGAAAAAGTGAAACGCGAATGTGCTTCATGCCTGCAGGGAGCGCGTCAAGGGTGATGAGAGCTGTCTTTTCTATATGAGGCTACTGGAGAGAAAAAGTTACACTGGCTGATTCGATTTTGAGGAGTTTAATTGGGTTGTCACCTCAGTGGGGTCAGCGCCAGATAGAAAAAGAATCAGCTATAACAGAGAGGCATTTAAACCAAATTAATTCTAGCTGATTATAAATGTAATAACAGCTATGTGACTTGCATATGGCATAGATACAAGAGCATATTATTACGTACACATTTGTTCTTGCATTTCCACGCCAGTAAACCGGAAGTTATAAATAAGATGCACAATAATTTGCAATGAAGTTAGCAAAGCAGGAGACATTTCTATATAATTAATCTAAGCTTGTACACTTTCACAAGTTACACAACAAATTAAAGCATAAACAACAACCCCTTAAGCCCAATTAACAGCCTGTAATGCATAACCATTTAAAAGCACCACGCTCATCATTTAATGTCGCAATAGTTACAAAACAGCAAAGAGTAAAAAACCTGTCAAGGTGCACAAATGGATATATGAACTCATGACACGCTGGGACTGATAAACTAATGAATGACTTCTTTCTAATTCCAAAGAGACCTGGGGGTATGAAGCAAATATCAGACACTTATCCCACACACTGTCTTCCTCCAGTGTCAGGATGAAGTGTGGAAGTAAACGAGCAATTAATAACCAAAACATTAGCTTGAAATTAGTTGTTAGTGCCATGACCTATTGCCTGTGTTGGTGATGTTCCAACAATGTCCATATCAATGGACTTTAATTGTGAGTTTTGCGACGTTTTAAAGCTGCACAGAAAATGCCCTCATTAGCATTGCCTACGTAATGTCTCTATCTGCCCCGTAATATAACTGACTGGTTGGTCACATCACGTAGGTGGTAGCTTTTAATTGTGTTGGCTAGAAAAACGCTTTAAAAGGCTCTGGCTTCATTTTGCATCACAGGCTTCTCTCTTTTACTATGAAACTAACCTATAAGCCGAACACTGATGCTGCACTTCAGACAGTGTCTGGGTTTTGTCACGTGTCAAACTCGAGGCCTGTGGGCAAAATACACCCTTTAAAAATTTCCTTCCAGCCAGCCCTTCAATTTAGGTTCTAGCTGTCAGCACACAGTCACATAGGTCCCATGCACCAAAATGACAGGCACACTTCAAACATACCTGCAAGTTAACATGCCTGTTAACCTAGAATGCCACCAAAAAGCTGGTGCTGAAGGGAGACAATCTCAAGAGCGATTTGAGACTCAGTATTTGATAACAGAGTGTAAAGTGGGACCCACAAGATATCTTTTTTCCAAGAAGGGAATTTATGCCAAGATATACAGCCATAAACACTGAACAGAGACTTAAAAAGTCACTGAGCTAAAGAGGCATGCAGCTACAGCAAGCTAAATCTCACAGTGATGGGGCTGAAAAGGATTTTTATGTGCAATAAATTTTATGGCAAAAGGCCAGGATGTATGAGACAGGCAAATTTCTCCTTTTTATGTTTTTAGGTAACACTTTATAATATGGCCCATGACTATTACTATTACTATATTACTATTTTACTGGAAATTTACCAGAAAAACAAACAATATTTCCCAATCTTGCGCTGTTTAATATTCGTTATGTTAATTTGTAAGATTTTTCTACAAGATCAAAGTTCAAAATTTATATCTTTGTTGATGAAAAGGCGTAATGCTAGTAACTGTCATATTCAGACAGTCAAAACCAAAGTTATGATGGATTTGCAGCTTTGTTGATTGGTTGAGAGCTTTCTGTGGACTTCATTATATATGCAAAGTGTGAAATGGATTTTCTTGTCATTAAACTGCAGCGTACTATGTCTGGCCCTTGATGTGATTCTCATTTCCCAGTGTGGCCCTTAGTCAAACCAAGTTCGACACTCTGGGTTTAAGGCAATATGTAAAACCGCTGCGTCTGTTTCCAAACCTCAACACCATTACAAACACCACTGATCAAACATGTAGTCTGTTTAAAATCCCACAACTCCCACACTGGCTTTCATCAGCACTGCCACATGACTGTCTGCGTAACTGCACGAGAGGCTCGGGCCAAAGCAAAGACAGGTATCTTTCCATTACGGCACTCTGCTCTCATTCATTATCCTCATCTGAAAGGTGCATCTTGCTATTGATTTCTCCCACCTGCCAAAAGCTTGGTGAACAGCTGCTCAATTGGACAGCCACATTACTCATCCTGGACACTTAGCAGATATCAATAATCAGCCGTTTCCCTCTTCTCTATTTGGAATAACAAGGCCATACATCAGGCCTAGCAGTCACTAGCTTGCTGCCAAACTGCTCGAGACTCCAAACTCTCTCAGCCCTTATAAGGTGATTCAGTCTCTGGTCGGACAGGGAAGAAGATGAGTCTATAGGTTGGGACGTTAGAAAGACACCCATCATTGAGAGCTCTTGTTTGTGTCCAGCTCTAAATGCTGAGATATTCAGCTCGTTAAGTTTTATTTCTCCCCATAGGCGAGCCATTACGGCCCTGAAACACCCTCTTGTTACACTCTGACACAGCAAATTCAGAAACACCCGTGCAAATGACACGCTCGTCAATCAAGCTGAAGAAAGTGTCCTTGGCCAACCTTGAGTGTGTCTGTGTTAGTGCAGTGATGTGTGAGGGGGGTACACACAGGTGCGTAGTGAGTCTTTGTATTGAGCTGGATCCGAGCAGGACCCTCTGAAGATTTGAGGCGTTTAATGATAGCACTGGGACCGAGATAAAGCCAGTCAAAGCGCTTTGCTGCCAGTCATTAATTACTCCAGATCACGCTGACCTTGACGAGACCAGGGTCACACAGCCCATTACGAGGAGCGACTCGCCTCCACCCAGGCAACTTTCCCATGACACCCCCATAAATCTCCCTAAAAGAATCCCAGAGAGCATAAACCCAGGCTCCGCTGCACTGAAGACGCTTCTGTCTGCTAAACATAACTCGGCAACTGGTGTCAGTCAGCTTGATTTCCTTTCTCTGCCCACTCTCACACAACTGCATCATAAAAGTATTATGGTTTTGGTTACTTTTAAATTCAGGGAGATAATCTGACACCATGGAATGTTTCAGGAATGAGTCCCTTCGGGGCAAATTCTTAAGCGCATGAAAGAGGAGCCGCTCCACCATTAGCCAGAGTGACATCCATCATCAAATAGCCTTAGCAGTTCAACTGACCCTGAGGGTGCTATAAGCAAAAAATCAGCGCACAATGCACGGCGATCAAATCCACCCCTGCTGTTTGATCATCTCCTTGTGACATGTGCTTATCGCTGCAGGCATCTAGAGGCCAAAATCCAACCGTGACATCAATAAAGAGCTGACAATCTCATCAAATTATGAGCTTTTTTCTATCTTTTTTCTATCTTTATCTCACTCTCCGTAGGTATACGTATATAAAGGTGTCAATCATTTTTATTATGTTCAAGCAGATTATATTTCTGACAGTCCCGAGTGATGCCCGATTTGCTTATATGTTGGGTTACGCAGCGCCTGATCAAATGGTGCAGTTGGTGCCCTTGGCCCAAATACCACACCTGCTGTCACCCCTGTCTCTCCTGATGCTAAGAGCTTTATTGTGGACAGACGCTCAGGGTCTTCTAAATGCTTAACCATTGATCTCCACTCCCAGCTCATCACTGACCAATAATAACCTAGTTAGCAAGCCCCAGAGGGACATCACACAAAGACAGGATCTCCCTTTGGGGGAGTCAAATGCTCTTTTCTTCCCTCTGCTGTTGTTGAAGCAGGTGTCTTTCATATTGTGCTTGTCATAAGGAGATATACTTACACCATTTTGTTTTTTATGGATGGTATCTCAGCCTCTGACAGTGACCGAATGTATGAGAGAATAATATGGGCAGTAACAGTAAATCTTACTCAGCCTTTCACTCATTTTCCAATGATACCCAAACTTAAATAATGACCCACTGCACCTACTCTCTTACCTCACTACACTTTCCTCCCTGTCCCCTCTTTCAACCAATCAATCCCCGATCAATCACGCGCAATCGCTGTCACAGGACGAGCAAAGAGTTACAGGCTAACCATTCTGTCAGACAGTTAATGCAGACTCAACTGGGCAGTTTGGTCAAGCTAGCACAGATCAATGCTACCTGCCTCAGCAGGCCAGTGCAGATGAGATCAGCACGCACAGCCAGGCGGCTCTAGATTAATTCACGAGTCGAGGGGGAAGATGTCTGCTGGTATAGCAGGAGCTAATGCAACTGGGTTTCCAGTCTGATGATAGAGCTGTGAAGGCTGGCTTGAGGTCAAAGCAAAAAGGCAGGGTGAGATTTTGACAAGTGGCAGCCGTTGTCTTTGTAGCCTCGGAGTCGTTAATCTAATTAGGAGAGGGAGCCGTACACTGTTACATCCTTCAAGCTCGAGACTTCTAACCTCATTTACACAACTCACATCTGAGGTCTTAAGAGCAATCGCTCAAACCTACAGATAGACCAGACATTTAAACTGGTTTTAATGTAATCCTCTTCAGCTCCATATTTCTATTCTTGGACTCCATTAGACGTTGTTCTCTGGCTTACACTGAGCCTTGGTGCACCTTTTCAGTTCATTCAGTCTGTTTTAGAAGCTGGCACACTGAAGCAGCCATTAGAACAACATCAAACTGTAGGAGGTGTATGTTCAGATCTTAGCTGGCAGAAGCTTCCTATGTTTGATTTCAGAAGCACATAACATAAAAGGCATCATCACTCTAGTTTCTGTTTGAGTGGAATAATTCAAACGCACGTGTACGTACCAGGAAAAAGTCATATGCTCAGAATAAACTAAGACCGAAATGTGAATAACCCAGACTCAACAATTCACTTCTTCTCCTGAATTATTTAATAACTCACAAGGACTTTCGCGGTTCACAGGGATGTGCTTTTATGTAACCGTGTTTTGATAAACTGGACGGGGACAAGAGAGGGAATTGGGGGCAAGAGATAAAGGGGGCGGGTTATAAATAGGTCACTCACAAATACGCCGCAATGATGCTCCATGACAACCCAGCTGCAATGGCAGATGGATAAACTGGAAAAGTGGAGCAAAATGACAACCAAATAATGAACCGTGCCAAAGTGGAACAAGCAAGCAAAAGAGGAGGAAAGCATGCCACCAAGTCACCGTAACTGTACCCACACTTAGATGTCTGTGATGGGTGGGCACACGGGATAGGCACATTTTTACATAATTAATCCTGTTTTTACAAATGTTGGCTTATGAAAGTTAACAGTGGTAATAATCCTCAATTGGCAAACCTCCTCTTATGGGTTAAGAGCGTAGTTGATTGTGATTAAACGGCGAATGAGGAGTCAACAACAGAAGTGAGCTCCTTTTATTTTAAGAGGTGCAAAGTCAATGAATCCGACCACACGCGGCTCATTAAAGCACAATGGCCCAGGGTCGACTCTAGACATTTATTTATTTTTGCTGCAGGCCTTTTTCTGCACTCTGCCATCTCTACCATTCCTGCTGTGTGTGTGTGTGTGTGTGTGTGTGTGTGTGTGTGTGTGTGTGTGTGTGTGTGTGTGTGTGTGTGTGTGTGTGTGTGTGTGTGTGTGGTAAGAAGGGTGGGGTATATTGTTAGAAGTGGGCAGCACGATTTGACTTTTTGCCCCTGTGAGTGTGGCCATAGTTGAACCTGCAGTAACAACAGCTACACATACACACACACACACACACACAGACACACACACACTTGGCAAACCTGCAGAAAAACATAGCAGACTCGGTATTACAGTTTTTGTGGGGACATTGATGAGCTTGATGTTTTACGGCTTCCACACGGATTAATAAAGAGCCATTTGCAAATAACGATCACTATTAATTTTCCAGTTAGTTTGACATGGTATTAGTCTATGACAGAGAGAACAACAACATGACCTCAGTGACATTAAGCTCATTATGTCTAGACAGAACTAAACGCCGCTGAACATCCTATTCTTCTCTGGATGAGATTAGTGTTGCATGGAGATGCGAGGAGGGGCGTGTCTGCCATCTTTTATTTCAAAATGATGATCTCTAATGTCTGAGTCATGCGTAGAGGCTGAGGGGGAAACCCTCAAAGTTCTTTCTTCATCTCTTTTCTCTCTCTTCTCTTGGGCTCCCCTCCCCCCAGCCCACGCCGGGCAGCCCGCTGAGGCACAGCGGGCTGCCAGGTCATACTTAACACTAACCACAGCTTCTCCACAAACCTCCTCTCTCACCATCCCCCACCCGATTCTTAAATCTGCATTACAATGAAGATGGTAGAGAGGAAAGGAGGAGGTGGGGGTGGTTTTAGCAGCCGACGAAGAGAAAAAAAACTGATGGTGGGCTCAGAGAGAGTGATGATCTCACAGATTGGTCGAAAAAAAGCCCCACATAGCGGTTAACCCAAAACTGAGCTAATGAGTGTATCTGTGTGTGTGTGTTGGGTGTCTAGCAGTTGGGGGTAGATTCATTTGCATGTGGCTGCACGCAAGTGGTTGTTGTCATATATATTTCTTTGTGTGCAGCAAACAAATTGCACTTGTGCTGTCAGCTATTCCTGAGCAGCAGGGAAGATGTCCGTTTGATTTTGTATCAAAAGCAGCCCTTTTTTATGATATGCACGAAAGCTGTCACATAATATAGCTTATCATGTTTTATTTATCCACTTTCAGCAGTGTGTCAGCATGTCTATGCTTGTGCTCATGGGATTTCTGAGTGTCATAGGTCAGCTGACATTTTGCAGTTTTGACAGGAGGAGGTGTGGATTTGACTTTTCAAAAGCTTCATCGAGCTGCCTTCTGCCTGTTTTACACTGACAGCTTTTCTGAGACACACAAGGGCCATTACAAGAATAAAAAAACACAATAGCCCAATTTTTTAACATCTAACGCACAAGCCTAGACATCACAGGCTTGTGCCATGTAATGCCTATACTGCAAAAGATGACATGTAATGCTGTCAAAGCTTTAATACATAATAATTTTGCATGCCTGTCACTAGAACTTCATTCATTCTAAATTGTTTAGTGTTTAAAGTGATAAATTGTTGTTAGTAGGTGAGACCTTCTAATAAGATCCGCACTGTGACATTTATAGAGCAGGGTGTTTATTCACACTTGAGGCTGACACATTAAATGGTTGTCAGCTCAGCTGAAATGGTTTTCATGTCTGAACTTTATTTCCTATTTTCATGCTGATTACTGCTTGAAAAGGGGTTTCAACTTTCCAAGAAAGCCCACTTTTAAGTATGTAAGTCGCTGATACAGGGTAAATATAAATGTTGCTGAAGTCGTAACAAAAGCTCAGATTGCATTAAAATAATTGCAAGAAAGCCAAAGGAGACATGAGTATGGTACTGGGTCCGACTTGGGCACTAAAACAATGATTAGATTATGTGACAAACAAGCCATAATCAGTCACAGAAGTGCTGATTATGCACATATCCACAGCATCAAATAGGGCCGCTGGCATGGATAATTTATCCAAAAGGAGTTGTTTGGAGTGTGTGACGTGATGCACTGGATTATGGCATAAATTAAAGTGATCAGCCACTCCGAGTGCAACCCACATCACAAAAGATCACGGGGGAAAAAGCCAAAAGAAAAACATCAACTAAGACCCAAAGGCTGTCTCAAAAAGTCTGGAAAGGTTCTCATGACCATCCGTCCAAGCTCCTTATGGGGACTTCATGTAGCTGACACACGGTTAGCTGATGTATTATCTGCTACACAGTGATAAGCTACAGGTCTATGGTTAGGCTAATATAAACATATTAACACAGGGACAGTAATGCAGGATGAGGGTTAAACTGCTCTCAGCTAACATCCATGGTAAAGACAAACACCATCATATAGAAAGAATAAAACAATGAAGATGGAAGAAACTATTATGTCCCTGCATTGTTTGGGTTACTTCAGATCCCAAACGTAAAGAAATCTTTTGAAAGTTTTAAACAGCATATACATGTATCTTTACAAGAATGATCACTGAGTAGTTTTTGGAGAGGTGCTTTTGTCTAATCAGTTCAGAATCAGGAGTTATACAAACACAGCATTTACCAATATACTCTAAAATATAACGCTAGCGTGCTCATATGTTCAAGTTTGCAGTGATAGCCCTGCTAAGATTTATTTCTTATCACAACACAGTAGCATACAAACTGACAAATTTTAGCCCTCCAAGAGATTGCAGACTTGTCCAGAGTGAACCCTGCTGCTCGCCCTATGACAGCTGGGATAGGTCCCAGCCCACCTGGATGGATGGATCCGGTTAAGTTGACTGCAAGGATTTAACGGTAAATCATCCAGGTGTTGGTGTCAATGTCAATTGTTTTTCTTTTGGCTTTTTTGTCAATGTCAATGACATTCGGCATCGTAATGAATAAACAGTTAACTCTGCGCCTCCTGAGCAGTTTAAGCAACTACCAATAAGAGCTCATACTGATTGACACATGACAGGGAGGCAAAAACACCAGAGGGTAAACTAGGCAACCCGAGCCTGGATTATTCGCAATGCACATGCTTCCTTTGTGGACATCTCTTTGAAGTTAGCCAGCTTCAGCATAAATGTGAATATCTGCAATCTTATAAACCAAACCGTATTCTTTATGGTGTATCAATTGTACGTCCTGCTTTTGTAAATTACTTACTAATAAAAAATTAATTACAGACTCTGAAATGATCAACCTGGTCTGTTTAGGCTGATTTTCCTTTTGTCTCTGAAGCTTGGACGAGGAGAACAATCGAACCATAATGTGGGAGGGATGAAGAGGCAGAGCGGAGGAGGAAGAGCAGGTTGTGATAATGATGAATGAGATGATGGCACACTGACCTAGTAATGCAGCAGCTTCATTGCCAGTGGGGGTAAGCTGCCCTACTACTACTGTACGCCCCTGTCTGATACACACAGCCATTTTTCCCTCTGCCTCACTCATCAAGCCTTTCTGCTCTCCTTAACCTCTCACCCTTTCCTCTTACTTGTCCTACCATCTGTTTTATCTCTCGCTCCCGTCGTACCTGCCCTGCATGTTATGACAACAGACAGAAACAAGGCACCGTTGGTGGAATTTGCCAAGAACTGTTCAAGCCTCGAGATCAGAGACAAACACAGGGAGACAATGAACAGGAGTCAACAAAGACAGAAAGAATTTATGATGAGGAAAACCAAAATAAAGCCTGGTGGGGAGGGTAGATGTTAAAAGGGAACCACGCTTAATTTCCCTGTAGTCACAGAGAGGCTGAGAGTCTTGCCTGCTTAAATTGTGGGAGTCATCTCAGTTAAGCAAACCTCGGCAAAATGATAAGGCAAACAAACAAACAGAACGCCAAGGCCTTCCCTTCTCCTGCCTTTCCACTGAACTGTGTGCCTTTGTAACATCGGCCAGAAATGTTGATAGAAGCAGCAGTTGCCATGGTAACCAACTCTGGCCCCCTGTCTGCACGCATACAGAAATGTAGGGTGGATTGGGAAGGGGGGGGAGTTTGTCGCGTCATGTCTGCCACCTTAGGCAGGGAGGTGTGTGTGTGTGTGTGTGTGTGTGTGTGTGTGTGTGTGTGTGTGTGTGTGTGTGTGTGTGTGTGTGTGTCTGAAGGGAAATCTACAGTAAACACATCCACTGTTTCTTTCCCTCCATTTTTAGAGCTTGTGTTGTTTTCCAGGCTCCCCCTGCGATGTGAACGACTGTTTTATCAATGAGGCGAGTCAAACATGCAAGCCTGGCTCAGCACTGGACATCCCTCCTGCATCCCTTCCTCCTCCTCCGTCTCCTCTGAGAGCCACTGCCAGACCCTGCACAAGCCCCTGGCCAAGATGGCTGCCATGTGCAGCTTTGTGGTTGCCTGCTGGTGAGGGCCTTTTTGCAGTCAATAAGCTAGTTGATCGAAATAATTAGCATTACAATGGGCTTTCTTTTAAGTCGACACGCTCGTATTCATGGCAGTGAAGAGGGCTGTGCACCTGATTGTCCTTGTAATTAGGTGCTTGGCAATGCAAATGCTGTGTTTAGGAGAGACATAAAATCGCATTTACAACTCGGCGTATAAACAAAGCCGCTTGGACGCCACTTTTGAGCAAAATTCAGTGTTGCATTAGCATTTTCGATGCTTTAAATAATATTATTTTCTACTCTGAAAGGTGCTGTACGATTGCATCAGTTATTTAGGTACTCGAGCTCTCAGCTGTGAGACAAACGTGAAGTAAAACCAAAGGAAAGCACACAGGAAACAGCCTGCACTCTTGTTTTTGTGATTTTGTATGCATGGATTGCTGACAAGCTGAGGAACCTTGGGAAATTACATATTCATCATGCTGATCTGCTCAAGTAATCTGTTCAAGGTGACTGTCATAAAGATAACTTTTTCTCCTCCCAGAAGCAAAAGGAACTCCAGAGACGTGTTTCTGATGCTGCTCCCTCGCTCCAGTCCTCCTCTCTCTCTTTTATTTTTTTTATCCCTCTCTCTTTCTAATTGTAATGCACAGTTGGCTTGCAGGGAGCGAGAGAGACAATGGGGGCTTTTTGGTGAGAACTCATCCCATGTCAGGGGATGAAAAATGGCCAGCAGCACAAACAGGGGCATTGACCGGCTCATTGGGGGGGGGCACCACATTAAACGTGACAGAAATAAGCAGACAGGTCAAGACCAGGGGTATTTCTTCAGCCACATTCTCGTTTTTCTCAAGGAAATCAGGACTTGTTATCATCACAGTGTGCATCCTACAAGTGTGCATGTGTGCTCTGCATAGTTAATAAATAGTAAGGCTTCCATGTCAGTGCCTTGGCTTTTTTTGTGCTTATTGCACTCTTAACGGCACCATTTTTCATTTTTAAATGGGTGGTTGGGGAAGGCCATTGCACCTCATTACCTGTGGGAGTTGTGTCTCTTTTCCGTTTGCTGAGAATGAGATGAGACGATTGATTCCACATTCAAACCTGCGAACCAATATAGAGTGACGAGCACTTTAAAAAGTGGGGAAACAGCCAGCGCAGCTCTCTTCACCCTGAAAACACTCCAATGTCACTTTTAAATTTGCCTAATAATTTATGTCCTGTTTTACCTCTGCACAAGTGGTTTCATAAGGACCCACATCCTTAAACTCTCATCATGCAACCGCAGCTATTGTTTCTTTTTTTTTGTGAGCAGGGACCTTTACCTTTGGACAAAGGTATAGATGTAGGCTAAGCAAAGCCTTAAGTGCTAAGGGGGCAATGAGGCCAAGTAGGTGTAAAAGAAAGCATGCAGAGGATTTTAGAGGGAGAAAACTATTTCTTTTAAAGCTGAACCCTGGTGTTATAAGACCCACTAACACTGAGTCTTTTCAAAGCAATAATGCTCATGTTTGGTTCCTGACTAGGAACCAAAATATTACACCTACTCTCAAGAACCTTTAGTGATTTCAGCCGTTTTGTGTGGGTTCTTCTTTCTCATTGCCAAGGCTTTCTCTGGCAATCAATTACACTCCTAGTACAGCTCTAAGATGTCACTTTGCAGTCTTTGAAAAGCCTCCCAGTCAGTACAGAGCGCCTTATAATCTTATGTCACTTTTAAAACTGCCGATCAACAGTCTGCTTCCTGTTTTTCACCTGCACATGCATGTCCAGTGTACATCTACATACAAGTAGAAAGATCCCTGTATTAACGTAATATTAAACTTTTGTATACACTTTCTTCTAATACCCAGGTCATAGTGGTTTGTCATGTGATACCAAAAAGAGGAGGGCCAGAGTGACATGCAAAGTCTGCTGGGAAACGCTTCAAGGGATCAGAAAACCACCTCAGCATTGGATTGAAACACAAGTTGGTTTGTGATTATATTTCTGTTTAACAAACAACACTGAAAGCATTCAACCTCTATTAAATACGGCTTTGTTTTATTTTCCTGTAACAGTTTGCAATTACACAATCTTATTAGCTACAGAAATGCAGAAAAAACATTCAGATATTGGATATTGATTCTATAAATAGTGAACAGGATTACATTGTGTACTACATACTAAGTAAGAGTAACGTCTCATACTTGGAAATAAAATACTCATTAAGGGGCATGCGCCCTCTATAAGAGAAAAGAAGGTTAAATATATGTTAATTAAAATAATCATTACAATAATGGGAGTAGCTGTAACAATAGTTGTTGCTTCCACTGCTGATAAGACACTGTTATCAATCTGATGTAGGCAAGACTGCGAGGGGGTGTGAGAGCAGGAGGCCCAAAGGGGCAATTAACCTGCCTTTATACCCCCGCCCCACCATCTTTGAAAGTTTACAGATCAAAGTATCCCCAAAGTTTAAAGCATTCCTGTGTACTCAGAAAACCCACTTGCAAAAATCAGGCCAGAAGAATCTGGAAATTTGAGGTTTGTTTGAGTTTTTTCAAATTAAAGTTGACCTTTAAGTTTGTCACCCAGTAAAACACTTTTTTTCTCCAGCCAGTGACTTTTTGACCTTCACTGCTTTTGAAATAAATCTGGGCTGACCTCGCCCCGCTAAGCTGCCTGACAGGGACTTGTTTGGATATCGTTCCTGTGCCGAGGACTCAGGGCCTCTTCCCAGTGTCTTTCTCATTTTTAATATTCTTACCTAAGAAATTTCTTATTGTTAATATAATTTTTACTCCCTTTGGTTCCAAATGCTTGATGCCAGACTGAACATAATTCCCACAGCACCACCTCACGGGTACACCTATCCTAGTGTTCCATATCAGAGCACTGAAAGGAACCACACAACCATAATTGAGCCATGAATCCACTGAAAGGTGAGACCGGGGGGGTTAAAAACATCATGTGTTTCTCTTTCTTGACTCAGTTTGGGAGAATGTATGGAGGTCGGTCAGGAGGGGTGGGGAGGTGTAGATGTTGAACCCCTCGGAGTGTGTTCCACTCTGGGAAGCTTGGCCCGCAAATGGCTGGGGATCATTCTCTGGGTGGTGTATGCATGCCTTGCATACCACAGCTGTGACATGTGTGTGTGTTTGTGTGGAGGGGGGTTGTTCTAGTGGGTGAACAGGGGGAACGAGACGGACCCACGTAGGGATGCTCTAAAAGAAGGAGGAAATCATAAATTGCACTTAATGAAGCAGGAGAAGGGGGCTCGGCGCCGTGTTTTTGTTAACGTGGGGTCCCATGAGGGATAAATGATGGGAAAGGAAATTTGACAATTAGGTTTAAAAGGAAGAAGCTGGTATACAAAAGCATGTATGCAGGATATAGAAGCTTTCCACTGGCTTTCATAACTCTTAAAACACATGACCCCTGACCTCTCGGAGAAAAAAAAACGCAGTGTCACTGCAGCGACCGTGGGATGCACGGTTCTAGCCAACGAGACCTCATTAATAGCCGACAGTCTGATTCACTGTCTCGGTGTCTGTGTTGGTGACAAAGCAGCCCCAGTGCCATCTCAAAGTCTCTTCTGAGTGCGCTGCGTGTTATGTAACAGGTTTTCTCTTGGAAAGCCGGGCCCTGTCACTCAAATTCCAGAGGAGGCCATTAAAATTCCTCGCTTCTCATTGATGTGCTGTTGTTCTGTGATCATCGAGTTCTGCGGAGGGCCTCTTTGAGATAAAGGATGTTGCCGGGAGGCTGAACAGCAGATTAACGTGGGACACCTCAGAGAGCTGGAAGTCCTAGGTTTGGAATGATCGAACTTTTTTAGAGGGATTCAAAATGTTTATCCATAACTAATGGCTTACTACTTCAACCATTGGGCTACTACTCTATTTACCAGATATTCAGTATGCTAGTGAACACAACTGCTTCAACTCCATATTTCTATCCTTAACTGACAACATCCACTGTTAGTCCACGTCTGCATTTTAGCTACAACTGTAACGACTCATCACCGCTACAGATGAAAAGGAACAGTTTTACTTGCTTGTGATGGAATAAAATGACTGAAATGCAGTGTGTTTACATGTTCGTGCTTATATGTTTACTCGTTTCTTCTTTCATCTAACTGTTAAAGCTGAATCTGTTTTTCATGTGTTTTGTCTTAAGACATATTTTATGTTCATTTTTCATCTTCAGGCACACAAACACTGATAAAAAATACTTTTAGTGTTGACCTTTATGCTACCTCTATTTTTTCTCACAGTTTATTGAATGGTTATGATTTACTGATCACGTCTTAGACATTATTTATTTGAGGAGAATATAATTTTCTATCCAATGGGTGTCATATATTAGAGTTTTTAATCAAAACAAGAGACACGTGCACATTTAGGTTTTCATTTCAAATAAAAGATAAAACGTCTTCTTTAAAATGCTTTGATGCACTTCTTTAAACTCCTTTATGTATAGCAGTGATGCTGTGCATGTACTCAGGACTTTTATTATTTCCACTGCTTGTTCTTACCTTCACTTAACTTTTCTGCTCACCTGTTCGGGTCAGACTTCTAAAACTTGTCTTGTTTTCCTGAACAGATGAATGAATTTTTCAATTTGTGCCAAATTATAAACAATTCACAAGAGAACAAAGTTTAAAATGTGTCCACAATCTTCCAGACATCTGAAGCAGCTGGAAAATAAAGTCTTGCTCATTCTCCAGCTGAGTGGCAGACTGTGGCAGTGACAGCCCGGAGAAGGAGGCCCATCCCCCCGCTGCAGATTGGACAAAGCCCGGCCGCCACGCCCAGGGGAGGGGTCTCCGGTCGATTTTGAGGCGCGGTTGAAATACTCACAGCCGTCTCCCTGACATCCTTTAATTTGAGCTCAGCCTCCGTGGGGTTCACACACGCTTAAGGGGGGGTCTTCTCGTTGACAAACCTTTGTAAGGGAGAAGGAGATCCTGTCGGATTTTCACCTCTGTTTTTTAGGCGGAAAGCTCTCACCTATCCCAGAACTGGATTTTTAAATCTCAAAAACTCGAGGGTTTTCTTTTTCGATTTTATTTTTTGTTCATAAAAACTAAAGGAAAGACAGAAATGGGAGCCCAGTTGTCCAAGGGTGGAGTAGCTGTTGAGGGCAAAGCCGCCGCCGACCCTGCTGCTGCTAAAGCCAACGGCCAGGTGAGTAAAGCGGGCCCGGTGCGCCCGAGCATCAGCGGGGAGCCACATGGCACCCGACGCCCACTGGCGGCATGGGTGCCGCGATGGGGGGCTGGCGGTCGCTCCTTCGTGTCAGGGTTCGTTCATAGCTGTGGGGGGAAAACACTTAAAACTGAATTTAGCCTAAAATGAGGGCATCGGGAGACCTCCGGCTGGGCAGCCGTCGAGCAGCGCGCAGTTGCCCGCCTGCCTTTGTTAATTCCGCCTGCTGTCCCACTGGGGAGATTTACGCGCACATTTCACCCGAGAGCGTCGGATTTGGGTCCCCGTGTGAGTTTTGAGCGTGTTTTCTGTCATGAGTTGAGCGGATAGTCGCTCTGAGCGTCGAACAAAAGATGTGAGGCGAGCGGCGCAAAGGATGCAAATGCGCTCTGCTGGAGGCGCATTTTGCGGAGTTGCAAACAAAGCGCGTGCAGGCGCCAGTTCTGACCCCATTTCCCCCCCGGCTGTTACCCACACACAGTCTCTCTCTCTCTCACACACACACACACACACACACACACACACACTGTGGAGTGGGTTTCCGCGTAAACTTTGAACAATTTAAATATGTTAGAAGTGAATTGTGCGTTTCGATTAGTGGTGTGTGACTGATCCGGTCAGGATACGCGTTATTACAGAGATGCCCAGATGAACTCATGTGACCCACTTCGAGACATGTAAAAACGTCCCTGTTGCTGCTGTTGGCGAGTGCGTGGACTGATTGTGGCTTTGTCTGAGCTGAAGCTGATGTGAGCTGTCTGCGCTCTTGCGTGGAGCTGGTAGATGTAGGATGAGAGCGCAGAGCAGGTTTCACGGGGATTCCTTTGTTCCCCAACTTGCTGGTAGTGTTGATGTTTTTGATGTAGCACTACTGCCCCCGTGTGCCAGCTCAGAGTAATACAGACAGCTGTTAAATCTCCCCCCCCCCCCCCCCCCCCCCCCCCCCCCACCACAGTCAGAGCTGCTCTCCTGAAGAATAACATGGATTAACTGTAGGCATAAATGGGCTAATGTTAATGTGTTTACAGTGCGCTCATCTCATTATGCATAAATAATTCTTCGTTTCCGCAGGCAGTGTGTTTGCGTTGACCCACCTCCAGTGTTTTAATCTATGACTCTTTCTCTCTGCAGGAGAACGGCCATGTCAAAACCAACGGCGATGTTTCAGCCAAACCCGACGGGGAAGCAGCGGCCGCGGATGGAAATGGAACCGCGGAGCCAGCCAAGGAGGGCGAGACCAGCGCCGGAGACGCTATCGAGCCTGCTCCTGCGGCCGAGGGCGAGGCAGCCAAAGCGGAGGGCGAGGCTGCCAAGGAGGTCAAGAAGAAGAAGAAGTTCTCCCTGAAGAACTCCTTCAAGTTCAAGGGCATCTCGCTGAAGAAGAACAAGAAGGGCAGCGAGGAGGGCAAGGAGGAGGCCACCTCCCCTACGACCGAGGACAAGCCCGAGGAGAACGGCCATGCAGCCAAGGAAACCAAAGAGGAGACGCCGGCCACCGAGGCTAAAGAGGGCGAGGCCGCAGAGGCCGCTCCTGCACCCGAGGAAGAGGCCAAGGCCGCCGAGGAGGCCCCACCAACAGAGGCCGCACCCGCCGAGGAGGCCCCTGCCGAGGACACGACACCCGCAGCCTCCGAGGGCGAGGCCAAGGCAGAGTGACTGCACTCCAGCACGGCACCTGAACTGATTTTCCAAGATTAAAGTATATAAAAATATATATGAGAGACTCGTGCCACGCTCATAAAGTTATAAACAAAACTACAAAAGAAGACAAAGGATATATCACGTTTGCTGATTCAACCACCAGTTCACTGCCTTTTATTAGTTCTTCGACAGACGGAAACTCACCGGGCCCTCTCATGATGAAAGCGTTGGCTGGCGTTGCCCCCTCATGGTACACACAGGGACTGGCGTGCGGCGAAGGTAATGGATTGGATGTGGAGCGAATCAGGAATACTGACTTATTTTCCCAATTCATGGAGAAGCATCCTTTTAAACAGCGTGGCAGCCCTATAACATCTTATTTTTCTTTCTCATCTTTTTTTGGGATCTAAAAATTGTCACCGTCGGCGGAGTGGGGCAGACCATCTCCTTCACTCGAAATGACTGATATATGGACACATAAACCTTTCAGATCATCTTATTAATTTTTAGAATTCTACATTCCTATGTTTTACCCCCAAATTTCAAGTATTTTGTCATGTATAGGGAGGAGAACATCAAGGAGGGGAGGTGGAAAAAGATGTCTTTGTTCGTGCATTTTGGTTCTTTTTCTGGCTAAAACCACATTCGAGCTTCTTGAGTGTTGCAGTGTTCACATTTCAGAATTTATGGCGCAGGGGTTGGGATTGTGTACAAAAAAATGTGAGCTTTTTATCTGCAAACTGTCTCTGTAAATATGTTTTGGCCAATATTTTTGGTTCTCTTTATTTTGCTATCGTTTGAAGATGTTAATGGTTTTACTGTAACTTTTAATTAATAAGGGTAAATAAATGTTTGATCCCCTCTGTCTGTCTTCTGCCTTGTGATTCGCCAAGACCGGAAAATCTGGCTGCTTAAACCTGCAATCTGGACTGATTGCAGTACCACATATAGATGGGATACTATAAACTGGATTCAAACACATGATGGCATATTGACACCACATGAATAAATATCAGGTGTGCATGTACAGGTCATGACAGCAGTAGACACCCTGAGAAATTAAATTATTAACAAAAGGAAAGATTTAAAGCATCATTGTCATGCAAACATAACCTTAATGCAAGAGCTGCACGACCTCATCTGGTCCAGTATGTGGTCATAAAGCATGCTGAGTCACGTGTAGCAAAGCAAAGCATAAATATACATATATCCTAATAACTAATTAACGTTAGGACGCAACATATGGGATACGCAGGCACTAGAGGCCATTTATTTGGCGACCCTCTAGTTGTAATTGGTGGTCTTTATCTCCCTCTGCTGGAGCGACTGCTGTACTGCAAGTGCCTGTGCCGCCTGTTGCCTTCCGGTTAATCATGAACGTTTCGTTTACACGTTGTTGGTGTTTGATGATAAATCGCAGTTGCAGCCTCCTTTTCCTCACAGCTTTGGTAAGCCTTTAACCACACGCACACACAGATTTAAACCGATCAGCTCGTCGAACATCGACGAGTCTACACAGTGGCTGCCACCCACTCATATGTCAATCAAGATTATCCTTCGCTCCTATTGGTAGTTGCTAAGTTGAGTTAAATTTAACTCAGCCCACTTTGTTACGTTTACTTTTTTTTGTTTTTTTGCAGACTTTTTACAGTGAAAGCCGTATTTACTGTTAGAGTGGCGCAGAAACAAAAGCGAACATGGCGTCAAACGCTGCCCACCGTTTATCTATGTATCATGTTTGCATACTGGTCCCGCTGATGTCCAGACTCAGTAATATTCGTGCGGGTTCACAGACGAGGTGGCCGAGTGGTTAAGGCGATGGACTGCTAATCCATTGTGCTCTGCACGCGTGGGTTCGAATCCCATCCTCGTCGCAGTGAATGTTTTGTAGGTAAAACCTGAAATGGGTATTATTCCGTGTGACAGTTCGACTCGGATCCTTTTTTAACAACACGTTCCGTCTTGAAGTAAAGAGACATTTAAATTTTTTAAAAGATCTGTCGCCCTTTTTGGCTTTTTTGTTAAACTGCTTTGAAAAATTGGATGAAAACCGCATTACTCTTGTCTTTTAAATTCCTTGTGCAACAGGGGTGTCAAACATCAGGGTTGAGGGCCAGAACTGGCCCACCAAAGGGTCTAATTTGGCCCTCTGGATGTCTTAGCAATGTGCTAAAACTATAGTGAAGTCATGTCTTTTTCTTTTTTTTTTAAATGCATTGCTTTCCTTTTATTGGGTCTGGCAACATTAAAGATGAGTAAAAACATAATAAATGTAATTAATTTATAAATCCTGACAGGTTTTTAGTTACAAAACATGTAATGTGTCTATTTTCATGTGGATGCAATGATATTAAATACTGAAAGTAAACAGTTTAAAAGATGTTAAAATTTATTTTTTCATGCTGGAGTTTTTAACTTCATGAGCTGTCTGTGTTTCATGAAATAGAATTAAAAGTTTCACAATCATCATGAAATACCGCTGGTCACTTATTCGGGCAATTATACTGAAGCATTGCCTGACATACAAATAAAACTGTATGTAGTTCAAACAAATTTGAAGCATTATTGATATTAACTTTAACTTAAATGTTCATAAAGTGTGCAAATATGCAAATAAATGTCACATTTGTTCAATTTTGAGAATGCTGCTATCTAGTGGTAACATGTTTAAACTGTTATTGTTCCACATTTTGACTTTTTTTGCTCAGGTTTCAGTCAGATAAATATGACAAATGGTGTATTTGTGAAGTACTCTGTGTTTTTAATGAAAAATGAAACCTTTATTTGCTGTTTAAGCAACAACGCAGCAGCATTGTAGGATAATACTGCACATATACAGCTTCATTCCTGCAAAGAAAAGACAGTCTACACAAACAGTTTATAATCAGTTTCTTTTTTATTACAAGCAGATAAATATATCACTGTAATGTCAACAACAGCCTGTTATTTATATAAAAAATAATCTTGGACCACAGCATGTCATTCCAGCTGACTCATAGTCAGAGCAGAAGTGAGTGCGAAGATTAAACTAGAGATTAAAGTAGACATGTCTCGTAAAAATCACACAAAGACAGTAGCTAAGGTTCACACTCTCCACTTTAAATAGTAAAAATCTAATAACCGTAATTAAAGGTAAATTTTAAAACCTGGTGACTAAAGCTCATCTTAACAGGCCACACAGCAAAAATGTGTCTAAAACATGTCTCCCAGGTGTCCAGCAGATCACTTGTGTTTGCTTTCTAACCATTCCCAAACTTCAGCTCTGAAAACGGTTAGTGAGAGTCGGATATTTTCTTCTTTACTGTAAAACTTTGCTACCACCACCTGACAGCTACTCCGACTGACTTCTTTCCAAAAGTGGGATAAAAAAATGACTTAAGGATCATATTTCAAATTCTGTGGCCTTAACTTAACTCTTGGACCCAACTGCAGTAGTGGCCACAATTTGGATATCGCAGTCCGGCATTTTTGCCTGAAGGTCAAAGGGCCCAAGGCACAGTT
This sequence comes from Maylandia zebra, assembly GCF_041146795.1. Classification (NCBI taxonomy): domain Eukaryota; kingdom Metazoa; phylum Chordata; class Actinopteri; order Cichliformes; family Cichlidae; genus Maylandia; species Maylandia zebra. The sequence continues at coordinate 12,747,207 of NC_135185.1, forward strand.
TTTACACCCATCTGTTGCCATTTAGGTACCACCAGATTTGATAATCAAGAGCAAGCACAGGAGAAAAATCCATCCATCCATCTGCTGCTCCAAGCTAACCAGAGGAGCCCATCCTGTCCCTTCCCTTGTTCTAATCTCACCAGTGTGCCCCAAGGTTTTATCTCATGCTCCTCACTTAGAAGGCACCTACTTGGCACTTTAGTCTAATGGAGAGACCAGGCGCCTTTTCCACAATCTAATTTTTGGGACATAGATGAGACCATAGATGATGGTGGGAGTGTAGATTGATCAGTAAATCAACAGCTTTGTTTACATTTGGCATATTTTTCTGTTTAAGTATCAGAAAAGTCAGAAATAAAAACCACACCTGATGTTTTTAACTGGGGACAGACCTCCTGCCTCCATTGCTGCCCCGTGACATTACGGTGGCCTTATTAAAGCACAAGATTCAACCACCAGATGATGGCGCTAACAAAACGATAAAAATAGATGTGTCTATAATTAACACACATTTCACTGAATATTATTTTAATCTTTAGAATTGTATACAAAATTGTTAGATCTTTGTCAGGGTTGCAGTTTTACTGCAAAAACTGTGCATTAAATGCACCGTAGACCTCAGATCAGAACAAGCCGGGTGTATCTTAGTGTAAAGCAGGAATCTCAAACTCATTTCACATCCTGTGACACATCTTAAGTGTCCGAACCAGCCAAACACCCCTTTCTGTCAGTGTAAAGATGTTAAACTGCACAGTGCAGTTTCAACAGTGCAGTTTTAGATAGCAAGTGTTGTAATCTGCAATATTTACAATGGTGTGAGACAATTAATTAAATAGTCGTTTGCTGCAGATTCTTAAATCAATAACCTAAAATTAAATTCCATTTAATTTATCTTGTTGATACGGAATAACCTGAATGTTTGTCCTCGCATCTTTGTGACATAAACAGTGAAAAAATGCGATGTCGGACCGCTGACAGTCCTCTTCTTCAGCAGTGTTTTCTGGTCAGCAGCTCTAGGTGCCATTTCTTTAACGCAGCTGACATCATGAACGTTTCATATGCAGCTGGATGAGAGGATCATAATCCACAGGAACTAGGGATGGGTACCGGTATCCGGTGCCATTATGGCACCGGTTCTGTCATAAACGGTAGTAACCAGACCGAAAAGCAGCGCACATTTCGGTGCTTTTTTTTCCCTGAGATGTCATACACTTTGGATTCCAGCCAATCATTTTACCTTTGCGAGCGTAGTAGGTGGGCCCAGGTACGTACGTTCTTTTAGAGCAGAGCTACAGATTAGAAATGCCCAAGGCGAAGCGGTCAAAAGTCTGGCTGTACTTCACAGCAAAAGATGCAAACTCAGCAGCCTGCAACAAGTGCTTGAAGCTGATATTGTGCAAAGGAGGTAACACCTCGAATCTGATGAAACACCTGGCGACGTACAGCATTTTGTTAAAAGCCGAGAAATGCGCCGTATTTGATAGCTTGCTGCAAGAGCTCACACCGAGCACATCTACTGCGGGTGTGGTGCCTGTTATTGGACCCGGAGTTAGCAACATCCCCCAAAAACCCGAAGAGTAGAGTCCTGGCCCCTAGCCCTGCCAGTGTAGCAGAAATGATGACGGATGATGATGCAGCAGCAGCCGTTCTTCTCTGCGTGAGTAGCTTAATGTTGTTCGTGTGTAATTTACGTTGAGTAGGCTAACCACGTTATTACATTAATGCATGTAGGGTGAACTAGCAAACACCGTCGTAGTTACATGCGGCTGTCTTCTTGTTTGATGGCAGATACTCCCTTCACCCTGGCCAAAAAGGCTAAAATGACCAAAGAAAAAGTGGAAAACCGTTAAACATGAGAGGTTTTTGTACAAAGATTGTTTTTTCCATTGTTTAAGCACTGCTTCCAGCCAAGAGTGATACTATAAATCCCCTATAGCTGCAGAAAACTCTAACATTGTTATCTTTTTACAAAAAAACAGCTGAACATGAGAGGTTTCTGGACCAATTTTGTGTTCTCCATTCTTTAAGCACCGGTTCGAGCACCGTTTAAGCACCGGCACTGTTTCAAAAGTACCGGTTTGGTACTGGTATCGGATAAAACCTAAACAATACCCATCGCTTACAACCCTTTTTGATCAGTTTCAGTAGTCTTATTGGGTACTTTCTGTTCCTGTTGGCGAGCCATGATTGCAGCTTGCAGAATGCTAGAGTACTGTAGTTTTAGCATCCTTCCTCTTGCTTAACTCCAGCTCGCTGTCGGTCACTGTCGGATCTCTCCTGCTTCTCCACTGAGAGCGGGCTGGAGCAATGGTAGTGAGCTCGTGCTGGTCAGCGAAGACGAGCCTCTCGTTCTCATGTCGGATCTTTAATATTTTCATGATGCGCTTGCCGATGAGGTAAATCATTTCGAGGATACACATGAGGATGCAAACCGCACTGGAGATGACCATGAACAGCATGAAGATCTTTTTTTCCGTCGGACGGCTGATAAAGCAGTCAACGGTGTTGGGGCACGGCGACAGCTGACACTTGGACAACCTGACAGAAAAGAGTACAGCAGGTTTTAACGAGTTCAGAACAACACTGGTTCATTTTAATAACAGTAAGTTACCAGCATTACCTGGGCAGGTCATATCCATGATATAACTGAAACAGGATATAGAGAAAAGCTGAGTCAAATCCAGCTTTGAAGATCAAACTCAGCAGATACGTCCACCATAGGCCTCCTCTCTTCTTGCCAGGGTTGGCGTAGAGGTGCGAGCCCTGGTGCAGCTCGACATATTTCCTGTCCTTTCCTTCACGGAGTTTCACGTGAGCCATCACCATCAGAGACGGGCAGGTGACAAAGATGAGCTGCAGCGCCCACAGGCGGATGTGGGAGATGGGGAAGATGTGGTCGTAGCAGACATTGGTACAGCCGGGCTGCAAAACAAAGTCGGGGTCGTAACTCGCTTAAGTAGCTCGTCTCACGTCTCAGATGGAGAAAATCAGCAAGAGCAAAGGATTTTTGCATTAAAGAGAAACTTGGAGAAAAGAAAGTGGCTGTATTTTTATTTTAGAGTACAGCTAATGCAGATGTCATATGATGATAAATACAAACAGAGGGACTGTTGTGGTGTCAGAATGAGAAGCTGATGCAGAAGGTTTTAATGCCTCTGTATGACGCTAAAAACTGACGATGCTTTGAAACCAGTTTCTGCTTTTAGGGCATAAATATAAAACAAAAATAAAGTTTAAGACAAAAGATACAAAAAGAACCAGGTTAGTGAGACATGAAGTATTTTGCTTTTCTTTACTTTTTGCTTGCTTTCATTTATTTGAGAAGATATCCTATAATTATAATATGCTGTACACAATATGCTTTTAATACAAGGCTTTTAATGTAACACCAACACTAATTCAGTCTTACAATCTAATTTGGTAAAATGAAAGGAAAAGCTCAAATAAACGAGTGACTGCAGAGGCTTTCACCGAAGTGCACAACTGAATTAACATTCAGTCGAGGTTTAAGGCAGGCATTGGAAATGCTGGGTAGGTTCTGTATTGATCGTGAGAGGAGAAGATCCCACTGATTAAATGGAAGACAAATAAATCGCAGCGCACAAAAGCTGCAAAACTGGCTCCTGTTTTAATAGGAACAGTGAGCAAAGGAAGGTTTGCCTTTATGATGTGTGGAAAAGTCATCAATAATCGTTTTGTGGTCACGTTCAGTGGCTGTGATGCTCGTGCATTAGTGTGAACAGTAAGGATAAACAGACCACAAGGTGAAAGTTCATAAACCTGTCCTATTGGTGGCATTTTTCGGCGCACCTGTACTCTGACAGGGAAGGATCAAATCACTACATTAGTGGCGTCCGGTGATTCTTGGAACACAAGAGATGGATTAACAGTATGAAAACGATGTGAGTCATATTTATGAAGTTACATTTGTTTTGTTCACGACCGCTGTTCATGTCGACTGAACTTTTTTACGATCACTTCGTTAGTGTCTTCCTGATGTTCGGTTCAACCGTGTTGTCTCGATGTGATATCTGTCTGTTGTTTTGACTTTCATCGCAGTGTTCGACTGTGTCGTGCTGCACATCACACACAGAGCAACACAGTCAAATGACATAAAGACTACATGCAAAACAAAACGCTCACAACACGAGACCAAAGAGGTAAAGCTGCACTGACAGACCGAAGTCACTGCTGGGCAATTTTTCATCTTTTAGTTCATATGACAAAGTTTCAGCGTTCTTCATTATATAACAGTTTCAAATTTAGAATAAAAAGTTCTGTATAGAGAAGACTGAAACATTATATCAGAAAGCTGCACTGAATTTATGTAGATCCCAGCCTGCCAACATATTGTGTCTAAGAGGGAATTTCGTCTTTTGCAGTTACCTTTGTTAGAAAAAGTTAGATGCATTCACTGAGTCATAGTACTTTAACAACGTTCTGAAAGAATTAAAAGTTCAACTTATGGGATAATATAATTAAATAAAATTTTGTATCCTTTAAAAAATATGCAGGATTACAGATTTCCTGCTACCGAGAAGGTCAAATACAAGGTCAGTGTAGAGGTGAAATAGAGGCTTCATTAGATTTATGATGATACTTAATATATTTTACATTTCATTAAACTTGGATGAAGAGCAGAGAGGCCGTCTGAAAATGAGGAAGGTTTCTTCAGTCCATTCAGGTAACGGGGTAATTAACCCTGGATCCCTCCCAATATGCAAGGACATGTCAGCGTATGTTTGTGAGTCGTCAGGAGATGAAAGGACAGAAAAAAACAAGTTCGTCCCGAAGACGAAACAGCTAAGAGCGAGCTGAGCGATGCAGTCACAGCTCGATTTGTGTGACCTTAACGTCTCATATGATGGCAAGGTGTGGCCATGGCTCACAGACATGTTCTGCCACTTTGAGATGTGTTGGCTACATCGGTTTCAGAAGCGCTTTGGCTGAACATCAGGATGCTTTGACAGGTAATTAACCATCAGGCACGATGTTTATGTGGGTGGAAAACAACCTTGTATGTGGAAGACTTGGTGAATCAAACCTGAGGAGGAGTGAAGCTGTTCTGGGCTAACATCTTTGTTTTCAGTTAAATTTCTTCACAGAAGCTTTATTATAATCCAAAATGACCCAATTAGACCATCCAAAGGCACTGTATGTGTGAATAAGTCATTTGGTAGCTGAATCTTTTTCTTTAATCAACTGCTGGTTGGTGATAGTTTTCTGCATCAGTAACCAACACAAATTCAACTTTTGAGGACAGCTGACATTAATTGTCAGCCCATTTTCTTTTCATTTATCTATGCTTTGGACTGTAAAGCACATTCTTTCAAACCAAGACCACAACCACCATCACCACCTCTGAAGTGACTCGGGCAGGTTAACTTTCCAGTTTTAAAAACGTCTCTATATTGAGTGTAAATGTAGAAAATCAGTGGACCAGATTTCCCTGAAGGGCTTATGAACCAGTGCTGTAACATTCTCAACAACTCTTATTTCTCCCTGTCACTGAAAAACATTGGAAGGTGGGGTTAGTGACAGCCTTACCTGTCGGGTGTTACACACAAAGTCTTTGTTTTCGTCACCCCACACCCTCTGAGCTGCCACCACGAACACCAACACTCGGAACACGAACACCATGGACAGCCAAATCCGCCCAAACGCCGTGGAGTACTGATTGACTCCGCTCAGAAGATTCTCCAATCCTGACCAGTTCATCCCTGTCGCTGCTGGACTGGCCTTGGAGATAAATGCTCTGTGAAGAAAAACAAAAATACTAATTACCTTCCCTTAGATTTAGCTTTGCATTCTATTCTTATTCTCAAATTTGGTCTTGCTATCGTTAAGGATCAGCTGCAATGTGGGTCACATAAATACATGTCTGGGCTTGCATGAATTCATTCGTATCAGCCAAACTTAGTGGACTTAGTTTAAAAACCCAAATTTGGAGCAGAAACAAGCACACTTAAGGCCAGCTCATTTTATTCTTTTCATAACAAATCTACAGGAGATTAACTTTTGTTTAACGCACCCATTTACAGTGTATACAAGGCTTAAAGTTATGTATTATTGTGGGCGTGGTTCCCTTGGTTGACAGTTGGGTGCCTGCACAAGTGGCTAACGCTCTTTATCTCATTTGTCGTTTGTCATATTGGTGCCTTTTGAAGCTGACAAGTCTGTGTTCCAGTTTTATTGGTTCTAGTATTAGAACAAGTATCTGATTCTGAATGCATGCAGTTGACAGAAGCAGCTTGTTTATGAAGCAAGTGTTAAAGCAATATGGTCACATGTCCTTCAGCAATGTTTTTGGGCTGGTTAGAGCATCTAACCACTTGTTTACCTTACAAAATGTAAATGGAGCACTCAAAGTGATTTATATAACATGCCTCATTCACAAAAGCATTGTTTTTTGCTTTCTAGCTAACATTCACTCACATTCATGTTCCGATCGATGCATCGGAGAATGACTTGGGGTTTGTATCTTGCCCAAGGACATTTTGCATGCAGACTGGAGGAGCAGGGATCAAACCACTAACCATCCAGTAAATCTTTGACCTGCTCTAACTCCTGAAATGCAACCAACACATTTCTTTCTTGCAAAATGGATTATTGCATCTTTCTTAAGGACAAAACAAAGCATCACACACAAATGTGCAGGGAAGCTTGTGAAAATCTTGAATTGTATTAGAGTTATTGTGCTAATGCTTTTTTATTATAGACATTTGAGCTTCTCATATTAGAAAAAGACTCACGCTCTTCTCAGTTTGACTGTGTATGATGTCAGTGGCAGTGGATATACCCAATACGATCGTCACAGACACACTGCTCTGGCATTAAAACCTTAAAGATGAAATGGCTTGTTTCAGATAGAGGATAAATTCAGAGGCTGCCTTAAGGCTTGGGATAAGCCGAATAAGACTTATTTTGAGCAATGAATCCTCCAAAGTTACTCTACTACGGTCCAAGAATAGAAATATGAAGCTGTAAATAACTGAAGGTGTTTCTTAAATATGTACACATATAATCTGAGCACAACATGACTGTATGTCTGTGTGATTTTAACACCTAGAGAGTCTTTTATTAACACTGTGCTCTTGGATTCTATGTGCTCACAGGTTATCTGTCAGTATCAACTGTCTGCATGTTTGCTGCTGCTGAATGACATTTATCAGTGAACACCCTAATGACATGCACCCCAGCTTATCTACGAGGCTATGGTTTCTGAACACTGTTCAGTGTGTGCAATCAAAGTGAAGTTTTCTGAACTCTCAGAGTTTCCAAAGCTTGCAAAGACAAAAACATGCTTTTGATGCTTTTTGCTACATTTCTGCTTAGATTTTTATGTGCTTCAGGCAAATGTTAAATGCAGAAATATAGGAGAAGAAGCTTAAATGGAAGGCGTGGGTGTATTCTTTCAAAGAGAAAAGGATGAACTTTCAAAGTACTGCAGTCGTTCAGAAGAAGGAAATAAAATCCATATGGTTTCTGTAACACGCACAGGCCTCTGTGGTTTCTGGCACAGTAGAAGGTCAGTCAGTGTTTAGAAAAGAGTTAAATATTTGGAATTTACGAAAGAGCATTGGCTCAGTTTGGAGGAGTTTTCTCTGTTAACACTTTAAACTCCAGATTAACTCCTGCAGCAGAGGCTGTTTATGTTGGGGTCAGTATTTTTGAATTGAAGGCAGTATTCCAGGATGAATTTCCTTTTTTTTAAGACAAATTAAATATTGTTTTAAAAATAAAGAAACTGTTAAATCTTTGTAGAAACGGGGCAAAAAGTATTTTAAGATTCAAACTAAGCAACAAAAAAGTCGATAATACAATGCATGTGTAAATCGTATTGTCATTGGGAGTGTACGGTCGACCTCTGACAAGCACAGACCAGCAAAACGGTGACCCAACTGAGACCATGAACTCAGGTATGGCCATTATTTTGGATGCTCAACACTGCTTACAATCAAACGTTTGACAGGTAAAATGCCACTAAGACACCTTCACCAAAACTTCCAGTTCAACCACTTTAACACCAATGGTTTACTCCTGGTGGATGGGAGTGGCATGCGTGGGAATGCAGGGAATGCAGATGTTCAGAGCAGCAAAGTGGACAGAAACAGGAAATAACAGGAAAAAAACAGCACGAAAAGCACAGACAGTTCTTCAGTGGACATTTTTCACTTGAGCTACTTGTATGTTATCATTTCTGTCGTCTGCACAGTTAGCTGAACGATCAACCACAGCATAAGAGAGCAGCTGACATGCAGCTGGTTGTGACGCTGCCCCCTGGTGGCATTAATCAGTTATAACATGTAGGTGACAATCTGCAAAGCTGTCCATAGGCTCTACGTAAGACCAACACACAGCCATTATTAGCTAAACCATTGCTCTGACTTTTTGAGGGTCCAGTAGGTTTATGACATGTAGAGTAGCCAAATTTCATTCCCAGAGTGAAAACGTTTTTAACTTTTTATGAAATTCTGTTGCTTCTTTTTTCTCCAAAAGGATCATTTCACATTTAATTGTAGCTAAAATGACACAATTTATTTAACAATTGTAAAAAGAAAAAATTGTATTTAAAAATTGTATAACCATTTTTGTTATACAAAATCACTGATATCAGTATTTTAGCTGTGCGGAAGTGAAGAAAGGTTTGAAAGCTTTTTGGGACCTGTTGTGCTGTTGGACAACAGAAGCAGAAAAACATAAATGAGAACAGCTTTGATGGGATTTCAGCTGTATTTAAGTTTATATGAGCACAGAGAAGAGGACAGAAGCAAACAGCTTGTAATGTTAGTCTGTGCTAAGACTAAACTTAAAGGGATTTCCCAATTTTTGTGGGACAATTATTGTTTAATAAAAGGAATCAGTAGTGGTTTCTACTAATGCCACTGTGGACGTGCTTTGTTCGTAGCTTGTACAGTCTAGTTTAACAGTAGTGGACTGAGAAGCAGCTGATCGTTGGTGGCGGGCATTCTGACAGTTTGTCAGTGATGCAGGAAAGAACCAAAAGAAATACAAACGAGCCATCCCAGGATCCTCAGCAGCAGTGTTTTGTACCATAGACATATATTTGGTTACAGTCATGTAAGAGACTAAAGCAAAGAGGAAACCTAAAAGACATAAAGGAGGCACTTTAATAGAAACTTTATGTATCATCGGTGGCTACATGGAAAGTTTTTACTGTAATGTGAACCCCGCTCCACCACGCCTCGGTCTTTTTGATGAACCTAGAGTTGACCACCATTTTTTTCCCCTCATATTCTAACACTTAGTCATAACAAAAGGAAATGTTTGTTCCATAGCTGGTTATTATTTTAAATGAGTTTCCCTATTTTTCTAGCATATAAACAACTCGTGTTCACCTTTTGCATTACTTTTAAAAAGAACAAAAACATACTTTAGCTTGGCCAGGGGAAAAATGACAGACTCCTGAATACAGTTTCCATGTTTACCGCTCACTCCTGACTTTAGGATACAGTAAAATTATTGAAAACCAAACAGAGAAAGGAACTTACTTGGAAGTGAAACGCCACTTAAACACCCCGTGTGCCGACACCAGCAGGCGAAGACTAAGCACTGAAGGGAAAAGCTACTTTCAGCTTTTCAGCTCCTTTCTTTCCCCTGCTGCCTCTGTCTACTCATTCTTTCCTCAGAACGCCTGCCAAACCAGATTCAGCAGCGACGTCATGACAGACGCACACATGAACATCGGCTGCGTAGACTCCACTCCCTAGAAAACATGTAACCTAACACGTTATAAATAAGTAAAGCAACAGACACAAATTCTTCATTGAGAAGGAAGACAGAACATCCAGCTATGTCAAACAGAAAGCCTGGTGTGTGTGTGTGTGTGTGTGTGTGTGTGTGTGTGTGTGTGTGTGTGTGTGTGTGTGTGTGTGTGTGTGTGTGTGTGTGTGTGTGTGTGTTTGGGGGTTGAAGAGAGTAACTAAGAGAGAAAACGCCACACCCTGAATGCGGACAGCTTGTGGAAACTAATGCAAATATCCTCAGATGGCAAACAGCTTAGCAGAATCATAGTATATCAAACAGAGTTGGGAGCAGATTGCAGCAGTTTATCTCAACCTGTTTAATGATTGTGACACACAGTAGATTAACAGAAATCAGCCTGGATCTTTGATCTGGATAAACCTTTCAAGTTTGTGTAACCATGTGCGATAGGTGGCTAATCAAAACAGTTTACAGTATAGGAAAAGCCTGCTTTTTGCCCGTCTCATCCTCCAGTGTGATTTTCCATAATAAGTGTTAACTTTCTGTTCGGTCTGTCTGTGAAGGTTCTCAGTCATCGAGGTCATTATAATCTTAGCTTGGGAAGATAAGCGTCTGGACTTCTTTAAGTTTCTTGAATTGGTGGAAAGACACTCCCATAGGGCTTAAATATGAGACTCTCCACCAAGCTTCTCGGATGAGAGGTGAAATGTCTTCAAGAAACTTAAAGAAGTCCAGATGCTTTTCTTTCCAAGCTCCTTAAATTTCTGGTGTGACACTGGCATTTGTAATTTCATTCCTATAGTACATTGCATTACATGCAAACTCAGTGTGCTTAATAATAAAAACATAAAAACAGTTTGCATTTTCTGCCTGCCTCTGTTATCAGAGTACAAGCAACAGGGAACCCATATTCACTGCAGGTTTTCTCCATGTTGAACAAACCAAACAAAGATTTGGACTAAGGGTAAAATAAATTTTCTCAGAACAGAACAAAAATCTGTTTTTCAGCCCTGAAATTTCCATGTGGATATCCTCTTTATTTAAGACATTGTGAGGGCTGGAAAAGGTACGCTTCTTGAAAAAGGTCCCAAATTTTAGTGCAACCCTGTGTAGGTACTGTATTTTGGAAAAATAGTATATTGTATTACTTATGCTGAGATTACCAGAGTGAAATCGATTCTGAGGGGACTGAGTCGAAACCTTTTTCCAATTTGACAGATTTTATATGAAATAACCTGCATACAAAACAAATAGCAGGACATTTAGGTTTGGGGAAAAAAATGTTGTTGTTTTTTTTAACAGAGGAAGTTAAAATACATGTTTTTCTCTAATAAGTTATTTTAAAGGTAAAAAAAAAAAACTGTGTGCATGATCACATGTTTATTTATGGTTTTGTCTGAATACTGGTTTTCTGCAGGCCAGTTGATAGGTGGAAGGCTTCATGATAGCATAGGTGGCATAAAATCATATAAATTTGATGTTGTTGTTGTGAAATTAAAATAATGTGATGTTTCGATGCAAAGGGGGGGTGAGGTGGCACCAATGCTTCACAGCAAGGAGGTCCCAGGTTTGAATCCAGTCTGGGGGTTTTCAACTTGCAGTCCAGCTTCCTCCCATAGTCCAAAGGCCTGCTTTGGGTTAAGTTATTGGGCTATTCTGAACTGGTCATAGATGTGAATGCTTGTTTGTTTCTATGTGTTAGCCCAGTGTCAGATTGGTGATCTGTCCACGGTGTACCCTGCCTTTTGCCCCATGTCAGCTGAATGGATGGACGCTTTTGTAAGGTGTTACAGGTGCAGACATGCTAAGGCTGGGTAATTTTAGCCTATTGTCAGTGATTGTTATGCAACAATGATTTCATAATACAGATAAGAACCCCCAGAGACCTGAGACCTGCAAAATTTACCTGTTTGGCAAGTTTGGCTGCTCAACTCTGGATCATGTAGGAAGAATTCACAGTAAGATCATGGTAACACTCATGTATTATAATGAACTGTATTCCAGTTAAATCCAGACGTGAATTTAAGTCCATACATACACAGTCTTAAACACTCAAGCCCTATCATTTGTCAAAGACCACATAGTACAAAATTATCTTAATAGAGCATTTTGGTCTGAGACTACTGGCTTATATCTAAAAGGCAGAGCCTTCAGACTTTCTAAGCTTATAATTAGGGCTGATCAGGTGAGTCTGAACCAACCCTGGGGGTTGGGGACTGGGGCTGCAGGATCGGCTTCCAATGATGCACTGAGCCTTTCGCTTCCTCTCTTTTCCTGATGTACTTATATGCTACTACTGCATGCCATCACTCTGTCGGTTGAGTTTTGTCCTCGTTGTGTTCATAGCCTACCTGCCATTAACTCTTTCCTTCTTTCTTTCTCCTGACCACCCAGTCAGTTGACGCATATGGCTGCACCTCCCTGAGCATGGTTCTACTGAAGGTCATTTCTTCTTAGAAAGGTCTTCCTTCCCAGCATCGCCAAATGGGGACGTTTGATTGCTCTGTGATCTGGTTTTTAGCCTTACAATATAAAGTACCAATTTACCTGAACTAAGTTAAAATTTGTTATGTATTGTTTTGTATAAGACACAATGTTGAGGTAGAAAGGTGTCAGTTGTGAGGAAACACAGTGGAATGTGAATGGAAAAGTATGGATGGATGGAGGGAGAAGCATGCATGCATACAGTATCACTAACAGAAGAAAAGCAGGATTTGCTTCTGAACAAAAATCCACTTTTTACCTTCAGTTTTCTTGGCAAATGTGAGTCTGTTATCCAACAATAGTTCTAAGGACAAAAATCATCTGTTTCAGTTTTATAATCCCACTGTTAAGTCATCTGACTGTTAGGGCTAGATGCCCCGCAGATATGGAGAATGGTGATTTATGACAACTTTTCAGCATCTATTGGAGACCATAGACATACCCTAAGGAGTCAAAATCTATAGAAAGGGACATATGATGATGATGATGACGATGGTGAAGTACTTGCTCAGAGTGGTCATCTGATTGTTGAAATTCTCTCTGTATTATTGTAGCATCTTCCCCCACATTCCCACGCACACCCACTAAAAACAGACCTGCAATAGACACGTATTTATTATCAGTGAATAATAAGTCTGACCATATTGAGCCCACACACACTGATAACAACACAGCAGTAGAAATGATGACGCTGGCACAGTTTAACGTGGAGCTGGAGTCTGTTTACACACCGCGAAGAGCAAAGAGGCGGAGCTGTTACTGAGACAGTGAGCTCAGGTAGAGTGAAAAAAACAGCAGCTGTTCCTGTGATCACCATTAAAACCTTTACTGGGAAAAGGCTAGTGGAGTCCTTTGTCAAAGCACCTGATCAACAAACTGACACGACCAAAAGCAAACGCTGTAGCTGCTCCATCCACCGCTGCTCCGTTTGTTTTACGCAGTCAAAATCTGCAGTAAGAGTCCAGAAGTTGTATTAAAATATGCAGATGAAATGTTATTCATACAGCGTGCTGAATGCTGACAATAGCCGTCCTGTTTTATATGCAGCAAACAGGGGTGAGTATAAAGGGGGGCATTGGGTGTCCTAGACCTTATTAATTTCAAGGCTTTTGTAAGATTTTTAACACTGTAAGTGAAATAATATCAAATATTGTGTTAATTAAAATCCATTAATATTTAAAAATATAGAAATAAGATTTTTTCCACAAGCCAATAAAAATATAAATGGGCTATTAAACTCTGGTCCACTGACCTGATGGTTGTTAGGTTGGACACTGAATTATTATTAATATCTACACTAACATAGCATCTGTTTTCAGCAGCACTTGCTTCCTATTAAAGTCAGAAAGCCTTCCAAGAAGACAGAGTAAAGGTGCATTTCTATGCCTTAGTTTAGTTTGCATATATATCTTATTTTATTTGTGACTTTTGACTGTGCTTGAGATTATTTATACATTTTACAATTTAAGAAAATGTTTTCTTTTAAAAAAAATCTAATTTATTATGACATGTACATACAATCAAAGGGGTTTAGTTGTTTTTTGTGTTTTTTTGACAGATGTTATATGTAGTTAAACGTGAAAACATTGCAATTTCTAAAATGGAAAACAACGAGCAGTTCATTTTGAAAGACCTGTGTTTTTTCTCCTTTGAATGTTTATGATTGCTCATTAATAAGACAAAAATATTTCTTGTTGGATTACTCAGTGAATTGATGGAATAATCTATCGATTCATCGTTCACTAAAATAATTGCTAGCTACATCCCTAGTCTTTCCCCTACAATATAAAGCGACTCGAGGTGACTGTTGATGGCCTATGTGACAAAATACACCAAAAAAACAAAACACCAAAACAAAAAACATTCACTTATCCTTTGGCTTTTAAAAGTTGACATACCTCAGCTGTTCAGGCTCAGGTTACTTTTTTGTATCAGTGGGTAGATTTAGTCTGTAATACATGATCATCCCTTTGTAGATGATAAGCATAGGAAAACATACTGAAGAAATAAATATTAAACAATCTACATTTGGTTATGTGGGATATTAAAGCTACAATTTGTTCATCTAAGCCATGAGCTAACTCCTATATATTTGTACTGTGTTGCTCTGCACAGGAGGAAACTTAAATTAAATATGCAAAAAGAGCAAGTCGTCAAATAAAATCAAACCAGTTAGCCATTATAATGGTCTGTAATTAATGGTCTGTAATGTAATTGAGTTTGTGTTTCTTATGGATAAATATCCAAAGGTAAAGGAGGACGAGAAAATGGAAACTTGTTTCTAACAATTAAATGAATTAATAAAAAAATTGCAGAGAGAGGGAAGTTGAAATTTTGAGTTCTTTCAAATTGTTGACTTACTGACTATTTCTAAATTTCAAGATACATCAGATACAACACATTTTTTCCTAATTCACAAGGTGGTCAAATTGGAAATGAGAACATTTCTTCAAACACAACAGGTGCTGTTCAGTTTTGAGTAAGTGATTATCATTAAATTAAGCAAAACTCATATAAAACAACATAGTGTCATTGAGTTTGCGAATAATGGTCTTTCTTTTCATTTTTTTAAACCGGAACATGGGTCTTCAGCAGTTTTATTTTGGAAAGACGGTGACCGGTAGTCATCATGTCCTACGTTGCTAACTTGACGTTTTTTTGCAACATGTCTCCCTCGCAGGCTCTCGTCCATTATTAGAAGCTTCTGGATATTTTGTGAAACTGCTTCGTTTTGTAAGTGCTTTTGTTCACGCTGGGCGTTTCAAATCTACGCTATAGTCGTCGCTATTGTCCGGCTAATGTTTCGTTTGCTAGCAAGGTCACTGTACTCGCTGTTATTGAAAGCCGGTGAGCGTTTTAGCCTGCTTTTTATTCTGCTTGTTGACCTGGTTTCTAACTGACCTGTCTTGCGGAGCATTTAATGACAGAAGGTGCTGTTGTTTAGTCCAGTAAGACAGTTTGTAAATAATATGCTGACATTTTCTCTTAATCTGCGTGTGTCATAATCGCTCTATGTGTGCCTTAAAAAAACAAAAAAGCCAGCTGGCTTCTCGGTAATTTAACTGTAACTGCCGTGTAGATTAATTTTAAACATGGATGCTCTCGTACAGGTATTTAAGTGATTAGCCTAGTTAAGTGTCATGCTTCCCGGTTTATTTTTCGGTTTTTTTTTAAAAGTCATATTGCGTTTGGTTATTGGAATATCAACATATAAGCTAAAACGCAGCAGCTGAAGTCATCGATAAATATCGACGTGTTTTCTTCTTATTCGCTGCAGGTTAGCACTAAGCTAACGGGCCGTTAGTCAGCCAGGACCCAGAAAAACAGCAGCAGCATCATCATCAATGGTGTGTCTACATCCCGGAGCCGTCACATTTTCCTGTGTCCGCTCAATGAACCATCTCCTCAGCTCTCATCACGGTGAGTATATCACCACGCCGCAGTTCGTGTTGGACTCGGGTAACCATATTTCCAGATAAATTACATCTGGGATAAGTTTAGGGCCGGCTAGAAACATTATGTGGGCAGCTTGGAGAAGGTAAGGATGGGAGATTAGCGCATCCAGCTGGTAACCTGTTTGTCTCTGTTCGTGTGCTGGTATCTCTGACATGAACGTCAGAATGATCTCTGACAGAGGTAAACAGAATAAACAACTTGGTTAGGCTAATATTAGATACACGTCTGTGTTTTAGGTTTGCGGTTTTACAGGCTGAATCATTTGTTCTCTGTAAGAGTAACACAGATGTACCATGAGATTTTGGGTCAGGTAGGAAGGTCAGACCAAGACAGCTACACCACTGAGTATTTCATATATCATTATTTGTCATCCCAAACTATTATCCAGATATCAGCTATCATGCACAGGTAGCTTTATTAGCTTTATTAGGTAGTCAATAAGCTTTATTTATGTCATTAAGATTGTTATGACTATGTTAAGACTACAACTCTGTCTATAATCCTTCAGTATTCACAGTGGCAGTTCACCTATCAGTCTGCTTGATCATATGAAGGATAAATATCCTGTATTTTCTTTCCCAGCCTTCTAAATAGAAAAGGAAGCTACATTTTTTTTCTGTACTTTTATGAGGTTGAAGGAAAACTCCCAAAAGTGCCTTAGTTCTAGACTTTTCTCTACAGGAGCACAACTAAATTCTCTAAGGTTTTCACACAAATGAATTGATATATTTTACTATATTTGGTAGTTAAATTCTCAGATATACTGGAATAGAGTTTGCAAAAAGTTCAAAACATAACCAAGCTGAATAGGAGATGCTATGTGAACTCAGTGGGCTCGGGGTTTATCCATCTGCTTGTAAAACTTGTAAAACACAGCAAGAATATCTTGATGCACTAAGGAAATGCCAAACTGTAAAAACACTCAAGACCGAGATCGCAGATTTCACTCTAGTGTTTGCATGGTTGTGTGTTCTCTCTTTGTTTTTTTTCAGTTGCTCCTCTGTCTCGTATCTTTGCTGGGTTTTAGTAGGGATGAGTCTATGTATCACTTTATTCTTTTATGAGCCACGTCTTTTTTGTGTTCACTTTTATAAACCATTAAATGGTTACAGGAGGACAAAGGGTGAAAATGTTGTGCACTCTGGTCTCATGACTTCATCTCTTCTTCATGTCTCGCTCTCAGGCTGCACATGTATGGCGTTGGCGAGGCTTGGAGGGGAGTTTTGCCAAGCCCAGCACCTGCTGCTTATTGTGGACAAGTGAAAAGGAGACGTCAGCTAGGCACACTCACTGCCATTCACGCACACAGGTGAGTGATAAAGGCAGGCGGTGCCTTCATTTGAAACTTTGAGGATAAAGTCTAGTCCTTGATGTGTTATCTCTACAGCATCAAAAGCTTTACTTCTACTGCCTGGCACCCATGGCTCCATTTTTGTACTTTTGTTAATCGTACCATATTAAAGCTTAAAGTCTTCACTTCAGTCTTAGAGTCCACTGTGGTGAAGATCGTCATGCAAATTCTTTATAAAAATGACTACTAACCATGATTTAAGGAATGCTTATTTTTTAAAACCAGTAAGTTTCTCCTGAAGGTGAAAGGGAATCAGCTGCATGCACAGCATGAATTCATACGCAATCCCTTCTTGAACTCGATGTCCCAATTTTTAAAAAAAAAGCTGTTATGCAGCCAGAGCATGAAAAATAACTTGGTTCAATGTCAATAAAATACATAATTATCACACAGTAAAACAGTTCAGAAAGGTAAAAAAATGTCACTCAAAAAGGGGCTCAGTTAAACAGGATACAATGAATAACCTGTTTATGTTACAATAAGGAGCTTAACTATAAATGATGAGGTGGTAAAGATTTTCTGTATCCGTCTGTGTGGCAGTGGAGCTGAAACGACTTTGAGTGTTCAGCTGCATGTCCAGTAAAATGTGAACAGGACAGTCAAGCTAACTATCCACATCCGTTTACCACAGCCACAGTCCCATCAGCTGATGTAGGAATCCAATCAGTGCGTTGATTCAGATAACAGTCGCAAATTCCTTCAATGAGCGATACGGACGCGTTCCATCAGCTGGCAGTTCAGTATTTGCAGTAACATGGCTGGGATTGCACTGCAGAGATTACCATCTCTGTTTGTTTCCAAATGGGGCAATCGTGGCTCAAGAGTTGGGAATTTGCCTTGTAATCGGAAGGTTGCCGGTTCGAGCCCCGGCTTGGACAGTCTCGGTCGTTGTGTCCTTGGGCAAGACACTTCACCCGTTGCCTACTGGTGGTGGTCAGAGGGCCCGGTGGCGCCAGTGTCCGGCAGTCTGTCACTGCGCCCCAGGGTGGCTGTGGCTACAATGTAGCTTGCCATCACCAGTGTGTGAATGTGTGAGTGAATGGGTGGATGATAGGGGTGGGGGAAAAAATCGATACTGTGTAGTATCGTGATATTTTGTTTGCTAATAATGTATCGATACAGGGACAGCAGAAATTGATATTTTGTTACAAAAAAAGTTTTTGTAGACTGGAACTCTGACTTCAGAGCATGTTGATCCTTTTTCTGAGCAAGAATCCTGACATTGCTTGACTGTCCAAATGTGTTTAACTTGTTTTTTGGCAGCAATAAACATGACAGTTTACTTCTTTTAATTTAAGACATGTTTTATTTTAATTAAGTTTAAAACTTTTTATTTAATGTAAAATTATATTTTGTTTTAATTTACTTTCAAATTCTTCAGTTGCTGAATGGGCTGCATAGTTATCATAAATTGCATAGTTCAGAATAGCTATAATTGTACCAGATGGTTGCATTCAGTTAAGTTGGACTAGACTGTAATACAAACCGTTCAGTTTGTCAACAATAAAACTGAAATGAGAGAAAGACTGAGTGTGAGACTTTGATATTAGATAAAATGAATATTGATAAAGTTTGCCTTTATGTACAGAATCTGAATATCGCAAAATATTTTAAGAAATTGCAATAATATCGTATCGTGGGATGTATGGTGATTCCCACCTCTAGTGGATGACTGGGGTCCTTAGGGACTAGCAAAGCGCTATACAAATACAGGCCATTTACCATCTCTGTTTGTCTCAAAAGTCCTGATATCACAGAAAATTCACTAGTAGACACATAAAAACTTGAATTTATAGAGAGTTTAAAAACCATTTCATCACAGTAAAGCAGAATATATATATATATATATATATATATATATATATATATATATATATATATATATATATATATATATATATATATGGTTCACGCCTACTGGCTGAAGACGCTGACTGCACTCCACGAGCGTTTGGCAGCACAAATGAACCAGCTGCTAGTTAACGAGAGACACCCGGAATGGCTAACTGAAGGCCGGACGGTCCTGATCCCCAAGGACCCCAAGAAGGGACCGGTCCCCTCCAACTACCGACCAATAACCTGCCTCAGTACTACATGGAAGCTCCTTTCAGGCATCATATCGGCTAAGATGAACAGGCACATGGGTCAATACATGAGCGGGACACAGAAAGGAATTGGCAAGAATACCAGAGGCGCAAAACACCAGCTACTGGTAGACAGAACAATCAGCCGAGACTGCAAGACCAGACTGACCAACCTGTGCACTGCCTGGATTGATTACAAGAAGGCCTATGACTCAATGCCCCACAGCTGGATACTGGAATGCCTAGAATTGTACAAGATCAATGGGACCCTAAGAGCCTTCATCAGGAACTCAATGGGGATGTGGCGTACAACACTAGAGGCCAACTCCAAGCCCATAGCACAAGTCACCATCAAGTGCGGGATCTACCAAGGAGATGCTCTGTCCCCACTGCTGTTCTGCATAGGCCTGAACCCCCTCAGTGAGATCATTAACAAGACTGGCTACGGATACCGACTACGGAACGGAGCAGTTGTCAGCCACCTCCTGTACATGGATGACATCAAGCTGTATGCCAAGAGTGAACGAGACATCGATTCACTGATCCACACTACCAGGCTATACAGCAATGACATTGGAATGTTGTTCGGACTGGAGAAGTGTAGTCGGATGGTAACAAAGAGAGGGAAGGTAGTCAGAACTGAGGGGATTGAACTACCAGAAGGCAACATTGCAGACATAGAGGACAGTTACAAGTACTTGGGGATCCCACAGGCGAATGGGAACCATGAAGAGGCCGCTAGAAAAGCTGCAACCACCAAGTACCTGCAGAGGGTCAGGCAAGTCCTGAGGAGTCAGCTGAATGGTAAGAACAAGATCCGGGCCATCAACACGTACGCCCTGCCCGTGATCAGGTACCCTGCTGGGGTAATAGGCTGGCCAAAGGAGGAGATAGAAGCCACTGACATAAAGACAAGAAAGCTCCTTACCATGCATGGAGGGTTTCACCCCAAATCCAGCACCCTGAGGCTGTACGCTAAGCGGAAGGAAGGGGGCCGGGGACTGGTGAGTGTCAGCACCACAGTCCAGGATGAGACAACGAACATCCAAGAATACATTGGGAAGATGGCCCCAACTGACCGAGTGCTCAGTGAATACCTCAGGCAGCAGAAACCCAAGAAAGAGGAGGGAGGCGAGGAACCATCATGGAAGGACAGGCCCCTGCACGGTATGTACCACCGGCAGATAGAGGAGGTGGCTGATATCCAGAAATCCTACCAGTGGCTGGACAAAGCTGGACTGAAAGACAGCACAGAGGCACTAATCATGGCAGCACAAGAACAAGCTCTGAGCACAAGATCCATAGAGGCTGGGGTCTATCACACCAGGCAAGACCCCAGGTGCAGGCTGTGTAAAGATGCCCCAGAGACAATCCAGCACATAACAGCAGGGTGCAAGATGCTAGCAGGCAAGGCATACATGGAACGCCATAACCAAGTGGCCGGCATAGTGTACAGGAACATCTGTGCCGAGTATAACCTGGAAGTCCCGAGGTCAAAATGGGAGATGCCCCCAAGGGTGGTGGAGAATGACCGAGCTAAGATCCTGTGGGACTTCCAGATACAGACGGACAAAATGGTGGTGGCTAACCAACCGGACATAGTGGTGGTAGACAAACAGAAGAAGACGGCCGTAGTGATCGATGTAGCGGTTCCGAATGACAGCAATATCAGGAAGAAGGAACACGAGAAGCTGGAGAAATACCAAGGGCTCAGAGAAGAGCTCGAGAGGATGTGGAGGGTGAAGGTAACGGTGGTCCCCGTGGTAATCGGAGCACTAGGTGCGGTGACTCCCAAGCTAGGCGAGTGGCTCCAGCAGATCCCGGGAACAACATCGGAGATCTCTGTCCAGAAGAGCGCAGTCCTGGGAACAGCTAAGATACTGCGCAGGACCCTCAAGCTCCCAGGCCTCTGGTAGAGGACCCGAGCTTGAAGGATAAACCGCCCGCAGGGGCGTGCTGGGTGTTTTTTTTTATGTATATATATATATGTATATATATATATGTATATATGTATGTATATATATATATATATATAAACATCTTATTTAGATGAGAATTACATTTAAAGTTTACCAGTAAATAAAAAGTCACAGCAAAGCTTTTTTGTTTTAAAGTGACCTAAAATGGCCGACCCTTCCTGTCCTCATAGGTCCCTACTGCCATCCCGTTCAACCCTTATGAAGAAGAGCCACCCTGCAGTCTGTGAGCTGTCTCGGAGAGAGGGGCAAGCATTGGTTTCAGCCTGGGAGTTTCCTCTCTGCTCTTCTTCTTTCCAGCTTTTCCTCTCCTCCTCCTCTTCTTCTTCTGCTGTGATTTGTACAAGTCTTCTCTGAATGGGCTAATAGAGTTGAAAGAAAAAGAGTTTAACTCTTGCCAAGCCAATTTTACTTTTACTTTATTGCCAAGGCAATTTACTTTTCTATTTCTCGACCAAAATTTTGTATTTTCGTGAGATTGATTTAGTAACATTCACTAAAAAACACAATTGTTTTTCTTTAAGTGGGAAGATTTTGTTTGTTTGTTTGTTTGCATTTTGTTTTTAACACTCAGAAGGGTTTTTCCTCAGACTCTGTTACTCCACTCTTTGAAGCACAGTACTTTCCAGACTTTTATTCTTTATTAATAAGCTTCTCTGGGTATAAAAATGAACCGGCCGGCTCCAGTGGAGATCTCCTATGACTGTCTGAGATTCCTCATCACGCACAATCCCACCAATGCACAACTCGGACGGTTTATAGAGGTAACACGTGTTTAAGATCTCTGCACATTTTCTCCTTTGGAAGACACAGAAGCAGGGTGTTGTGTTAAAATGTGTGATTTGATGTGTAGGATCTGAAAGCATTCGGAGTAAATACCTTAGTGCGAGTGTGCGCTGCCACGTATGACAAGACACCGGTGGAACAAGAAGGCATCCAGGTTCTGGTAGGTGATGCGTAGCAAACAGTACTTAGGCGGCTGTAAATAATCACAAGAGCAGTTTGTGAAGAGAGAGTCACACGTTGAGTTTAATGCAGCTACTGTCATTAATGGATTACGCCAGCTTCCAGTACCAAAGTCTAAAAACACACAGAACCTAAATCAAACAATAGAGTGAACGTCAACCACAAAGGGAGGAGTAAGAACATGATCTGCAGGGTAGTTAAAGGATTAATGAGCTGAAGGAAGAAAATTAACCTTCAGGTGAATGAGTTATGCATTTCACTGTCCTGCTGTGATATTTTCCGTGAATCCATGAATCTGTTCTCCCTCTTATCTGGTTCAGGTCATAGTTGAGTTGGAGTCTATCCCAGCAGATTACGAGTTTTTCAGTCTATTTTTCTACAGCTTTTAATGGTTTTTTACATGTACTGGTGTGAAGAGAGTTATGGAAAGGTGTGGGTTTATATATATATATTTTAATATTATAGACTTTGATTTTATTATAATGTCCCACTTCTCATCACTGTATCCTGATGTTTTCTGGTGAAATGTGGCTAGACCAGTACTGAAAGATATCCTAAAGAACCTGTTCTTTGACACCTAAGCAGCCAGAGCAGACGTACAAACTGCAGATTGTGCAAAGATGGATGTAGCCGTGCTCAACAGCTTTAAAAAATATTACAGTTTCCTAAGTTGGTATAATGTTCTGTTCAGTATGATGTAAAATGTGTGACCGAGGGCATAAACTCATCAGGAAGGTTTTTATTGAGGTGTCAGTGAGTTCAGTCTCTTTTTTTTTTTTTTTTTTTTTTTTTTTTTTAAATTCTCCAGCATCTACTGGCCCCTTCTGGCCATACAACAAAGAATGAAAGTGTTAGGCTCTTCTACCTTGGCTTCACTTTTCAGACCCTGTTTATGTTAGTTTACTTTAGTCTTACATCACAGCGTTTACAGCTTTAGCTGGTTTGCAAAGCTCATTCTTAGTTGGGTCTTTAAAGCACAAGAAAATCAATGTGTTATATCTCGCTTACAAGACCCAAGACATACCTGATGATTTCAGGTATATTTGTACAATGTTTGCAGTTCAGTTACCCAAATACTTAAAGTCTTGTGCTGAACACAGTTTCAGAATGTTTTTAAAAAACATAACTAATAGCATAACATTTTGGAATATCTGTAATAAATAATGATAAACAATTTAAATAGAATATTTAAACACAAATTATTTTTTAAAGAGAAAAATCATTTGTGTGTAAATGAATCCAATACAAAAAACCCCACTTGGTCATTTTAGTAGCTAAAGCAGCTTGGTTTTCAGACACAGCACATTATCCTCACATACACTATAGAACTATAATTATAGAAACGTCTCGTGCATTAAGGATGGTCACTAAAATAATTTAGAGGTATTTTAAAAACCTATGAACGCTGACTGGTCTGCAGTAAAACTGAGCTCAAGTTAATGCTTTACTCTTTTTCAGGATTGGCCATTTGATGATGGATCCGCCCCCCCAGACCAGGTGGTCGATGATTGGCTGAGCCTTCTGCAGACAAAGTTTCGAGACGAGCCTGGCTCCTGTGTGGCTGTGCACTGTGTAGCTGGATTGGGACGGTCAGTATGAAGCTGACACGTGATTTATTCTGATGTTTAGTACACAATAATTTTATATACAGCACAATGTGTTGTGCGTGTTTTCAGCTGCGTTTACTCTTCAGGTTTTGTTTGGTTAGTGTGTGTCTGCTTGATCTTTCCTACTTCTAAGCCTTAAACAGACAGCAGCCACTGTGCTCACACTTCAAGATAGTAGTTCCTATTTTGGTAATGAGCATAATATAAACAGTCAGTTTAACACACTTTAAGGATGACTGCAATAAAGTGACAGCTGACAAAAGCATTCATTTTGCTCTCGCTGTGGTAGTTTCAGTTATTTCCCACAAAAAACCTGCCAAGTAAGTCATACAGGTGTCAAATAAATCAGAGCTCTGGAAACCTTTACAACTGGCTGGCTTGTACTTGTGTGTAAGTTGGAGCCTAAATATATGGCAGTGTTTTTTAGCTGCAGGCTGCCCTTGGTGACTCAAAGCTCCAAATTGTCCGTCAGTAGTTGTCTTAGCTGCGAAGGCTACAAGTGTAGGCTCTTAAAAGTTACTGAGTTGAATTCTCTTGGAGGCAAATGATTAAACTAGGAAAATATCACCCCCAACAAATGCAACTGAGTCACCTGTTATAGTCTACCACCAGTCACATACAGGGGTTAAAGTTTAACTAAGGCTTCCTCTTGTTTGTCCTCAGAGCGCCCGTGTTGGTGGCTCTGGCTCTAATTGAATGTGGGATGGAATACGAGGATGCGGTGCACCTAATAAGACAGTAAGCTTTGATTCTGCTGCTCCTCCTTTTCTTGCATTGTATTTCGGAAACTGAGCCTAATGTCTCCTCCATTTTGCCAGGAAGCGCCGTGGAGCTTTAAATGCCAAGCAGCTGCATTACCTGGAGAACTACAAGCCTAAACTGTGTCTGCGCTCCAAAGATGCCAACGGGCAAAGCTGCTGTGTACAGTAGGACTCTTTGCAAAAAGAAAGTGGAGGTTTTAAAGTTTTTATTTCCGTTTCTTTGGTTTCAAACCTCCCCTGAACATGTAGCAAAAACCCACAAATACTTAAACAGAGATTTAAAAGCTTGTTTGTCTGTAATGTAAAAATAAAAACCCCAATAAGATGTGATGAATAATGCAGCTGGCAGTGTGTTTGACAGTGTTCTATAGTCTGCAGCTTGATATTTGCTCTAAGCTAAATGCTGAATAAATAGAGGCTTGTTGGTTTATTGCACATCAATCCACACAGTGACTGAGAGTGATTTATTTATGAGTCTGTGCTCACTGATCAAATCAATGTCCTGCAACCAGAATGCCAGAAGAATTCAGTTTGAAAACACACAATATTTAAGATGAAAACATATGATGACATGTGTTCTCAGTGTGATGCAAATGTTAGATTATCTACTTTCCTTTTATGTCCCAAATCAGTCATAAGCTTCTGTAGAATAAACTTGTGTTGGCTATAAATATTTGGCGCTGACCTCCATGGAAGTGGACTAACATGTGGAAGAACAGTTGTTAACAAAGGAACATGTAAAGGCTTTGGTAGATTATCCTAGTAACTGACAAGCATTAAGAACATAATTAAAATCGTCCAAATATTCACATTTCTTCCACTGCATCATACACGTTTGTGGGCCAGTAAACAGTATGGGGTATTAATCTACCCGCTAACACTAAAGCGTGGATAATCTGCTCGATGAAAATCTGAGATCCACTCTCGGGTCCATTCAGACGCATTAATGTTCACTATTAGACGTTAGGGGATAAGTTAGCAACACAATCATTCAGATGATTTTAGAGCCAAAGTTCTTCTCATCTCTCTGATCAACAGGATAATCTCCCAAATACTTTATGTGTTCCTGTTGCAACAACCATGTAACGGCACTGTGGAGCCACAGTGGCTGCCACTGCAACATTACTGGCCATAGTTCTCATCCATCTCTGGCTCCACTTAGCTCTTCGGTCAGTGTTTGTAAGATGTATTTGGTCTTTGTGCCATTATTTTCTTATAGATTTTATTTTATTTGTTCCTTCCTGTACCCTGTATCTGTTTGTATCTGTTATTTATTGTTTCTTTGTGAGATGTTTGTCTGATGGATGGGGGAAAAAAAATCTTAGTCTTGGAAAATTAAAGTGTTTAGTAATCTTAACTGTTGGTTTTTGTATGTTTTGATGCAAAATGAGGCAATTTTGGCAGTCCCAGTGTTATTGTGACTTAAGAAAATACATTTTTTAAATTGTCTTTGGTATCAATTGATAAATTTGACAAATATTAAGAGTGATAGCCACATAAAGGAAACTGTAATCAGACCAAATTATCCGGGGGGATGCTGTGGTCCTGATCATTTCAGCCACACGTATTTTTTTTGTTTGTTTTTGGCACAAATATATTTAAGTTTAATTAAATAAACCCTTGATCAAAATGATATGCAGAAAATCCCTGCATTGTACGGGTTTAAAAATTTCAGACGTATTAATAATTTATCCTCACAAAGCTCTGGCCATCTTCTGCATCAGCTCAGCGGTTGGACTGTTACCCATGCCTGATTTCTGTGAACTCGCCATTGCACAAAGCGAGCCGGCCTTCGGCTGTGGTGGTGCTTGTCTGAGTGGAATCGCAGCATCACGTGGACCCTGTGGATGGCTGAAGGTTGATTGGTTTTATTGACTGACCTACAAAAAGAAAAACATGCACAGGAACTGACCTTGAACTGACGAGCTGCAGCTGATTGATAATAATCCACCAACCGTGAGGGCCGATTTATTAGGTACAGTTTACTAGTGACTACTGGGACTTTGACCTTCAGGACTGCCTCAATTCTTCATGCTCCAAATATGCTCTGTGGGACTGAGATTTGGTGACAGTGGGAGCCATTAGAGTACAGTCTTAAGAACTGTACTCTAATGGCTCTGTACTCAGTTGGTATGAACACTCTCAAGTGTGCTCATAAAGTGGGACGTGGGAGGGATCCATGCTTTCATGTTGTTTGTCTTAAACAACATGAAAGCATGGATCCTACAATTTGAACACTGGAGCTGTGGTGGTTCTCGCGTGCCTGGAGCGCTGGGACCCTCTGCTCGCACCGGGGTGGGTGGCCTTTACCAGGGTTGACTGCCTGTCTCCTCTGGGACTACCACTCCTTGGTGTGGGCGCCCCATCTGGGACCTCCCTCCTCCTGATGGGATGAGCGCGCAGAGACGTGTGGCCTTGCGTCTTTAGTACTCTTGGGGGCTGCGGATGGCCCAGTTCTCCCGGACCCATCTCTTCCTGCCTCTGGCTCCTGGGGGACGCTATTACAGCTTCCCACCTTCATTCCCAAGTATGTTTCATAACAAATACACACTCACACTCTGTCTCTTTCTGTCTCTCACACACACACGCACACACTCTGCCTGTCCTAGCTTAGACATTGTCATACTGTGTACCACATATAATGTGGTACAAGAGGAGCCTATAGAGAATTTATAGAGCTAATCTTGGAAAAGCAAAATATGTTTGGCTCAGATCATAATTCTGATTGCAAAAGCTGCCAGACAGGATTTAAAAAACATAAATAAATAAAAATAATTAAGTAATTTTCACTGAGATTTAAAAGAAAAACCACAAGCTGCACTTTGTAAACCTTCAAATGCATTTAAAGCTTTGAACATGAAGGTAATTTCTGTTTACAAGTGATTGACCACATCACAGTAATAACAGGTTTTAGTTGATAAAGGCCTACAGCGTGTCAGAGGAAGCATTTCAATGAACTTAGGGCAGTAATTTAGTCGTTTATGACTTTAAAATGAGCATCATGGCTCATTGAGGACATAAATACATACACGGGCAGACAAATCGTCCTTGGCAGCAGAGGACAGCTCTGTGATAATCTGCTGAATTTATGGCAGCTGAGCATCTCTAAGCTCAGTGTAAGCTATATAAACTCTGTGTGCGAGTCCACGGCGTCCTATGTCGTCGTTTTTCCTTCTTCCCGTTTAATTTTGAAAGGGGATGGGAAATTTAAGATGGATCTTGGATTGAAAAAAAAATCTTGCCCAACAATTCTGCTGTTATAAAAAATTACAATTTTGCAAAACTGTAAAGTTTATTCAATATTTTAATTGATGCTGTAAAACTGTTTACCTAAATATTTTTATTTTTTTGGTTAGGTCTGCAGAATGAGCTTAAAGAATCTCAGCTTTCAGACTTAGCAATTGAGACTCTTTATTCTGTATCCATGTACTCTCTTTCAAAGGACCAGGAAAACTGACTCCCGAGGTGTATAATGGACATGTTATTTCTTACATTAATTAATTAAACAGTCTGGCTTCTCTTCCAAGCGGGGCATCTGGTATTTTGATGTTGAACCGACACCAAAGTGTGATCAAAGGAGAAATGTGAAACCAGCCATCGTTGGGCTGCAGCAACAAGAGCCACCAAGTCAGCGGTTTGACTAAAAGTGGCTACATGTGCACAGAAGATGGCTCTAGTGGATGATCGCAGGATCCTTTCCATGACTGAAAAATCAATAAATAACCCTTTTCAGAGCAACCAAGCTAGAACACTCTTCAGGTGGCAGGCATATCTTGATGCACACCTACTGTGAAGATGAAAGAAAACACAAGCGATTCATCAGCCGCAAGAGCAGAAAAAGAAATGGAGCCAGAAGTTCTTTTAATGGTTGAAAATCAGATTAAGATGAAATCAGAGAGAAGAAATTAAATAAAAGGCCAAAAGATCTGAAGCCTACATCACTTTCTGTCAGACAGGCATGGTTTCTGGGTCTACATGCCAACTGAATCCTGATTGGTTCATTTTAAATCCAGGTTTCTGCCATATTTCTGCTCTCAGCTAGAAAACTTTACGCTATATGCCATAGTACATATATCTGCAAATTTACTCGTATAGTTCCATCTCAGACTCAACTTTGAAGTGTTGAGCCCATCACACATTTTATAGCGTAAACATGAAGAAGTAAATAATTTTGTTTTGACTAATAAAGCAGAGACATTGTAAGAAAGAGATAAACCTTTTAAAGGCTTATTTTATGGCAGAAACCTAGAATACCTAAGCTTAAAACAAAAAATTTAATTTGACTGGTGGTTCTTTACATGCAGTTTTAATGTTCTGGTGATCACTAAAATTAAAGTTAGAAAATACTTTACAATACCTTCCCAAACAAGCGTTTCTTATAATGATGACACTGGCTTTGAGAAGTATTTTTACTTCAGTTCAAGTTAAAGCTCAGCTAAACCAGCTATAACAGTATTTTACGGTTTAATGTGAGTACTTTTAAGTACCACAGTGCTTCATTCAGCACTGTACGTTCAGTGGAAATACAGGCACTGAAAAGTCCGAGTCACCGTGAATATACCTCCACATATTCTGCGTAGTTAGGCGAGTTTGCAGGAACAAGGCAGAAGGCACTCTGTAGTGTGAAACTTTTTTTGTTGCTCATGAGGCCGACAGAGGGCGCTCGCACTCAGAAATCAGATGAATTAACGCAAAATGATATGAAGCTTTACTTTAACGATTGTTCAGCCACCGATTTTTACTACAGGACTACTAGAAGAGGAGGAAGAGGAGGAGGAGAGCAGGGGTCAGATGGGAGGGATGATCAGGACGGCGACCCAGTTCACCCCGCAAACCAAACCGGACGACCGCCCACAGCTGATCAAAGGATGCAATTAGTGAGATTTTAAGGGTGATTCAAGTTTATAAAAACATCCAGCTGCATTTCCCCCTGGAGAGAGAGAGAGAGAGAGAGAGAGAGGGAGAGAGGGAGGAAGGAAGGAAGGAAGGAAGAGGGAGGGACTGAGGAGTAGAGAGGAGCTGGAGTTTTAGGTTTCCCAAGCATCTGGATGTCTGGCAGGGAGAGACGAAAAAAGGAAAAGGGCTCGGATTTATGGAAAACTGTCCCGAAGCAAAGGTAAAAGGCAGAAAAAGCACGCGCAGAGGGGAGAGAAGAGGAAAATAAGGAGGAGAAAGTTGTTTTTCCAGCGGGACGGGTGCAGCATCGCAGCGAGCAGCAGGAATGTTACCGGTGAGTTTTCATTCATGAAAGGTTCCAGGAGTTTATGGATATGCAACTTCTGAACTGAAGAGTCGAGCTGAGGCAGCAGCCTGGAGCCTACAGCTTCAAACACACGTCAGACCCTTAGAAATAAGCTCATTTCACTCCTGCAATCTATGTCTGGATGAGGGTATAGTTTGTTTCAGTTCATTTATTAATTAAACATTTTTTAAACGTACTGTGTGCATTAATTTAAATGTGCCAAACCTCAATATAAATGCATGCTGAGCTTTCACTTGCTTGTGCAAGTGCAACTACTGATAGGCAGGATAAGGATAAGATAAGATAGGCTGGGATTGAATTTATTTATTCTAAAAGTTTGGAATTTCCTGTAACACAGCTGCCAAAATATTAAATACCGGTACTACTTCTAACAAAATAGTTGAAATAAGGCACTAATAGGTCATTAAGGTATTGATACCTAATAGAAAAAAAGAAATCAGATTCAGTGGGTTAAAGGCTAAAAAAATAAAAAATAAAAAATAATAAAAATATATAAATAAATATATATAATATATAATAAATATATAAAGCTATGTAAAAAGTTTTATTTCAATGCAACAAAGTGGCTCAATAGTTGGACTCAATAAAACTGTAGTTTTCTAATACATGAGAAGCTCAGCATGTAAAGTGCTGTGACAGTCCAATTTTTACCCTTGTTTTCCACTTAACTGTTTAATTTTCAAGAGCGGCACGAACTTGGAAACCAACGCACAGTTTAGGAAACGCTTTGAGCACTTCCCATGTCATCTCCAGGAATGTTAGCGGTGAATTTTCATTCAGAGACAAGGAAACAAAGAAATAACTAAACTGCTCAGCACTTCTCACATTCCTTCAACTTTAGTGAGTGCACGTCACACAACAGCCAATCATCAGCCAGAACCAACAAGACAGCTGATTATGTGACTGTATCCTGATATTTTTCACCATGTTTTTTTCCTAATATTTAAACATTCGTTTGGAATTGTGGGAAACATTTTTACACCAGACTTCATTTAGTCTGTTTGAGCCAGATGACTGCAAAGTGACTCAGTGCAATACTTCATGTAATTTTAGATTTTCTTCCCATCTCTGAGGGGGTCTAAGGGCACATCTTTCACCATCTTACAATGCTGTGATTGCAGCCATTTCCCAACTCTGTGAATGGAACTCACGGCCATTTATTAATGGTCACGACAGGATTAACAAATATGAAACTGAGATCGTGGTGCAACTGTACTGTTGCAACATCAGATGATGTTGAGGAAGTCATTGAAGACGTTTTTGACACTAAAAACTTTCCAACCAGATGAACAGAATCAAGTTTCTGTGACTTGGAGGAAAAATGGACATGACGACAAAATAAACTGTGGTTCACTGGTTTTGTGCTGAGATTTTCCACAGTTGTCCCAAATTACCTCCTATCAGTGTCTTCCTATTGGTGTCTAAGCAAAAGTCTTTTAACCATTTATAAAGCATTAACTACATCTCATTAACCCTTTATGAACAGCCTTATCATAATGTGGGTTATGCAGCAGACGCTGGAGGTTCTCTGTATGTACACACAGGAAATATCTGCAGTCGAGCGCAGAGTGCCTGAAGTGTTTTTGTACTGCCAGGTCCATTTGTGCTGGTTTTTGGTTAGGTGCCTGAAGCGGGGTCTGTGTTTAGCACCAGCTTGACACATTTTCACATTTTGTTCTAGAACATATAATCCCTGAAAAGATAAAAAAGTGCATTTTGGAACGGGTAGGTGCTTTACAGAGGGCGTGTGCTAACGAGGGGCATAATATTAGAGTCTTCTCATCATCCTGCTCTTTTCTGGTCCACTGATAGCGTTGCACTTCTTGCATTTGCATTTATATTTGCACTTCAAACATCACGACAGTGGCACAAGCCGTTAGCCAATGAGATCCACCCTTTGCTTTTGGTATCAGCTTTCAAAACACCAAGATAGTGATGGCGAAAACAGCCATCTTGAGGCTTGAAAATGAGACTTCACAAACTTAATGGGTGATGTGACAGTAGCCACCTCCATTCACTGTCTATAAAAAGCATCATCTGCTTCATCTACTTTGCTGAAGGTCCCGACCAATGTTATGTTTCCATTCACACAGTAGAGTTAATGTATATATATGTTTGCGTTCGTGCTTGTGTTGATCTGCATCTTTTAGAGAAAAAGTCTCAAATTACCAACCCTGAAATCGGTGGACATTAGTATTCCTGTTTCCCTTCCGTCCTTCCTCCCTCTATTCCCGTTTCTCTTTATCTCTCTCTCTCCCACATGACACATGGCAGAAAACACTACACCTCTTTGTGGCTGCTGTCAGCTCCAGACAATACTCTGAAGATATACAGAAGTGTTTACTCTATAGAGCGAGGCAGAGAAAGAGAGTCATAGAAGCCTGCTACTTTGACTTTTGACCTCACCCTGAATTTCCAGTCCTCCACCTCGGTTCAGGCGCTTTCTCTAACCTTTGATCCAAAGTACACCATCTCCTAGCTTGTTCTGGAAACCAGCCACTGTTCACTGTATTGTTTTGACAATTAAAGCTCTTTTGCCCTCGTGTCTCCAAACAGGGGCAGCTCACAAGACTGACACAACAAATTCAAAACAGAGCATGATATCATCTGGCAACTTCTTCTGAAATGTTGAGCAGCCGGCACATATTTTCCTGGGTACAGAGCCGGCAGCACTGCCGTCAGTATCTTCTTTTTCCACGAATAGCGAAGCTACAGAAATATTACAAACGCCGTACAATCTCTCATTTACTTTATTTTATGTTGAACTTCATGAAAAATTTTGCATCTTCCTCAGAATTTTTATTCAAAGCTTTAGCACAGAAAACCTATACTCTTACCTTAAAAGACTCATTTACAGCGCCATATTTTTGCTCAAATGCTGCTACTAGAGTAGCTTTGCATGATTCAGACTCATATATTGACATAGTAACCATTGGCGCTTTTGTTTACCTTATAATATGAAATTGAAAGGACAGAGTATAAGAAAAAGCTCAATAGCTTCCCCTTAAAAACATGTCTTTACTTAAAATGTAATGGTAAATACAGAGGGGGCGTGCCATGTTGTAGGCGTGCCATGTTGGTGACAGAA
Source organism: Maylandia zebra (assembly GCF_041146795.1). Classification (NCBI taxonomy): domain Eukaryota; kingdom Metazoa; phylum Chordata; class Actinopteri; order Cichliformes; family Cichlidae; genus Maylandia; species Maylandia zebra. The sequence goes on from NC_135185.1 coordinate 12,779,969, forward strand.
GTTACATGTAAACGTCACGGAGCAGAGTCATTTCTATTGGTTTAGGACGTTTATGTTAGAATTTAACTCTAAGTGCTGCTGGATCTAAGTTAAGTGTCAGAGACACACCTGAAATGCTCTAGGCTCTAAATATTATTTTATCTTTATTCGTGTATTTTTACCAGTAGCAAATTTAGCATTGTCCGTCGCTAATGTCTGTAATACATCACGTCTGGATTGGAAAAAACAACATTTTAAGCTTGGTGAAAATATTTGTAAATGGATCAAGTGGCTTTTTGCTTTGGAGTATTTCTTTATTTTAGTCAAATAACTGTGGTATTTTGTGAAAAGTTGTTATGCATAGACTTTGTAGAAAAAGAAAGACTAAAGAAAGTCCATGAAAATAAATGATTTATTAATACAGCAGCAGTGTATTGCCCCCCAAGTGTGAGAATTGTTTTGCTTCTCATTGAGCTGGTAGCTCATGTTTTACTCAATGCACACAGTCCCTATAGAGACGGTACTGACTGTTCTGTGGGTGTGTGGGTGAGGGGGTGTGGATAGTGAGAGTAGGGTGGCTGAAACACAAATCACCTTCAGCTGTCACTGTGGCCTACTCCCCCCCCCCCCACACCCCCCCCCCCCCCCCCCCCCACACACACACACACACACACACACACATACACAGAGGCCAAGATCTGGCAGTAGGGAGGCTGGTGTGACTCTGGGATTGTTTTTTGTTTTTTAATTTTTTGTTTTGTTATTTGTTGTTTATGCTCCTTGCTTTTTTTTTATTTAGAAGCTTTATTCATTTAAGCGCAACACACCTTTAATAACCAGAGGAAACATTTTTGGATGCAATGAAACCAAGCAGCAACCTCCAGAGCTAAAGAACAGTCTGAGTTAAAATGCCAAAACATGCAGTTCCTGTAGTGGCCACTTGAGGCTGGCTCCAGAGTGAGTCCCCCACCCGAATTTACATATTTAACCCATATCAAGCACATTTACAGGTGGTACCACAAATGGTTTTGGCCTTTACAGACAGGTTAATCCTATCCATAAAGGCACCTTCTTAATATCACTCCTTCACCTAGATAATTGCCTTAGAGTCTTAATGTCTTAATGTCTCTGTAAAGCACTAATGTCTCTGTAAAGCACTTTGAATCACCTTGTTGTTGAATTGTGCTATACAAATAAACTTGCCTTGCCTTGCCTTGCCTTGCCTAGAGGCGTGGCCACATTCATTGACAGGCAGCTGGAGCCGATTAGCAATTTCTTGTTTTCATCTTCACTACTTTGAATCCTAAAACTGGACTTTCTCACTATATTTATGGTGTTAGTGTCTTTAAAATCATTTTTGAATTGAATTATCTGCGTGCTTCAGTTTTAGTGAGTGAAATCCTAGCATTGTATTAATCCTCTACCTAAGTTACCCAGACAGTTTATGAATGCTTGCGTTAGTCGATAAATTAACACTCCAGCCATTCGTCCATATCAGGTAACTTCTGGCTAAAAAGAACAAAGGAAACCCACCACGATGCTCCATGGAGCTTCTTTTATCTGGTCTGTGGTTAAAATCTCCAACTTTACAACAAAAGTGTTTTATCTGCAGAGGTTATAGCCTCTGCAGATAGTTTCCTACCTGTCTAAAAAGTCTACAGGTGGCTGAAGGACACCATAAACTGTATGATAGACAGACATCACACCATCACTTCACTGTGTATTGATGTTGTGGTTCTAAGAGTTGAGAGATTTGAGTGTGCAGTGTTCTCAGCTTTTCAAATTGTGACTTTGTTATCAAAGTCACTATGTATCCAAACAGAAATCACTTTTTTAAGCAGAAGAGTCGCCCCCTGTTGGCCTTTAAAGAGAATACAGACGTGGAAGCTACTTCCATCTTTACATCATCTGTTTACATGGTTTCATTCACCTGGATATTGGATTTAAGGGCGTGGTGTCCTGACACAGGCAGCTGTAGCTAATTGCTGTCTGTTAGATTTCACGTTGCTAATGGAAGCCACTGAACTAGATCTCTACGTCTGTTTTGTGCTCTGGGTACCTTTTGGAGCATTTTTAACGGTTTGCTTAATTGTATTTTTGAGTTAGCTTAAAATATGTCATCAGTCTGCCCTCAGTGAGCACTGCTCCATATCTCCTAGTTAAAGCTTTAAATCCCTCCAGTTTAACAGCAGGTGTTCCTTGAAGCTGCCTCTCTGGAGGGGCCGAGCTATTTTCTATTCAGTGTGCAACACTTTCCAAATTTTCTCCCCACCCACGTTGGCTGATTTATCCTTTCATGATTCATGATTAACAAGTAAACGCACTGTCGTTTGAAATATCACAGAAATTTAATTTAAGTTGTGTGGGCTGCTGCAACCAGCTGCTCTCAGATCTTCTTCCTGATTTAATTTAAGCTCCTAGACCAGAAAGATCTAAGGTGGAGGCAACAGTGTAAGAGCAGAAGCAGTCGCAGGACATGCAGAAAAAAAAGTGGAAAATGGTGCAAAACTTTGAAGAAAGGAACCACCTGCAAACCATTTCACTCCCCGGAGAACTTCTCTCCATGAACGACTGGTAGAGCAGATATAGGAACACTACAGTCCCACATCCCCAACACAGTCTATCATCATTCAAAACAGCAATGCAACAGCAGCCCAAACATCATCCAGTCACATTGGTTACATAATTCACAGGAAAATGACACACTTCCTGACACGGCCATTATGCTTGGTTATACAACTAATGCGGTGAAAGACAGACTCACAGTCTGTAAATACAAGGCCGTCTTTGTAGAAACTTTATATGTCGTAGGCATTCTGAACCATCGAGGCCTAGATTCAAATGAAATATGAACTTTCAGCTTCTTTGAAAAAGATGATGAGGAGGATTACATGGACTGTGGACCAGGCTATTTCTTGGTTGTTGGCATGCAAAGAAGTCATGCTCCCTCACCACCAGTCGCTTGGTCATAGACTGATGGCCCCAAAGCTAAATCAGCTGCAGTGTGAGGTCTGTTTTATTGTCTCAAGTGGTGGATTCCAAGTTTGATTAAATATCCCCAAAGTGAGTTTGATCCTTTAGAGATTTTATAGGGAAGAGAGGCTGGATTTCAAGTAACTCGGAATCCTATTCACGATTAATGGGGAGGGGAGCATGAGGTGGAGCGATGGATTAGTGTGGAAATGCAGGCATTTAACTGGCCTGCTGTGGTGAAGAGAGAGCTGAGCTGGAAGGTGACGATTTCTTCTTAGCAGTCCACTCTTAGCAGTTTCCCCTGAGATCAGCCTTAGACACTGGGTCAAGAACATCTGGTGGGATTAGAGCCACTGCTCCATATTGAAAGGAGCTGAGGTAGCATGTACATGCCTCCTGGGTGCGTACTATCTGTGCATACACGTCTGGGAGGACACCCCTGGGTAGACCCAGAACCTGCTGAAAAGATTATATATCTCATCTGTCCTGAGAAAGCCTTGGGATTCCCCGAGGAGGAACTGAAAAGCATTGCTGCAACCCCAACCTGACTTTGGTTAACTGAAAGGTAACGGAGGATGGAATTCCCTTTTTTGGGTTATTATTATCCTAGTATGATGAATTTTACTTTTTCCTCATTATTTTAAACAAAGAAATAATGAAGTTTGTAACTTTCTTGTTTGTTTTAAAGAAACACATTGGTACATTAGATCATCTAGAGGCTGAAATAAAGGTGAACCTGTGGCTGGATGTACGTACGTTCATAAAATTATTTAAACAAACATACTAAAATATTCTGATATTTACACACTCAGTCATGCAGTACTTGCAAACAGACACAAGTTAGTTTACACGGTATTAGCTCACTGAATGATTGTAGCTGTTTAAGAACTTATTGTAAGCACTTGTCCTTCTAGTGGACAGCTGGTGACAGCTGATAAACATGCCTCAGTGGTTTCTCATATGCCTTAGTGTGACGTGCAAACATGCACACTGCAGTCAGCGTACTTCCTGTAGAGCTGTAATGGACGAATGGTTGGAAAAGTGGGTGTGAGAGAGCCTGGTTGTCTCTGTTCTGTGCCTGTATTGTATGTTGTAGGTGGTTGTACATCACTGTCCTCTTTAGGAACTTGGACAAACATTTTGTGTATTAAATCCAAACTCATAGTAGATGTTCGTTGGTCTGAAGGCCCTGATAATACACGTGGCAGTTGCAGACTGCTATCATTTATAAGAAAAACACTGCCTGCTATGTGATTAAAAGTTAATCTTTCCACTTATCTATTAATGACACGTGTGACTGATGAAACGTCTTAATGATGCTCTTCACTTGAATTCGAGTATCTCTGAATATAACTCTTTAATCAAGAAAAGTCCTTCTCACTCATCACTGTCTGGCTCAAGTGTCTTCAGGCAGCAGCTGCAAAGGATTGTGGGGCATAAATATCAGTCAGAGTCACATGATAAATAATCTGTGTTGAAGATTTCTGATTACGCGTGTGCAAGAACAGGAGGAACAGTAGATTTAGTCACAGTGCATGTTAATGTAACGTCTCTTTTCTACTGAACTGTGTACTGATTTTCTGCCAATAGCTGCCGCAGAGACAGAGGGTATCTGTGTGTGTTTGAGCACATGCACCCAACATGTGACCTTGTGTGACAGGAACAGAGAGCGAGGGGTGAAGCTCTTCTGCCAGTGTACCTTCTGTGTCCTATCTGTGTGTGTGTGTGTGTGTGTGTGTGTGTGTGTGTCAGTGCAGTCATGCTGCAGCATATCAGTGCAGCCTCTCTAATCTCTGCCCTCCAGCTTTACCACTGCTGCTGCTGGACAGCTTCAATCCACACCACAGCTCAAATAATACAGATACGCTCATATTTCTGCAGATTTGTAGTTTATTAGGTGGTGGTGTGGTTTCATTGTTATATTTAGGTGTTTCTCTTAAGTTGAGGTTTTTTAAAAATTTCACTTTGCAGTAATTGTTCAACAAACATTAAACTGACTGCCCGCTTTATTAGTTACACCTTGCTATAACCAACGTTTACCTCCTTTTTGCCTTAGAGCCGCCTTAATTCTTCATGGCATGGATTCAACAAGGTGATAGGATCACACAGCTGCTGCAGATGAATTAGCCACACATCCATGATCTATGATTTACACGTGTTCAAGATAATTTGAGCTTTGTGAAATGGCGTGTTTTCCTAGATAACCTAGCACCAGGATAACTGTGGCCATAAAGGGATTACGGTAACATGGCCAGCAACAGTACTCTGGTAAGCAGTGGAGTCTAAATGACGCTCAGTTGGTACCAAGGGGACCAAAGTCTGTCAAAAATATCATGCCATTACCACACCACCAATCTGAACAGCTGATACAAAGCAGTATAGAGCCATGCTTTCAAGTCATTTATGACAAATTTTGAAAATTATCCAATTGTTGGAGCAGAAATCAAGACTGAAACAACCAGGCAGTCTTTATGGTAAAATTTGTAGCCCCAGTTTCCAGTTCTTGGCTGAGAGGAACTGCACCTTGTGTGCTCTTCTGCTTCTGCATTCAGATATACTCTCATACATACCTTGGCTATACTAAGTTATTTCAGTTACTGTTCTCTTCTTCTCAGCCTGAAGTATTCTGGTCTTTTTCTCCCGACTCTGGCATTAACAAGGCATTTTTAACCAGAGAACTGCCGCTCACTGATAGTTTCTCTTTTTCAGACCATTCTCACCCTAGAGAGGGTTGTGCAGGAAAATCCAGGCAGATCAGCAGTTTCTGAAATCCTCAGATCAGCCTGTCTGTCACCCCTAAACGTGACACACTTAAAGTCACTTAAATCACCTTTCTTCCCCATTCTGATGCTCTGTTTGACCATCAGCAGGTCATCTTGACCATGTCTACATCCCTAAATGCACTGGGCTGTTGCCACGTGATAGTTTTTTTTGACACGTGAATCACAATTGACAAAACTTGGAAGAGCTATTAGCTATTTGCTTGGAAGGGCTAATAGCAGAGTGTTACGAGAGAGGGTTAACTCACAGAGTTGAGCTTTTTGTTCTTTTATAACCAGTTAGCTGAAAAGTACAGTGAGTGATAGACTTTATGCTTCCCTAATACGCAATAATTTACTCATTAGACATAAGAATTACTGCAATTACAGCAATTAAGTCAAATTAAAAGCTCATAAATGAGAAATTTATAACGTGGAACAAAGTCACATAGTGACCTCATCCTTTCCTCATCTTCTGATTTGCTCTGCTTCTGTGTGCATGATTTAAAAAACAAAAGGTTTGATCACATTGTCCTAAATAGAAAACATGTCATTCATAGTGCAACACCTGAGGTTATAAAATTCAGCTGTAGTTTTAATTCATCTAAAACAAAACTATCTGTGATGCAGCTGTACCAAATACCATCGTCTCGATGTCTCGAGTCCTCCCCGCTCGTACTTTGCTCCCCTCCTCCACCTGCATCCACGATGAGAGGGACAAGAATCAGGGATGGTCTTTGTTGTCTGTGTTCCTTCTTGGCTCCATCATCTATGTTCCTGTGCTTCCTGTCCTCTGCATCTAGCTACTTGATTTGTTTTTTTGTTACTTTTGTTTTAACATCATCTTTATATGACTGTGGTTAACAGATGCTCTTTAAAATAAAGCTCTGTTTTGTTTCCGTCAGGTCGAGTTGTATTTAAACCAACTGCAGCCTTTCACAGCAGCTGGAAGTTGGTTTACTTTTATCATGAAGAACTAAACTTTTACCTAAAACTGAATGGTGACAAGCGTCCGAGTTTTACAGTCAAACCTTTGACTCAGTCACCGACAAAAAAATAGAACCGCCCCCGTCATGCCAGATGTATGATGAACATATAACAATATCAGCTCACGGTCTACTCCCAACAACAGACACGAACAGAGTCTGGCCTTTCCTTTCTTATGGCTCATCTTCCTCACCCCCTCTCCTTATATTTACTGAAAGCCGACTCCCTTCCCTCCTCCCTCACTGACACCCTCTCTCACATTTGTATTCCCTGCTCCACGTACATTTGAAAGACTCTCACCTACAGACACACTACCTTCTCTGTCTGACACCATCAATTATATATCTCACTCTCGCTCTCAAACACACACATGCACGCACACACACACACACACACACACGTGTACACACGCTGGTGTGTGTGCTTCTGCTCAGTGATTTTCCAATGAGGCGTTTTTGGGGGCTGGTTTTGGAGCGGCTGGTGTTTCTGTCTGAAAACTTCAAACTGAGTAATTGCAGGAAACAGAAGAAGAAGAAGCAGCAGCTCCAAACCAGGAAAAGCAAACAGTGGGTGAGTGAGAGAAGAGCTCTACTTTGCTTTTTCATATATGTTCTTCTCAGTCTAACATGATGAAGTTAGTTGTGTGAGTTTTATTTAGTTTTTGCTAGGAAAGGTCTGGACGGAGTTTTCTGTACTTGAGTTTTGGGCCCTGATAGAGGCTAACGTGTTGTTTTAAAATGACTAATAAAACGAGCATTGATTGTTTCCTGCAGACACTAACACGGGCTGTTTGTCACCCTGGCTCACTCTTCCTCTATCTGACTTTCTGTTTTTTCCTTCTCTAATGCTGAAAATAGCCCGAGTCACTCCATTCAGCCCCACAGGCATTTCAGGAACTACAGCTCAATCTGCCTCTGTGTGTCTCAGTCACTGATAGCCAGGAAGGAACTGTCATTACTGTGAGGTCATTATGTTCACATGATCAGTGAGCACTAGTACAAGTGATTTTACTGATCCTAACATGCTGTCACGGTGCTTTTGAGTTTCAGATTCTTGATGAACATTTTTTTAGTTTGGGTTTATGTTATTATTCTAACGGTGAGTTCTGTTACTAAAGCTTTTATTCCTGATCTTTACATTGTGGTTTTCCTAGTAAGTTCTGGTCCCCGTGAACTTTATTATTATTCAAAGGTTGACTGTCAGTTCTTTTGGTTTCAGGCTGACTCTGCTTTAAATGCTTGCTGACATTAGGAAAGTCACTAAAGGTCTGTTAACTTTAGAGGTCTGCATGTGCACAAAGTATAGAGTTAAAGTTAGGACATAAATGTGCTGCTGCAAAATAGAAAATTGGAATTTCTGGTTTGTGATCTTTTGCTTTGTGTCACTGATACACATTTACCTGTAACTTCATTGGATACACCTTGCTTGTACTGAGTTGGACCGGCTCCTTTTTTTTCTTCCAAGCTTTCCTAATTCTCTGTGGCATAGATTCAACAAGGTGCCAGAAAAATTCCACAAAGATTAATCTCCATGTTAACAAGATTGACAGACAGACAGATAGATGGTGCATCATCCTGCTGAAGCTCTGTGGTCATACAGGGATGGACATGGTCAGCAACAGGTGCCCAAATTGTGCTTGTAGCCATGCTACCAAATGGTGAATCTACAATCCAATACAGCGCTATTATTATAACATGGCTGTAGGTATGATATATGGTACCTGGGACTTTCCGCCATTTTGAAATGAAGAAGCCTCTTACATGGGAGGTGAAACGATATCATGAAACTTAGATATTTCTTAACAAAGTGGCTCACAAAATCTTTTTTTCTTTTCATGCTTCAGTTTGACACCATAATAAGGTTTTCAGTTCCAGGTAAACTGTAAAAGAAGACTGTAGTTTGGACGGGGATGCAGGAGTTATGTGAGGACAGTATGTTAGACAGAGCTGGGACAGAATTTGGAGGTAAAAAGCTTTCTATTGTACGCGCCAGCTCGTGTTTTTATGCAGTGTTCATAATAACCCAGAAGAAGCTTTTGGAAAGTTTAATGCAGGACGACATCAGCGAAGTGCAAAACAGTGTTTGTTTTCTTCTCAGACATCGTGTCCAAGCCTTTAGGTTTAACGCAGCTGGTTAACATGGCAGCCTGTGAGGGATCCGAGAGCTCAGCTTTACCTTCATGCGATTGAACTGCTTCAGCAAATAAACTGATTTATTTATTTAAAGGATGAATTTGAGATCTCCTTTAATTGTTATGGTTTGAAATAATTTTGATACAAAATACAAATCATACAACTTACTTGCTTAGACCAGCCTGATCTGATTGTTTAACAGAAAATACAGTTTCATTTAAACCTTTAAATTATGCTTGAGTGAATCGTGTATTGCAGGATGCTAGCACCATAGATGAGCTGGAGGAAGCTCACCTACAGTATTTTACTGTTTTTACATTATGGCTTTGATTTTTATTCTTTGCTGTAGACTTGGTTCCCTCAGTGTTTTCCTCTCTGTTCCTCACTCTGTCTTTGGTCTTTGTATTTTGGTTTCTTTGCATCCCTTCTCAGGAAAGTCTGAATTCAGATGAGCAACAGTGAGGTTTTAGTTCCAGAAAGGCTCATCAATCAATTCATCTTCTCTTTGTCTTTTATCAAAGCATCTGTTATGTTCCTGTCTGTGTTTGCTGCTTTGTTCCTGTTTGATTTTTCTGCATATTCAGTGTTCTTTTGATTCTGGTTCTGGTTGGACTTTTGTATTTGAGACTTTTGATCAGCCACAATAAAGGCCTGCCTCATTTTTTATAATGTTTGTGTTGTATCACTCGGCACGGTCCCTCATTTGACTTTCCTTTGTACATCAAGACTGTAGATTTGTAATAATTGAAACAATTTCTCGAGACACGCTTAAAATATTTAGATTACTAAAAGATCTGAAAGATATAACTGTTAATATGAGACGCCTGATTAATTACCAATAAATGACATTAAAACCAAAGGCCATGCTGGGAAATAAATGATCCCTCACAGGCCAAAGTTTTAGGAGAAACAGATTGTCTCACACCACGAACTTTCCAGTTTCACAATTAAAAACATTACAGGGCCACATGTAAATAAATAAGTGATCACACTCAGTCACTCGAAGGTCAAAATACAAGAAAATGTGCTGCAGACAGTGTTTCAAATACAGCATTTATTATTAGTGAAATTCACCGACAGCGTGTTTGCACTGCATTCGTCTTTGTCTGCTTTGTGTAGTCTTTTTTTATTAAATCACTTAAAGGAGAAAAGCACACTGGATGATTTGATGTTCTTTTATTGCAGCCGGCACCCCGTGAGTGTAACAAATGATGTTTCTGACCATGTGAAAAACATAACAGCGCTTCTGAGGCCACGATTAGCCTACTTTGAACGATTTGTGGACGAGTAAAACCCCTGGTGTGTTTGCAGGGTTTAGGAGTTTACTCGTGGGTGTATGTGTGTGTGTCTAATCCAAGCTTTAGAGCCCGTGTCTCTGCTCTGTCCGTCTGCATGCAGCCAGAGATTACTTGACATGATCTGGGACAGGTATATAGAATACTGAGGATTAGTGTACAGAGTATACTTTGAGTGTGTGCATACTGTAGTATCTGCACAGGAAGACTGTGTGTGTTTGTGTGTGTGCGTGAGAGAAAAAGAAAAAGCAACACTGAGATTAAAAAGTGTATATGTATCTGTGAGCGCTGTGGTGTGTCGATGCACTCCTATCCCAGATTACCCTAAATTTATCTTTCGACTGCCGGCTGACTATCTGGCGTGACATCACCAGTGACATCACTGACGATAACACAGGATGTCCTTTTCTGATTGACATTTTAATCTTTTGGCTGCAGAATATACAGGATTTGATAACAAAATTATTGAGAGGGGATCAGTACTCCGCAGATCACCTTTAAAATCATAAAGTGCTTTTTCTATTTATGTTAACAGAAATAAACGGACACTAAAATGAGAGTGAGCCCACGGTTCTCAGCTGGAACAAAGTGGAGTGCCCACCCTGGTTGGAGTTCAAGTGATCTGGAGTCTTGTTGATTGGTGACCTGGGGAGGAAGTGGCAGATTGGTGCAGCAGTAGTAAAGATGATCTTGCCCTCACCTATCCACAAGTTTTAGGTCGTGACCAGAAGAATGAGATCATGGATACAAGCAGCAGAAATGAGCTTTTTCCAGGGAAAGTCTGGGTTCTCCCTTAGAGATAGGGTGAGGTGCTCAATCATTCTGGAGGGGCTCAGAGTAGAGCTGCTATTCCACATTAAAAAGAGCCCGTTGAGGTCATTCATCTGACCCGATGTCTCCTAAGCGAGGTGTTTCAGGCAGGTCCCAATTGGTGGAGACCCACAGGCAAAGATGGAGGAGATACCTCTTCTTTGACTGCTGCCCCAGCGACGCAGACCCGGATAAGCAGGATTGATGGATGGATGGATTAGGCTGGGTTTGCCATTGTCATAGAGAGAATTGGCCGTGTGTGTTACTCTGTGTACAACCAGTTATGTGTCACAACTAATAGAGTAGGACAAGATTCGAAAACAAATTAAAGAGTCAGTCTTTACTGGGCCAAAAAGTAAAGAGGACGTCCATAAAAATCAGACAAGCAAACCCAACAAAGAGTATTCAGAGGCAAACACCAGAAAACAGAATTATAACACTAAAAAAAACTTCACATGGAGTACAAAGAGAATCTGCCACTGAAAGAGGGGAAGACGCACATTAAACTCACATTAAAAATGAAAGAAAAGAAACGCCAAAATAAAACAAGAAAAAGACAACAAAGAAAAACAGTAACTCAGGATTCAAAGTGAGACCTCACAATATTGATTTTGTGAGGTTATTAAGCTGAGATCAGTGTTGTGATGACATGGATGAAGGACTATATCATGCTTTTGTTGGACAAAATCTGCCCCTGCTCCTTGGTCACCTTCATATCGCCCAACATTAACATGTGTTGTTTTTTTAATACATTACTTTTGTATTAAATTTATTTTTCACTTGAATATCACAGCTGACTCACCTGTTGTCTGCACATAATGAAATCCAGCTGCAGAGGTGGTCTTGACTTCATACTGGGATTTTTAGCTTTGAATGTAATCATCGCTACCAGCCACAATAACTCCTTCAAAATAAGAGTTTAAATATGGCTGATAAATTAGTTATTTAATCAGCATTTGGAGATTGGTGATCTGATTCCAGCCAGTGAGTCATAGGAAACAATCTTACTGAGTTTGAGTCCATATAAAATAATATCTAAGTGATATTAACCTGATTTTTCTTTGATTGCAGGTGATCCTGACAGTTTACCTCAATGACACCCAGCAGATGCTAACTGAGGTCCCTGTCACTCCAGCGACCAGAGTTATCGATGTGGTGGAGTACTGCAAAGAGGCCGGTGAGGGGGAGTGTCACCTAGCTGAAGTATGGAACGGGCATGGTGAGTCCATTCATTGGTTGATAATGCTTATTGATTAGTATCACTTAAGGAAAGCAGCACATGCTGCAAATGCAAGACATTAACTTCATGAAAGCTTTAAAGTGGAGACACCGAATGCATTATTCAGCAGCTGCAGATTCACACACGGAGCTGAAAAGTGGCATCATTTGATCAGTGTCAGTGGCCCTTTTAGGTGCTTAAATTCTGTCACATCTCTGGTCCGGTGGTGGATGCTCATATTAAAACCAAACTTTCAAATAAGGAGGTCAGTGTAAGTACAAATAACCCCAGTAAGCTGTAAGCTCAGTTCTGCTCTGTTTAAGTCAGGTTTTCTGCTCTCGCCTCAGTGATGTCAAAGAGAGGGGATATCCCTAATGTATCCCTAAAACAACCCGCTATTCATATCTTCTGTTAACTTATAATCATAATCCATCCGTCCATCTTCCGCTTATCCGGGGCCGGGTCACAGGGGCAGCAGCCTAAGCAGAGAAGCCCAGACCTCCCTCTCCCCGGCCACCTCCAGCTTGTCCGAGTGAACATCAAGGCATTCCCAGGCCACCCAAGAAATATAATCTCTCCAGCATGTCCTGGGTCTGCCCCGGGCCTCCTCCCAGTGGGACGTGCCCTTGAACACCTCACCCTGGAGGCGCCCAGGCTTATAATCATAATCAGTAAGAAATCTTGACCAAAGTTAGAAATCAGCCAAGACAAGACAGGATATTACATCTAGAAAATTAGCTGAACGGGACTGGACTATTCTCACAGTGCATCTCTTTATCCATACACTCGTCATAAAGAGTCCAGCTCATATAATTACTACTGGCAGTCTGTCTTTGGAGCATCGGAGCACTTGCATGATTATAATCTTGCATTAAGAGACAGGATAATCGACACGGCGTAACTCAGATCTGAGTCACTTGCTGTGAAGCTAATTATAAACCGAGTCAGACCTACAGTATGCTGCGGCTTCAGCTTGTGAAATCAAGAGTGCTGTGTGCTCCAAGTTTACTATATGAATAGACCAGCCCATCTCATTCACACACTGAGGGCGTCCATTAAAGCGTGGCCCACATTCATTCAGTCATAGCTGTCGACGCGGTGAAGCCTGCGCAGTAACGGCGGTGCGTTTGTGCGGCTTTGTGATGTGACTGAGCGGCCAGACAGGATATAAACGGCTCTAATACTACACCATGTCTTCGTGAGTGTCTGTGTAAAGCAGCACATAATAGATGGCGGCATAAATTGTGTGCCGAGTGTTGGTGCGTGACAACAGGCTGTGCCTCAAGGGCACAGCTGGCTTACTTCACTGTGAAAATATTGATTCTCTGGGGTTTTTTCTGGCTTCATTTTTCCACACTAACATTTGCAAAAAAGGGTAAAAATAAATCCTTAAAGCCCCGCTCCACTCAGAAAGAGGTTTGGGGTTTTGTGCGTTTCACTGTCACTGTGCAGACAATGGTGATAGGTTGCTGTCTTGCATATGCTGCATATATGTTGCAAACCTTTCATGTGTGGCTTGATGTACAGCCAACAACAATACAGCTGCAATTTTGAATTCTTATTCATTATTCCAAAGCAAAGATTATTCATTCTCTTATAAGGAGCTTTTGCACAGTTTGTAAAAAAAGACATATTTTACAGTATCTATGTGTGGAGGATACGTTTATAGACAATTTTGGCCGTACACGACGTGCACAGGTAATTTTTTGAAACTAGTCAGTGAAATTATACATGTCGACCTGATAAAATTGTAAATGTGCTGTTTAACAAAGTAAGAATTCTGAATTATCTCTTTCTAGCTCTATAACACAATAGTGTGACGTTATGTAATTAGTGGGATCTTTGTCAAATGTTTTCTCACCCTTCGTCTGTTCTCAGAGCGAGTTCTCCCTCAGGAGTTGTTATTGTTGGATCTCCTTCAGCAGTGGGGAGCCAGGAGGCCCGAGGTCAGCTTCTACCTCAGACACTGCCCTTCCTGGACACAAGGTACAGCAAAACAAATACACATACACACTGAATTCATTAAAGCTCTCAGTAAAAACTACATTTATATCCAGCTGTTGGTGTTAAACCAAAAAAAAAAAGGATTTGGGGGTATTATTTGAAGAGAACGTGGGAAAAACACGGTATAAGTGCTGTGCATGAGGTTTAGAGGTGAGTTCAGGGTCTCGGTCAGTAATTAGCCAGATAAGATGATTAGAGTTACATAATGGCAGGGGTGTGACGGCGAGGGGGCAGACAAATGCTGCTGAAACGCCAGGCGATATTCTGCCAAAACAACTCTTTGATGTGCTGGCAGCCATAAAGAAGAACTTTGTGAAACCAGGCAGGCGAAATGACCCGATTTTCCCCCGTAAACTTCTTAATCAACGAATGAGCGATTGTGTAACGTTTGTTGAGAGTTACCGGCCAAAGCATTCATCAGCAGGCATGTACTGGCGTCACTGTAGCGCTGGTGTGTTTTTGTGCCTGCGTCTGGTGCTCCCCACAGGGACGGGACAACCTCACCACCTGCTGGTTCCCGTCTTGCCCCTCAGTCATTAAAAAGCTCAATTATCATTCATTAGAATCTCATTATTATCGTCTGTTAGCGAGCTGTGAAGTCTTTTCAGAAAAATGAATTAATCACCACCAAGTTTTTTTTCATCTTGGCTCAGCCCATTAAAGCTTTCTCGTGTCTGTTGAGATTTTTTCATTATGGTGTCTGGATCTCAGATTTTATCCAGTCGCAGTTCATATGCCAGGAGATCTGTGGTAACATAAAAAGAACAGCAGCTCATTTGGTCTGCTGCTGTGGAGCGCTTCTCTCTCCCTGTGGTCCGCCTGCTTCTTTAGTACAGATGTGGTTTTGAGCTGTGAGCGCACGTAGCTACAGAAAGAGTAACATCATCTGTGCTTGTAAGGGATGGATTTGTTGGTGCAGCCCCCTGCGGCAGCCAAACTGTCCCACACTTCTGCTGCCAGCTTGTGTTTGGCTCTGCACCTAATACAATAAAACAGCTTCTTAAATGAGCCAATAGCTCTCCAGGGACTGGAGCATCACATTACCCTAATGCATTACCTGCTCCTAGGCTAATTTAGCTTCATCTGCCCTCAGTGTCTTATTGAAGGTGCCTGTGGTGAGTTTGCACTTCCTGTGCAAGGATATCACTTTCCATCATCAAGACTTCTGTAATTAATCCACATTACCTAAAAATTATTGGTCCGTCCATGGAGAGCAAACTGGTCTTATTTGAATGGAACAGAGGTAACTTAATAGAAGCAATATGGCCCACAGCACAGATTGTATATGAGTGATGGATGTAACCAATGTGTGCTTGGTCACATCCATGGTCCAAACAAATATGTTTGAAAGAAGGATATAGGCTAACGTTTGCAAGATGCATGCACAGGCTGTGAGTATCACAGAAACACGACTAGAATCTCATTAAGCAGTTCGTTAGTTCAGGTTAGCATTCAGAAAACCAAATTATTTTTAGATATCTGTATTAAACTCCACCACTTGGTGCAGTCATTCATTCCCAACCCAGAGAAGCAACCCTCCTCACCTCAAAGGGCGCCATAGCTCATCATCAGACTAGGATACCTCCTGGATCCCTCTGAGGTGAGGTGTCTCAGCATGTCTGCTGAGTAGGAAATCCTGACACTTCTGGAGTGATTACATCAAAAGGAAGGTCTGAGCATTTCTTCTCAGACCGCTTTCCCGCGATAAGAGTCAGATTATGGATGGACTGATGGATCGATGTCCCACGGTGAAAACCAAAGTGCAGAGTACACAGTATATTTAGTTATTGATCTGCTTGATGTGAACTTTCTCTCTGCTGGTGCTTAAATACAATTTTAACTACTTTATTGAATGGGGAGTGCTGCTGTGGCTGCTTTATTGGCTGGAGGTGAAAGTTGGAGCTGCCTGGGATTAGCCCAGATTGAACCTGTCTCATTTGAGCTCAACTCTTTGAGCGATCGTGGCTCAAAGAGTTGGCAGTTCATCTTGTAACCGGAAGGTTGCCAGTTCGAGCCCCGGCTCGGACAGTCTTGGTCGTTGTGTCCTTGGGCAAGACACTTCACCTGCCGCCTACTGGTGTTGGCCAGAGGGGCCGATGGCGCGATATGGCAGCCTCGTTTCTGTCAGTCTGCCCCAGGGCAGCTGTGGCTACAAATGTGAGTGAATGAATAGTGGGATTGTAAAGTGCTTTGAGGGCCCCGAAAAGCACTATATAAATGCAATCCATTATTATTATTATCTTAGTAGATCTAAGATGAATCCTGCAATTAATAGATTAAAAACAGATAAATACAGAGCTACATAATTACATGTAATTAAGTTATTTTAAGGTATTAGTAAGAGATCCAAAAATGTTGAATGATCAACATTAACATGAGTATAGATTTGTAGAGATGAAGAGGATCATCATCAGCATGCAAAAAAATATCTTGTTTGCACAGAATCTGTTTGAAGTGCTGTTGTACTATTATGGTTTCTTATGACCAAAATTGACAAAATTGATAAAGCCCTCTCCAAGTACAAACTCTTCTAAGACCTCAAATGAATAAGGCAACTCTACCCGATCAAAAGCCTTCTCTGCACCCATGGACATAATAAGCTCCTGTATCTTATTCACTATAGAAAACAGGATAATTATAATTTTCTCATGTTTGTAAGAGGTGCTCTGTTTTTAACTAAACCAGTCTGGTCTGATTTAACTAAGAGAGGGAGATAGTTCTCGAATCTTTTAACCAGGATTTTGGGGAAAGTTTTGCCGTCAACATTGGTTAAGCTAGTTGGGCGATAAGAGCCTCACTCGTCAGGGGGTTTATCTTTTTTGGATCTCAGGCTATAAAATTAACTTTGATAAAATCAAGAGCAATGCCAGTTGGTTTTATAGTAAAACTTCACATCCATCTGTTTCCCCTTTCTTCTGGACTGACTCTGAATTGACACCTTCTTGAGGCACAATTTGACCAGAGTGCAAAAAGAAAAAAAAAAGGAAGGACCTTACAAGATGGATGAATCTGACAGCTTCATGGATGGGTAGAATAACTCTTATAAAGATGAATATCCTGCCAAGATTACTTTATTCTGTTCAGTTGTTACCACTATATATTTCTAAGATAGCAAAAGAGACTGAAAAAGACTTTTCTAAATTTATTTGGCAAGGGAGAAGACTGTGCAGCTCTCTGCAGAGGTTTATCCTTCCCTAACATTAGACATTATAATTGGGCATGTCATGGCAGGCTCATCCATGAGTGGCTTTACTGTTATCTTAAACTCCTTTTGAGAAATGGGGATGTAATGCCTTTGATTTAGTAGGAGAGCTTACATGTAGAAAATAAACCCAGCTTCAAAACGAAAGACAATCCAATTCTTCCAAACACAATGATAAGATGGCGAGATATAAACAGACATAAATTGGTAGGAAGGATTTAGTTACCCACATTACACCTCCTCTCAGCAAGAGAGATTTTCTCCCTGCTTGTATTTGGATCCTGGTGCAGAAAAGGTGTCAAACTAACAGCAGACCTGTTTGATGAAAATAACAAACTTATGACCTTTGCCCAGTTTCAAAATACCTTTGGCCTTCCTCAGAAAGATTTTTATGCATATCTTCAAATTTGTCACTATGTGACGTCGCAGGATTCCTGCTCACTTCCAGGCTCCATAGAAAATTATTGTGAAGTTTGCTTTAAATAAAGGTTTTATTTTGGGTTTTTACAACATCCTGCAGAAATAATATAATCACAATGCTGGGAATGTTCTCAGGATGATTTACAGAAAGCCTATGGTGAGGATATTTCGGAGGTTTAGTGTAAATGATCCCATTCCTTATTTCTAAGTAATAAATAAAGGAATTCAATATAAGATAATACATGGAAAATATGGTGTCCTGTGGTGAATCAAATACATTCCAACAGGTCACCCCCTAGGAATGTGTATTCACTGTTTTTGGGAATGCCCTTATATTTCCAAGTTTTGGAAATATGTAGTTAAAAGATAAGTGGAGTTGTAAAAAGTAAAGTTTGTAAAGATCCTGGGCAATTTTTATTGGGGCTGCCCAGTGATCTATGTGCTGACTAGGGATGGGTATCGTTTAGGTTTTATCCGATACCGGTGCCAAACCGGTACTTTTGAAATGGTGCCGGTGCTTAAACGGTGCTCAAACCGGTGCTTAAAGAATGGAGAACACCAACTTTGTCCAAAAACCTCTCATGTTCAGCTGTTTTTTTGTGAAAAGATAACAATGTTAGCCTTTTCTGCAGCTATGGGGCATATATGGTATCACTCTTGGCTGGAAGCAGTGCTTAAACAATGGAAAAAACACAAACTTTGTCCAAAAACCTCTCAAGTTTAGCTGTTTTCCACTTTTTCTTTGGTCATTTTAGCCTTTTTGGCCAGGGTGAAGGGAGTATCTGCCATCAAACAAGAAGACAGCTGCATGTAGCTATGATGATGTTTGCTAGTTCACCTTACATGCATTAATGTAATAACGTGGTTAGCCTACTCAACGTAAATTACACACGAACAACATTAAGCTACTCACGCAGAGAAGAACGGCTGCTGCTGCCATCATCATCCGTCATCGTTTCTGCTACACTGGCAGGGCTAGGGGCCAGGACTCTACTCTTCGGGTTTTTGGGGGATGTTGCTCCGGCTCCGATAACTGGCAACCCACCCGCAGTAGATGTGCACGGTGTGAGGTCTCGCAGCAAGCTATCAAATACGGCGCATTTCTGGGCTTTTAAAAAAAACGCTATGCGTCGCCAGGTGTTTCATCGGATTTGAGGTGTTACCTCCTTTGACAGTATCACAATCAGCTTAAAGCACTTGTTGCTGCTGAGTTTGCATATTTTGCTGTGAAGTACAGCCAGACTTTTGACCGATCCTCCTTGGACATTTTTAATCTGTAGCTCTGCTCTAAAAGAACGTACGTACCTGGCCCCGCCTACTATCCTCGGAAACGTAAAATGATTGGCTAGAATCTAAAGTGTATCACAGCTCAGGAAAAAAAAGCACCGAAATAAAGCACCGAAATGTGCGCTGCTTTTCGGTGCTTTTTTTCGGTGCTTTTTTTATGACAGAACCGGTGCCATGACGGTACCCATCCCTAGTGCTGACATCCTTAAAGGAGAGCTTACATTCAACTGAAGATATTAATATGTCATAATAATTAATTATGACATATAAGGACAGATAAGTGGATCCCTTTTTTTCTTTTTGGGTGCAAAAAAAGGATTTTCTCTCTTTTTTTTACTATATTGTTATTGTTCTTTTTGTGAACACCAATTATGTCGTCAGTATTTGCTGTAAATATTCTCTATTTTGAAAATACAGTGTTAAAATAATAATAATGATTAGTATGCGGTGGACGGGAAAAGAAAGCAGATTTTCACATCCTGTTCGTTTATCCTTGCGATAAGGCGAACACGCGCGCTTCGGTGGTTAATTAAGGCCAAGGCTCTGTTTCTGTGTGTGTCAGTCACATGTCTGCCAGGTCACAGGGCTCAGCACACCCAGGTCCAGTTTTAATATGCTGTTTCAATATCTCTGCACACTTTTCTTTTCATTGTTCATTTATATGCAGGAAGTCAGCAGCCTTTGGAGCAGAGCTGGACCACAGCAGCAACAGCAGAAAGTGCTAATGACAAGGTTGGTACACACACACACACACACACACACACACACACACACACACACACACACACACGCACACACACACACATGAGGAACACGACAGGCCACGTTCTGCATCTCCAATTGGCTCAACCTCAACATCCAGGCTTTCATTGTCTCCTGAGATTTTGATTCTGTACAGTTACAGCATGTTTATACACACAGTCTATGTTTTGTATATGTAACTACAAAAAATATATATCATGCAGTTATTTAAGCATGACATATCAGAGGTTTTATTTCTAAAACTGCAGGATTCATACTGATGTGCATGCACCAAAAGAATATTCTGATTTATTAAACTGGGATTGTTTCTGTTCCTCTGAAGCTCCACGTTAGGTTCAGGTTTGTAAAATTTCATCAAAACACCTCTGTTATAAAATTTGAAGATGAGGACTCGGTGAAGAGCTGCAGCACACAAACAAACATCCACAGCTTTGAGACCATCCATGTCAGTTATGACTTCCTTGATTCCAGATAGCACACGGCCTCTTCAGGCCACAGCTTTGGGCTGTCTGTGGTTTAACCTGCAGCCAGTTTGGCATAGCGCCATCATGGCCTGTGGGTTTTGTCATTGTGAGGTTCAGGTTATTTCTCCTTGTTTAGCTTCTGTTTAAGGTTTTGTGTTTTGCTTGGATTTTGCGTTCTTTGAGTTATTAATCTTCTCCCGCATCTTCTTCGTCGTCATGATTAGTCTCTCGTGTTTTGTATTTAGTTTTACTTCTTTTGTATGTGATTAGTTTTAGCTGTGCCCCATTTCCCACCTGTTTCCTCTTCCATTGATTGCATGTCTGTGTGTTTGTATATAGCCTCAGTTTCCTGTTGTTTTTGTGTGTGTTAATGCCCTGTGTGTGCTCTCTCCAAGAGTTTGGAGTGTTATTTTTGTTGACTTAATTGAAGGTTAGTTTTCATTTACTTTGTTTTGTCTGCGAGTCCTGCATTTGGATTCTGCTTACTGCTAGAAACTGTGGCAAGAGCAACGACTGGAAAAGGAGGGAAATCGTGGCCTGTAAAGGTAAAGTATACTAGCACAGAGGTGACAAACATGCAGCCCGGGGGTCAAAAGGTCACCTGGATGTCTTTGCAAGAATGGAAAATGCAGTTTATTCTCATTTGTTTGTTTTTTTAATAAGCTGCACTGCTGCTCCTGGTGATGTCATGTCAGCAGTCTTTTGCATACATAGAAATATCTGGAAAGTCAATTCTAGATCTGAAATGGTTAGAACTCAAAATTCAAAGTCAACATGTTTTTGCTTTTACAGATTCGCTGTGATTTGCAAATGTAATAATACATGCTGCTGAAATTAACTACTCGGGCTGTTTTTGTAAAATGATGAAGAAATGATGTAAGCATTAAAAGACACTTTGGTTATCATGCAGCAGTTTTACAGGTCCGGCCCACTTGAGATCAGATTGGACTGAATGTGACCCATAAACTAAAGGGATATCTGGCAATCTAAAAGGGTTAACCAAGCTTGTTTGTACCGCACATATTGGTGTTTCATGCATGGACCAATAGAGATACACTAAGTGTTTATTGGTGAGCTTTAAAGGTGGATTTGGTTAGTCATACCCTCTGTTTGCAGAAATGTTCCTATAATTTATTTTGATAGCTTTTGGGTTTGACTTTCAAAATAAATGCAAGAAATAATCCCAGTCAGCGAAGGATAAAAGACATCTGGCTCTTTAAACTTTCCTTAATAGCATTTAATTTGAGGAATACAAAATAAACCCCGTAGTCGCAGCGAAGTAATTGTATGAGTGTGTCTTTGTGAGCCAGTATTCCCACACGTACAGCACAATGCATGTGCACGTTTGCGTGTATGTATTTGTCTGTGTGTGTAGTGCAGCGGATTAGCCGGGGGATTAGTGACAGTGATGATTGAACTGTTCTACCAGGAACAACCATGCGAGCACACAAACACAGCACATGCACTATACACGCACACTGTAATTGCTGTTTATAAATTCACAAAGAGAAAAAAAGCGTAATTAGTCTTTTGTCACCAGCCTGAGTCAGTCCTTCAGCTAACCATGTTTTGCTTTGCCAGCGTGCCTTATCCTGTTATCTTGAGGTCATGCAGTAAAAAGAGCAACTGACCTCATGTTTGGTGCTTTTAATTTGTCACTAACAGCTATTTTGAACCATCCAAACCATTGTGTTTCAGCACAAACTGCACATTTGCTTTGTATATCTGGGTTAGGCCTCGGCTAGCCAGTCATAGACTGTTTTTGTGCGTATTGGTGGTGGTCAGTCTGCTGGATGGTCATCCTCTGTGTGTGTGTGTGTGGGTCAGTCAGTGAAGGTAGGATTAGCTTGGTCCCATGACATAACCAGGCTAAGAGGATTGCTAGTGAGCCAAACAGCTCCTCCTCCCTCGTCTCGTCTTCCTTTCACCTCACACACTCCTTCACACTCTTAAGGTCTCCGTGTTTCTTCGTCTTCATCCTTGAACATTTGCTTTAAAGCAAAAAGATCTGAGGCACAACAAGACAGAGGGGGTGAGTTTTGGTCCATTTCTTTTTATATGGGTGTGTGTGTGTGTGTGTGTGTGTGTGTGTGTGTGTGTGTGTGTGTGTGTGTGTGTGTGTGTGTGTGTGTGTGTGTGTGTGTGTGTGTGTGTGTGTGTGTGTGTGTGTGTGTGTGTGTTTGAAGCTACGTTGATGCGATTTCCACTTTTTTTGACCTTTTCACTTTAGATGAAACAGTAGAATAACTCCACCAAACAGAAGCCAATCTGAAGGTGACTTTGAGCGAGTGAATAATTGTGTATAAGCTTGTTTTCTCCTCCTTAAACTTCTGAGAGATATTCTCTGACTCTGGTTGCACTCACACACATTGGCTGGATACTTTACGAGCAGTTTGTCTATGTGTCAGGGTGGAGCGTTTGGCCGTGTGTCTCTCTGTGTGTCAGTGAATCAGTGTGGTTTACATCTTGTGAAAACAGGGTGTGGCTTCTTCTTGCTTGACTGTGTTATTTTGTCTGTGTGTGTGTGCGTGTGTGTATGTGTGTCAGCCTTACTTTGGGATTTGGAAGCGTGTCTCCGAGTTGGGGTGTAGCTGTTGGCGCTGTGTAATCATATCCAAAAGCGCTCACTCACTTACGCACACAAACGCACACCAGATGCTGTTTCTTGCCACAGGATGATGTAAAGATGACAGCGATGTGTGAAAGAGATCGGTGTGTAGTAGTTTTTAGAATTGTTATTCACTAATGAATAGTGATTCATCCTTTAAGTTTTTGACTGCAACAATCCAGGATAAGTGAGTATTCCCTGTTTTCTTTAAAAAGTAGACCAGACTTTGTCATTCTCCGACAAAAAAGGACAAATACACGAGCTCCAAGAGCAGCCTAGTAAAGTCAGTCGAGTAAAGAATAATTTATATTTGATGGTTATATTTTACAGATTGTAGTGACATTTTTTACCTGTATTTGTGGTTCCTGGATGATGATTTTAGTTGTGATATTTTCATCTACGCCACAAGGTTTTCAGTCTATCCATCATTACGTGTGTGCACAGCTACAGAGAAAATCATGTAGAGTTTCATTTATGCCTCAAACTGCTCAGATTTTTTTTAAGTATTTCTGAAGACTTTACCACAACAGCTGGATCCACATGTTTGATTTGGCACAGATTTATTGTTATATATTTTAGATGTTGGATGCCATTCTGATGCAGCATTTTCATTTATCTGAATTTGGGACCTGCAATAGAAGATGACTGGCTTGTGAGGCTGGGTTTGTGTCTCCTTCTGGTCTGAAACTGGTAATCTTTTGTGTGTAAGGCATATATATTAGGCCCCAATCACAGGAGTCTAGAGACCAGCCTTGACAATCACCAGTCATTAGGAATAAATATGTATTCCTGGATTTTGGCGCTGGACTTTCCTATCAGTCACTAAGTGAAATTGGTTGCAAAAAGGTTTGTAGTACAGCAATGAAAACCTCTTTGCAGTTGTTTTGGCCACTAGCAGATTGACCTGGTTGCCCACAGTTTGAAACACAAAAACACGACACATCAAGCAGTTGTGAAACTGTGAAAGGTGTGATGTACCTTTTGAATTGTGTTGATTGTAGCAGAAAGCCACACCTTTCTCTGGAGCTCGGAGAGTAAATGGCGAGCGTTTGCAGACAGGTCATCGTATGGATCAATGTGGATTATGGATCGATTTTACCTGGCCAGCAACCTCCTGTACCCACTCCCTGGTTACCGAATTTCACAGTTTTCCCCAA
This sequence comes from Maylandia zebra, assembly GCF_041146795.1. NCBI lineage: Eukaryota > Metazoa > Chordata > Actinopteri > Cichliformes > Cichlidae > Maylandia > Maylandia zebra. Next base: position 12,804,027 of record NC_135185.1, read on the forward strand.
TAATCTTTGGTGGCCTGAAGCCTTAACTACTGCAACACGGAGCCACAAGTCAAAAAACACTGATAGACATTTAATTGTGAACTGAAAGTTTTTGAAGTACTAACTCTGTTTGTTGGTAGCATATAATAGCTATTAGCATACACCAACCTGGTCAGGACCCAGCTAGTTTCTAACAGTATTAGGGAAAGGAGGGCATGGCTGTCTAATGACCAGTCCAGATGGGGCTGGTTGGGAAATGTGTTAAAATTTTATGCTCGCATCTCAGGGAAAAAACAAATCAAGAGGATTCCCTCTGACACATTTGGCATGGCTCTGAGTGGTGCATTTTGTTAGCATATACTGTCCTGCTGTTAGCCAATAGTACTGATGCATAATAAATTACAGACGAAATTAAATTTTCATGCTGACATTAACTGCATCAAGGAGCCGTCTGTGTCCTCAAACTGTGCCGCTCTTTGAAGGACTGACACATACTCTAAATTAGAGATGGTCGCTGTGTTGTTTCACTTTATTCTGTTTAGGAAAAACATGTTAGCATATAGTTTCTCATCTGACTGACACAGTGCTAGTTGCTCAATAAATGAGTAGCTGTTACTACTTAATGCTGGTGTCTTGCAGGCCTTTCCCTTTGCAGCACACTCTCTTACAAACCTCGCCCCTGACCTCAGAGTAACCACGAGGGCCGTCACACACTTTGAGTTAAGGCACAGAATTCAGTTTGCTGATCCTGCTCTGTGTAACTCAACCCCATCCAGCTGCATGTGGGAGCGCTGCTGTGGGATATATTAAGCAGTCAGGTGTGTCTGAGCGCTCTTGACCAAACACACATCAGGGGATGTGTTGATTTAAATTAATATGAAGCCTTTCAAAGTCCAGGGTCAGGGGCGTTTGCGGACTTGAATTGCCTCCTGTGACGCAAGTCCAGGTGCTGCTGTGCCGAAGCTTCCTATACTCTTAAATTAAATGCTGTTAACTGCTTTGCCCAAGGACACAGTCGGGTCACATGATGGACAAGTTCAAAGATGAGCTCTTTCAGTTATAGGATGTTTGCAGCCACCAGGCCACCCTGCTGTGTGGATGTTGGTTACTGAAGCTCTTCTGATAACAGAGCTTTCCCCTTTGGTCCGGTCTGGGGCTTCAGGAATGTCTGAAGGCTGTTATTGTAAATTTAGAAAAATATTTTTACTGGAGGTGCACAGCAGATGGGCAGGGGATGGGTTTTATTACTGGAGGGACCTATGATCAGAACAATGTGTGTGTTTGTATGCATAACTTTGAGCACTGTTGAGAAAGGCAGTGTGCACACACTAAGAAGGTCAAATATCTCCATGTGCTTCAGATTATAGGCACAGGCACAATTGCACCATGAGAAAGTAGTTTACAGCTGAAAAACACACACTGCTCAGGTTGCCAGGGTTGTCTGACACCAAATATTACTATCCAAGCCTCAAAGCCACCCCCTGCTGTCATCAAAGTAGCCCAATTTTGTTTGCCCTAAACTAGGACTTCTCCACCAGTTAGAGCCAACAAAACTGACAACTGAGCAAAGCAGGTGAGCACCCACATGGTTGAGATCAAAACCCAGATCACACACTCTACTGCCATCCAGGCATGTAGATGTTTAATCATTTTTTCAAGAAGGAAACGTGGCACAGCATAAAGAGCACGTCAGAAACTTCAGTCACCTTCAGATCACTGTTTTCCACCTGGACCATGAGTGAGAAAGCAGCTCCTCTGTCTATCAGGAGTCCACGGCACAAATTGCTCTTTTCCAGTCTAGAACTGGTTCCACATGTTCTCACCAAAAACAAAAAGTTGGGTAACTTCAATGAAATGAAAATCAGGACAGATAAGTGGATCCAAACTTCTATTAGTAAATATTTTGTTCTCGTTATTCTGTAAATGTGGGCTGTTTCTGAAAAGACACCAAGACAGAACTGGCTCTGCACTGGCACAGCAAAGTGTTGGTGGAAAAGGGTTTTGACAGCCAAAATGTGGATCCTGGAGCCAAACAAAGCACCAGAACACCTCCATCTAAAAGCAAAGTCCAAATATGGATCTTTGAACATCCTAATGTTGCATCTATAACACTGTATCCACAAAAATATTGAAGCTCTTTATTGAAATCTTTGTGTTATGCATTATTAAATGAGTGATGCAAACCTGAAACGGACTATTCACCTGCTATAAAACATTTAGAACAACAATACAACAATGCAGGCCGCAACAAGAAAACACTTTAAATGTAATTGATGTTTAGTTACAGAAGTAACTAAGTTAAAAGCTCTGGTATCTCCCTTAAACTTACCCAACTTAGAAGAATGCCCTGTGATCCTCTTCTTAAAGTGGCTGCAGACTGAACTCATTGATGGCACCGGTGCAATAGTTAATGTTCTTGGTGTTTCCATTGCAGTCTGCAGATACTAGCGTCAAGATTTCCATTTCCTTAAAAACCCAAGTAATTTTGCCAACCTTCCCGGAGTCACTCATAGAAAAGAGGTCACGTTTTAGTCAAGTTTGGAAAAACATTGTAAGAATTAAATTATTGGGAGATCTGAGCTTCAACTATTAAACTGTTAAAAGTAACATTTTTGCTATTTTTTGCTATTTTTTTTTTCTATTTTTGCTATTTTTTGCCACAACAACCTGGTGCTGAATGCCCAGAAGACAGTGGAGATTATTGTGGACTTCAGGAAGCACACAGCTCCACTCCACTCCACTATAAAGCAATAAGCAACTGTTGCAGTGACAATGATACAAAGTTTCCATCCATTATAAAGAAATAACACTCACATCCTAAAGTACAACATGTTAAAATCAGTGTTGCTGGTTATAAATAGTTGACATAGCTCAATATACTATACACACAGCACAGTCACGCCCATGGAGGGCTGCACCCAGAAAAGGAGGAATAACAAATGTGTGTTTGTCTGTGTGAAAGATGAAAATGTGTGATGCAGCAACTGTGTGTGTGTGTGTGTGTGTGTGTGTGTGTGTGTGTGTGTGTGTGTGTGTGTGTGTGAATGAAAATATGACGCAGCAGCAGTCAGCTGTTAACTGTATAGTGTGTGCGCCATGCATACTACCACAGCCATTGATCATCTTCACCTTTTTTACACCACACATCTGGATCAGGAGGCAGAGGTTGATGAGAGCAGCTAGTGCCCCATCAGGCTGTGGTGCAGTGATTTTCCTTCTGAGAGAAAGTAGGAGAAAGAAAAAGGGAGGTGTGAGAGGAGAGAGAGGGAAAGAGAGTGAGAGAGGATGTCGCTGCAGCAAAAAGCCAGCTGCAGAGAAATGACAAGGACTGAGAGAAAGAGAGATGAAAGAATACAGATATGGAGAAAGATGGGGCTTAATAAGCAGAGAGAAAAGTGAAGGAGGAGTGGAGACGAATAGATGAAGAAAAGGTTGAGGTCGAAGAGACTGGAAACTGAGAGCAATAACAGAAAAAGAGGGTGATACTGAAAGAAAACAGAAAACGAGGGCGGCGAGGAGTTCCTTCTCTCGTTTCGCACCTATTTGTGTTTTTTCATGTTTACTGTGGCAGTTGAAAGCGGTGTCACATCGGTGGGATTTGCTCTCTGTAAAAACGTCACATGAGAACGCACTAATAATCGAGAGTTTTTATGAGAGAGAGAGAGAGAAAGGAGGAGAAGGGAGGGTGTGTGGGCCGAGCGAGTGAGGGAGAGGAAGAGCGAGTGTCGTAAATCTCAGCACATCACCAGGCGGACGAGAGGGAAAGTTGTGATAAGGATCGCTCTCATTTCCTCCTCTTTAAGCGGTTCTCGTGCAAGCCTCTGGCAACGCTTTTCCATCAGAAAGCATTAAGGTCCGGCGTGTCTCTGAGACGCTTGTGAGGATGGAGTGGAATGAGGTAGATTTGGTGCAGGAATTTACTGTTGAAGGACAATGCAGCAAAATTAAAGTCCGCTCCTGCAGGATCACATGGGACAGCCTGCAGGTAAATACAGCACAGCGGGATGCTGGTAGGAACTGCATGTTAACGTCAGCGGGGGGCTCGCAGCAACACAGTCTGCAGGATGTGTTAGAGTGTCTTAACAGCATGAGCGGCATGACACTGTGGCTAAGTGTCAGGTGAATTTTTAACTTTCCTGTAGCTGGAGTGCATGTTCCCATTTGAATCAGTGGAAAGCTAGAAGCTGAAGCATTTAGAGGACTTCAGTGGCAGGAAATCCCAGGAAAACTGTCTCACACACTGCTTTGACTGACAAGCGATCCTCAGCCTCAGTCCTGCAGACGGAGGTTTTTAAACTGAGGAAGTCAGCAAAACTGCTCAGGGTGTTTACAGAGCAATACGTATCATGTTTGCTTTTCTGAAACCAGCTGCAGTCGAATCTTCAGAGCTTTTTCTAGATGCTTCTAAAATGTATTTGCGATGGCTCCAAAATGTGAAAAGTGCTGATGCATTGCAGGGTTCTAGTTTAGTACATTTTCAAATAACACACACGTGTACTCCTGTGCAAACACTCGTGATACAAAAGCAATAGAAAGAAAACAATTACTTTTCCTGCTTAAAGGTAAAATAGGAGCAGGCTCGGCTGTGATGGAGAGCAGAGGCAGAAAAAAGATGACAATATAATTTAATGAATAACGTGAAAAATGGAACAAAAATCACACACGGCAGGAAAAATTTTACTAAAACATATTCAAATGAACAGCTCTAAAAGGTCCTCAGTGCTGGCAGTAGTAGGATTGTTATGCATGTAGCATGAGAAAGAATGCTGGCAACTCATCCAGGTGACTGTACGGGCATTAAGCTGCAACTGGAAACGAGTCCATCATCATGCATGACTTTGAAACTGACTGCTGGTCACTAGTGGGCATTTTAGGCTCTGGTTGCCTTGGTAAGCCACTAATGTATTTACCATGAGGTCATATGTCAATCAGTGGCATCCTGCACTCTGTGGAAGTTGAGAGAATTTATCTCAGGTCCTGCCACATTATGTCACTAGGTGCCTGAAATCTATATATGGTCTCTGGACGGCTTTATATCAGAGTAAAAATGAAGTGTATACTCACTTTAGGTGATCAGAGCTGTGCCTGAGCATGTTTGACCCCCAAAGTCAGACCATCCATCCGTTCTGCCCTGTCTGACTTTAACAGGTGGGTCCGAGAGGACATGTTGTGCATGTTGTAACTATGTAGAACTTCAACATTTTGGCACCAACAACAGCATTTCTGAAGTTTAACTGAAAATCGCCATGTTAACAAATTCATAAATCAATAAGGCAACGAGAAAGGCCGATGTGAAATGACACCAATTAAAGCATAAATACATAAACTCATGAACCTCACGATGCTCTGCAAAAGCACTTTTCTTCATGATAAAAACGCAGAGCGTGCACTAAAAGAACGAGGAACTGAGAGGAGAGAGAGAAAGGAGCAGTGGTTTCAGCAATGGACAGAAAAGACTGAAGCATGCTGTTGCACAGTTTTAGTTTAGTCTGTGTGGAGGGGAGGCTATCAGGCTCAGGCATGGCACAAGACAAGTGTGCCTAGTCTGACTGCATCCTTCATCAACTGCGTATGGTTACTGCATGTAAGCATAAAAACTGCTTTTTGCTGCTTGTCTGAAGCCCCACCCTGTAGTTCCATCTATGCATTATATACATTTTAAAGGGATATCAGACTGAAAGGGCTTAAAAAATATAAAAAATCTTAAAGTGTCTTATGCTGATTGGCTCTGAAATTACTCTTGAGATATGAGAAAACAATGCAATTATTGTTGCACATCAAAGTGAGGAACCACAGGATCCCAAAAGTCAGCAATTAGCTAATGATATGTGGCGACACTGCCTGGAAAACCTTGTGTATTGTGCATAATGTCACTGTCTAAAACATGATGTATTGCAGTGGAATACACTATGTGTGCATTATGTTTTATGTAGATTTACATAACTCGGTCCACGGTCTATAGCACAGTGTGGCTGTCAGGGCTATTAATCACCAATACTGATATTTAGCATAGCACTAGTGCTGCCAGAGTTAGAGCTTCCAGTAGTTAAATTGATGATGATTTTAATTTGTTTCACTGATTTCATAACTTGTGTCATAACCCAAGGGCGCTGTTCTGGGTAATGGAGTTATTCATCAGCGCCTCCCTTACTCATGGCACATCTAAGTCTCCACTTAGACATCAATATTTTTTCACACATTTAACAAAATTTGCAGTGGCCTCCGTCCTCTTCGACCCTAATTTAACGTTTGGAAACTATTTCTGTCTTATCACTGGGAAAAAAAATCATTTTTACTTGAACTACTCAACCCTTACTCCAAGTCCCATTAAATGCCAGTAACAACAGACTCTTCTGTCTCCAGTTTCTGTGTCCGATAATCGGAGCAGTCCCCAAATTCAGGCCACTGAAGTACTGCCAATAATCATTTCAAGTCAGACAGACACCAATGTAGCTCTCACAGAGAAGACTGTAGATTATTTAGATAAAAAGACTGATTTGGGATTTTTTTTCCTTGAGCGCCATCAAAAAAAAAAAAAAACGTCCATGGTTTCAAGCAGACATCTGGCAAAAACCTGCAATGATCAGAACTCAGAACTCACATAAGTAAAAATGTTTTTAGTGCACTGAACATAGATGAACTGACCCTTTAAAACTGTGTATCCAAAGACTGAGTATAAAGAAGGAAGTAGCCACTGTAATGTCAGCCAATAACATTGTAATCGCTGGTTTCTGAAGCATTTTGGCCATTACCATTTCAGCTTTTTGAAACCAGATGACACAAGTGAAAACACATGACAAAGAAACCGAAGGACATTGCATACTCAAGGTCTCAGGGTCACTAATAAGGACCATAATTTATAAAATGAACATCATGTTTTATTACATTGGACTTGAAACTAGTGATTGAGCCCATAAACTCAAGAGAAAAGGGTTTACTAAAGTAATCACGAGTCAGTTGCCAAGAATTTTATCCAATCTGTCTTGTTCTTGAGCAACCGCCCCCTGCTGGCCTTTACAAGCGATTCCCATTTAAGGCCCATCTGCACTGGTTTTACTGTTTAGACCTCTGTTACTGATACTCTGATACTCCCTGTTTGTGAGTATATCATTTATACTAATAACCATCTTAGATTTTGCCATACTCGTTTATATTACTTATAATGTTGTCCCACCACAATCTGTTAACTCTGGTATTCCTCAGGGTTTCATCTCAGGTCCCGACTGATTCCTTTTAGATGATCAAACTGCCCTAATAGATATCTGTGCCGTATAAGTAATCTACTATACTAATCATATAGTGTTTCCAAGGCTGACCAAGGAAATAAATACTTCTTGGTGATGTAATGCAATAAACTAAGCATAACTGAAAAGTTCGCAGTTTTTTAAAAATTATTCACAACTCACATTCTCGCCCGGTGATGTGGGCAGATGGCTCATATGTTAGGGGTTCAAAATTGGAAACAACAGTCACACGACGAGTCTTAAAAATGGAAGATGTTGATGGGAGCAAATTTCAATAGATATCAGTGTACAGAGTCTTCATCTTTAATGCTCATGCATTCATTTGCCCATAAGACAGTTTCTGTTTTTGTAGAACATCATCTGAGTCATTTTGACATTTGGAAAAGCTTCAGATTTGAGATTAACTTTGCACAAGAATACAGTTGCAGCACAATAGGCGGAGTTTGTTCAGCCCAAATGGGAGTGATGGATGATATTCATACGTCAATGTTACTCTGGATGGGGGGTTAAACTAAATGAAGCTGTAAGCCTGTCTGAGGTTTAATAGTATGATCGCATTTTTAATCCCAGGTTGAAACTCCATTTTCTCTGTCCTAGGATGGCTTAAGTTGATGTAGTGTATTATGTCATAATCAGTCATTCACACGCTGATAGTAAAATATCTCCAGAGGCCAGACCTTTCTGGTGTTGTAGGAGTCAAACTGTCAAACAATAATTATTAAATATTATAATACTGTACCGCAGTCTGTTGAAAAGTATTGTAATCGTGGAGCCGTGTTCTGATAACCTGGCTATTAAAGGACAGATGTAGTCATATCCAGCTTGTCTGACTTCACTGTGAACTGGAAATGAATATAACACCCCAGGTGCAGTGTGTGTCTGTGTGTGTTCATAAGTAAATGTGCACAATAGTAGGATGTAGCTGGGTTGAAACCTTCCGTTGTTGTCTGCTAAAGGCATTCCTCCCCGTTTCCCACCCTCACACGTACACGCAAACACACATCAGTCTCTAGAAAGATATTCCTGAACAAAGCACTCTCCCAGAGATGTATCTGTAAGGAAATGCTGTGAGGGAAAGGGGATGATTCTGGCGATTTTTTTTTTTTCTTAGCCCTAAACTATAATTCTGTCGCTCTTCCAGAGCCACCAGCTGCCTGCCTAATAACATTCAGTGAAGCTGCTCAGTGACCTAAAATGTGAGGTGATATATGTGTGCAGCTGTGCTTTATCTCCTGTCACAGTTTGGGTTTTCATCTCGACAGCAACAGTGAGACGTGTAATGGATGGAAACTGTGGGAAAACACTGTCTGTCTCTATGTACATAATGTATTAATGTATAACCCCTGTGTGCCGGTGTAGGTTCCCCGTGTGGAGCTGACCCTCTCTGAGCTCCAAGAAATGGCCACAAGACAACAACAACAAATAGAGGCTCAGCAACAGATGTTGCTCGCCAAGGTAAAACACTCACTCATACTGTACACGCACACAGAGCTGCTGGATGGATTGCCTGTCAGTTAATGTAAGGTTAGCTACATTAGAGTCTGTCTGAAAAGATCGGCTTTGAGGCCCCTGGAGCCTCAGATGAATGTGTGTGCGCATCACATCACATGCATCTTTTTTTGTGTGTGTGTGTGTGTGTGTGTGATTGAGTTCAGGGTTTGAGGAACGACGTGAAAGATTGGCTCTGGAGGAGAGATGTCGTTTTCAGACGTAGGCTGGGGAGAATTGAGTTAAGACTTTTTCCGAGGCTGCAGTTTCTTACATGCACCACACAGGAGATAGTCTGGTTTAGAAATACTCAGTGAGGTTTACCTGAGGGAGCTGCCTGGGTGGAGCGTGCAGGAGGAAGCGCACATGACAGCTGCTCTCCAGACTATTACCAGCGCTCTTCTCACATCAGCACAAATCGATGAAAACTCGCACAGTTGAAGGTCACAGTAAGTTTGTGCTGGGGAGTTTGCACGTTAACCCCTTAAGCCCAAGGTGACATGGGTCAAAATATTGCTACGCCCAGATTAAGTTTTTTTGTCGTTGTTTTTTTCAAGTACATATATACCCCGTCAGTTGTAGATGTGCACACGTTGTTGATGTTGAAGGGAGACAGTTTGAGCAGATCTGAGAGACTGGGCAGTGTGGGTCTTTACATAGTGCGTCTGTTTTGTCATGAAAGAGTTTCTGTTTTAGAACAACATAATTTGGGTCGTTTGAACATTTGGAAAGCCTTCACATAGGAGCTGAACTTAAAAATAGGAACGCAACTACAGCACCACAGGCTCAGTTTGTTCTAGCCCATTTCAGAGTGTTGGAACTGTAAACGCAAGTTTTGTTTTTCCTTGCAGCCGGCTTTGTTGCAGAAGACTGAGCTATGGATTTTTAGCTAGGCTGACCATAAAAAAGAAGTTAGACTTGTAGAAATGTTGTTTGGTGGACCTTGCTAGTGCTGAGATTTTGGTCCATATTGATGTGATAGCCTCACACAGTCGCTGCAGATTTATCGGCTGAACAACCATGATGCAAATCCCCATTCCACTACATCCCAAGCATGCTGTAGTGGACTAAAAGTGAACTCATTGTCATGTAAAAGAAACTAATATGAGATTAATTAGAGTTTGAGATAAGTACACTGTGGTCATAGAGGCATGGACATGGTCAGCAACAACGTTCAAGTAGGCTGTGGTATTTAAACAATGCTTGGTTGGTGCTACCGGGCCAAATGTGTGCCAGGAAAATATCTCCTGCACCATTAAACCACCACAAGCATGAAGCATTGATACAAGGCAGCATAGACCCATGCTTTCATGTTATTCTCTCCCCCCTCTTTCAGTCACTTTAATTTAAAAACTGTGTAATTTTAAAACTGTATATTCTGTGTATTTATTGTCTCACTCTTATTGCTTGTTCTTATTGTCCTTCTCGTCAACGTTATGCTGCTCTGTTGTATGTTAATTGCCCCTTGGGGATAAACAAATACTGCCTGGATTCAGAACAGAGGTCTTTATCAAAGAAAGGGGTAAAGATGTTTCTTTTTTGATGTGGTGTGAACTCGACTTTTTCTCACTTTTGACTCTTTTGGCTGATGTTTAGAAAGCTTCAGGGCTGCAGCACATGTGAGAAAATATCTGGAGACACAGATCATGGTCATTCGGCCCCATCCCCAGATTCAGGAAGTGGCCTTCTGAGTTAGCAGGAAATGAGTTCAGCAGGGATCTACAGCTGCTGGGAAGTTTACCCAGTATTGTACTCCAGGAAGGAGTCAGGAAAGTGAGCCAAACGGCATTCATTTGGTAAAGTTTTCGATAAAATGCATCAACCACAAACTTTTATTTGGCCATTTTGAGTTTTTCAAGACTGCTGTGGAAGTGATTTCTTTTGCCTGTCAGTTTAATGCTGATATCCAGCTTTTTTTTTTTTTTTAAAGCAGCAGTTTAACTGCTTCTGTAATTTGACAGCTATTAAGTGTTTCCTTCCAGCTTGCTCAAGCATTTCCTTGCTGGATGAAAAAAATCCCAGGCGCTGATGTAGAAACATTTTCTGTCTTCTCAACATTAATATAACGAAACGTAGATTGATGACTTCCTGGAAAATAAAAAGTCGAAAACATAAAAACTTTTATTCCTGCACTACGTCTGTAATTAAACACCCTTCTCTTATGTAATGTGTTAGCAGGGCAGCTTCCTGCCAACATGCCCTTTTCTCCTCCTCTTTGTGTGTTTATGTGAAAGAGAGAGACACACAAACGCATGCACACACACACACACGCACACGCACACACACACAGGTCAGCCGTACTGCTTCAGTCAGCATCACACATCACAGCCTTTCTCTGTCTCCTCACTGTAGTTTATTGTGTGTGTCAGATACATAGATACACACAAGCTTAAATGAAAATCAATAGCAGCTGATGGTCTTCGGAGTTGGATGTGATGATCGGGTGAAAATAAACTGCATGCATGGCAGTTATTATAGTATTATGCTGTTGACTAAGGATGTGCACGGCCAGATGATTAAGTGTTCCTGCCCTCACTATTCAGCACTGAAAACACTTCTCGTTTAAATGAATAATTCATATTTTATGAATGCAGAAGACCAGCTGACTGTTAGGTCTAACACATGGGCATCCAACATGTGGACCACGGACCAGTACTTGCACACCAAAGGGCCCAGTTTATCCCACTAGATTTCTTTGCAGTTTGTGGAAACTGTACTTAAGTCATTAAGTACTCCAATTCACTGTTGCTCCTGGTAAAGTGATGCCAGCCTTTAATTAATTCCTCATTAATGAGGAATCTGACATTCTGTTCTTTGGTAAAATATTAGACGAGTGGGGTAACTGGTGTCTCCAAGTTTGACTTACAGTTTCAGCTTTATTAAGATCTTAAGGCTCAAGTAAAGGTTGAGGTTGAGATAGATGACGGCTGTGTGTAGCTGCAGATGTGATGGTCCAGAAAATGCATGTTTTATGTAGAGTAAAGATAAACACTTAAACACGGCAATAAGCTGCTGGTGCTAGTGCTGCTGATATATATAATCTGGTATTATGTGTGTACAACAGGATGCATGGTATGAAGCGGCACACTAATCTATTTCACCAACATTTGAAATAAGATTTTATTTATGAAAAATAAGATTAACATGCAGGTGTGCAAAATGAGAGGGAACAATGTGAAAACACATGCATGTGTTCTCAAAGCACCAAAAACCAGGAAATATTATCCATCTTTCCATTAATCTTCTTAACCACTCAACCAATTCAGGGTTGCAGTGGGGGTCTGGGGCCTATTTCATCTGTCACAGGGCGAAACGTTGGGCACTCCCTGGAAAGGTCACAGAGGAAATCAAATTCATGAGCACCGTGAAATAATTCTATCATCAGTGCATAAACTGAATGTGATTTGTTTTTCACTGAGAACTCATGAAATTTTTGAATGACAGCTTGACAAATAATGAGGCAGACAGCAAACTGGCCAATCAGTCGACAGCACCGGCCTGAATTCATTAAAGACCCAAAATATTTGTGTCAGAGGCTCTTTTAAAACCACTTGAAACGTAGTTTTCATTTCTATAGTCATTTAGTTGGATTTAACAGCCAGTGCTGAAAACGTAACCGAATAACACCAACACGTTTATCAAATTTGAATTCTGCTGATTGAAGTGCTGGAACAAATGCCACTGTTGCTCCTCTGTTTGTGTAGGATCCTCCTCAGTCAGTGAGCAGATTCAGAAAACAGGCTTTCAGGTTCTCCAAGTGAAAACGGGCTCAACCTCGCTAAGTTTAGTTGGTATTTTTATAATATAAAAATAGTATTTTTTAGTTTTTTTCTGGCTGGGTTTGCAAAACATGATTTAGTTTCTTTAAAACTGAAAATGCCATGCCACTTTTCAAATGAAATAAATGAAAGTCTGGAAATGACTCTACTTTCACTGTACTTTTGTTTCCTGCAGGAACAGAGACTGAGGTATCTTCAGCAAGGAGGCAGATCCAACCAGGGACAGTCACAGGTGCGATCCACACCTCTGTTAGTCTCCTTTGAGTCTATACAGCACAAGGACACCCTATTTAAAGTTTGCTTTGTTGCTTTACTCACAATTGTGTGAGCAATATATTCATCAAACTAATACAGTTTAAAATACAATAATCTGCATACTGCTTCCTTTATGTGGTTTATATCTAATAATGTGACTGCAGTCTAACCTAGAGGCCAGTTCGCTGAAGGTTAAGTTTCCTGTTTGTCTGTCAGAGGGCTAAATGTTAACAGGTGCTGAAGCTCTGTCTGTTGATTACTGCTGTCTGCAAGTATTTTCCAAGTAAAGCAAATACCTGCGCTTTCATTGGATAACCTTCAGAATTCATTTGAGCATCTTCAAATTAAACACATTGTAGGCATTTATTCCTGAAACTGAGACAGTAAATAATCAACTAAAACATGTATTTTTCTGCATCTTGGGTCACATTTTAGTTAAATTACAGAGCAGGTATCCTTTCAGTATACCTAAATGACTGGAACTGCCACCACTTGAGTGTATGGGGAGTTTTTAACCACTTTAAACACTGACTTCTCTTTTTCAGTCTGAAGCTGAGAAGCTGCAGCGGCTCAAAGAGCGAGTGGAGACGCAGGAAGCGAAGCTGAAGAAGATCCGAGCCATGAGAGGCCAAGTCGACTACAGCAAACTGATCAACGGAAACCTCTGTAAGCCTAAACACTCTGTAACACTGTAGAGTTGGTGACTGTGGATTACAGGCCCTGAAGTAAACGACTGCATATTAAAAGACCATGAATTTAACCTCATAAAGCCTTGATGCTGCAGCGTGAGGGATTTTTTTTGACCATTTACTCAGTCCCTTACAGCGTGCTCGGTGTTTATATGTATTTCTGTAGAATCTGAGCACTAAAATCTTAATAACTACAGCGATGTAATTTCAATCTGACGTCCTGCTCTCTGTGTGTAGCTGCAGAGATTGACCATGTGAGCAGCCTGTTTCAGGAGAAGCAGGCGGAGCTGCAGACTGCGGTGATCAGAGTCGACCAGGTATGAAAATTTATTTGGTTTCTATAAACTTTGAAGCAGATTTGATTTGATAAGATATATGTGCACATATATGTATTTAATTTTGGTCTAACAGTTGACTCAGCAGCTGGAGGATTTGAGGAGAGGACGCCTGCAGCTACACTCTGGTGCACCAGGTCAGGGGGCACCCACGGGACCCCAGGGTGCAGGCACTGGTCATAAGGGATCGCCTCTTTCAGGCCCTGCAGCTCTGGAGCTGAGGAAACTTTACCAGGAGCTGCAGGTAAACTATACCCAGCCGTAAAGATTGCCAAGCAATCTTTACGGCTAATTGAAAAGATGTGTAGTAAATGTTTATGTCTCAATCTGGTTGGAAAAACAAAGGACACCTGTTCTACCAACACCTCCGCTGCACCACCAAACCATCTAAGCATGTGGGAACAATATGTTTTAGAAGCTCATGCAAATAAGCAATGCAATAAACACTGTGAATGCCATGAGGTTATACTAGTTTGGTACCTACAGTGGATATAATGTGGCTGTCTGATCACAGCTATTTTAAAACCAATCAAAAACATAATAAAAATATTGCAGAAAAAAAGATGTTTAGTGCGACCTTCTCCTGCCTGCTTTGGGTGTCAGAAATCATAAATGTGAGTAAAACGTTTTGGGGGTTTTTAAGGCTCGTAACCGGCACAATCTGGAGCAGAGCAGCAAGTTGGCCCAGAATAAGGAGCTGCTGAACAAGAGGAACGCCCAGGTGACCGTGATGGATCAACGCATCGGTGACCTGAGAGAACGCCTGCATAAGAAGAGAGCAGAGGTGCAGTCTGCAAAGAAGTCTGGTCTTTCTTTATCATGTTATATGAGTCTCATTCTGGGTGTCTGTGTGTGTCCACTTCAGTTAAGTCGTATGAATGGAGGCACTCTGTCCTCCCCTCAAAGCTCTTCCCACCCCGGTGCTGGAGTTTCGGGTCGAGTGGCAGCTGTCTGCCCCTACATCCAGGTTCCATCCGAGGGGAGACAAGAGCCAGGGTACCCGCTCCCAGCTGACCCACCGCCCAAACCCACCCCTCTCAGCCACATTCGCTCCCTCTCAGGTTGGTGGATGTTTATTTTGTTTTGTTTTTTTCCCCCATTTTAAGTCTCTGTGCTTTACCAGACTTGGTTTGTCTTTATCACTGTCTGACCTCTAACTTGCTCTTCTTCCATTTCTTTCTCCTGTCGTGTTTTTTCCCTCTTCCCCTTCTCTGTCGGTGTTCTCTCCAATGTTCAATGATTTAATGTGGTGGTTCTGTGATTGCTGTTTTGTAATGTGTTGTGGTGCTGGTGTGGGTCTCGCTGTTGTTTTCGTCATTCCGATGTCATGGTGGTGATGTTTACGTCTGTGCTGTTGTTTGGTGGGTGTTACTGTCTCGTGGTTGGTGTTGTCTGTGGTGGTGGGTGTGGCCTTACAGAGGAAGAGAGGAGTGCCATCAGGAAGCCTCCCAGCCAATGGAAAGAGTCAGATTTAGACATCGTCCTGTCAGAGCCCACTGAGCGGTGGGAGGGGCCTCTGTCCCCTCAGGGGGGCGACAGTAACAGTGAGTCCAGGAGAAACCACTAAACACACTTACTCACCGCTGGGTTTATTGGTGATAGCACGATGCTAGCAGCACCTTCAGCCTTAACTCCTCGTTTTTACACAAAAAACAAGTTGCTCAGTTGCCAAAAGTCACCTTACACAAATCCAAGTGTAAAGTATCAAAACAGTGTATGGGATAGTAGTGAAAATTAGTTTATAGGTTATAATATTATTTCAACATAGCACCACATGTTTATGTGAAAAAGAAGGGGATGACCACTCGAAAGATTCACTTAATAGATTTTTTGAGCAGACGTTTAAACATTCTGTTATCTAGAAACTGCTTGTGTGAGTTTTTTAGGGTGAATATTTGGTGGTATGGCTCTGTAAATATGGCCTCTAAGGAGGTCAGGGTGCTGCTCTTGAGAGTAACTGGAGACATGCAGCTTGAGTTAACATAGAAAGTTAATGTCAGATGTGTGATCTGAGACAGCAGATTTGGAGCCTTGTAGAAAACACAGTTTTGCAGGTAGGAGACTGAGATTTTGTGTACAGCTCCTCATATACAAGGCACATAACATTCGTTAAATCGGTTCAAATCAGGTCAGAGGTTTCAAATCTAGGGCTGACACTATTTTATATATATATATATTTTTAGAAAGATCCAGTGATGGTGCTCATTCAGAGCAAGATGTTTTATTCGATTTATAAACCATCCCAGTCCAGCAAGAAGTTATTTTTCTGTCCAGGAATAAGTGTGTGTGTGTGTGTGTGTGTGTGTCTCTGTGTGTGTGTCAGAAAAACATGTTCATGAGCAGTTATCATAGACTGTATTCCTGCTAATTAGTGCAAGTTAATTAGGAGGTTAGTCCAGCAGTCTACATAGCGATCACTGTCATTTTCAGATAATGGATTTTAAAAAGATTCCAGTATGTTCCAAAATGCCACAGATGTAGTTGAGCGGTTCAGTTTAAGGAACTGAGTTTACTAAAAGTTGACCTCCGTTATTGTCATGAAGGGGAAATTTAATACAGAGAGCTTAAAATTTCTGTGTATGTGGTTCTAAATGTGTTCATATCTGCTGTAAACTTGAACATTTTAACACGGGAGTTTATAGGGACTGACTCACTTTTGGAGCCAGCTGCAAAGACCCAAAATAGAAAAGGGCATTCACAGCACACATTTTCTTAATCTGACTCCCAGAGTGGATGCATTCAAACCGAGCACGCTCGTGTTTAAACCGCTATGCAGACCAGATGGTAAAGAGACAAAACATAATTGAATCAGCTGCTCAAAGGACCCTAAATTGTAAAGGTCGAGTGTACAAGGGTGCAGACATGCCATCTGATAGCCAACAGCTGCTCAGGGTTAAGAAGCACAGCTTCAGAAAATAAACCAAAGTCTGGCTTTAGACTCGAGTTTATTTATTCCGACATCTCTTCCTACACAGTGTGGAAAAACACAATTTAAACTGCCGATATCTATTTTTTTCACCTACACTGAAGTAAAATAAAGAGTCTTCAACCAGCTTTGTTTTAACACCCATTGTGTTCTTGAATCCCAAAGCAAATGCCACAGTTCTATTAATGTCGCTGCTTATGTAATGCGGAAAATTCGTAGTTGTAAATCAAATCAACAGTCTACTGGGCAGGGGGCCATTGCACATGAATGAGAGAAAGCCTGAATTGTAGCTATCTTTAGTACGTGTGATGAGTGTGTGAGGGAGTCGGATAACAAGAGGTTTTAGGTGAGAGGGTGATGTCATCGGGGAGATTAAGCCCAGAAAAAAAGCAAAGCAAGGAATCATTTATTTGTTTAAAATATGTTAAACAAAACTGGCTCATATTTGCTAGAAAGTGCTGAAACGATGGATATTTATTACACTACTTTTTATAATAATTTTATATTTGGATCTAAAGCTTTCTGTTGTGCATCCTGATGGTTGGGTGAAAGATGTCGGATCTGTTTCTGGTGAACTCCTTCAGTTCCTTCTCATTACGTGAGGCCATTTGTAAGCAGTTTTTGTAGTGTGACTGTATATGAAAGGTGGCTGTTGAGTCTGGCTCTGAAAAGCTGCATTTTTATTCATGGCCATCAGGGTGCGACTTCTCCAGCTGTAAATAGAAGTCAGATTATATAAAAGTCTGTGAGAAAATGATCGTGATCCTCTCTTATATATGACCTCAATAATTGTGATGTGTTTAAAAAAATCGTTTTTCTCCGATTCAAATCGATTTTAGTTTGGAAAAATACAATATCGATTCATTAAATCCTGAATTGATTTTTGAATATAAATGTATTTTGCAAGAAATGCCAGCATCTCATGTTAAAGCTCACAAAACTATTTCAACAACCAGCAGAACTATTAAAGAGCAGGTAAACGGATTCCGCAAAAAGATGTAAACACAAAGTGTGGACCGTTCACCTGACGGCACGTCCACGGACACGCTGTCGGGGCTGAAAGCTGACATCTCACAGATTCCGAAACTGCAGCTTTGGTCTCTCTCCGACCAAAATTCACTGAACCAGCAGCAAAAGAAGATCAAAATTACGCTTCACGTTTCAAAAACATTGTCGTGAATTCGCTCTGTTTTTAATACGAAATGATTTTATCTTGTAAAACATGTTCGCATTTAAAGAAAAATAGACTATAAATCAGGTTATGCTTTAGCATGTGTGCCTGTTGATTTCATTACTGTATGAGCGTGCAGTTTTTCAGCCAAACCTTTATTTAAACAGGAAGTGAAATCTCTCTTGTGAAAGCGTCCTCACAGCATCAAATTAGATGTTTTTAAATGGAGAGAGAAACTGGAGCTCAGAGGGGAGAACTCAGAAACAGAATGGTCTGCCTGGAACCACAGAGCCACCATGATGCTGTTCAGATACAGAGCTGGGCTGTTATCTACGTCAAAGGCAGGAGGAGAGATTTCTCAGCAGAGCATTGCATTTAATCATTTGTTTGCATTAAATGCTGTGGCTGCTGATTATGGCAACATCATATTTTACAGACAGAATATCAAACTCAAACGCTTAAAAATGGTGAACTAAAGAGACTTGAGTGGTGAGGCTGAAACGCTTTACTGCATGACCCGTTTGTCGTTTGCACCAGGACGTACCGTGACTGTGCTGTAAACTGTCTTTCCTCTATAACACTGAGTGACTGCTTCTAATCTGGGCTCTCAGGGGCAGGCGGCCAAGTTTCCACCTCTCACAGAACTGACTGCTTGTTTCCTGTCGTGACTGTTTTCTTCCTGAGGTCAGCGGGTTAAAGCAGCCAACAGGTTTCGCAGCACAACTTACTGTACAGACTGCGTGGCTCCTGGGTTGAAGAGTTAATCAGTATTAGTCTGGTATGAGCCAGGACTGTGACGTGACTGGGCGAAATGGTTAGGTAACAGTTTGTAAATGGCTGCTGGAGTTTAACATTATGTGGAATTTTATTTAGCAGCACTTATTTAGCCATTTTAGCGCCACGGCTTTGATGGTGGATCTCCATCAGTCATTTCTTCTCCACTTCTGCAATACCTTGGAAGATCACCTGACTTCTTCACAAAGCTATTTCCTGTTAAATGTCTTCAAGGGTGTGGCCAAGTTGCCATGAAATTCCAAAGCATTGAGCTAGGCTGTTGACCTTAGCTGTCACAGACAACAGTGGCTGAAGATTTACTACTGTGACTCTGCACTGAACTGAGCCAGTTTATTATGTAACAACACCTCTGCAGAGACAGAGGCTGAGTTAAACTTCACATTGTAGAGTTTTGTTCTGTTTTAAACCCTGATTGTAGCGGCTTCCTGTTTTTTAGAGGTTTTATTCTTCTAGTAAAAATAGTTTAACTGCAGCCACGAGTCATTTTCTGTGACTGCTATTGTCAGTCACTGTGCATTATTACAACTTAAATTATATTGGCTACAAATTTTAA
Organism: Maylandia zebra; assembly: GCF_041146795.1. Taxonomy (NCBI): domain Eukaryota; kingdom Metazoa; phylum Chordata; class Actinopteri; order Cichliformes; family Cichlidae; genus Maylandia; species Maylandia zebra. Next base: position 12,823,241 of record NC_135185.1, read on the forward strand.
GTATTGATGAGTTACCTTTACTTAGTATTGTTATTTTAGATGTCCTTTTCAACCATTCATTCTTAATTTTCTCACTTTTTCTTGCTAAGAACCCTTTTTTTTTTAATTTAATTGTAACTCTTGAAAAGTGAAAGGTGTAAGCGCCTGGAGTACGCCTGGTTGGGAATCAGTGCATTGTCCGCTTGGATTTATGTTGCCGAGTAAACTACAGACATGCTCTGTGTATGCTATTTTAGCAGCATTAAAATATACATGTATATGCAACAAATACACATTATATACACTCCCTTTAACCGATCATTTTTTTAGTTACTTAACCGTTCATAGTATCTTTTTTCATCTGTCTTTTCCATTTGGATTTATTTGCTTCTTTCTCACTTTAATTTCCTTTCCTGTTTTGATCCCTTCCTCGGCTCCCTGACTCTCTGCCGCTTTCTTCCTTCAGCCAATGAAGCACCGTGGCCCACCATCACTAAGAGCGTAACAGACTGGAGGACCAACAGTCCAGAACAGGTACTGGTGTAATTCTCAGTTATATTAGTTATTCTCATGAATTCTGTGATCATAATAAATAATTTATTGCACTGTAAGCGATGTTATAGAGGTATCAAGGCTCGCTTGAGGCTTCTGCTTAGCAGTGAAGTGATGGTGTGAACTTTTCAACTCAAAATGTCTAAGGAGGAAAATCTCCATGGGAAGCAGTCATGAATGTCTTGGTGTAAGGAGAAAAAAAAAATAGGTTATGCAGTTACAGTGGGGCAAAAAAGTATTTAGTCAAATACTCTGTTATTGCCAACAAAGGTTATGTTACAAAGTATTGAGTTGTATTTTTGTTATTGACCAAATACTTATTTTCCACCCTAATTTACGAATAAATTCTTTACAAATCCTACCATGTGGATTCATGGATTTTTTTTTTCACATTCTGTCTCTCACAGTTGAAGTGTACCTCTGGTGCAAATTACTGACCTCTGTCATCATTTTAAGTGGGGGAACTTGCACAATCGGTGGCTGTCTAAATACTTTTTTGCCCCACTGTATACTTCATATCTGTGTCTCCCTCCCACCAGCTTCCCTCTGGTTATGGTACGTACCCCAGTGCCACCCACCAGGCAGCTGCACATCACTGCGCCACGAGCTCCCTGCCTCGTTCTGCCCCTGGTACACTGGGTTGGCCTCGATCCGGTGCCGCCTCATCCCCCCATCCATCATCCCCCTCTTCACAGCAAATACAGCACCGTATTTCTGTCCCTCCTAACTCAAGCCAAGGTAATAAATAGTTTTATTTATTAAAATAAAAGCTTATCTTCTTCTTCTTCTTTCAGTCCTGTTGATTGTATAACTTTGTTTTTCTGTTTCTGCACTTAGGTTCTGCCACCACCTCCCAGCCCTCCCCGCTGTCCCCACAAACAGAGCGGACAGATCCCCCTCCGGCGGTGGCCGTACGTCCCTACGTCCCGGACCATCCCTCCAGGCCACAGTCCCCCAGGAAGGGCCCTGCTACTATGAACAGCAGCTCCATCTACAGCATGTACCTACAGCAGCCTCAGGCCAAAAACTACGGATCTCTGAGCAACAGGGCTACTGTCAAAGCAGGTGATTAAACAGCAATTACTTGTTTAGACAGTTTGACAGCTTCTGCAGGTGAAAACAAACCATAACCCATCCTTTTTCCTGTCTCTCCACAGTCTACGGTAAACCCATCCTCCCCTCCTCCTCCACTTCTCCATCCCCTGTCTTTTTCCTCCAGGGGGGAGGAGGAGGAGTAAAAATATCAGGGGAGGAAGCTACAGATAAAGATGGAGGAAAAGGAGAAGGAGGAGAGAGCGGCGAGGGCCAAATTCAACCTCCACCCAGTGTGGACAACATCCCTCGTCCCCTCAGTCCCACTAAGCTCACCCCAGTTGGTAGGTGCAACCAATCACCAATAAATGTTACCTTTCTTTGTTAAAATGTTTCTCCTGTATGTGTTTAATACCAGAAAACACATTTTGTGTTAAAATAAGAAGAGTGATAAAGATGCTGAACGCTGGACCTCGACAGGAGGAAACGAGAAACACCAGAGAAAAGATTCACAGATGTAATGAAAGAGGACATGCAGAGGGTTGGTGTGACAGATGATAGCCAGGGATAGGATGGAGGCAGATGATGGAGCAGCACTTAATGCACTGTCACATTTTAGGCCAAACTTTGTGCTGAAAAAAAAGTATATTTGTCTGCACACTGAAAAAGATGTCACATCATGTTAAATACGACACTAAGGATTGAAAAAGCTCATTTCAAGCAATCTAGATATGCAAAAGATGTATAAATTAACGCTCTTTGAACTATAAAAAATGCATTTGTTTATTTTCTGTTTGGGTGTTAAATGCATGTCTACACACTTTAAAGTTTATTACAGTAACCCAGTCACTTAGTCACACTGGCTGCAGAAATATTACTCGCATAGTTTCATAAATTTCCCGTGTCTTCACTGGTCTCTTTGAGTGATACTCTTCTTATTAGCTTTTTATTCTTACTAAAGCATATTCCAGCCTCCTTCATCATTTAACCACAAATTTTATGTCAGTTGTTCAGTCAAGCATTGATTTCCTGGGAGCAGCCCTAGAATTGAGTCAGAGGACCTTCCTTAGAAAGAGCTAAATCAGCCATTCTCAAACTGCAGCCTGCTTCCAAATCTCCTGAAACACACCCAAACCTTTAATCACGTGAGCCAAATAAAATATATTTAATTCTTTCTTTTTCCAATGATACATTTAGATCTTTTTGTACTTAACTTTTTCCCTTGATAACAAAAATAAGATGCGAGAACATGTTAAAAAAAGACATTTAAAAAATCTATCTCTCTTGGCCCGCTTGAATTGTAGCCCACACCTTGGAAATCATTAAAAGCAGGACCAGATTTTTAAATCCCAGAATATCACATTTATATCTTTTTTATACTGTAAGTCTTAAAGAAAGTTCTCATTAAGTTATGGTAGTGTGCTTATCAGTCACAGATCACGCTATCCTGAAGAGCTTTTGGGAATAATTTCAGCAAAAGAAAAAAGATACAATCTAAGAAACAGGAGCAGAAAAAAATACATTTTGCCAAGAACAAATGACAAAAGAAGAAAGTAGCTTTAAAGCTTTGTCCCCCACAGCCCACTCTCAGCTCCGATACCAGAGCGATGCAGACCTGGAGGTTCTCCGCCGCCGCTTCAGCAACGCGCCGCGGCCCCTCAAGAAACGGAGCTCGATCACTGAACCTGAAGGCCCTCAGGGGCCAAACATCCAAAAACTGCTCTACCAGAGGTTGGTGCTACCACATGTTTAACTGCACCAGGACAAACAAAAAACTTTCAGGAATTTAAGACAGAAACAGAATCAAAATGGAAAAATGTAATTTGTTTTTGCCGGTTTTTTTTGCAGGTTCAACACATTAGCAGGAGGCATGGAGGGAAGCTCAGGTAAGACACCGACATATGATGGTCAGGTGACATCTGTGTGCCTAAATATATATAGATTTAAGTTCCTTCTTTAATTCTAGGCAATACTTTCTACCAACCGGACTGCCTTTTGGGAGACATGGACAACATTCATTCAGCTAATGGAAACGTAGAACGTGGAGATAAACAGGTCGCTGCAGCAGCCGCGGAGAGTGAAGCCCAAAACCTGAATTCGGATTCCCGCCGTTCGTCTCCTCCTGCAGTTACGACAGAATTATCCAAAGAGACAACAGCAGCGGCAGAGACTGGCAACGGCGTCTCACCATCGACCCAATCAAGCCCGATTCCTGTACCTGAGAGACCAGAGGACCAAAATAATAACAACCAGAGAGGCTCTAGTCCTGCTCAAAACTCAGTTGGCCACATCTCTCCTTCACCATCTCCTCCTGCCCCGCCCACTCTGCCTAAGGTATGTATACAACAACACAAAGCATACACATTAAACCTGGGCATCTGTCACACAACAATACACCAGGTTCATTTTCTTTCTCTTATGCTGTTTGCTGCAGGTAAAGCGAACCAACCTGAAGAAGCCGTCATCAGAGCGAACCGGTCACGGCCTGAGAGTCAAGTTTAACCCTCTGGCTCTTCTCCTGGATGCGTCATTGGAGGGAGAGTTTGACCTGGTGCAGAGAATCATATATGAGGTAAATCAGAACATGATGTTGTGCAATTATAGTGCTCTTATAACACAGTCTCACTTTTCATACTTGCAAAGATTACTGTGTTGCTTTGCAAAGGTAAAATTAAGTTGAATATAATTTATTTCTATAACTACATCAGCCATAGTTCCAAATGATTCCTAAACGCTGAAGCTAAAACAAGAAAACTGACTCACAGACATTTGAAAGCACTATTTCAGTTTCATCACTCATCAAAGTGACCTCAGTTTGGCCGTCGGTTTGGATGATGCTCTTACCTGGATGATTGAGCAGGCATCAAGACAGGTCTTTGAGGACATTTTTGATGTGGTCAGTGATTAAAAAGCAGAAGCACACCGACTGTGATCAGGTTGGAGCACTGATGAGACAGGAATGGATCACTATCATTTAGGATTTGGGCCAGAAGCCGATATCCAGCATCCCACTGAGCCCAGAAGAAGAAGAAGAAACTTATTGTAGTGAAGACACTGAAATGTGTCAGAATGAGTGATGAGGCTTGAGATATGCCGTTACAGTAAAGAGACAGTAGGGGTTATCATCAACAGAGATATGATCTGCATTTGGAGAATGACCTAAACCACAGAAATCTTGTGTCATACAACAGTAAACTTAAAAAAATAACGAGTGCATTTGAACTCAGAAGCTGTCCTGATGATATTTTCTTTAGTCCTGTTGAACAAATAGTCTCTGAAGTGCGAGGTAGCAGCTGGTCAACTATGGAAAGCTGGTCTTCTTAGAAGACAAGGGAAACTTCTGCAGAGCCTTCAGATTTTGAGATAATTTTTAAGCAGAGCTGAAAATCATCACACAATGTGGTTACACTTGTAAAGGTTACTTTTTTGTGTTGCATTAAAAAAAAACATTGGGTTATGCAACAGTGTAATATTTTTACATGCCAGTAATTACACCCACATGCAGACTGCCTCAACAAATTTGCCATTTACCAGGCAGTTTTAAAGCATTTTCAGTACCTTCCTGACAATACTTCCCTTTAATCTGTGCCAGTAGAGAGGAGGTCTCAGCAGGGAACTGTACAAGTTATAGTCGGGGATGCACTCTGTAGCAGCAGAGAAAACAGAGCCTCACATCTTTCGATGGAAACCCTGCCATCACTCACGGGAGAAGAGAGTCCTTACTGACTTCTTAGGCTTTAAACTGAAGTTAATGTTCTCAAGGAAACAGTCAGATCCACAAAAAGCTCAGTTTGATATTATTACACTCTGAGGCTGTGAGACTCAATAGTTTTCAACCTGCTCAAAACATGTTGTTTCCTGACTTTTGCACTGAGATCATTCTCAGCTTCTCCAGGCTGATATCACCGTTGTGGAGGTGAGCAGCTAATAACTTATTCCGGCGTTCTCCAAGTCTAATATTTCTTTATACGCATCTCTTTTTATTTCAGGTGGAAAACCCCAGCATGCCCAACGACGAAGGCATAACACCTCTTCATAACGCCGTCTGTGCTGGTCATCACCATATTGTGAAGTTCCTACTGGACTTTGGAGTTAACGTGAATGCAGCCGACAGTGACGGATGGTCAGTGCCTTCATTCGGTCTGTGCGTCATGCAGTAATACAGAGACCAATAACAGAGCAGCGGCTGCATGAAGGACTTGAGGGAGTTTGAGTAATGAGCACGCTTTGTGGTGGCGGTGCTGGAGCTCGGCTCAGAGGCAGCAGTGACAGAGATAATTGACTCCACTTTCATTTTGGCTCAGCTGCCTTAGCAGTATTGAAGGAGGAGATTACAATATGCAATTAGGGTCTGTATCCACAAGTTGCTTGATTTAATTACTGATGCATTTGATTCTTTCGTGGTTAGTTTAATTTAAACTGTAGTTGTTTTAAAATGCATTACAGGAACATCTTTTCTTTCTTTCTTTGATTGGAAGTGAATGAACTTTGGTAAAAAGAGAAATGTTCATGTTGAAGGAGGACCTAATCCTTTTCTTTATTTCCTCTCACATGGAATGTGCGCAGTGCTGTGAAAAAATCTAGCCCACGATTCAGTAGCTTGCAGAACCACCTTTAGCAGCTAAACTAAGTAACTTGGAGAAATCGTTTTCTGTAGGATTTCATTACTCTCTCACATCAGTGTGGAGGAATTTTGACCCAATCTTTCTTTTGGAGGTCTGGACTTTGAATGGGCCATTGCAGCTGTTGTAGATTTCCTGCTGTGCTTAGGATCATCGTGTTCCTGCATGACCTAGTTTCAGTGACGCTTCAGCTGTCACGTTTGACTCTAGAATACTTTGGTATACAGAGAAGCCCTTGGTAACTCAATCCTACAAGGTGCCCAAATCATCATCCCTCCACCACTGTGCTTGAGAGCTGGTACGAGGAGTTTGTGCTGATATGCTGGTGTCTCGTTCTGTTTTTATAAAGGTGCTAACGCTTACCCTTCTAATTCCTATGGAAACAAACGGTAATGGTGTACTTCATTTTTCATAGGACTGCATATACTGACCGAATTGCGATGCTCATATTAAACATAGGCAACGTTTCAGATTTCAGATACTGCTCTAAATGCTTGGTATATGCAGTTTTTTCTACTTTTAGCTCAATATGATATCAAAAAGAGGGGATAGTCCTAATAATAAGGGGAATTCATGAGCCCAATACTGGCTTATAAAGCTGGATCAGACCCACCTATGGGTGAATCTATTTGTGAAGGAAGCTAACAGCAAAGGGACAGCAGTTTGGTAGTTTTGGATATCTGCTATGCTAACAGTTTTTTTTTTTTTTTTTTTGCTGTGAAGTCACAAACTCTGCCAGTCATACAAAATTTGATCAAGCGAGTTAAGGCGACTAAAAGCTCAGCTGACTCTGCTTTAGATCTACAAAAGATCTTTATTGCAATTACAGTAACATAATATATCATCAAATTTCCTTTTTTTCTTCCTTGCAAGGTCCCTTTTAATGTTGTTGTCTTCACAGGACCCCGCTGCACTGTGCAGCTTCATGTAACAGCGTCCACCTCTGCAAGATGTTGGTGGAGTCAGGGGCGGCCATTTTTGCCACAACGATCAGCGACGTGGAAACAGCCGCGGACAAATGTGAAGAAATGGAAGAGGGCTACACCCAGTGTTCCCAGTTCCTTTACGGTAGGAAGATACAAACGCACTCACCTGCGTGTGCAATTACCATAATCGCACAGGTAAACGTCTAAAGTCATCGTTGTGTCTCTCACAGGTGTGCAGGAAAAGTTGGGTGTGATGAACAAAGGTTTAGTCTATGCCCTGTGGGACTACACAGCCCAGCAGTCTGATGAGCTCTCCTTCAGCGAAGGTGATGCTATCACTGTGGTGCGTCGCCATGACGACACTGAGACAGAGTGGTGGTGGGCGCGCCTGAATGACCGCGAGGGATACGTGCCCAGAAATCTGCTGGGGGTGAGAGAACCGAAACCAAAAGAGCGACTCTGGTGAAAATATCACAGTGAGAAAGTTAGACATTAGTATAAGAACAGGTACAACTCAAGGACAAAAAGAGAGAGAAAGACTTCAAAGGAGTCGATGATACTGTGAGTTTTATCTCCTCAGGCAGAGTAGAGTGACCCTGATGATATAAACACGATCACCTTACTTTCACAGTGCCAGGAGGACCCAGCTGAGGATCTAAGCCTGTAAACATATTCATATGGTGCCAACAGTTGTGCCATGTAGCAGCAAATCATAAAATCAACTCTAAGACATACAGAAGGCCAGTGGAGAGAAGCCAGATTAGGGGTTATGTGAAAGTAGGAAGTGGAGATGCTGCTCTGTGGGAGGCAAGAGAGAAACTTTTCATGTGTGTTTGACAAGGATTTTATTTCAAAGAATAGTCCAGTTTTATTCAAAGGTTAGGGCTGACTGAAATTCTGCTCTGAAGTTTCAAGCAGCTGGTTTCATGTTAGCATATAAGACGTCAAGGACACTTAGAAAAGATGAGATTTCTGATTTTGAGCTATTTAACTGCAGAAAAGTTTGCCCCATCCAACTCTTGGCGTCACATAGATGGTGTAAAAGAGCAGCAAGAGTATGTCAAGTACCTGTCTGTCCTATGTTCTGTTCAGTTTATACCACACAGAAAACATGCAAATGCAGGAAGACCTTCTTCCCACACGATGCCCCTCAGTCTGCTGGCCTTCAGATGTTCAGGCACCTTGAGAACATGTTGACATGATGTTGTGACCTCACCTACATCCTCGCTTGCTCTTTCTAGCTCTCTGTGTCTGTCTTGTTTTCTCTGCAGCTGTATCCAAGGATCAAACCCAGACAACGCTCACTGGCATAAAGCCCAGATCAGGAGCCTCATGCTCGAAGAGGGGGCATGCATGCAGGAAAGAAGAAGAAGAAGGAGAAGAAGGAGCAGAATGAGGGGAGGACAAAGATGGAGCCACTTTCTTCTATTTGTGTGGATGCAACAGAGCCAAATCGTGATAGATGCAGTGTGCATTTTCACCAAGATGTTGCAGAGCTGACGTAAATTCATAACTCAAAGTGTTCAGCTGCATGAGAAATGCTGAATGAAAAAAAAGAGTATTAAAAAAGCAATTAAAGCTTTTTTAAAGCTCCACGCAGCTTAAAATATGAAACAATGAGCTTGGAGTCATAAAGCTCTGTCTGATATTCTCCAAATATTCTTTAAATGTCGCTTTATTTTTGTACTGTGTTAATTTAAAATAATGCCAGCCTCATCAGCGACATAGCAAAGGAATGCGCTCTTTCTCAGCTACAGTGGAAACACCTTCACGCTGCACGGCGTGAAGATTTGTAAATGCAGTAAATTTACAGGCTGAAAGTACGTGTGAGATGTGAAATGTGAAAGTGGAGCCGGAAAGAGGAAAGTGAGGGGAGGGTAAACAACGTTAACGGGAGTCAGGTTTCGGCAGAAAATGAATCAGAGGAAAAGAGTTGGAAGTGCAACCACAAGACTGTGACACGTGGAAGCTGGGATCTGCATCCACCCACGCACGGTGAAGCAAAAAGGTTTGAAGTCAAGTCAGAATAATGGGCTGTTTCTGAGTTCATAATCTGACATTCAAGCATTTGTCAACTATTATGGGATGAATGCACGCTCTCACATGTACATGTGTTCGACTGCCAAAATGGTTGTTGAGGGTAAAGGAGGAGAAAGGGGGAAAAGAGGAAGGAAAACAAGAATGAGGAGAAAAGGGTGTGAAAGTGAAGGATGGGTGATACTTTTATTTAGAGGAGATAAAAAAAAATGCTGCTAGTTGTTGCATATTTTTCTTCAGACTAAAGATACCGACCCTCATGTAAAAACTGACGATTAACCCATTAATTAAACGCTACTCTGTCAATCTGCTGTTAAATGTGTTAAATTAAAGGTCCTGTGGCTGCTCAGAAAGGTGGCTTCAAGGAAAGCCCAGCCTAATTCTGGCCTGGGAAAGAGAACCTGTGTCAGTGTTGAAATGGGGCTAAATTAGCCGTGAGTGGAGGAAGAACTGCTTCCACTGCTTCTGCTTCTGGCCCTGATTTATATTGCTTTATTTAAAACAAAACATTGCTTTCTATTATTATTTTTCTCATTACTAGCACACGCTGCTCCTGTTTCTTTTCATGTATCAGTGCTGGTGCTGCTCACTGCTGCCACCTAGTGTACAGGAAAGGTTTGCCACAAAATAAAGCGCCGTTTTCTTCAGCACGAGCTGTGTAAAATATGAAGCAATAAGATGAGTGATGTTTGGTGTGAGAGTGAGATATTGTTCTGAGAAGTGCTTACCATCACTTTGTGTATATGCAAACTGTAACTATACAGCTACTGTACAATATTAATAAAGAAATTATAATCCCTACAGAGAAAAATAACAATGACTCAGCTCGTTTTTGGTTTTTTTTGTCAAACAATGCACAGCTGGAACAGTTACAGGCAGACACACGTGAGCTTACATAATTACAAGCCTCAAGTAATAAACCGTGGACTTTAGATGGGAATTAAAGTTCAAAGGTCATTCAGGAGAGCCAGCACCGACAGAAAGCTCTTCAGTCGTAAATTTTTTCCAGATTAAAATCCTAAATTCAATCACTGTGGCGTTTGTTATGTAATTTAATGCAGGAACTGAACTACAGAAAACTGTCAGCCTTTTATTTTGTAATTTCAAAATAAAAACACTTGGCAAACCGATCTGTGGGGAAATTTCAAAATCAGTTGAGTTACTTGGGCAGTTTTCCAGTTTAGTTCTTATTGTTAAACTGTTCACTTCAGTTAGTTTTATTAGTTGGAGTTTAGAATGTATTCACTGTGAAATGGATGTTGTTTGATGAGTTCAGAACTGTACAAAATTACAAAACACTACTAACACACATACTCATACTCATGTAAAAACCCAGTTTACATGCCTACCAAAGCTGGCTCAGAGTTGGTGTGCTGACATAGTTGGCGAAACTGACGAATTGTTAAGACACTTTTTAGACAATTATGTTATTTAGTTTTGTTATCTTGTAATTTTATTTGTCTAAAATGCTTTTTTTTTTACACTTAGTTTAAGTTTATTTTAGGCAAACGTAATATAATCTTGTTTCCAGCAGTAAATTCACTTTAAGTTTCTACAGTCATTGGTTTTAATCAAACACTTATTTTGAAGCAGTGACCGGAAGTAGTCTTGTTACTATTGGATGCTTTTCCGGTACAATGTGCTACATTCGTATGTAGCGTAGCGTCTGGTGAAACTGTAATACATTTTCCAAAAGAAAACAGTTGATTAATTTTTGTTGCGGGGTTCATTCACGAAGACATTTTAACCGAACGTAAGTCAGAGATTTATATAATGGTTTGTATTTGATATCCCAAATTACAACGTAGCATTTCGGACGCTTTATGTTAATTATTGCTTTGTTGTGTTAATAAAGTTCCGCTGGCAGACAGGTTTTGCTGCCACAGAGGCGAGAAGATTCGACCCCTAAAGAGAGCTGCTGAAGATTAAAGTGAAGAATATAAATACCTGATTTTCCACTTTGGACAATTTATTTTATTATTGAAAGCAACACTGCCCATGCTTGGTACATAATTCAAACGGTGATAGTAGTTAATATTAAAAACGAACCCATTTACAGTGTATTTACACAGGCAATAGACCGGGCATTCCAAGAGAAAATACTAAAGAATTCACACATTGGGGTGTTTTTATGTGCTCTGGCACGTTTGGTATCATTGGAAAATGTGAGATTAGGTTTCGAAGGAAGCCAAGGAAAATAATTTAACACTCGGGTTTATCAGGAAAGAAGCAGAAACTGAAGGTGGCAACAACAATGGAAGGAAGGAAGTGAAGGATGGTGGTTTTACAGATTTCGGTGGAAAGTGGGAGAAATGATTTGTGCAGTAATAAACAGAATAGATGAGATTAGAAAAATCAAAGTTACAATATTCACAGTAGGTGAATACAGTACACAGAGAAGGGGGGGGGGGGGGGGGTGATATTCTCATGGTTACTAATAAAATATGATGCAGTTGATTTTAAATCAGATCAGAAAGATTAAAGTGAAATTACATGTGAAAGACAGTCTACCAATGAAAAATGACTCAAGAGTTCAGTGCCTTAAATTAACACAAATTGTGCAGAGGCAACTTCTTTGTTTCTTCTCTTTCTTCAGCACTGCAATCTGAGAGCTGGTGATAGTTGTGCTCTGACTACCAATAAACCTAACAGAAGATGAAAATGTGTATAAAAGATGAACAACTTTTCCACTGTACCACCCACTTGCACTCTGTGGAGTTTTTACTGCTTCTCTTTCATTGGCATCTAGGTGCACCATGGCAGAGGTTTTCCACCTGAAGACACCGCTGCTGGAGAGCATCAACATGTCCAAGAGGGTGGGAACCACTGTCTATCTAAAAATGGAGAATGCACAGCCCTCTGGTTCCTTCAAGATCCGTGGCATCGGGCACCTCTGCCAGCAGGTGGGAATCTTTACAGCCCCCCTCACGCGTGCTCCCTTTCTTCAGATCCACATTGTCACACAGTGACTGTTTAATGTGTCGTTGCAGCTCGCCAGACACTCCAAAGGAGTAATCTGCTCTTCAGGTGACTCTGTCCTGTTAAACATCATATTCTCATTACAATGCAGTGTCATTAGTGTGTTTCTTTAGTATTGAAGGTGGTGTTTTTTCAGGTGGTAATGCAGGTATGGCTGCAGCATATGCAGCCCAAAAAATGGGCGTGCCAGCCACCATCATAGTTCCCTCCTCCACTCCTCCATTGGTGGTCCAGAGACTCCATGATCAGGGTGCTACTGTCAGAATTGTAGGCAAGGTGAAGCTCACTGATATGATGGTTTAAAATCCAGAATTTAGATTTTTTTTTTTTTTTTTTTTTTAAAGAAGACTAAGACTCTTATCTTTGCAGGTTTGGGATGATGCCAACGCAGAGGCTCTCAAACTGGCAGAAACTGAAGGGCTTACTTATGTTGCTCCATTCGATCACCCCTTGCTATGGTAGAGAACCTCCTCATTAAAGCACAGGGCACTTTAAAAAGACTCACTTTCAAACTGTACCTGTGTCCACGCACTCACCCATACAGGGAAGGCCACGCCAGTATGATTGCAGAGGTCACTGCCTCTCTGGGTCCCAGCGTGAAGCCCGGAGCTGTGGTGGTGTCTGTGGGCGGAGGGGGCCTCCTGTGTGGGGTCATCCAGGGCCTCAAGGATGTGGGCTGGACAGACGTGCCCATCGTCGCGATGGAAACAGTGGGGGCACACTGTTTCAATGCTGCAATTAAAGCGGGGAAGTTGGTCACTTTAGATGACATCACCAGGTTTGACTTTAAAGGAGTTTAAAAGTTTTTTGCAATGAAGTGTTTCGAACGTACCCTCATCCATCAAACCTACTGCCTCTCCACAGCGAGGCTAAATGTCTTGGAGCGAAGACAGCCTGTAAACAAGCCTTCGACTACAGCCAGAGCAGCGAGCTGACAATCATCTCTGAGCTGGTGACCGACCAGCAGGCTCTGCATGCTATCCAAACATTCCTGGGTGAGTGTTTTTACCTCTGAATTTGCCTTTAAGCTTGGTGATGAGTGTCAATTAATGAATCTGTAATAGTTTTTTTTTTTCTTCATATTGCATCACATTTATTCTCACCAAATGCTATTAAGTCAGTGTCCAAATCAGCATGGTAGACTTTTGTTTCTATCCTGTGCATCCTAATACCTCCAGTTTCCACGGTTACTTTGATAATAAGGAGTATAAAGAAGGGTTTTTGCAGAAAATTAGAATGAGGTTTTACTCTGTAAAAGACTTCCTGTACATAAATGCTTTCATTTGGCTTCCCTGTACAATGTTTTTCTTCACTTCGAGCTGCTGGACAAGCATGTCTTTATGCCCCAGAATGAATGAAATTAACTGCAAACCATACAGGCCTGTGGAAGCCATTTTCTGCCCTCTTGGGGGCAGAGAAAGTCTAATGATTAATGATAGAGCTACAGCCAGGGGAAGGCAATAATTTATTAGCACATTTATTCAAGCACTATACTTGTTGGTACTTATTATTAACTTATACTGAACAACATCAGTTGTAGTTAATTTATCTAATACAACAAAACATATACTAATCTTATATAGCACAACACTTTGTGAAATATTAGACTAGGGCTGCTTTGCACTATAAACTTAAATATGTAACTAAAGAACACAGATCTGTGCAGCAATACTTTAAATTCTTCCCTCTCACATTAATCTTCCCATATTAATCTGGCAACCTCCAGTGCAGCCTGTCCTCTGTGTTTTGCAGTAAAATACTGCCTAAATTTCCCTCATAAAATGCAGTGTCACAAAAGCCCCTAAACATGCTAATTTATCATTTTATAACAGAACAAACACTTCTCCATTGAGACTTTAGAAACATTTTGCTGTCGGTTTTTTTGAACTTCATATCTGTATGAAGTCAGGAGCCCTATCCAGCCAGCCAGTCAGAGGACAGTTTAGGCTTTAAAGGGTAGCAACACTTTCTGTTCTTCCTGGAGATCCTGAGGTATTCCCAGACCAGATGAGATGTATCGTCTCTCTAGCTGTGTCTGGGTCTACTCCAGGATCTCCTCCCAGTTGGGTGTGATTGGAAACCTGCAAAGAGAGAAACTAGGGAGGCATCCTAACCAGAGGCCGGAGCCACCTTCACTGGCTTCTACAGAGGAAATGTGAATTGTACAAAGCGGGTCCACTTTAAGTTGGTTTTTGGATGATTCACGCATGCAAAGAATTCAGGTGAAGGGTCTGAATACCTCTACCTTCAGTAACTATGGCAACAATGTTCACACCATGACAAAACTTTTTAATCAGTAACTTTTAAGCCTGCTGCTTTGTGGCTTTGCTGAATAGTGGAAAATGTTTGAAAAATTATGCACAACTAAGTGGAAATTGCACCAGAGTTAATGTGATGGCATGCCGGTTGCAGATGAGGAACGCGTGCTGGTGGAGATGGCGTGTGGAGCAGCGCTGGCAGCTGTCTACAGCGGTATCATAGTCAGATTACAAAATGAAGGTAAGTCCTCACCTTCCTTCTGTTTTCTTCATACTGAAGCAGCTGATGAGTACTTCAGTCCATCAGGCTGAGACAGTTGAGACCTTCTCAGTTCAGAGAAATGACTACATCAGTTACTGCTTCTCCTCATTTTAGGTCGTCTGCCAGCTCTCATGGGCCCTCTGCTGATGATTGTGTGCGGTGGCTCCACCATCAACATGGAGCAACTGACCAACCTGAAGCACAAACTGCAGAGTTAAACTTTTGTATGCGTGCAGGTGTGTGTGTGTGTGTGTGGGCAGGGTGTGTATAACGATGAAAAAACTTCAGTGAATGGAAGGAAAAATAAAGAAATGTGCAGTTTTACTGTAAATTTAAAAGCAAAAGTCTCTTTATATAATTTAAAAGAAAGTTTATAATATTTTAGTGTGATTATATGTTAAGTAACTGAGCTAAATCTTTATAAGTTATTAAGTGTTTTAATTTAAACGTCATTTTGAGTAATTATTGCTTAGCATGCAGTTACACAGTTTTGTCACATGGTGGTGTCACAGCTCTCTAATCAAAAGTGCCTCAAAGTTAGAAACACTTCAGACAAGTATTAGCATCTTTTTTTCCATTTTGTTTGTCAGAAAGCCCGCAGTAAGTCTCAGTGAAGTGTGACACTGTGTTTACCCACATGTGTGTTGACAACAAAATGAATATTGGTTGGTGACTCTCGTAGCAAGAAACGGCACTTGCTCACTGATAGTATCTCTGCTCTGATCCCTGTGGTGTTCGGCATGAAAGGAGAGAGCATCAAATATGGACAGTTTTGACTACATGCAATGAAAAAAACAGTATAAAACCCAGAGCAAAGCAACGAGATAAAAATAAAGTGTTTGCCATGCATAACTGAATTCATGGGTCATTCATTGAAATATCCATCACTGCCTTGTCCCCCCAGAATCAGCTGATAAGGACACTACACTGCACTGAGGTGTCACAGTTTAGTAAAGTGCTATGTTAAGCAGAAGTGCCAAAATAGCAAATTGCAAAGAGAGGCTTGGAAATTTTTCATATTATGAATAAATACTAGTCGTGTGCAATGCTGCATATTTTGGTATCGATCCAATAGCGATGCTGACTTGGTATCGATACAATCGATATTTGGATCGATCTGCCCACCACTAATAAATACCTATACATCCATATTCTTCTGCTTATCCAGGTCGAGGTAGTGGTTGAGGTGGAGCTTGTGATAGGGTGAGGGTAGGGGACACCTCAGAGAGGTCACCCGTCTTTCGCAGGCCTCACAACTCGCACTGTAAGGCCACAATCAGTTGGTGCATTCAAACCCTCACTTGCTGTGAGGTGGTGGTGGTGGTGGTGCTTCATTGCCTTCCTCTGATGTGCATTTCCGGCACTCCCCCGTGCGTTTTGGGATACTCTGCTGATTTTTCATGCACGTGTTACTGCACATGAAAAATCTGCTGGTCAGATTGTTTTTGCGATCGGATTGGTTTAACTCTTACCTCTAACCCTGACAGCTGGGAACAGGTCCAGCTTGTCACAGTACTGAAGTAGACACGCAGTAAAAGAAGATATTAGATATTTTAAAGGGCAGGATTTACTATATTTTACATTTTTGAAGTTAAGGTGGGGTTGCAGGGTGGTTAAACCCATGCAACCCCCCCATTATTTCCTAGGCTGTTGCTTTGATTTGCTTTAAGTCAAAACAACAGACTTTGTTGTTCATGTCACATTAAAATTAGCAGTCAGGTCACTTTGTGTTGTGTGTAGGCGGCTATTACTATGGAAACAGCTCCTCACTGCTCTGTGCAGAGTTCATTTTAACAACTTGGAGATAGTGTTTGCCTTCTCAGCTCTCAGACAGTTGCATAAGATATCAGGTTCTTCACAAAGAGCACTGGCAGATAATGGGCTTGATGTGAACACTTGCATAATCCTGTGTATTTCTCTGCATTGTCTGTTCAGAAGCAGCCCGAGCGACAAAAGATTGAATTTTAAAATAAGAACAGCTCCACGTGTAATCTTGTGGAGGTGAAAATGGGAGTTTTTCGTGATGATAAAATGATATTTATGATAAAGGTGCATGTTGCAGTGTGTGTTCTGGTTCAATCTGCATTTCAAACAGCCTTTGAGGCATTTGTTATAGTTTTATAATGAAAATATTAGATGGTTTCCTTTGCAGAATAACCGGCAATATTAATAAAGACTTATGCAATTTGAATAGCTGCATAGACAGAAGAAAAGCCTGGAAAATAAAAAGGCTGTGGCATTGTATTAATGAAAGGTCTGTATGCTACAGGCCAGCAAAACTGCTCCTTTTACAGAAATGATCATGCTTGATGACAATCAGTTAATCAAGTGCATTTGGTGACCAGCACCTGCCTGCTGCTTATCTTATTAATTCCCTTAGAAGAAGTAAGCATGTTCTTCATTTTTTAAAGCATGACTGAATAACAGTTCTAATAGCAAAACACCACAATGTCTACATTGTAAAAGAACACAAACAAACGTTGGTGCTCTGGAGGGAGGGGGGGGGGGTCTGTTTTCTGAAAATTGACTGGCAAAAACTGCATTTTGGGTAACCATTCAAACATTGAACATTCAAAGGTCATATATCCTGTGGGTTAGATGGCTGCTCAAAACAAGCTATAGCTGGAGCTTGGTCCCAGATCGCAGCTCTCACGCATGGATAATGACCCTCAAAGCAGGGTGGGTGCAGGACCAAAAGTGCTCATTGCCCCTTTCATTTGGTGCATTACTCAAAATTGTGCAACACATCAAAAACTAATCAGCACAGTGTTTTTATTATTGAGTATGAAACAGTGAAAATCGTCTTCCTGTTATGCTCCTCTGAACAGCACTCTGCTTGGTTTTTAAGGACATCTGTTGCTGAAAATTTTAAAGAGGTTGAAATCTGCCATCACGTCGTCCCTATCGGATCTAATTCAGTAACAAAGGAGCAAATATAAAAGCAGGTTATCTCAGGATTAGCTCAGACAACATTAAAGTATATGCTTCTCATTCAGCTGCAGTCTCTGATTGAAAGCAGAAACCAGTTTATTCCAGCAGTAACCCTGAGCAGTCTGGTTAGACTAGGTAAATCCCAGGAGCGCAGTCGACACTTCGCACTTCAAGGTCACACATGGTGCGGACATGATTGTGTTGTAAATGCTGCTCACTGTGACACAACAGCCTCACAGTCCATTCAGACGACCGGGAGAAACCGGTACGTGTCGCCTCACCTGCTCTGTTAACGGCTGAACAATTTTCCACTCTGTTCCCACATGATAAAGATTCTTGGTCTGCATCATCCATCTACCTGACCTGCAGCTGTGCTCCCACCTCTAGTGGATGTGATCTGGGAAGCGGACTGACAGAGGAGCTAATGGTCGCAGCAGCCCATTTCTATGACAACAGAAAGCTTTGATGATCCCAGCAGAGGGCATTTGAACAGAGCTGCGGCTATAAATAGAACAAGTAAACAAGTATGAGCAGAGGAGGTGGCGAGAGCGGTGCATGTCTGTGTATGTGTTATGCACATCTCTACATATGTACATGTAATTTGCACATATTTATTTATGCGATTAATGTCCCATTTATCCTGTCCATTAGTCCCCTCCATTTTCCCCTGTCAAACTCTTATCCCACCTTATGAACACAGTTTCCCACATGTGAACAAAGTGAGTGTAGAAGTATTCTTACAGTATATACTCACCGCATCAGCAAAGGATGCGGTTAGAGGTGACTTCACTTCCACTGACTCTAAAAGAAATTATTTAACAATTTCTCACCGGGATGAAGCTGTTTTGTAGCATTCAGATAAATGAAATAATAAAAATAAAAGAGACAAAATATATTTCTAATTGCAGCTGAATACACAAAGAAAGGAAGCTTGACATT
This sequence comes from Maylandia zebra, assembly GCF_041146795.1. Classification (NCBI taxonomy): domain Eukaryota; kingdom Metazoa; phylum Chordata; class Actinopteri; order Cichliformes; family Cichlidae; genus Maylandia; species Maylandia zebra. Next base: position 12,841,758 of record NC_135185.1, read on the forward strand.
TTGTCTACTAATTAACGATTTCTGTATGGGCTCTCTTACTTTACAAAGGTCTTGCAGCCTGTTTGTCACGTACTGCATGTGGCAGTGTAAAGGTCACAGTGAGTGGTCAGTCCTGCTGGGCTGAGCCGGCCAGTGATCAACATTTTTCACCCCTTTTGTTTTCCCATTGTTGAATGTACCCTACATGCACAGGCTCACTGCAGTGAATGCTCTGTAATTGATGTTCATGTCAAAGAGCGCGGTGTCCCGCGAACACGCTGCTTTTAACTCATGCCACACGCCGTGAGGCATCGCTCCTTTATTGCTGAAAAACTGTGTTTCTAAAATTAGTAAGAGGAGCAGAATGACGATGCAGAGACGGCGTGTTATTGATGCCTCGATTTGGGAATGTTTGCTCATGTTTTTTGACAGGGAATCACAAGGTAGAGCTGAGCAGCTGCTGCGTGTATCCAAGGCAACCTGATGACGGCATAGGAGCATATACTGAATCTTAATATGAAGCTTGATGAGTTGAGGATTTCATCATGGCAACAGGTTCCTATTAAAATACTTGTTATTCAACAGCTGCTCGGTTTCATGGGTTTCAGGAAAATTCAGATACTTTTTATACTTTTTATACTTGTCCTATCATCCTATACTTTTATACAGGATGATCTTAACTACAGTTTAATTTTGATACAAATGAATGAAGGTTGGTTGAGCTTCATCAGTAAACGGGGCGACTGAAGCCACACAGTGAGCTCAGGTTAGATCAGATACCGTGGCCACTTTATTAGGTACATGTTGTTTGTAAAAGATTGGCTCTCTTCTGCCTTCAGAGCCGCCTTAAGTCTTCATGGCATAGATTCAACCCTCCTCTGGGATTTTGGTACATATTGACATGATCACACAGTTGCCCCAGATTTCTCAGCTGCACGTTCACAATGCAAATTGGATCTGGTGTCTGTGAAGGCCGTTTCAGTAGAGTTTACATCAGTCTGAGATGATCTGAGTTTCAAGTGCCATGGTGTGTTAAGAAGGTGATGAGTACACTGTGGTCATAAAGGGATGGACATGGTGAGTAACAATGCTCGACTGGTACTCAGAGAAGAAAATATCTCCCACACAACCCCAACAGCTTGAACTGTTGATATAAGGCAGGATCGATCAATTCTTTCATGTTACGACAAACTCTGACCTTAACATCTGAAAGTCATAACAGAAGACTCATCAGGTGAGGCAAGGTTTTTCTAATTCTCCTGTCGCCCAGTTTTTGATGAGCCTCATTTTCCTTTTCTTAGCTGACAGGAAGGACACCCAGTGTGGTATTCTCCTTCTGCATTCAGAGAAGCTCTTCTGCATACCTTGTTTATAGCAAGTGTTTATTTCACTTACTGTTGCCTTCCTATCAGCTTGAGGTAGCCTGACCCTCCTCTGGACCTCCGACTTCAACATGTCATTTCCTTCCAGAGAACTGCTGCTTGCTGGGTATTTTCTCCTTTCCAAACCATTTTCTGTAAACTCCAGAGATTATTTTTGGGGAAAATCCCAGCAGGTCAACAGGTTCTGAAAAACTCAGACCAGCCAATAAGTCAACAACCTCCATGAAACATTCAAAGTCACTTACATCACATTTCTTCCCCATTGTAATGCCCAGTAGTGCTTTAGCAGCTTGTTTTGATCATGTCTACATGCATAAACGCACTGAGTTGCTGCCATTTGATTGGATAATTAGATGTTTGTGCAAATGAGCAGTTCAACAGATATATCTAATAAAGTAGTCAGTGAGTGTAAAGTCTTTGGACCAGCTGTAGGTCACAACAAGTTTAAATTAGTTTAGGTAACACCATTGACGATGCTCTAAAAGGCCCCAAGGGGGGTGCCTTGGTTTTGGAGCCCGCCTCAAGTGGTCATTAGAGGAACTGCAGTTTTTGCAACTTCTGGATTTCAATTTTCAGCTCCAGAGGTTGCTGTTTATACATAGAAGTTTAAAGCAGGGTATTTGTGGCTTGTAGGATTTTAGTACAATAGAAAATTACAGTATGTCCATCACACCCCAGGCAGCAGTGGTTTTCATTTCAATAATGCATGCTGTATGAATATTTCATCTCAGTGCTGTATTTAATACCTGACCTTCAAGATTCACATCGCAGGGAGGCAATGATTTCACACTACACTACACTGTGTAATTGTTGGTAAATCCAGAACAGTTCGGGTGTTCTGATATCTCCTGGAAACTCAAAAGTGCTTTTTAAGTACTCTAACAGAAATGATCAGCTTGCCTAAAAACACTGGAAATAACTTATTGCTCTGCGACTGCTGTACCATCAGTGATGATACTGATACCTGCCACTCAGGTGAGGGATGTCAGTGGGCTGTGTGTTGAAAGAAGCTCGTTCTTTGTATCTGAAGAGCTAAGACAAACACTTCATGTCAGTGTCAGTCTGTTCTTAGAAACCAGAGCCCTCCTGCTTTATTTTTGACATTCAAATTCAAATTCAAATTTTATTTGTCACGTACACAGTCATACACAGTACGATATGTAGTGAAATGCTTGGACAACTGCTCGTGACCTAAAGAAAACAAAAAAAGGAAAGGCTATGAATAAGATAGGAAATAAATATGAAAAATTAAAAAGGGTAAATTTAACTAGGAACGAATAAAATATAAATTAAGGTTAAAAATGAAATAACTGTACAACACAAATTAGAATGAAGGGTAAATTTAACTGGGAAGGAATAAGATAAAATATATAAATTAAAGTTGAAAATAAAATAACTGTACAACAAAATACACAATATAGAACTATATAAGAATGTATGAAGAAATCTAAATATAAATAAATATATACACAATAACAGCAGCTGTACAAGTATTAACCGGAAATGAAGAATATAGTGACCAGTGTTGTGCAAAAAAACAATGTGTGCAAAAACAATGTCCAGAAAGTCCAGTGTGTGTGTAAGAACCATATGTGTGGGTCAGTACTGTGTGGTGGTGTGATTGAGAGACCGTATCGCCTGCGGGAAGAAGCTCCTCCTCAGTCTCTCTGTGTTGGTCTTCAGGGAGCGGAATCGCTTTCCTGACCTCAGCAGAGAGAACAGTCTGTTGTTGGGATGGCTGAGGTCCTTCACGATCTTCCTGGCCTTGGTCCAGCACCGCCTGCTGTAGATTGAGTGCAGGTCAGGGAGCTCGGAGCGGATGGTGCGCTCAGCTGATCGCACAACCCTCTGTAGAGCCCCTCTGTCCTGCATGGTGCTGTTCCCGAACCAGGTTAAGATGTTTCCCGCCAGGATGCTCTCTATGGTGCACGAGTAAAAGTTCCTGAGCACCTTGGAGGGCAGTTGGAAGTCTCTCAAGCGTCTGAGGTGGTAGAGACGCTGTCGGGCCTTTTTCACCACGGTGTTGATGTGACAGGACCATGACAGGTCCTGCGTGATGTGAACTCCGAGGTATTTGAAGCTGTCCACTCTCTCCACTGGGCACTCGTTTCAACCGTCAGCAATTGGTGATTAAGATCTGAGGTGGTGGGTGAAGCAGCACTGAGTCATGTGAAGCACTGCTGTACTGAAAAATCAATTTACCTGCAGATGTATCAGAAAAAAACAACACCTAAATATTTAAAATGCAGAATACTAATATCCATTCTTTACACTTTACATAAAATTTAAGTAAATGGCATGCGATAATTAGCAGCTGTCAAACCAGCTTAGAGGTAGATTACAATCATCTACAGTTGACACCTTTTTTATTGATTTCCACTTACTGACCTGTGAGCCACACCATTCAGCAGGTGGAGCCTGATCCACAAATAATCAGTCTTCAGGTTAATCACTTTAGGGGCTGAACTATTCAAAATACTTCCTACCTAAACCATCTAAACTAATCTGTGCTTCCTTCCTTCCACAGGTCTCCATCAGCATCAGTTGAACATCTAGTGGCAAGAAATCAGATCTCAGCAGAGAAATGCTAAATGAACATAATCTTTAATCTGTGCTTCCAATTATATGTTACCAATTAGATTTATAAATGACTAAAATGAAAATCTGTGACATGTTTTACCGAGTTAATGAAGAGGCCCTTAATTACACACTTCTACAGTTTGGGAGCTAAAAGCACATGCTGCAGCTTTTCAAAGCAAAATTACTGTTCAAGCTTGTTTGAGTCAGGATTTCAGCTCTCAACAGATCAGGGTCTCCTGTGCTTTTCATGCCGACATGTTTCCATTGGGTGACAGTTCAGGACTCCAGGCAGATGAGTATAGTATAGTATAGTCCCTCGATACAGAGGAATGTGTGCAGAATGGAGAAATAAGCAATAGCACTGTCTGCAGTATCACAGCATATTCTGTGCCATATGTAATTACCTTGTACGCATGCTGACTTTTTGATGTGCAGTGACAATAAAATATGACTAATTATCATTAAGGTCCAGTTGAATTATTATTTGATTGGACCAAAGGGCAGGCTTTTGAATATCTATCTTTTGTGTTTGGACTGCGGAGCTTTAAACAGACTTTTCAGCTTTGTCTCTGCATAGTTTTCTCTGGATTTCCTGAATCTTTCACATATTTTAGGGTCAAAAGTGCCGAATTGTCTTAAATGTATGACAGGGCCTGATAATTCAGGAAGAAGGATATGAAGTTAAATTCTGGACTAAACAGGACTGCAATTCTGTTTATAACCATGTGCCAGTGCAGTATTTCAGAGTGAACCGCCCTCCTGTCTTTCAGCGCTACCAATTAGGTTTTCCATTGCACTGAATGCACTGACGATACTGTTACTCAAGTATTATACTAATAATGGCTCATTTATTGTATGCATTGCCTTAAAAAAGGGGGGCGGGGGGGTTGAAGCACACTGGAACATGCAATAGAAAAATGTCCGTTAAACTAAGATGATGAAATACATTAAAATGATCGAAGTGAAGTTTATATCTGTCCTCATTCTGAGCAATGCTGTACTGCCAGCTTCTTTTTTACTTTATAGATACTGAAAGCCTTAAAGGCAAAAGTTAAAGTGGATAATCTCTTTAGCAAGATTGGAAGTGTTGCATAAAATGGAACAAATGGGCCAAAACATGTAGAACGCACTGCAGAGCTACATCTAAAATATCTGTCCCATTAAGCAGCCTCTCTGTGTCACTGGGATCTGCTGCACTGCATTCTTTTCTATTTTGGAGTTCTGCTTCTCATTTTTATTGACCTTATGTAATTTTCTATTGAGGTTAAGCAGCACTGCTTAAGAAAAGATGTAGGAGGGATTTTTTCTTTTTACTGTTTAACTAAATTCTGGAGCTGCCAATACAGCACCTCCCTACTTTCACTGCATTTCCATCGCCATGCAGGGTCCATCACATTAAGTGCTGTTCCAAGCCAACTAGTTTTAAATGTAAGTGGGTTGTAAAAGCCCTCCAACAACCAGTCTGCATCACGGCTTACTAGAATAAGCTCACAAAACTGACATTGCTTTCATGTCTCAGCAATGAACAAAATGAACCAACTTTCAATATTTATAAAAAAGAGTTAGTTTGAATCTAATTTCTATTACTAAAGATAAAATTAAGACAAAGCAGGGTATGAATGAAAATTAATTGCAATAGATACATTTTCAATAACCGATGATCTCAGTGCACTATCTGATAATCTAAACTGCTCAAGCTGCAGAGAAAGTTTCTGTTTGCATCATAGAAAGGCGAGGACATCCCAAAGCGTGCCTCTGTATTTCTACCACAACACCTTTTAAGACTCTCCAGTGGCTGCATGTGTGACTCCACATGGAGTGGGATGGTGTAGGAGCTGGACTGGAACTGGACCTTCAGCTGCAATCAAAGAAAGTTATTGTTCAAGCTGGACGCTATGGAAAAAGGTCTTTCCATTTTCAGGTATTTTTTAAGAAGCTTAAACAAGCTGGTGTGTCTGTTACATGAAAACATGAGAGTGAGTGTGAGACTGATATCACTGGAGTTATCACTAGAGCTGTATATTTCAGTTTTTATATCTACTTTATCTTTAAAATAGACCCTTCAAATCAAAGTGAGAAAGCCTCAGTGATCAAATGATCCCATGTCAACAGCACTATGGCAACAGTGGGAAGACAGAACTCCATTTTAACAGAACCACACTCAGATTGGCATCAGTTGAGGGGATAAAAAGACAAAAGAGAAGCATAGAGAGAGAAGGACAACAGAACATAAAACATGAAAGAAGAAATTCTGAAATTCTTCAGGAAGAAGGAGATTACATTATATTCTGGATTTAACTTGGGGCCATTTTTGTTTTATACACAACTTTGCATTTCATCATCAGTTATTATTAATCTCTGGTACTTTTCCACAGTGTTTCTGCAGTCCTGTCTTCCTCCCCTCTCCCCCATCCAGTCGCGGCAAACTTACCCTCGCTGAGCCTGGTTCTGCTGGAGGTCTCTTCCTGTTAAAAGGGAGTTTTTTCTGCCCACTCTCGCCAAGTGCTTGTTCATAGGTGGTCATAGTGGGTTTTCTCTGTACTATTTAGTGTCTTTACCTTACAAAATAAAATACCTTGAGATGACTGTTATTGTGATTTTGTGCCGTATAAATAAACTGAATTGAACTGCGCCTGAGCCAAAGTCCCTGTTGGCACTCTTGTGCGACCTGTGTGCTGCTTTGATATTTTCAATCGCAAATATGTTTTCTACCATATATTTGTCAGTCTGTGATTTTATTGTAATAGCTGCGCAGTGAACTGCGGCTAACAGACGCAGACGAGCGAGATTTCTTCCTGCAGAAACCTTGAGGCAGATACTTGATGCCCAAAGTGACAATAAAGGCAGTCAGTCATTTTTATATGAAAGGAATTAGCTGCTTTCACATAAAAATGACTGATGATGAACATTTTAGTATATCTGCATAGAAGCAAATGAATTAATATGGGTATGATAAACAAGCAGAGCAATTAAATGATCCCATTCTACCATTTTAGCCCCTATAATGTCTTGTGAACCAGAATAATTTATATTAACACAACAGATTTTAGATTCAGATGTGTCAGGATCTGAATAATATTAATATATATAATCTAATTAGTCATGTTAAGCGGACTAGCAAAACTCTGATAAGTAATAGAATTCCTGATCATATGATTCAGCCTGTATCCTCTCAGCTGTGTGTGGTATTTGTGCAGCAGACGTTCAGCTTCCTCCCCGAGCATCTCACGGACTGTACCACACCGTGAGTTCCCCCCTTTCCTCACCCTTGCAGTGGGCCGCTCCCCCTTCTTTACCGCCCACTTTGGTTGAAGCCAAAACAGAACATCATGGCGATTGATGGTAAGTAGGCCAATAACGGCTCACCTCTCCTTTTAATTAACTTCAGCTGGAAATGATACGTGTCAGCGGTGATTTGCCTCTGCTTAAAAGTGTTCGTGAGCTCAGGAGATGAGTGCTTGGTTCGGCTGGAAGCAGTGAAAGTTGTTTTTCTAATTTTCTTTAAGGTGGTAATTTTCCTTTGCAGTGTGATAGAAGAGAGGCAGGAGGAAGCTGGAAGCGGCGCTTGCTCTGTTTGTAAAGGTGGTGCTGAAAGGAAAGCTCCACTCCGCTCTTTAAACTGCATGACATTCATTCAGACCGAGCGTGTGTGTGTGTGTGTGTGTGTGTGTGTGTTAATTTCACGGAACTCGAGCTGTCATTTGGTTTGCAGTCTCGCTGCTGCACGCCTGTGCTTTACAACTCGGAGCAGAGCTCACACAAACCACATTAACGCACTGTTAATGCGGATAATGAATGCGTGATTTCTATTCCAGTGTCCACCGTGTGCTTTTACTGCTCACCTTACTCCGATTATGTAACTTTGCAGGTTGTAAGCAGCTTTGGTGCTTAGTTTGTTTTATCACTTTGGATCCCATGCTCACATTGCTGCGATACATTAAATGTCACAGGAAGGCAGACATACCATAGCTTAATGATAGATTTTTATTATTTTTTATTAATATAGAGTTCCCTTTTTTGTGTTGATAAGACAGAACCTTTTCTTTATCCTATCAAGTTATGGACCAGTACAGTGAAAAGCTAGAGTCTGCACTAAAGGTGCAATCCTACTAAGACCCGAACTCTTCCACGGCATGCATTTTTAATTTCTCTTTGATATTTGGGCATATTGGGGCCCGATGAATGTAAAAACAAAGAATTACCAGATTATTTCTTTTACCTTATTTTTGTTTTTAAGAAAAATGAGAGCCACATATGAGGATATTTGTTTAAAATTTTGATAGAACAGTAGCAGTATAATGTCCCCGTAAGTGGACATTATACTGTTGCTGGTAAGGAGGAAGGGCCAGGTATCCAGTGATTGTAAAGTTGTTGGTCCTGCCCCAGTCTTTCAGTCTGCATGCTGACGTGCCTGCGAGCATGGCATTTAATCCCAAATAATCTGGTTTCTTCCTGTTTTGTGAAGGTGCTGAATGCATAGGATGAAATATTGTATGAGTGTGTGCGGATGAGCATACAAGCCAGTGTTCTCCATTGTGGAGTCTTTACAGGAAGTTGCTGACATTTTTTAATTGCATTATTTGAAACAATTCTTTATAATTTTTTCAGCCTCAAACATAACAACATTTTTCCGCACTGACTCCCAGGCCAGTAGATCAGAGTTTTACTAGCCTCTAGTAAGTACAAATAAGCTCATTTAATTGCTTTACACACTGCTGGTTTAATCAGCACAAATATTTCAGTGGTGAAAATTCATTAAATTAAATTCCTATTCCAGTTTTAGACTTGTCCCTGCAGGCATCGCTGCTAAAAAGAGAGGTGGGCAACTGCTCTCAGCCTGCGGCAAAGTTTTTGTGTCAGATTTATACAACACTAAAAATGCAGTCATTTGTAAATCTGACAAACCCAGATTTTATCCAAAGTAAAACATAGAAATCAAATCAAACGACTGTGAAAATCTATCATTGTAAGAAAATTTGAATTTGAATTTTGTATCAGGCAAGAATGGGACACCTTTCTTCTCCCAAAAGTCCAGCAGGAGGTCTCCTCAGTTCCCAGACTGTCTTGAATGGTAAACATGGCCGGGCCCCAACTTTATTGAGACATGTTGCTGCCATCAAATTCAAAAATGATCTTTTTTTCCAGTCTAATCATTTGAAATGACTTTTAAGTTCTGCTGTGAATAAAATCTGGGTTCATGAGATTGTCAAATCATTGCATTTGGTTTTTATTGATATTTTACACAGCATCACAACATTTTGGAACCAACTTTTCACAGGCATGTTCCCAGGTGCAGCGGTGCTGAAAAACCCACACAGTCTATGAAATGCAGAGACAAATAAGTCAGTGTTAGTCCTTTTAAATTGATGTGTTCAGCATTTCATTGTGTGACTGTGTGAATATATGCTGGAGGATTGATTTCAGTTTAGTTAATTTAATATGTTTGATACAGTATCCTCTCCTGCTGTGTTTCCCTTTTGTTTAGTATGTAGAATATCAGAGTTGGGGATGGAAATTCAGAAATGTTGCCCACCTACCCGGGCAGTATCCAAGCTTATCGATTCTTGATTCTTTGCACAGTACACAGAAGATAAGAAGCCAGATGCTTTTTATCTTTCTACTATTAAACCTGTAAAAATAAACATATGTGGACCTACGTTTTTCAACACAGAAAACTGAGGCAACATAAAAACATCACTGATAATGGCACTGGTGTCATCTAAATCTTATTATCTTAGCATCTGAAACTGTAAAGTTATAAAGTTCTCGCTAGTCTTTGGAGGGAGGTGATAAAATAATAGGTCGTGAGGAATACAGGACAGCAGAGATCACCTCTAGAAAACAGCACAGTGACGTGAACTCCAGCTGTAATCTAGGCAAATAGACCATCCATTCTCTTTGGGCCTTCGGGCTCTGATCAGCACATAAAGTAAAGAAACACTTTAAGCGTGTGAGTCATTCATGTGTGATGGAAGAGCTAAATTTGCTGCTGCAGCTTTGTCTATCAGTTTGCTTTTTTTTGACTAAAATTTTAACAACAGGTTCAGACTTTAAACAAAACAGTCACGCGGATGAAACATGTCAGAAAACAATTAGTGGTCACTAAATATATTAGAAAGGCGTAGGTCACCGGCTCTGTTCTGCCACCATCATGCCTCCTCCTTCATGCCATCTGACATAGAGCTTTATTCAACCACACCCGTAACCTCAACTTCCTCACTAGCATTAGTCAGCAAAGTGCCGTTTCCTGAAGAGTAGTGGTTTGCTGGAGCTAGTCGGCCCCGCCGAGATTTATGGAGCAGCTGTGGGGCTGACTGACACCTGCAGCATCCAGGGATCGGTCTCTCGGCACCAGTGGGAGGCTGTGTTTCTGTCTGTACTTGTGATGTTAGGTTGGGTGAACGTCACGAGGTGTTGGAAAACACAAGTCGATTAATTTCAAGGCAACGAATTGAGCTGTGGGGAAGGCATTGTTTAGATCACAGCACATCATCTAATTTAAAGGGATATTTCTGATGAATAATTTACGAGCTTTTAAAAGGAGAATTAGTCTCTCTGTAAGAAACCACTTAAAACTGAGCCCCAACTAATGGACCAGATTAAACACCGGCCATGCTAATATTGCATGTGTCTTTTAGATGAACGTTTTCAGTAATCTCTGAAACTTGCGGCATTCGTGCTGTTTATCAAGTTACACGTGCACAATGTCAGCTACGTTTGCAGACTGGTGTTCAGACACCCGCGCAGACTGTTGTTACTTGTCTCTCCGCTCGCATTATGCAAGTTTTACTTTATATCACCAACAAACAGTCGCTCATTTTCTGCATCAAAGTGTACCGGTTTGCACAGCTGTCATCTACTTTTCAACCCTCCTCGGAGAGGACGTGTCAGCCGCCTGTTGGGACAGCAGCTCCAGCTAATGGCAGGAGATGGTGTAACATCTTAGAACTAAAAGGCAAGCAAGGCTGCTGTGCTTCAATAATATAGGAAAGATTTCTTCAACCAACTGTCATTTCTGGTGCAAGATAGTAGAGCAGTGTTTAAACTGCTGGTCGAGGAATGACGCACAACTCTTAATATCAAGATCACTGGCCAGTGAAACTCCTTCTGTGCTGTCAACACTTTTAATAATGTAGTGTATAAATCACTTTAAACCGCAAAGACATGCAAAGGATTTATTCTTGAATTAAATATTAGAAAAAGTGGTGAAAAAAACAAAACAAATTTAAATTTATTTTCAGTTAAATGTCTAAAAAGAAAAGAAACAAAGGGATATCAGCAACTTTACTTGGGCAGTCTGTCTGTGTGTATGAACACCTATCCAGGTATATTTTGCAGCTCACGTTAGCTTTTTATTTTAATGATTAATCACTGGGTAATTCTCTTTCTTGGCCTGCAGCTGACTGGCCTTACTGTTTCTCCTCTCGTGATCTGCATTAAGAAGGAGGGTCAGTCTAACCACGACCTGCTGCAGGTTGAGAACTGGTTCTTATGCTGCTCCATCAGTTTTACCAGAGCAAAGCAAAGATGAACATGTTGCACGTTGCAGACAAGAATCAGTTATTTTTAAATCTTTCATTTTAGAAAGCCTGTATGTATTCAGCTTCTCATACACCCATCTCTTCATCTATAAACACAATAGGAATCTGTGGGAAAAGCAGCAAATTCTCACATTTAAGAAGCCGGAGGGAATCAGTTTGCAGAAGCTTTTGCGCACTTGAATGGGAGATGAATTTAAAGAGGAAACTGGCAGGAACATTATAAGCATTGTTAATTTTTTCATTTTTAGCCCGAAGGCTTGAGTGAAGTGCGGCTCTCCAATTTCACCTACCTTGATGCCTAAAGGCTACTTTAGAGAGTACTGGGAGACTTTAATAATGTATTCAGTGACATTCAGCTTTGTCATCAGCTCTGTTTATTTTACTAATGCGCCGCTGAATCGCCTTAAATCACCATTATCAAAGCCTGCTGCTTCCCAAATGTTAGAGCTCCTAAAGCATCACTTTTGGACATGCCCGGCACGCTGTTTGTGAAAAGATCACTGAGCAGTTTAAAGGAGCTTGTGAAATTTTAAAAATCTCTGAAAGTAGTCTTTAATTTGCTTAAAAGGGACCAATTTTGCAGAAACCAAATGTTATGTCGACGGGCTCCACTGCATGCATCAGCTCCTGCAACAAGCTGTACTCAGATCGACTGGAAAATGGATTTCACATATCCTGGTTAAGTCCGGCTCTCTGGCTGGCAGATCGAAAGCGGGCAGCTCGCGTGCGTGCTGTTCTGTCTGCGCGGCGTGCATGAAGACTTGTCGAATCCTGAGCTAGAGCCAAGTGCAGAGTAGGCAGGCCAGGGTGTGTTGAGCTGTGGAAATATTATGTGTTAAGTGGAGCTCTACGTGCTGACATTTAGACTTCCAAATCGAAGTGAAATCCCTGCCAGGTCACTTTGCTTCTGGCACCTTTTTTCCACCGGTTTTGCCAGTTTGAAATATACGACTGTTCCATATGTCATTTTAGATCTGATAGACAAAACATCTGAAAACATTAGGCCCGTGCTTCCTCTGGACTGGAGACTCCATCTCCATTTTCCTCTCCATCTTCATGACATGCCACTGTTTGTTATTGCAGAGCGAGAAACAGGATGTGAGGCGATGATTGCCAGTATCTGCCGACCATTTGAGATGAAACAAGCTGTGAGACAGTGTAGCTGGAAAAGAGCACATGCTCCTTGGAAAGCAGTTATTATTGTTAATTCATTATATGATGCTCCAATTAAAGTTCATCCCATATTTTTAGAAAAAACTGGATGAACTGACCACGTGAGGTGTTGCATGCAGTGAGAAACCTGTGGACAATTTTCACCTGTTGATTTGCTTTAGCTGTTTTTGCTAATTGGTTTGTTTTCAGGTCAACTTTAAGATGCAGTGTTTAAATCTAACGGCACGAGGATTTCTGTTGTCTCCACGAAACATTTGAACAAATCTCTGGTTAACACAACTCAGCATTACCTGCTAAAAATATCTCCCCCAACAGCTGGTAGAGTCCAAAATGAAGTTTTTTGGTCCATATTAACATAATAGCATCACACAGATACTGCACATTTGTCAGGTGCTCATCCATGATGAAAAACACTCAGACCAGTCCATCTGGCACCACATTCAAAGTTACTTAAAGGAGCAGTCCCCAACCCTCGGGCCATGGACTGGTCCCGGTCTGTGAGTCGTTGCGAGAGTTGAGGCTCGGGTTGACATTTATGGTTTTCAGGGTTTTTATTGTTTGTTTGTTTTTTAAATCGTTTTTATCATTAACTCAGGTTCCCTGGGTCTTTTCCTGTGCATCATGAATAAATGTTTGTTTGTTTTTTTTTTTTTTGGGTATCAGCACTGGTTTTATTTTGTTGTATTTATCTGCAACACTTTAAAGGCCGGTCCGTGAAAATATTGTTGGACAAAAACCGGTCCGTGGTGCAAAAAAGTTTGGGGACTGCTGACTAAAGTACTTTTTTTTCCTCCTGAAAAGAAGGAGGAGAGGGACCTGCTTTGAACTTCAGCAGATCATGTTGACCAAATCTACATGCCTAAATTATCTGATCAGCTGCCATGTGATTGGCTGATCGGATATTTGCGTTGAAGCAGTTGAATGGTGTACTGACTGAAGTGGCCAGAGAATATGTTTATCTTCCTATTTTCAGAGGTGGGAAAAAGAAAACATCACCTAAACTGCCAGCTCAATTGACCGAGCAAAGACGTTGTATTAATGTTAAATTGTCATCTTCACTGTTGGAGTATTCAGCATTATATATTTGAACTTTGATGGTGACTGATTTTGTCATTTATGGTACGTAAACAAAAGTTAAAATTGTTAATGAGCTAACAGAAATAGTCTATCTGGACTGAGACAGGCTGACAGGAACCTGAAAGGACTTTCTGTTAAATCTGTTTAACAGATTAACTAAATTAAACTCACCGGTTTGATTAAGAACACTGTCAGGTGTCATTATCAGCTTCCAAGACTTGATTAATCCTGGACTAAAAGGAAAGACACTGAAGGCTTCCACAGAAAAACTTTGACTTGTTTATATTGTAAGATGAAGATGAAATGTGGACACAGACCTCACTCTTCTGCGTGGTTTCAGACTCTTGTCTTTAACTGTTTATCTCTCGCAGGATGGGAAGCTTTTAATGAGCAAGCAGGTTTTTTCCAGAGTGTATGTTTCCCTTGGACGCGCTCATGTGGTCCATGTGTTTTACCCGCTGGCACAACAAAGATACAAAGATGAATCAACAATGCTTTTGCTGTATATTTGATTTTCCTGTCATTTCAGCGCTTGTTATCCATTTGAGGCAGACTGAGGGATTTGTTACTGGGAGGATTTTGTGCAGTTTAGCGACTGATTGGCTGTCCACTTGGCATAGGACCAACGAGGGAGGCTGGCAAAAAAATAAAACCGATTATAAGCAAGTAGAGCAAATGTTAATTCATAGCTCATTGTGACATCGACAGACTTTGTTCCAGCAGCAACATCCAGAGACAGATTGAGGTTTAAATATAACAGCTGTGGGCTGATTTGGAGATAATTGTCTGTCATCTTAATTTCATGTTCAAGCTATTAACATCTTATGAGTGACGCTAAATTAGGCAAATCAGGTCTAAAAATAAAGAATCAACTTTAGTATGTTTAAAGAAATGTTTCCATCCGCTGGGATGCTACTGTATTAAAAAGCTGTGATTTCACAGCGGGAAGGAAATCCAGTTCAGCAGACCATGCTGTGGAGATGTAGGTATGAAGGAAACTGGTGCTGCTTTGCCATCTTAGAGCTGAGCTGTTGGTAAAGTAGGCTAATCTTTATTATACTGTATCAACCTGAACTCATCGCAGCACATGTTTCATGAACAGCCTGATGTGGTACGACTTTCCCTCCTGGAGCTTCAAGAAAGACATTTAGTGATTTTCCTGCACGTGGCTCAGTTCCCTATGTACACTCAGTTGTACTCGCCTATTTTTGGCTATTTGTTTAATATAATTTATTAATAAACGAACCGAAAGAGTCATTCAGCATTTTTTCACATACACATTAAAAAGTCAGGGGATTTCTGGTGAATAAAAAGAAAATAACCTTCTTGCTACTTGTTTAATTCAAACATTTTTGTATCAGGCATACCAAATATAACTTTGATTGTTAACAAGAGAAACACAACAAGTTTGTCTCCCTGAGTTTTCTTTTCATAACACTTCCTTTTCTGCACCGACCTCAAACAAGAAAAATTATCTGTCCGTTTTTGTTTTAGCTGAACTTTCTGTGCTGCAGCCTGAGTTCATCCATCTCTCCTGGCCAGACACGTACGCCTCGGCAGCCTGATTACAGGAGGCAGGTCGAGGAGATTCCTTAAAAAATCTGGGACAAACTCTATAAATGCTCCCAGTCTGGCCCCAGACGTCTGAATGAGGAAAGACTGGGAAGCCACAGACTTCACCTTGATTTAGTTTGCAGTAGCAAGACATGCTCCCTGGTGAAAGAAGGGGGATAAACAAGAACCTCAATCTTCATGCCGTGTTTTAATGACAGCGGGCAACTTGTTTGGAAATCATGTGATCATGCGAGCTTCTATGTAATGACAAAAGCCTGTCTGTCCTTTTACATCATCAGCACACCAGTAAAGTTACTGCATAAATCTGATTTTTTCTTCTCATTTCTGAATTGTAATATTAAAAGTGAAGTTTACACACTGAAGCTTATCTGGAGTCTCTTATCTTCACATACGTCTGATTGTATGTGAAGAACTGGGGAGGAATTTTCTTCAAAAACTCTGTAGCTACATCATCCATCGTTTATATTGTCGACTGTGCTTGTCATGAGTTGCGACAGGAAAAGGGAGATAATAAACGGACTGGTAGCCTGTTAATATGCTGCTCTGGTTTTTTGCTTGTACTGAATAAGTGCTGTTGGACTACAACCCAAATTCACACACATTGATGCGGAGCTTTATCGAAGCTTTAAAGTCACTTTTAATGTATCACAGAAACACTGAAACACCAGTGGATTCCTGTAATCTGCTTTGTAGTTGGTTGGTAAAGGTTTTGCTTTGTCATGGAGAGACTAGTCAGTTTTGTGACATGAGCATTGGAATGCAACAATGCCAACTGAAATGGCTGTTTCAAGTTTTTATCAGCTGAATATTTGGCTGGTAGCGCGATACGAGCAACCAGCACTGCGGACTGGCAACGGGGAAAATGTTATTTTTGACAAACATGAAGTCTGTGTGTGTTTATTGTGTTTGTGTGTTTGTGTGTGAGATGAGTGAAGGAGGAATGAAAAAGGAGCATCCTCCCACACACAGCTGCCAAATCGAACAGCAGATCCGTCCTCGGCTGCTTGTTTGGCAAGAAAGATTTCAGGCGCTTTCTTAACTTTCTTAAGAAGCTGTGTTTACATGCAGTAACTATCTGTCACACACCGGCTCAGGTCTTCAGGTTTTATCAGGTTTTCTGTGGCATTGGGTTAATGGATTGATAGCACTTCCTGAGGCTGTTTGAGCAGCGATGAGTTGCTTTCATGTTCACGGAAAACTGATGGTGGTGCTAATGATGCTGCGTGTTAGCTGTAACAGTGTGAGAGCTGGATGTGGCCATGTTAGGAAGCCTGAGGTCTTTACTGTGAATCGATTTCAACATAGCCAGGTTATCTCGATGCTATCTGAATTTACTTACCATTCAATAGTCAAAGCGTTTATTGTCATGTGTGCACAGAAAAAGCATTTCTCTGTACAATGAACAAATAGATAAAATACAAATAGCATGGATAAATAAATGGAGACCAAAAAAATTGAATTTGAAAATAGATTTATGTGCAAAACAATGGCAATCAAAATAAGCGGTGACACTGTTCATAACTTCCCTTCAACTCATTCATGTCACCTAAAAGGTAAACCTGTTTCTCCATCACCTGTTCAGCTCTGATGATTCAGTAAGGACATCTCCTGGTTTCATCTTCATGTTTCCCTCTCACCACATATCCAAACCGACATAATGATCAGCAGCTTTTACAGCTGTGGCTCCAGCAAACATCAGCTGATACTAGAAATTAATATTAAATAAATTCTAACAACAGCTGATCAAGCTTAAACGTGCTGCTGTTGTTTACCGCGACATCCGCTGGTTTCCTCTTTCTAGCGCAAAGTGGGCGATAAACAAACAAGAGAGAAAAGCCGATCAGCTGATCACTGATCACTTTCATGATTGAATGAGAGAAGAAGAGGCAGCTGTGCTCATAAAGACGCAGAATAAATCCAGCTTTGTGTCTTTTTTCATTGTAGCTGAAGTCCGGGACAAACTGTGTTCCTTTTCACCTCGATACGAAACGTGTAATATTTTCTCTGAATACGAGACGATTCCATTTTTTAGGGGACGGGTCACGGTTGGCAACTCTACTAACTAACCTTATGAATAAAATAAAGTTCACTATCAGTAAAATCATAGCACCCACCAAGCTGTATAGAAACTCCGTCATGCTAGCCAGTACACAGTACGAGTTATTGTAACTGACGGTAAAAAGTCAGCAAAACGAAAATAAACTCCACCTAAACTTGGTTTATATCTGACCCAGATAGACTGCAGGTCATAACTTCTTACATGAAGTTCAGTTCACCTGACATTCGGACCGGCGGCTGCCTTGGGTCTCTCCTCCTCCTGCCTCCCCTCTCCCTCATCCACCTGGCCTCTTGTGGCAGCTCCGCCATAGCCACCACCAAACAACCAATCCACCACCTCTCATTGTTTATACTGTTATAAAAAAAATAAAAAATGAAACAAATCATTGGCGCATAAAAACGAAAAATCACCATCGGCCCACCGGCCAGTCCAGCTATGGTAGTAATATATAAATACACTTGTTTTTGACCTGGCGAGCTTTGACTCTGACCCTCTGCTGGCCATCAAAGGGAAGGCAGGTTTAAGGTAATTCAATGTTGGCCTCTCTCTTGACCTCTCTGTTTAGAGAGGACCTGGCGTCCACATATGTGGACATCACATTTTGGGTTGTCTAGACCAAAATACTAAATTTTGCTCTACAAGGGCCTGATATCCACTTAGGAGGACATTATACTGCCACTGTTCTATCGAGATTTACAACGAATGGCGTCTTATTTGGATCTCATTTTTCTCAGAAACAAAAAACATTAAAAAAACAAAGAACTTTTACTTTTGTACACTTTTATATTTTATAATTTTGGCATCCCATTTTAAAGTAGCCTTTTTTCTCATTTGTTGGATTTAATTTGATACGCTTTGATAGTTTCACATCTTTTTCTTTTTTTTCACTGACAAACCGACCTGGACCTTCCACCGTTTCATTGTTAGCTTGGTACAAGTAATGCTCTGAAGTAAAGGTCTAGATTCTTTGGCTTTACGCTGCTGTGATGCCTTTTGTTTCAGTGCTTTCAGCCTTTTGTTGCCTTTGTTCAGCCCTGTACAAACCACTACACTGTCTGAATTCAGCCAGAGCTGCTCAACCTGTAGGCAGATCCCAGAGGCAGCCGTTGAGCTCAGAGACCGGGAGGCCCTCACAAGTGTGAGTAATAGTTCTGAATTACAGTCACCGTCTGAAAGGCCGTCTGCGGCAGAAAGCTGCTGTGAACTCTCTGTAAAGAGTTTGAAAAACAGTGACTGGGTGTCTACCTCATGATATACTGAAGCTTAGGTGGGTGCCCACTGCTGAGCTCAACGTGGAGCTGCCATCCATCGAGTCCGGCCCGCTGGGCTGACAGAGTGTTGATAAAACTCAGACCCACAGAGAACGTCAGCGGCTGAACTGTTGTCTGATGCCAGACTTTCAGATCAAACTCCCTTAACTATTTGTTTGGTTGTTCCCATTTTTATTATGATTGAATAACAGCATGAGATACTGTATTGTTTATGCAACAATCAAACTGTGATACACGAGTGTGTGGTTTATTCCAGGATATGCAGAGGGATTAAAAGACACCCTGTGCTTCCAGTTTTTTTTCTCATGGATAAGGATCAGTGGTGCTTTGTGCAGTCAGATCCATTTTCAATCCATGTTTAGTGAGCCAGCGAGCTGCAGTCAGATGGATTTAAGGATGTTTTAAAATGTTGAGCCTTTGTTTTGCACAAAGATACACAGTTAAATATCTTACAATCTTATGTTGTGGGCTTTTTAAATGTCAGAGGGGCTGCAGACTGACTGCATGTATACTCAGGTTTGGCTTTGAAGGTGATTCCTTACAGGTTTAATGCTCCCTAAAAGAAAAGTCTTTAGAGTTTTGTTGTAAGCGAACATCTTAAACCACTGCACATTTCTAATGTTGTTTTAATATTCAGTTAGTATGTTAAAGTTTGTATAAGTAAGGACGTAATGATGAGTAATGATGATTGATTTTTTTAGCGACTGAAATAAATAAAGGAATAAATAATTTATATTATGGCTGAAATGTAAGAAAAATGCTAATGCAGTCATGAAATCAAACCAAGTTTATTCTCCAATTGGTGTTTTCAAAATGTTAAGCACTGTCCCTTCCACTGTGACCCCTCAGCACAGGTATTTAAACTGGTATTTTTTTTCTCTTAAACTCTTCACTAAAGGTGCAATCATACCCAAAAATAAAAAATAAAAAATCATGTTACATCTCGGAAAACTCGTGTTGGAAATAACTGATTGTTAGAGGCTGAAAATGTACACAAGTAAAAGCTTGATAATTATTATAATTCATTATTCACATTTCATTTCAGAAGATTTTTTTATTGAATGATGATACACAGTGAATGTTTATCATGAAGGATGGTAAACAATGAAAGGATGACATATGTGTTTAGACACTGAAAGCTGGTAGGTTATAATGATGAACCAGGGAACCAGTGAAAAGTACTCTGCAGCACACTTAGCTTAGCATAAAGTCTGGAAGCAAAAAAACAATTTCTACCCATATAAATTAAATGAACGATAAATATTGTGTTAATTAAAGATAGAGCTGGGCTGGAATAGTTTGTCCACTTTAAGGATTCGTGCTAACCCTTCTCCTAGTTTTGAACAGTTGTTACATATTTACTCATTTCTTTTCAGTTCTTGTGTTATTTCCTGTGCTTTGCCTGTTCAGAGTGAGACTGTGCAGGTAAAGTAGATGATTCAACTCTGGGCAATGTGCTGTAAGCTCCACACATGTATGCACACCACACACTTGTGGTATGCACATAAGAAACACAAACCATGCACATTGCGTACAAAAATAATAATAATGTAAATACTGCGAATCCATGTACATGTTGTAATTACTCTAAAGGCTGCTCTTGTATCAGTGTAAATGACCCTGCTACAAGTGTATGTGTATATATATGTTGTGTGTATATTTTGTATATACATACGCATACTGTTTGGACTTTGGATTAGATGGCAAACTTTCATTGTTTTTAGTAATGTACTTTTCAATGACAGTCTGACTGAATGTAGCTTAATTTAAAAGGTAGTGAAGTTAAGCTGAAGCTCACATAACCAGCTATTGTGCATAATTGTGCAATAAAACTTTAATAAATGCAAGAAGGATGTTTCTGTGTTAATCGTCCACATCCAGCTGTCACCATCCAGTCACTGTCTGTGTCTTCTATCCGTGTTATTCCTGTCCTTCTGTGGAAGTGTGTCCGAATGCGTCTCAACATATTTAAATGTGCGGCTGTGATGTTTTTGTCTTGTGTTCCCTCCATCGCGGCGTGGCTCATTGAAACTGCATTGTCTTTCCAGGTGGCGAGCGTAACTGTGGAGTACATGAGCTGATCTGCGTCAGAAAAGGTAGGGCAGATCAGAGCTCTGGGAGGTTGACCTTTGACCCATGCACTGCACCTCCCCCTCCACCTGTCTGATCATTTATCACCACTGAAAAACATCTGTGTGTTTGTTTCTGGCTGTTTCGAGTCGCGTTTATTGTTGGTCTGCTGTACTCTTTCGTTCTGTGTGCTCACTGCTTGTTCATGGTGTTTGTAAAGCTTGTAAAAGGTGATCAGTTAGAATTATCTGATGTTGCATCTGTGATGTATAAACGCTTGTGACACAAGAAGTCGCCTTTTTATTTCTATAAAAGAATTCTTTTTTTTAACAGGTATGTTTGTGTTTGTCATAGTTAGCGTTTCCTTTATGTATGCCCAAGTTTCTAAGATGCTCCAATGTCATGATTTATGGTTTTACAGTATGCTAGCATCGTTTTGACACTGAACTAGATAAACTGTTGTCATGGCAGCCACACAGCAGTCATGATGTCACTTTTGCTGCGTGCTTTCATTTGTGATGGTAGCAATTTGCAGCCAGCTTTATTTCAAATGCAGTGAACAAAAATAATGCTTGCAGAGCTGTAGCATTTTAAACATTTGATGTGTTTGCAAAGGTTAAAGCTAAAAGCTAAAATGAGATACCCAATTATGGAATAATTACCTATAAATTATAACATCCGCTTGTTGCTCTGATAACAGAAGCATTTAAATTCCATTTTTATTTAACGAATTAATTTTTTTTTAAATATGCATGACAGATTTTTTTAATTAAATAATTAAAGCATTGAAAAAAACAATTCGCCCTTCCAGTACTCCAAGATGCCACGATAGGTTTACTTCTATTTCATATTAAGCAGTCAGCTGGTCACTCAGAAGTTCAGCTTTACCTCTAGTTAACACTTTGTTTTCATTGATCTAACACAGTTATTCACCGTAATATCACAAACAGATTGTATGTAATTGCAAACTTGACAATATTCAATTCCAAATTGATAGCAGACTGGCTCCATCTTATTTCCATTTTATTGCTGTCTCAGTGCACTAAAGCATTTTATTGTATGGGGAATGAAATGTTTAGAATAAATGCAAATAATGCTTAATTAGAATCCAAAAAATAATGTTTTGTTAAGCAACAACTATTAGATGGGATTTCAATGATACCAGATAACAAGTTACTGTAATTACATAATTGCATGTAAGGAAACACCAAAGTTAATGTTATTATAAAGTTATTACAAATTGGTTTTCTGTTCTCTGTTCTGTTTGTCTAAAGAATTTCAGTAATGAAATTGGGCGATTATTAATGTAATCAGGGAAGTCTTCATGTGGCGAGCAATTTTAATAATCTGAAATATTTTATTTACCATGTTGGTAAAGAAGTGGCAAAAAGTCCTTGTAAAACTCTACGGTATTCAAGCGCAGGGATTTATTGTTCAGCATCTGGTGGGTGTAACCACAAGCTTTTCTTTGTTTATCTGCAGTCAGTGGTTTCTTTAAATGTAACTCACCGAAGGGAGCTACGAAACGTCAGAGCAGTGTCAGACGATAATATAAAAGTACATATATGTCGTTACACTGACTACATCATGCGTACATAAAAAATGGGAGGCAGGCCATGAAGGTTTGAGTGAAAGTATGTGTGTATTTGTTTATGACAGAATATGATGGGACATAAAAACAGCTTCTTGAACATTAGTTTAGATTTAGTGTTGGATGGTTCAGGCTTTCAGAGATTTAGGAGGAGAACGTCAGGGTTCCCCTGTATTTTTTAGAAACAAATAATAACGGATAAGGAATAAGATGAGTTTGTAGCTGCCCAGTTTTACTCATATTTTTCTATAATTTTCATTATTAGAAAATAAAAACACTGTAGTTTGTATTCTGTAATCAAAGTTCTTGAACCAGTATTGTGCTGTAGTTATCAAAACAACAAATTACTACTTCTGCATTAATATCTTATTTGCATATGAAGAGCTTCTTTTCTTTTCTTTTTTTAATAATGCTTCAATGTGCTGCTTCACTTTAATTGCATTGGAAAGGTTGTTGTTGTTCTTATTAAAGGTTATTATCACTGAATGAAAATCATATTTCAAAAATATAAATTAAGGCACTTAATTTGTTGTTTAACGAATTCATCTTTTAGAGCGAAACCTCTACATGCGTCTTTTAGCGCATTTTCCACACAAGTCTTGACGTCCAGGAGACGGTTTCACAATCAGTAAGGAAGCAACCGGAAACATTAGAAATGATGAAAGCAGAGTTTGAAATGAAACTCTGAACAAACTGATAAATGAGACTTCACCCATTTAAATGTCACCTGATACCATTTGCATCTTCTTGGTGGTTCTGTGAACATCATGGCTTTTGCCAACAAAGGGAAGTGACATTTAAAGGTTGGATATGACCTTTATAGTAATAGAAATCCTCACACTTGTGTCTTGGAAGAGGCTAAGGATTTAGCAGGGTGATACGTATGCTATCTACTAAGAGCTTTCACTGGATATATTTCTCTCATTTTTTATCCTTATATAACAAAGACATCAATTGATTTGGTGAAGAATATCGGAAGTGAGAGGATGTTGCAGGAAAAAAAAGAGAGAGGTGTGCACAGTGTTGCCTGAGGAAGCTCCTAAAGATCGATTACTTGGAGCCAAGAAGTGTGAAGGCTGTTTTTGTCTTTTTTGGGTTACCTAAAAGAAATCCAGGATGCTTATACCCTCCAATGCGTGGTTAACCTTAGTAATTATTTTTCACTGTCATATATTAATAACAAATCCTGCTCCTAGTCATTTCTCGGTGAGCAGACATGGTTTGTTTTCGATGCAGCTCATATATTGACGTTCCTGACTTGCCAGATTTTTTATTTATTTATTTGCATTTTTACACACTAATAAATCAAGTTAACTAGAAGAGCTGTAACTTGGCATGTTCAGTGAAAGTACCGAGTACTTCTCTTTTACCACAGCATACTCATGTTCATAAAGAAAGTATTTCAAACTAAAAAATAAATATGCACAAGTGATTGCAGAAGGTCCTGATCATGATGGAGGGGGCAGCTGAGTGGTCTGCTTGTAGAACTGTGTGTGTGTGTGTGTGTGTGTGTGCGTGGGTTTAATCCATTTGTTTGAAACTACCACAGGTGTATGTGTTGTGTGTTTGCATGTGTGTGGCTACTCTGTGGGTAATGTGCTTCAGAGTATGTGTGGGAGTTTGCATGGGAGCGCTGAGAGTGCTTATGAGCTGCCTGTGGAGTGTGTGGGTGTCTATGTGGATTTGAGGAGGTTTGGTTCTTGATGACAGTTGGCATGTGGACAGATCCGACTTTATCCAGCAATGTCCTCTTCCTCCTCCTGGAGCATCACGTGAGATGTAGTTCATCCACTGTGTCCTTTTAGAAAACCTGACATTGTAAAATGAAAGCCGAGGACGCCTCTGGCTCTTGCTGTCATTGCATTGAATGTTAAACTATTAAAAGGCTTTTCTGGTTGTAATTCTTGGTTCCCACTGGTGTGAAATGTTGGCAGCTACAGGAGTTTTATTTTAGACGAACATGAAAACTGTTGGATCTCCCCAACCAGGGAGGTGGTTGTCATCTTTTAACTGTTTTTTGAGGAGTTGAAGCCAATTGCTTTTCTTACACTGATTAAAGCGAAATGCAATTTTCATTGTGCCTTTTCTTTTGCATTCACCAGTGACTGGAGAATCAATTTTTAATTAAATCTAATTAAATCTCTGAATTACTGCTGATACGGAGTACCCATCCAATACCAGAATTAAATTGAGCTTTACTCCTCACTCTGAGAAGGATAATGGGAGCCATTCAGTTTTGCCTGAGGCAACATGAGGCATGGCTTAAACATTTCACACGACAAAATGTTAAATATGTGCATTACTCGTAAAACCTAATTTAGTTATTTTAGTAAAGCAGGATCAAGAAAAGTAAAAGAAAAACATTTTGCTCCACTCGTCACCAAAGATGGGCAGTAACGCGTTACTGTAATCTGATTACTTTTTTCAAGTAACGAGTAAAGTAAGGGATTACTATTGCAAAAACGGTAATTAGATTACCATTACTTTCCCGTTACTAAAACCGTGATTTTTTGCGAGAATGTCTCATGACAGTGACGTAAGCGAGTGCGCCGTTAGTGACAACAGCTGTCTGCAGATCAACAATGGATCACATATCGATTGTGGGAGAGAGTATGAGCGTGCAGCATTTAAAGCGTGGAAGTACTGACCTTACTTTGAGTTTGATTCCATAAAAAGTGACAAAAACATTAGTGTCCGTTGTGCGTGGGAAGAAAACTTCTTTTTACAGCGAAAAAAACCCTTAAACTTCCAAACAAGCACCGAGTAGCTACGACGTGATGGGAAACTCACAGAGAAACTCGCGGATTCTTCAACTGACCGCGGCACACCTGCACCAGGGTAAACCTCCGCCTGCCCCACTCCTGCTTTACAGGTGAAAAAGCAACAGGACCGCTGAGTCTTTGACTTTATTTATTTTCTGCTGTGTTTTACTTGCATCTATTTGAAAGAGTGAGTGTAAACACAAAAAATATTTTATTTTATGTGCTGGAATGTGCAGAAAATAGGTTTAAATGTTAAACTAATTTATTCAAGTCAGAGAATGTTGCATATAATAAAATTTTTGCTTGATGCATAAAGTTAAAAGATTAAAACTAATAAAACAAGTTTAAAAAAGAGATTTTTCCATTTGATTACATTTCGTATGATGGATTATGTAGAAAAAGTAGAATTGGGCTGAAAGATCTATCGCTTTATCACCTCTTCAGGTTGTAAATCGTGTTTTTAAAAAGTAACTAAGTAACTAAGTAATTAATTACTTTTGAAAATAAGTAATCAGTAAAGTAACGGGATTACTTTTTGGGGGAAGTAATCAGTAATTAGTTACTGATTACTTTTTTCAAGTAACTTGACCAACACTGCTCGTCACACAGAAGGAGCTCTACTTTGAGCTGTTGGAGAGGGAGGACTAACTCAAACACACGCTTGTTACAACTCAGACGTTGTACCTTAAAGCTGATTGGCTACCGCAGCAGAAGACCACACTGGATGCCACTTCTGTCATATGGGAACAGACACAGGAACTGAGAGTACATCTCACTCAGGCTCAACAAAAATGGACAGTAGATGAATGATTTGATCAGAAATCTGGCATCTCTTAGTACCAACTGAGCTTCATTTAAATGCGACAGTGTACCTGAGTAATTCTCCTAACCATATCCATCTCTTTATGACCAAACATTATGTATTTTCTGATGGCAATTTAATGCACCAGCCAAGTTCTAATCATCTCAATTTGGTTTCTTATACATAGCAATGAAGACACTGCACTCAAATGGCCTCCATAGGCATCAGGTCTCAATACAATAAAGCACCTTTGGGATGTGGTAGAATCGGGGGGGTCACATAATGGATGTGTTGCCTATAAATCTGCATGCTGTCATGATAGCTGCTAATCTATGCCATTAAGGAATAATACAGCTCTGAGGGTAAAATTCAATTCAATTTTATTTATACAGCGCCAAATCACAACAACAGTCGCCTCAAGGAAAAACTTTTGACAGGAAGAAACTTCCAGCAGAACCAGGCTCAGGGAGGGGCGGGGCCATCTGCTGTGACCGGTTGGGGAGAGAGAAGGAAGACAGGATAAAGACATGCTGTGGAAGAGAGACAGAGATTAATAACAAGTATGATTCAGTGCAGAGAGGTCTATTAAAACCATCTGAAGAGGTCTGACGGTGTACCTGATGAAGTGGCTGGTTGTATATACATATATGTAGCTAATGAATTCATTATCAGAACGATATTCGATCCAAATATAGAATCACAGGATTTCTCTTCTTTTGTAAACATGTAAGGGAGCACAGCTGTGGGTGAGCCTGTGACCCACAAAGTGTTGCAGTATTTATATATTTGCAGCATTATAATCTGTGGTGTCATTTCTGGGGGGGGGGGGGGGAATCACTACTAAGAGGTTTTATTTTCCATTAACAGAGACATCTGTTAATTGCATAAAATCTTTCTCAGTTTGTGAAAACTGCACATACAAGTTTTTGTATTTTTCTGATACTCATATTTCTCTAAATTTAATTAGGAATTTAATCCTGAACTGATTTCATTGATCTGTTGCCATGAGGAGGAAAGTATGAGTTATGCTGCAGGAAATGCCAAATATGTGTATTTTCTAAAGTACTTGGTTGTTAATTCACTTCACACATTAATTTTCAAAAAGTGGCTCTTTTTAAAGGTGTTCGGTACATTTTATAGCTGTTACAGGGTTCCTTTCCCACATAATTGTTCTCTGTGCTTCTTGTGTAACACAGTCGGTTATTGTTTAATCGTCCGGTGAGTCATCAGTCAGTCCCACACACGGGGCTATTCTCAGTATTTTAATGGAATCTGGCTTATTTGGTGAAGTAAGTCCAACAGGAAAATGATAAATGATGTTAGACAGCTTATACCACACAGCACCCACACTTTCACACAGCACCAGTTTTGCTGTGGAATTAAAAAAACATTTTCTTTGATGAAATATTTTGTTTTGTTTTTTAGCAGATGAAAGAAGTATGATGCAGTTTATGTGTAGATAAAATAAAAATATATAGTAGTTTGAAGTCAGGAGTGAAACTCACTGTAGATCTCCACGATTTAATATTCTTTTCCCTGTTTGAGGCATTTGGGGAATTATACAGAGCAGGATCCCTCCCGCTCCATCTGTGCTGTGAATAATTCAGTCAACAGTGAGAAGCTGGTACAGTGTGAGCAGACAGACATTCCCATGAGAGAACGCCTCCTGCTCCCTTAGCGCCGTGCGACCAGACACTGAAAGCTACCAACAATAATCGGCTCATTACAGACAAAGAGGACAACAAAATTAAAATCTGCCAAATTTCCTGACATGCACACATGTTTTAAGGCTAACAGACGAGTATCAGGTGGAAATAAGCACACGGCAGGTTATGTAACTGTCTTCTGCTTCTTTAGATGTGAAAGAGTCTGGTTGTTTTGTGTAGCAGTCTTGTTGTTAAAGCAACAATTACTTAAGCTTAACTGGGACGATGTTATGCGTAAAATAAGCTCCAGATCTGTATTTTTCATTTTGAACTCTAAAAGAGTAGATTTGCATGATTCACAGTTCAATAAACATCTGGATTTAACTTGTACTGGGCCTTTATGCAGCATTGTGAAGTCCTTTTTGAAAGCCTTCAGATAAGAGTTTACTCGTTGCCACATACATATTTTGAAAGTTTATGTCAGGAACGAGGAGAGGAACTGACTGCTAACAACTTGTCAATAACAAATTAATCACAAGTCATGAGAGCACATCACAGATAATCCTCCTTTCTGAAACAGAATGATCAAAATTTACAAAATGGTCTCATTGTTTTTATTCAGTCCAACCCAGAAAAGTCACTGAGGCCATAAACGCATCAGGAAAGTGTTTAAAGTCTAGGAGCTGTTTCCCTAAAGACCTATATAGAGCTGGAAGGCTCTTTGCATCCAAAACTGTCGCCCTCAGTCTCCCGTCCATCAACCCGAGTCAGTTGCGGCAGACGGTGCCTCTCCCTGAGCCTTCTTCTGGTTCTGCTGGAGGTTTCTTCCTGTTAAAGGGAGTTTTTAGTTCCCACTGTTGCCAAGTGCTTGCTTAGAGGCAGTTTTCTGATTGTTAGGGTTGTCTCTGTATTATTGTGGGGTCTTTACCTAACAGTATAAAATACCTCGAGGTGACTGTGCTTTATAAATAAAGACTGAATTTAACTACAGGTTGTCGGTGTCTGCCTTTCAACACACCTTTTTCTGATTGCTGTGCTTTGTAAACCAATGGTTTGAAAAACTGGTGGGCGGGGCTTCCATGCTCACAAACATTGATAGTAAGCAAGTAGTAAGTACATGTGGTGATCTCATTATTAGATGCTTTGGCCCTCTTTAATATGAACACCACCACCTGTCTAAGATGGAAATAAACACCAGCTTGAAAAAACTAAAAAAAAAACCTTAAAATTGGTAAAAAGATTTGTTTTAACTGGTAAGATGATTCCCAGTGATGACAAAATACGATCGACCAGCTCATTCTTGGCTGTAGGAATGATGTTAAGTTGATGCAGAGTTCTGTCACTGGTGTAGGCCGTAAAATGGGAAATAAACCCCACTGCCTGTCGCTGCGTCTGAGGAGATGCACCTATCAGTTAGTGTTAAAGCACATTGATTAATTTTGCTTGTCAAAGCCACTGGGGTTAACAACTTCCTGGCAGAAACTCTGATCAGTGTAAAATATTACAAAAGTAAGGACAAGCATAATAGTTCCCCTTTAAAAGAACAGATGTATTTTTCCTTCAAACCTGGAATGAACCTGGTTTTATTCAATCTTGACAAACACACAATAGACTGAAACCAGTGCAAGTTCTTTCCTCTTGGTGCCACTAATGGCTAAAACCAGTTAATTGTTACAGCCATTATATTGGAATTAAAAACAGAGAACCAGTCATCATTGCCACTAATGGAGAAACACGTCTTCTAAGTACTTTCTTGCCAGATGGGCTCATTATCTCCCATTTGTAAGAAAGGCAGCAGCTTGGTTTAATTGAACAAAATGGACTTTTACATGTAGAGCTGCATTCATCATGGTAAATGAGCTCAGCAGTAATCTAAAGTCTCCCATTGCACTTGAAAACCTGTTCCATCTCTCCACTTTTGTGACTGTGCATGAAATATTGTAAAGCAAGTGCTTCTCAGGCGTTTATTCTTTTACGTATTGGCTGCTGCTGAGTACCTCTGCCACCCCATCATTCATGGGCGTATGTCAGTACACCCATGATTCTTTGGGTCAAATAAATTATTATGTATGACTGGTGAAAGATGTGTATCCACATACATTGAAAAAAATAGGTGGACTGTTCTTTACAGACCCAGACCTAGTGCTGCATTTTTTATTTTACTCTGCACAACTTTTCCCGCAATTACAGTTTAGTTATTTTAATCAGCATTTTCTTTTGTTTTTACAGTAGTCAGTGTTTGTACACAGGAAATACAAGCTAGTTGCATGCATTGTAACTCATATAGAGGCATCCAAAGAAACAAGTCAGGGAAACGGAGAAAAGACACTAAAGTAGCGTAATAGTTGTATCAAAGTTTATTGCATTGAATTTTAATGCATGCTGGCTTTTACATTTTGGATTTTTGTTTGAGGAAATGTTCTCTAAATGGACCTCCTTGATCTGTATTTGAATGATGATGTAGATGATAGATGTAGCTTTTAGATCTGAAGTCAAGTTGACGCAAAATGGCCTTATAACGACCACCAGGGGGCGATGACTGAGGTTGCAAACACGGGTTCTGATGCTATAGAAGAATATGGGAACTGTTTTATTGATGATTTGATGGGCTCGGTCACTCCATTCTGATCATATCAAACATGTTAAGTTCATTTTATGTGTTTATGTGTATGTGCATTATACGTATCACTAGGATTATCTAGGATATATTATAGGTTGTGGGTTCACAGTAAAATTTACAACGCACCAGTCACCTTTGGTTTTAAAGCACCAAAATGGAACCAGTGAAAATACTCATCCTGAAGCTTCTTAATGACATTCAAAAACAGATGGATCCTACCACAGCAGCTGGATCTATCTTTTATACATCTATAAGTAACGATGCCATTGGTTGCATAATGTGAAACAGGAGCCAGGTGTAGGTGTAGCATGTTAAACCCTTTCAAGTTTTGGAAAGAACATTGAACATTTATTTCTCATTCACTGCATCCTGGGATCTAAATTCTTCTCACCATCACCACTGTGCACCACTCTGTATGCTCACCAGTATTCAGGTGGATGACAGAAAGTATACAGACTGCTGCTAAAGTTTTCTTTCTGTCACAAACTTTCTCTGTGTATGAAGTGTTTGAGCGAGCAGCTTTCAGAGGTAAAATCCCCTGTTCTTCCCCACATGTTCTGAATGCAAAGCAATTCTGCAGCACTGAGGAAACATTTGATTCCATTAGACACCACACTGAATCTGCTGGTTGCGTCATACTTATTAAAAATGGCTTTAATGAGTGCCTTTATTGGCTTTAATAGGCGCTTTACTTCCATTGTAGTGTTTATTGTCTAATAGCACTTTTGGTTAGCACAGCTGCAGTCTGTTGTGTCACTAAGATGGTTGATCTACAGTATCAGGCATCATAGCTGAGACAATTGGGAATGTTTCTCGTTATGCTGGGGAAAAAGTATTAATTGTCCCTCATTTTAAATTTTGACTTCAGCGAGATTTTGGGATTAGTTTAGCTTGTTAACAGGATTATTCAAAACTGTGTTTCATAAACATTTCAGTAGAAATCTGGCTCGGCCCTGCTTAGAGCTGACTAACCTTTGAAGTTGATCTGGATCCAGACACCTTTAAAATGGCTCTTTATCATCTTTATCATCAAAACCTTTAAAAGTTCCATTTTTTTCCTCTTTAGTTGACAAAACAGAGGATGAGCAACAAAATGAGGAGGAGAAAATGGTCAGGGGTGGATTTGTTGCCAGAGAGTTGCCAAACAGAAGTTGGCATTTTAAACCATATCTGTCACGGTTCGGCATGGCAAACCGTGGGGGGTGTGGGGAAGGAGGACCCAGGCGCGGTGCTCTATGTACAAGCAGTGCGTTTATTTACAGTGATGGAACTGATACACAACAATAATACATCCCCGTGTGCTCCCGACTTCCACTCCGTGTCTTCTCCCCGTGTTTGTGCCCATGTGTCTGCTCCCTCGTGCCAGTGCACTCTGTGTCTGCTGCCCTCTCATCCAGCAATCCTTCCTGGGAAAATAGAGGCAGTAGTTAGTACCCTCAGTTCACTTGGTAAGCTCACACTCACAAACAGACCAGCTGGAGAACTGACGGGAAGTCTCACGAAATGATCCCACGTCGGTGGGAGCTCCAAGACTCTTAAGTAGCTCCCCCGACAAGGCCTGATCAGCAGCAGGTGTGTGGCTTCGGGTGTGGCCAGTCCGCCAGCAGGGCCACACCCACCAGGCCTGAAGGCGCCCGCAGAAACACACACACACACACACACACACACACACACACACACACACACACACACACACACACACACACACACACACACACACACACAAGCAGGGATAACGAGGGACAGCAATACAAAATATATATTATAATATTAGTCCATAACTGCTCAGGGATCCTGGGTCGCTCAGACCCAGGATCCCTGACAATATCTAAAAAATATACACTTATCAAATACTTCATTTTTTACACTGTGCTACAACCTTGTGTTGTCAGCTAGGTGAATTTAGAGTTCACCCAGCACCTCGTAGGTTTGAAGCATGAATTCTGTAAACCCTCCAAAATAAGTGACACAATTACCAGAATAACCAGAATACGACACATGAGTTGTGCTTGCAACATGTTGGCAATGTAAAAGCCATTGTCTGTGCAATTGCCTTGTGATTGAACGACTGTTTTACGCTCAACATCTTGATGACCAGCGGGTTGCTGCAACTGCATGCAGTTGGTTGTTGAAAGCAAAAAAAATTCAACACATTCACTGGTCAACCACCTATTTTTTTTCCATTGTTGCATGGAGGTTTCCATCCTTGTATTGTCCGTGTTTTTATATTTAACAGTTATAACCGCTCACTTCAGCCAGACAGTCCAACAAGTGAAGTGAACCCTCTGGTTACAGATGAGTTGTCCTTAGTGAAATGCTAAAAAAATCTTCTGAACTGGCTGCAGGTGGTGACAGCAGGTCTCTGAAGGCTGATTGCAGCTAAATCTTTAATGTAAGCACAGTAAAAAAGTGGTTTAGGACAAAGATGATAGGCTTATTTGATCACTTTGATGCCACTGATGGAGAGAATAGAAAAGCATCCTGACGTTTAACCGTCTGTGATGGCGTTGCACCTCCATCCTGATGTCATAAGGTCATACATGTAGCTGAAGGTCATGCATTTATATTGTCACCAGTGCAGTCAGGATACATGTATCACCTGGGCCGGTTCATTCTGGCGTAACAAAGCCTCGCTAATGATGTTTGTGTCCAGACCTAACTGGATCTCCTGATGTGCGGCACTCAGTGCTGCCTTTAATGAGATCTGACTCGCCCGTGCGTCTGGGGGTCCGTGTGATGCTGCACCTGAACCTGTCACTATGGCAACCAACAGGTTGCGTTTCTACAGTGACACAACCCCTCTGAGTGTCTCCTTCACTCCGGTTTCTTTGCCTCTGTGTCTCTCATCTGCATTGTTTGTAGAAGTGTTTTTTTGTCAGATGCTAAATACTGACACAGTACAGATGTTTTTTCTGCATTGTACCCAGCGAAGGTTTCAGCTGGAGCCAAGATGTGTTCTAACTGTACAACTAAGATGTTTGTGAATGTGGACATTAGTCATTTGTTTTTATTTTTAACAACTGGTTAATGTAATTTGTGGTCGTTTTCAAAAAAGTAACATATATCACACGTTACTTAATAACTAATCTAAAAATTATTTATTATGGTTTTTTTTTTCTCTACTCACCAAGAGGACCTGAAATGTTTTATAATTATGAGTGAAAAGCATAAAGATTAATCTTAGGCTAACTTCAGTCTCTTAGTCCTACACACTGACAGGATTCCTTATTTTGAAACACGTGAAAAACTCTGTCAATGTGGAAAAGTAAAAAGTCAGATGTCACGTCGATTTTATTGTAGAAATAGATATAGATAGAAATTGAGAGTTGAAGTTGGACTGCTTTTTTTTGGCACTTATTCTGTTCCCTGTTAAATATTTGGCTCATACATTCATCTGTAACATCACTCTACATTCTTTGCTGCTGGCTTTGTGTTCACCTGCTGATTTTGCAGATGTTTTGCAAAGAGGTGATGTCCTGTTAGCATTAGAGGATAGTTGTGTTGTTTCTGGCCTGGACCCAGGTTTCACTTAACTGTCACTTCTTCTGAATATTTTTTTTTAGCTCAGAAAAAGTGAAAGCGGGTGTGAATAAATTATTACCATTATTACCATTTCTTACAACATGACAACCTACTACATTCGATTTAAGGCTAAAAACAGCTTAAGTAGTCACGTTTTGATATTTAAAAATGCGTATTTGTTTTCTAGTCTCTCCAGAGGTGCTGGGGTTTCTGACAGCCATCGGACTCTTCATCATCCTCATGACTTTCCTGTTTTGGTACCTCAACAATAAGTTGGCACTAGAGAACCCAGGAAGCCTTCAGTGCCTTGATGAATTCAGGAAAACCACTGAGCTGCAAGGTGAGCATGCATAAATTTAAAATGAAAGCACATTCGGTTGTCTTTCTTTCACATCTGATTTTCTTTAGTGCCTTTGATCCCAGCACGAGGCCCTGCCTCTGCATGGAGGCATTTTCCACTGACACTGGCCTTTCTCAGCCCATGCCGGGATTACTGTTACTGACAGCTGTAGGACTGTTTACTTGTCATCTGCCCACGGGGGCTTCAAAGGTTTAAAAGGTTGGTGCCCCCCGGGAGCCCACACGGGGAGTTTGCTCGACTCAGAGAAGCCATCTGCAGAAAACAAAGGCAGGCAGTGTAACGCAGCAAAGTGACTAATCTCAATGACCTTCTGTGTGGACAGATTTGGAACAGTGGCTGTTTTGACAGACACATGAGACAAATATTTGAGTTCGAATTGTTACCGGTCTGTTGAAAAAACAGTTTACAGTTTCCTGATTCTGTTTGTTAAAGATGTATGTATTGAAGACTGCATGTTGTAAGTGGGAATGTATGTTGAGTTAGTGGGAAGGTTTGCAGAGCAACCACGGATTGGGTTATTTTAAAAGCTGTGCTGCCTCCTGCTGGAAAAAATACAAAGCTACAGTGAGAGAAAACTAGCTTCCTGACTTCGCTTACTGCTCTGATCAGCTACATTTTTATTCTCTGCTTTATTGTGTTTCTTTCCCTAATTTTAATCATCCCCTCACTGAGCATCTGCATCACATTGAGAAATACCTTCTTCTAATTGAGAGGACGTGTAACTAACTATAGTCTTTAAGTGACCACTTAGAGCAGGGATGTTCAACTCCAGGCCTCAAGGGCCGGTGTCCTGCAGGCTTTAGATATCACACCTAAATCAAATGATTAGGTCATTATCAGACCTTTGGAGAACTTCAAGACATGTTGAGAAGGTAATTTGGCCATTTAAATGAGCTGTGTTGGATCAAGGACACATCTGAAACCTGCAGGACACCGGCCCTCGAGGCCTGACTTAGAGTTTGAATATTTAAGGATGGCAAAGATAAAAAAAAAGTCTTTTATGTTTTCCATGAGTAGTTGTCAGCTGTGTAACAGCTGTGCACAGAGCACCATGGCAGCTTCATTATTGGAAATAATCTTCATTACTGTTTAAACAGCCTCCACTGTGACTTCAGGTTGCTACACATGTTCAAAGTTTAGACTATTGAAAGTCTTGGTTCACTCAATCTCAATCTGTCCTCCGTGTGGAATCACACGTTTGCCTGTTTAAGGGTCTCTTAAATGGTATTGTGAAAACGCAGCAGCTTTTATTGAGACGCCCTCGCCTGCCTGCAGTGGAAGGCAAATTGGCTCTGGCAATTTGTGCTTTTGTGTTCAGATCACGTCCATTAGCTTTTGTAAAACACACCTGTTACAAATCTATCCAGTTTCTTTTCAACCTTTGTAGTAGTTTCAAAACGTGTCACCTGTTCAGCTTTTAAAACAACAAAAATCTCATTTTGGCGCGTAGGAATGGGGCGTAGGAGAACACCTGGAGAATATCTCATCCGCCGTTGGCCAGGCTGCCAGTCTGTCACGGCACAGCTAATAAATACATTTGGAAGCTCTTTTTTAAAAGCATTGATGAAAGCATGTTGTTGTTGTGACTCAAAAGGCATTAATTGAAAGTTGCATGATTGTTGCTGGATTGATACAACCAAAGCAGGTGAGCAGATTTGGCTAACCATCAGTTAACCGAACTAAATGAGTTTATGCATTTGACAAATTTATGACTCGTTTAAAGGATGCTTTAGTCCATAAATGCTATCGAATTTAGAAGAGATTTAAATTTAATATGTGATGAAGAAAGAGTCGCATTGAGTGATAATTCCAGTAGAAATGTTGTAGAACCACTTGGCAAGATAAACAAGAAAACCCATAAGAGTATATGACATCAGAGTAAATGACACACAGACTGAAAACACAAGCAGAATTTTAAACATCTTGTAAATTTCTCTGAATTCAGTCACTACATCACGCTGGATGTGTGATGGAGGTAATTTGGTGGAGGAGAAACCAAAAGGAGAGAGTAACATCGCAGGATGAGGGTGCAGATGTTCCTTTTTAATCACAGGGCTCTTCTGTTTTCACTGCAGTTACTTATCAAAGGCTTTTCTGAGCGATCACGAGCTTTCTGTTCAGAATGATCCAATAAGCTACAGCTGCCAGAACCAGTGCAATGATTTTTTTCCCTCATTGATTTTATCTGTTGTTTCCACCCATACAGTGTTTATTTTTATATATAAAAAGATGCTTCTTAAAGTGAAGCCAAAGTAAAATTGTCTTAAACCTGAATTCCATCTAATAGCCAGCAGGGGGCATCTCCTCTGGTTTCAAAATGCTGTCTATGGAAGGACATCCCATCAGATCAGCAAACATGTAGTGCTTACAAAACCTATTAGACCATCACCCAGTGTGAGGTTTAATCCTCAGATGTTCTAAATTAACAGTATTGGTGATTCTCAAAATCAATTTTATGTTTTTGTAATGGTTACTCCACCAGTGTGTGCAAGCTCTTTAATCATATTCTTTCATGCTAAACTATAAGTATTGTTGTTATCCAAACATTTTCAATTTTACTCTTTTAGAAACAGCAGAAAAACAAAGTAATGCACATTATTAGTTTTTGATTAAGATGCCAGATTTTCCATCATTTATTTGCTTTCTTGAACAGAAAAATTACTTTTGGTGGTTGTCCGCTCAGATTTGGGTGTTAAAACAAGAATTCACTTTGTTTTTTACCTGATAAATATCATTTTTATTTTAAACAGCTTTTTAAATAACTTGTGTTTTCTTGCTTTTATGACAGGCGGTCTAATAAATGTACCAAACACTCGACCTGATGAGCTTATAGACTTAATCTCTTGTTTAAAGCCTTATTAAATACAGTGCAATGTTCATTTTGCAAATTATGAACTTCATCGACCTTCATTCAGCTACATTCAAATCCTTCACGATGTCCTTCAACCTTTTGAGCCTGTCATCATCCACTTTTGTCATCTTCTGTGGGTTTTTTTCAGCTCTTCCAGTGAATGCTTCCTTTTATTTTTAAAAAAAAATGTACTAGTTTGTTGATTTGGTCACTTCTAAAGGTTCTTTGTTTTTGTTTTGTTTTTTCAATTGAATGATTAACGGCCTCCCTCACTTGATTGGACATCTCTTTGGGTCTCATATTGAGAGCTCCAGGAGACAGGTAGTTCCAGATCTTTTATCAACATAATTTTTATTTCTATAACGAGGTAACGGGCCTCACATGGCCATAAAACAGTCAGTCAGTAGTCAAGTTACTTTTAAGCCCCTCAAAATGTGTGACTGTGTATAAAACTTCCTCAGATAAAGCCAGCAAATTCCTAAAAATACCTCTAATTAATGCTAAAAGTCTTCAGTTCAATCACACCACGATTGTTTTTGTTTTAATTTAATATACACTGTGTGTGTCGAATCATGTCTGAAACAGTTTTTGTGATATATAAGACAGTGTGGAGGGAAATGATTGTGGGACTGACTGTATTGTCCTCTATCCCCAAACAGATAAGGTCTACTCCGACGCTGACTTGCAGGCTTCATCATCAGACAGCGAGGATGAACTGATGGGTCAGTATCAGGAAGCGGTCAGCCGCTCCCAGGGCCTCAGAGGAGGAGCCAAGGTGTCCTCTAATGCCAAGCACACTGGAGGATTCAGCTGGGAGAGCCGGCAGAAGTACAGCCCGCTTACTGCTGATTATGATGGCTACAGCAGTGAAGCCTCAGCTGATGATGGTGGGTCCTCCCACATTTGACCGTCTTGTATGTTTTCCGTGTATCCACAGATTTGACACAGTGAGAAGTTCAGATATTTCCTTCATATCACCTCAGGGAGTTTTAGTTAAATGCTCACAGTCCTCTGCAGCTCTGTACCAACAAACACAAGAACACCATATGTGTAACACACACACTTACACACACTGTCAGTTAATCTAGAGAGGTGATCAAAGCGAGGCTGCCGTTCAGCACACTCTCCGTGGGAGGGTTGTGAAACAGTCAACTGTCTGTACAATGTGCACAGCCGCAGCCTCGCACTCTTCCTTCTTTTTTTATAACACCTCTATGTTTCCCTTCTGCCCGACTCGCCATCGCTGCGATTGTTCTTCACCCTTGTCGAGGTGGGTTCAGTCACAGAAGAGCGCTGGCACTGACCTCCTTGGATTAGTTTGTTATTCATCTGACACGTTATTGGCCAAGAAGCATATCGTGTTGATTTAACGCTATACAAAAAGCCACTCTTGACTTTCTCCTCAGTAAATGTTTACCCAACTTTATGCTTAAAAAATAGCTTTGCATGGCATAAATGACAAGACTGGCTCTGCCTAAAATGAAGAGACTGTGCATGTCAACACTTACAATGGATGTTTTTTAAGCTCGTGGCTTCCTGAGGTGCTTCTTTCACCTCTATATCCAGCCTGCCATCTAACCCTGTAAGAACCATCCTACACTATGCCCCTAAATGTGAAACTAGCCCTTTAGGGAAAGCAAATAAGCAAATGTATCTGTTGCATAGAGAAGAAAACTGTTACAAGGAATGTCAAATTCATCTAAAAGTCCCCGATTGACCTGTTTTTCCATCCTGCAGAAATATATCGGCAGTGCTGTTGTTGCCTGTTTTCGTCACACCCAGACAGGAATGCTTGTGTCTGACAGTATTTTTCAAAGACAAAAACAATCTAGTCTATGCCAGGGTCCTTGATTGGTGAATCACGTCTGAACCAGTTTTTGTGTTATATAAGACAGTGGGTTCAAGTGCCGGGTGTCTGGCACAGTCTATTTAAAGCCGCGTTTGAATGTGTAGCTGGGAGAGAAGTAGTACATGGCGTGCTTCTGACTCCATTAGCAGAGAGGCAACGGGCTGCACAAGGTTGTTGTTGAAGAAAAGCAGAGCGTCTCCTGATATCCACTAGATGGTCTCTGTTATCTTCAGATGATGCTTTGAATTTTTAGGTCACTATAGAAAATAATCCCACATGGGGAAATGAGTGCTATTCAGTAATATTATACTCCAGGATTTTCAGGTAACTCTTACTAGCAAAACTTTAGAATGAATTTATGTTTAATCTGCCTTCATTTAGAGACACGAAGGAGCCAACTAGAGAATATTGTCCCAAAGGTAATCATTGAAATCTGAATTTTGTTTCTGGTGCCTCAAATGTAAATGTCAGTGCAGTATTTCCTTTGCAGCTGTGATGCTTTAAAGCTTACTTTGAAAATACTGCACTACATGCACTACATGTACTCACTGGCCACATACACCTTGCTAATACTGCGCCTTAACTCTTCATAGTTCAAATTCAAAGATGCGCTGAAAACATTCCTCTAAGA
The DNA here is from genome assembly GCF_041146795.1 of Maylandia zebra. Taxonomy (NCBI): domain Eukaryota; kingdom Metazoa; phylum Chordata; class Actinopteri; order Cichliformes; family Cichlidae; genus Maylandia; species Maylandia zebra. Next base: position 12,881,100 of record NC_135185.1, read on the forward strand.
TTGACACGATAGCATCACACAGTTGCTGCACATGTGTTGACTTCACATCCATGATCTCTTGTTCCACCACATCCAAGTGCTGCTCTATTTGATTGAGGTCTGGTGACTGTGGAGGCCATTAGAGTACAGTGAACTCACTGTCATGTTCAAGAAGCCAAGTCTGAGATGGTTTCAGCTTTGTGACGTGACCTGTTATCAGAAAATGATTACATTGTGCTCATAAAGGAGTGACAATAATCAGGGAGGCTGTAGACTCAAACAATGCTCAGTTGGTTCTAAGGAGCCCAAAGTGTCAGGACAATGTCCGCCACTCTCCAGTTTGCCTCCCAGCCATTCTCTACCTGCTCAGCCATGTCTACGCCCACCTGGACAAACTGACGTGCACTGTGGGAATCATGTTTTTTGAACTTCTCCAGTGCTTTCAGGCCAGCTCTACTGGTGATAAATTGACAGTGATGCAGGTGGATGCCTCCCTAGTGACCTGGATAGTTTGCTAAGTGACTGGCAGACCACAGTATGTGCGCCTGCAGCACTGTGTGTCGGACAGTAAGTGTAGTAAGCGATACGGGATCCCTGCGGGGCACTGTCCCCTCTCCCTCATCTTCCCCTTTTACACCATGGACTTTAACTCCTGCATTGAGGCCTGACACCTTCAAAAGTTTTCTGATAACTCAGCCACAGTGGGCTGTATCAGGCTGTGGTGGGTAACTTTGTTATGTGATGCAGGCAAAAGCATCTGCAGCTTAACTTGGGCAAACTGTATGTGGATGAGAACACCGCTGGCTCCTGTTTGCATTTATGGGGTCTGGGTGGAGACAGTGGAAGATTACAGGTGTCTTGGTGTTCACAATGACAGTAAAATAAACTTCATTAAAAACACAGAAGTGCTCTCCAAAAACTTATCAACTTCTGAGACGACTGAGGTCGTTTAATATCTCCCCGATGATGCTCACAGTGTTGTATGAGCCTGTGGTGGCCTGTGCCATCATCTGTACTGTGGTGTGCTGAGGCAGCAGGTACCAGCAGACTCAATAAACTTACCCACAAGGTCAGTCATGCTGTGGGTGTGGAGCTTTTAGCGTCTTTGTTTTACTTATTTTTTAGTAGAGAAAGTTTACATCCATCCATCTTCTTCCGCTTTATCCGGGGCCGGGTCACACCAAGCCGTTCCCAGGCCAGCCGAGAGATATAATTTCTCCAGCGTGTCCTGGGTCTGCCCTGAGGCCTCCTCCCGGTGGGACATGCCCGGAACACCTCACCCAGGAGGCGCCCAGGAGGCATCCTTGTCAGATGCCCGAACCACCTCAACTGGCTCCTTTCGATGTGGAGGAGCAGCGGCTCTACTCTGAGCCCCTCCCGGATAGCTGAACTTCTCACCCTATCTCTAAGGGAGAGGCCAGCCACCCTTCGGAGGAAGCTCATTTCCGCCGCTTGTATTCGCGATCTCGTTCTTTCGGTCACTACCCACAGCTCGTGGCCATAGGTGGGGGTAGGAATGTAGATTGACCGGTAAACTGAGAGCTTCGCTTTTACGCTCAGCTCTCTCTTCACCACAACGGACCGGTGCAGCATTTACATTTTCTTTCATATTTATAATTTTTAATTGTGTGTCGATAATAAAAACAATTTCCCCTGCTGGATTGATAGTGTTTTGATTCTGATTAAACCTCATGCAGAGGTATAATCAGGAACTTCTCAGGAACATCGCCTGTGAACGTCAGAGGTGCTTGTGTAGGATCAGCAGTAAGTCAGCTGTTTCTGCCTACGTGGCACCAATAACAATGTCACATTCACCCCCCCCCCCCCCCCACACACACACACACACAGACAATCGGATGCTTAGTTTGCTCAGTTCATGATGTCATTGTGACCATGTCTAGATCAGTGCAAACAGTAGCTGCCATGTGATTGGCCAATATTTGTATTAACGAGCAGTTCGACATGTGTACCTAATAAAGTGGCTGGTGAGTATATATTGACTGAGCTGTTTACTTTGGTTTGAAGTCATGTTTGTTTTCTTGCACAAATCCATCACTGACTACTTGCCTGTTGCAGGAACGTCACGTAGTGAGTGTTCTTTGTGCGTGAGAGAGAAGCAGGGATTTGAGTCACAAGAGCCTGCCAGCAATAATTTGAAATTTACTCGGTTTATTTATGACAACATGTTAGCTACGCAAGGTCTTGTTTTGATTTTTTTCCTCATGATTCTAATACCCTTAAAGGTTTCAAGGATTATCCAGATAACTGGCAGATGATGTATTTCTTGGCTGCCAAGAAAACAAATTCAAGGCAAAGCAGTTGTTTGTGTGCCTTCTGTAAAGTTTTTGGTTCATCAGATCATAATCAGCTTACTTATAGTTGCTCGACTATAACCAAAGAGGAGGTAAAAACTCTGTCCGTCCGTGGCTGCACTTCGGTTGAAAGTACTGGAGGATCATTATTTTCCTCCCTGTGGTAAGGCTTTGATGGCTGTGGTTTTCTCTCCCACCAAGCCATCGTGGACCAGCAATAACAAAGCAGCGGCCTCGTGCCATGGCTGACATCGGTTCAGGCTTTCTCTGCAATATGGAAAGTTTCATTAGATAAATGGGTGAATCGTTTCCATGATTTTCCACGAGCGCTAAAGGACACGCATTTCATTATTTTTTCAAGCAAACAGCCATAAAAGCTTCCTCTCCACACCCACAGCTACCGCTGTTGTGTTTGTCTGAGTATGAAGAGCTTCATCCTCAGGACATATGTATAAAACATGAGGAGGATTGTGCCAGAGCTGCAGAATCAGAGTTTGGGTGCCCCGGTGGCTTCACTCAGACTCCAAAAATAGGAAGTAAGCAGAAAGCAGAAAAATGATCTAAGGTTTCCCTTCTCTGAAGTAAGCCCCTGCTCTAATGGCCACTTTGAGAACCGTGTTGCACAGCATGTACCAGTGCTTTTTGATGGTTTTCTCACTCATGTGGATAGTAGGATTTCAGCTTATGGTCAATGGACCCTCCAAATCATTTGCTGTATATGATTATGAGTAGGTCCATAAATAAACTGTGTTGTCACTGTATCCATATTTTTATTTTGTCTTGTCACCTGTACTTTGCTCTTGGCAATAATTATAATAATTAGTGAAAAAAAAAAACAGTTATTATAAAAATAATAATGATTAGATTTAAAGATTAAATGTAAACTGTTCTGTTATGTAAAAAAACCTCTTCTTTTTTTCTTTTGTTATTATTTTCTTTTAAGAGAAATATGGTAGACACTCACATTTCTGTTAATTTACCTGTTGCTATGGTTTCAGTTCAATTTTAATTATATATCACCAAATCACACTTTATTTTGTAAGGTAAAACACTCTAATGACACAGAGAAAACTCAAAGATCAAACAACCCCCGATGACTTGGTGACAGTGGGAAAGAAAAACTCACTTTTTACAGGAAAGAAACCTTCGGCAGAACCAGGCTCAGAAACAGCAGCCATCTGCTACAGGAGGTTGGGGATGAGGTTTCATTGATTGTGGCTTTATTTCATGCACTTTACTCAGAGCTGATTGGCCTACCTCTGACCAGAAAGCTCAATTAATCAATCCAGAGTTCATGATTTGATTCAGTTTGAATGAAAGTGGTTTTAAAAATCCAACATAAACCTTGGAAAGAAGCAAATTAGTTTTTCACATAGAACAAAATTCACTTGTGAATGAGGGTGCAGCGATGACTGGTGCCATGTTGGAAGTCGGCCACATTTTTAAAGACCTTGTTTACTTCTGAATGGTTACCCAACCAGCTCAATAAGAGCAAAAAAACATTTTCTGAAGCATTAACTAACAAAAGTGAGAGAATGTTTCTCAGCCAAATTTTGTTCATCTCGCACTCAAACCTGCACATTTAGCACTTTTCTCACATGAAAATCGGTGAGGTGTAAGTGAGATCACGATAGCTTTATTCATATGCTGCAACTCAGAAGCAAAAGGAAGCCATTTTTAGTATCCACACCTCTGAGCACATGTTTTACAAAGAATATTGTAGACAGAGAATAAATGGGGATTGAAACTGGGAGGAGGGCATTCAGTCGTCATAGTCTATACTCTGCACAATTTTTAAGGGATTATTTCTTGAGTGAAATGTAGTTCCAGCAAGTAGTTCCAGTCCTGTACATTGTCTTCAGGATTAAGATTTAGTTTCTACCACCATGCTAAGCCAGAAAAATAGATCCCGGCTGTGTTTCAGAGATTCTTTAATGAATTAATTAATTAATTATTTTTTTCAAATATAGCTTTCACACAAGAACTGGAATACATTGCAGCTGGGTTCAGTCCACTGTTCCACAGAGCCACATCTTCAAGCATATTTTATATGTTTTTAAGGATCTATAAAGTTGGGGGTAAAAAGGTGATAGGTTTGTAGCTTGAACCTATTCGCTGGAACGTTGAAGACAATATAATTACACCGCAAGCAAGACACGAAGTAGGCAAAGTTCTTCATGTTTCTCGTGCACGGGAGAGAACCGGACAAACGCCGTTCCTTCGCTTGACCCCAGTTGCTCTCGTCCGCTCCCCCGTAACACTGCTCTTTTATTGAGGTTACATGAATATGCATAGGTTCATTAACATACGCCGTCTACATACAAACAAAGAGTACCTTGCCTGTGTGTGTGTGTGTGTGTGTGTGTGTGTGTGTGTGGGGGGGGGGGGTCAGAGTGTGACCCCATAAATGACTTCCCTAAACCTGCTGGTCTGGAAGTCCAACAGTTCATCTAAACAAAAGGCACTTAGCCTAAAACAGATATAGCCACGTTTATCCTACCATAAAACAATAAAACAAGGTACGACCTCTTCCCATGTTCCCAGGATGGGGGGCGCAATGCACACCAAGCCTTTGCAGCCTGCTAAAGATCACACATCCTATCACTACACAATTGATTATACACCTCTAAGCATATATGGTTAAATATTTCTAAGCATAAATGACAATCAACAATACAAAACCTAACAAAAGGTCTACAATAGGGTGTGCAACTGTTAATGTAACTCGAGTCATGCACTCATACTGGGTGTCCTTGTTTTGTCCTTCCATCGAGTGTTTTAGAATCAGAGACTTTAGTCTGTATGAGGTCTTTTATTTTGAAAATTGACTGAATTTTCCATTCGGTTCCTGATGTCTCTGACTTCCTGTCTCCTCATCTGCCCTGTGCAGCTTTAAACAGCTTCCAGTTAAATAAATAAATGAATGAATGAGTAGATTATCCACTATTTTAAGAGATACGGAGCAGACGGTCACTTCTGGGGCACGTCTGGAACTGAAAGCATTGTCTCAAGTTGGTGAGGTCAGTGCTGGAATGTGGTGCAGCTCTTCTCAGTGTGTTTCTGGGAAAAAACTAATGATAAAGTAGTAGCTTGTTTGCATTTACACCATGCAGAAAGTGGCTTTAACACTGACACAACTGGTTTCTCACAGGGAGAATTAATATCAGTTTTATGTATTTATTGGTAATATAGTAAATCTATCTGCTTCTTTCACCTGCTTTGTTTGAATTGGGGTGATGGCACTTCTGTTTTCTTTACACTTAGCCTTCTACATTATCCGACGCTGATATTTTTGCTTAACTCCTTTTAAAACTTTTAGAAAGGTATCAGGAGGTCAGGTGTGTTTCCTCCTGCTTACAGTTGGGAAAAGGACAACCGAATGCAGCATCTCTCATTTTTTCATCTGAGATATTTTTACCTGCTTCTCACAGGCGAGATTCACAAACTGTTTTCCCACTTGAAGAGGTACAAGAAGGCAAAACAAGGCGAACGCCAGCAGAGAAGGGATGAAAGGGTGGGTGAGACGAGGGGAAGAATGGTAACCGTCCCAATTAGCGGGCTGGAGAAAAGAGTAGTGCTTTTACACGGCAGCTTCTATCAAATCAACCGCCCCCGGCTCAGCGGGAAAAAGCTGCTCAAAATGGATTTGCTCCTTTTATCAAGCCCTCCATGACACTTAGTTAAGACTCCTTTGCCTCTATCCTGCCACTGATATGTGCCACTTTGAGCTGGTGTCTCACAGACATTATTAAGAGTGAAAGTTTCAGGAACTTGGGAGAAAGCTGGAACATTGTGTTGGAGTGGATTACGTCATGACAGTGTTGGCTTTTTCCAAAAGTTAGAGGAAAGAAGAGATCGTTCTTTTCAAGTTATGTTCTTCTTCATCTTTTGTTTTCTTTTCTCTCTCTCTCTGCCCCCTTATTTTTTTCTGCAACAGGCTGGGTTTAAAGCATTCATTCCTCACCAGCGTCCCTCTGGGAGTATTAGCATTGGCTGCTCAGTTATTGTGAATCCAAATTGGACAAAGGAGTCAGGTTTGAGAATGCAGCTGACAACACTATTCAGGCTTCTTTGTAAGTGCCACAGAAATGTTCAGCACAGCCTCACTCTTTGCCTTCCAGGCAACTGAATCATTTAGAAAGGTGAGAGGCATAAAATGTGTGGCAGATTAAGAAGTATTCAGTTCAGTCCTTTTAATGGTGTGTATCTGATGTTTTATTTAGACTGTGCATTCAAAAGATTCCTCTCGCAGAGCTATTATACTCACGAGGGCAGCTGCATCAGATCTGTTTGTGAGGCTGAAAAAGAAGTCTGAAAATTTTTAAACAAAATCATAATAATGACAAATTTACAGATCGAAATAATACTGATAGAGTTAGAATTGAAGATTAAACATTAAGACTCACCTGGTATTGTTACAATTAATTTATTATCTGTTAATCTTTAATAAGATGTACAAAGATGTCACGTGTAAATCTAAGTACACCACGTGACTCAGTAGTTTGTTGTCCCACCTTTAACTGAAGTCGTTGTTTTCTCTCACAACACTGTGGAGAAAGTTTAACCCACTCTTCTTCAGTTCATTGTCGTTTGCTTTCCTTCCACAGCATTTTAATTGAGCTGAGGTCTGGACTGTGACTGGGCCATTGCAACACCTTGATTTCTTTCTTTTTCAGCCATTCTTAAAAAGAAACACATCAAGGTGATTTGCTGCTGTGCCTGGGATCCTGGGGTCCTCGTGCTGTCGAATGACCCAGTTTGGGCCAAGCTTTAGCTGTCAGACAGATGGCCTCACATTTGACTCTAGAATACTTTGTTTCATGGTCAACTCAGTGACTGCAAATTGCCCAGCTCCCATGGCTGCAAGACAAGCCCAAATCATCACGCCTCCACCTTGGTGCTGACAGTTGGTGTTTAATTTTCTCCAAATGTGATGCTGTACAGTGTGGCCAATCACCTCTCATCTGTCCGAAGGGCATTTTTTGAGAGGTCTTGTGGTTTCTTCAGATGAAACTTTGCAAACATAATCCATCGTGCAATGCCAAGATCTGTGTCTTTTTTAAGTCTGTAGGATTGATTTTGAATACATGCTGTAGTTGGTGTTCCACTACCATATGTACTAAATGGGCTACATACCCAACCTGTTGTAAAAATTTAAATACTTTAGGTCCTTGAAGTTACTTAAACTCTGTTAAAGTTTTACATTTCTCTCATTGTTTACAAATAAATAATAAGATCAAAACCTTCAAAATTGAAAATAATTGCCTGTGTTTCTGTAGCTTTGCACAGTGTTCTTTGTTTTCGGTGCCACAGAGCTCCATTTATTTATTTACTCTGCTGTAATGCTCACATTCGCCAAATCAGAGGCTGAAAATAGTCTTTAAGAAATGCACGATTTTCCTCCAGTTTGAAAACCATTCAACCCCCGTCTGTTACATTTTTGCTTAAAAAAGAAAAAAAGAATAGATATGTGTTTACCCTGTTTTATGGATGTAGTGCTTTTAATTGGATTGACAAGCTGGGTATGTTGGAAGGCATTAAGACCGTTTTGGTCTTTTGATGCTATGATGTTTGTTGATGATGATGAGAATACAGAATATCACCACCTGCTGCTACAGTGAAGCACTGATGAAGCTGTAAATGTGTGCAACCAAATTACTTTCTTTAATGGTTCCTATTAAACGATGTGTTATGATGTGTCTGTATTTTGTTATTTTATCTATTTATATCCTCCCAACCAGTCAACTGCATCCAGAGGATGAGACGGACGCCGCCACTGGATGAGCTTCAGCCACCGCCCTATCAGGATGAGAATGGCTCACCGAGGATGTCCTGCACGCTGTCAGATCTGGGTGATGCCAAGTGTGATCTGTCCCACACCAGCGGTAGCCCCCACCTCTCTTTTGGCAAGTGTCCCAGTGAGGGCAGCGACGGCCCCGAGACTGAGAGTTACCTCAACAAGGGCTATGAGGAGGACGTGCCCAGTGACAGTACAGCTGTCCTCAGCCCAGAGGTAAATACCAGTCATGCAATATCAGAGTGATACTTTAGATTGAGGTGTTATTTTGAACACTGAACATTTCATTGGTTTCCGTAGGATATGTCAGCCCGTGGATCAGCAGCCCAGCTACCGAAAGGTTATGAACCAGATCCTGTTGCAAAATACGGGACCCTCGACATCGTGTTTGACTACAACTCAGAGGAGCAGCAGCTGTCTGTAACCATCATGGCAGTAACCGACCTTCCCAGCTACAAGCGCACCGGTAACATCTCCTGGCAGGTTCATCTGGTGCTTCTGCCCACCAAGAAACAGAGGGCGAAGACGGGGATCCAGAGAGGCCCGTGCCCCATCTTCACGGAGACCTTCCGCTTCAGCCATGTGGAGTCAGAGATGATCAGCAATTATGCTATCAGATTTCGCCTTTACAGCATGCGACGAATGAAGAAGGAGAAGGTGCTCGGGGAAAAGGTGTTCTACCTCACCAAGCTCAACCTTCAGGGCAAAATGTCGGTGCCGGTCACATTAGACCCATGCTGTGCACTCCCGGTAAGATGATCAAAGCAGGTGTTGGCTTTCAAGCTGCCACTCATCACCTCACTAATTACTTCTCTTTGTTGATTGATCTTTCATCCAACTGGATAACATTTTCAGAGTGAGATCACATTTTGCAGATCATTCTTACTGAACTGCCTGTTTTGTTTGCTTGTTGGCTTTTAATGCTTCTCAGGAGTAGATGGTAGTGCGACACTGCCTCCATTTCATCTTAGGGAATAAACAATAATCAGTTTACTTATTTTTTTCCTTTCGCTCACTTTATTTCAAAGGCTACAAAGAAGAAAGGCAGCCTTAAAAGGCACCTATTTATCCTGCATTGAATCTGTCAGATATTAGTTTTCTTTCCCTTTAGTAACAATATTTTTTATTTATGTAGATATCCAGGTGCTGAATTAACCCAATACAGCAACATTCAGTGCTTAATTCACTGAACATAAGATAACTAAAAATGTAAAGAGTATTTTTAGCCTATCCAAAAACACAAGTCCTTAAGTATAAAGAAAAGATGTGCATTACGTAACCTTCAAATGTTAGCTTGCCCAGCCTAATACAGGCTCCTTTTTTAGCGGGTTAGCTATCTGTTTGGAGATATCATATTAAAATCTTCCCTGAATCTGATTTATTTTCCTCACGGTTCTTCTCCATGGCCAGCTTCTGGCCTAGTCCAGCATCCTCACTCTCTGATGACTTTAAGAGCTCAGTCAACAGTTTGAGGTAATAATGAATCAAATGCAAAGTTTATTTTGTAAATGTTACTATTATTAGTGTTCAAAAGTAGGATTATCCTGGTTAAGCCGTTATCCACTGAGTGTGATTTCAGTAACAGATCATTAATCCCACTCTGGCTACCACCATATTTTATATCCAAGTTATAGTGGCTAGCATTATTTAGCGTGTACTATACGACACTATTTTGCCTAAACCAACACTCTGTGATAGTAAATACATCATGTATGTAGTGTATTAAAAGAAGTCAAAGCCAGAACCTCGTAGATTTGAAACCGGAAAACTGGATACATTGTAACTGCATGACGGTGATTTGCAAAATCAAATAGGCATTAAGGTATTCGGCAGCTTTGCCTTTATTCAGGAATATAACCAGAATACAACTGTGTTGGATTACAGATGAGTTGCGCTCATTGGCACAGACAGACTGAGATTGATTGAAACATGCTAGCAATCTGTCTGTGTTTATAAAGTAGATGGCAGTTATTTGCGTACCTCACCCGTCTGTCTGAGAGTGATTACTTGACGTGATCGATGAATGCGAAAAATTCAGTACAATGACCAAGTAAGGAGTTTGACGTCCTGCTGGGACAGAGCAGTAAAGGGAGGGTGTAGTGAACTGCTGTTTGAATTGTAATTCATTTGTGTTTTGGAAAATCCTTAACAATTAAAAACTGATATTAAGAATGTTCTGAATGTTTGCCAACTCTTTCAGGGTGGCGAATCCCAGGTCAGCCTCTCAGATATGACATGCAGTGAAAGCGCCTCGTCATTCCAGTCAGTCAGTCAGGCTTCCACACCGGAGATCCTCGTGGGCCTGGTTTACAACGCCACAACAGGACGTCTCTCTGTGGAAGTCATCAAAGGCATCCACTTCAAAAACCTGGCTGCTAACAAACCACCCAGTAAGTACCCTAAAACGTTTTGTTGTCCAGTTCGAGAAAGAGCAGGAAAACACTTTTAATGTTTCAAATGCTAGAGCGGAAGAGGACAAGTTGAGCCTGTGCATAGGAGTTTGTATCTCCTGTAAACATCTGTAGTCATAGTCTATATATTTTACATACTATGCGCTTCCTTACGTTCAGTCAGAGAGGGACTATGCACAGCGTATAACTTCTCCGAATCAGAGATAGTGTACTCTATCTCGGCCACCACCTGCTTTTCAGTTTTCCTCTGGTTTCCCTCATTTCCCGGTCAGCCTCCTCAGTCAGCTTCCAGGGATCTGAGCAGCAAGTTCAAACAAAAACTGCCTCTTGTTGAACTTTGTGCAAATGTTGTTGTTGTTGGCCTTCTGACCCTGTTTCTCTTTCCTTGCATCTTCTGTTATGTCTGCACCTGAAACTCTCTCACCCTACTACCTTTTTGACATCTTGGTCCGCTGTTTTTCTTACTGCTGTCCAACCCTTGTTGTCAGATGGACTGTTCTGTTGTCTAAAACACTTGATAGGTGGACAGGTTTATATTATCAGAGGTGAGTTTCTGTTCTTCCCTGTAAAGTGTCATCAGTGTTAATTTCACATCCTTTTTTTTTTTTTTAAATACATCTTCATGGATGCAAATAGATGTAAGTAAATGGAATGACTGTTGATTGGAGACACACTAATTTAACTGGCTTCTATCATTAATATATATCTAATTTGATGCTGTAGTATGTTGGATTGACTCAATGTCGCCTCATCCCCCAGTCGGTTGCATCAGATGGCTGCCGCTTCCTGAGCTTGGTTTTCCTCATGTCTTCCTCATAAAAGGGAGTTCTTCGCTCCCACCGTTGCCAAGTGCTTACTCTTACTGGATCACATGATAATTGTGATTAACTTTGTCTCTCTGTAATTTATAGGTTTTACATTATGAAACAATTGTTGCTATAAAAATGTAAATTACATATAACAGCAACTGTTTATGCAATATTGGGAGCCCAAGCTCTTTGCACCCATCCCAAATAAGTTGAAAAAATGTAACTAAATTCTCACTTGGAAGCAGTTTTGATAAGATAAGCTTTTCCCATAAAACCTGAAATATGACTTTCTTTAAATTCATGTAAACTTTGGACCATAGGACTCTTATTGCATTTTAACTCTCATCCATGAAGATGCTCGGCTGTTGTACTGTAAGTCTTCTTGCTGTATTTCTGAATGCGTATCACATCACGCATGCATCTGAGATACCCCCTCCTGCCTCCTTTGCCCGTTTCTTGTGTTGCCTGGAAGTCCTTCGTGTTTTCACTCAGCCTTTTTCATGCTATGTCAGTCTAGTTTTCTTGGTGTCTGATAGCCAGCAAGAAGGAGATGTTGTCATTGAGTGCTGGCCTAATTCGAACAGTACGCTTTGCACATTTTACATTTTTCGGCTTTGCTTCCAGCATATGAAACATAAACAGGACTTCTGTAATACAGTTGCATAAATATTCATCTAAAAGCCACACTGTACTGTCCTTCCATTAATTGCCATGTTCCATGTATTCGTGAATGTCTCTAACTAATAACTAGCTGTCAGATTTTGATATTGTTTGTACATTCTTGAATAGCATATCCACATACTTTATAGTCTTCAAATTGTACTTGGAAAATAGTCGCATCTGGCAACACTGAAAAAAACCTTTGTGCAAAATCCTCACGAAGGCCTTGATTGACTTTGTGCGTCCTTACAAAGTGGAAAGAGCACGGTGAAAGATGCGGAGCAATTTCAAAGCTTCTTTTCTGCCATTTCAAAACAGTACCGAGCCGACGAGTCAAGTTAATCATCAGCCGCAGCCCCTCTCATTCAGCAACAATGCCAAAGAGCCATGCATCACCGCTACTGACCACTTAAGACATCCACAGCTCTACAGAGCCCATTCAGCACCAGTCAAAAAAGAAATCAAGGCTATTTTTTTCACTCTGCTTTTATGTCAAAGAGAGCAACTGAATGTGTGATTGAAGGCGGTGAGCTAGGCGTTGGAAGGCAGCTGGCACTCGACAGCATGAAACCCTCAGCAATTCATTCCTTATACCCCTCTTAGACTGGAACATAATACACAGCATTATTACAGAGTATGGCTGTAGACGAGGGGCAAAACACTCTCAAAGATCCATTGTGATTGCCAGTCTTGCCTCGCTTACTTTCCGCTGGATTTATGGCTTCAGTTTGTGCCATGATTTCTGCATTGAAATGAGGAGTGAATAAGGAAAGCGTGAATGCTGAAATCACTTGATAATGGCAGTGTTTTTCCTTTTTGCTTTTTCCTCTTCTGGGCTAAATGAATGAGCTTTATCGGGATTTTGTTTTTTGGAATGTGATCAGCGGGGTAATAAAAGGTGGAAAATGTCGCAAACTGCGAGTATCAGCGGTACAAGTCGTGCTTCTAAGCTCAGAATTCTTAGATACTTTAATCCCGACTCGATATATTATGTTCTGTCTTTGATTGCTAGGGTCTTGAGCTAAATATGTTTTTTCATATCTCATCTGAAAGCTTCATATAATAACATATTAGAATTATGCACCAGCAGTCGTACTAGTAGCAAGTGCTTTTTCTGTTCTGTTTCACATTAAAAGCCCCTATATGCATGAAAACCTGGCAACATGCTTGCATTAGTTGCATAACGCAACTATTAAAATAAATACTAACAAATGAAATTATAATTTTTATTCATCAGATTATTAAAAATTAGATTATTTAAAGAGTTTCTAGTGCAGCGGCAGAGGGCAGTAGGGTTTTTTGCAGATCATTTGGTTGTGCAAGCTTCCTTGAGCAATGAGAACTGGCGCCTGCAAATTTAAGGCCACAGTTCTCAGCCAGACAAGGGTGGACTGCCCACTCCAGGTTGGAAATGAATTGCTGCCCCACTTGGAGGAGTTCAAGTACGTCGGGGTCTTGATAACAAGTTGCGCCTCAAGTGGACGTGTTCAATTGCCTCTGGGTCTTGATAAGGAGCTGGGAAGGAGTGGAACAGGAGGCTAGCAGGATTGATGCATCAATGCAGACGATGTGCCACTCTGGTGAAGAGTGAGCCGAGTGTGAAGGTGAAGCGGCCAATTTACAAGCTAAATTTCAATGAAGCTGTGTAAAATAAAGTGCAATAATTTGCAAGTCTCATAAACTCTTATTTTATTCACAACAAAACTTAGAGAGAATTCACTATTTTAAGGAAAATATTGGCACAGTTTATACTTGATGGCAGCAACACGCACTAAAAAAGTTGGGACAAGATCAAGTTTACTACTGTGTTATTTTAACACCAGTCTGTAAACATGTGGGAACCCATGACACCAGTTGCTGGGCTTCTGGGAGAGGAAGGTTGTCCCATCCGCGTCCGATCTGTTGTTATGGATGCAGAACTCTCTTTAAAAAGATGCGATCAGATTTGTAGGCAGCCAAGTCCGTAGGGACTAATACACCCCATAGCATCAAGCATGCAGACTTTTGAACAGCGCTGATAACAATCTGGATGTTCCTTCTTCCCTGTAGTCAGAATGCTGCAGCGTCCAGAGCCTTAACCTGCATTTGTGGATGGCACAGTGAACTGTGTTCACAGACAGTGATTTGTGGAAGTGTTCCTAAGCCCATGCACTGATTTCCATTAAGCAATCATGCCTTTTTCAAGGGCATCCAATACTGATTTTTGGTCGTGTCCCTCGCACACAAAGGTTTCTCCAAATTCTTTCATTTGATATTTGGTACTATAGATTATAACATGTTGACAGTTTTGAATTTTGCGTATTCTGAAATTCTTCCACAGTTTGCAGACAGTCTGGTGAACCTCTGCCTGTATTTACCTCTGAGAAACTCTGCTTCTCTAAGATGCTCTTTTTATGCTACTGACTGTTGCGAATGAACTTATTTGCAAAATGATCTTCCAGCTGTTTCTTTGTAATATCACTTACTTTTCCAAACGTTTTCGAGACATGTTGCTGCCAAAACAATTCAAAATGAGTCAAAAAGTAAAATGTTTTAATTTAAATATATGACCTGTTTTTCTCTGTTTTATTGTGGATGAAATATGGGATTATGAGAAAAGCAAATTCTGAATGTATTTGCATTTTACACAGTGACACAACTTTTTTTGAGTTTGGAGTTGTACCAGTCCCTCCTACCTTCACAGCCAAACACTGTGAGCAGTGCCCGAAAGAATACGTTTGCAGAAAAAAGCGGTGAAATGAAGTTCCTCCCATGAGTGTTTGGGCTCGCCAGGGGAGTAGCTCAGCCATTCAGAAGGAGCTCAAAGTGGAACCACAACTCCTACAGACTGAGAGACCCAGCTGAGGTACTTCTGGCATTTGAATAGAATACCTCCCAGTGAAGTGTTTCACCATTCTGGGTCTGCCCTGGACACACTGGAGTTGGGAATTTATGGAAAAACAATACTAAACACATTTTAAAAAATGATTTTCTACAGATATATAATTAACAACAACGTCAGTTCAAGCTTTTCTGAACAAGTTTCTGGCATGATGAAAGAAAAACGCGTGTGCCCATACACAGAAAAGAGTCTGCTTGAGAGAAATAGACCTTAACGGGAAAACTGAAGAAGACCTCTTTGCATAGTGAAAGAAAAATAAATCCAGTGTGAATCTGGGTTACAGTAAGTGTCTATTGCCAAAGTCATAAGGGCAAATGCATGACACCCAAAAAATCTAAATAAAATCTATATTTTTCTTTATTTCCCTCTGAACATGATATAGCTATTGGTCATATTAACACTTTAATGCTGGCAAGAAATGTTTTTAAATGGAAGCAGTAATCACATTTTTAGACATGCATGAAACAAATGGAGTTTCCATGAACTGAGCAGTGGCGTTCAATTCATAAATCATGAAAAACACTCAGTGCAACAACTTAACCTTCTTATTTTTCCCGGTTCTTTTCTGTTACGCAGTTCCTCCATAGATTTTATTCAAGGCTTTTTCGAATGTCTTGTATTTCCCTTATGTTTCTGACACCTCTCACCCAGATTCTCATTTAGTGTCAGCAGACCTGTATATCCTGCACAATATGTGAGTCACATTTTGGACAAAGCATGTCTTGGGACTGCCTCGGGCTCTAAAGTTTTAGCATAAGTCATTATGTCAAATAATAGCAGCTCTTCATGGTAATTTGTGATGAACCACGTAACCAGAATTAATTAATTTTGGCTACATGGTTCGTTTCAGAAGGAGCTCCTAATCCTTTCAAACACAAGCAAACGTATGACTAACTTTCTCCAGTCAGTTTTCATCTTCAGCATTATCCCCCATTTCAGATTAGACATCAGTAGTCGCATAGCAACAAGACTGAAGTAACGCTCCCTGCGCTCACAGCTGTGCTTTGTGTTTGATCAGGAGAAAAAACGCATCCTATGTGGTCATGCTCTTATATATCATCCGCTGTGACATTATTACAGAAGTGAATGCTTTGTGGAGAAAATGTGTCAATCTTTGCTGCAGAGGAAACAGCTGCAGCAGGTCGTCATGGCTGATTACTAAGAGGAAAGGTGAAGAAACATAAGGATTTTGCACAAAGGGTCTATTATTTAAGTCTGGTGCCTGAATTATTTTCTTTCCTTTTTTTTACTACTACAAAGCTATTGTAGAATCTCACGGTTTAAAAAATATATATAAAGATGTATCATTTCCCTTGTAACTCTCTCCTCCACCTGCTTCCTCTCTAGATACATATGTTAAGCTGACCTTACTTAACTCCATGGGCCATGAGATGTCCAAGTGTAAGACCTCCATCTGTCGAGGTCAGCCCAACCCAACCTACAAAGAGACGTTTGTCTTCCAGGTAGCTCTTTTCCAGCTCTCGGACGTCACGCTCATCCTATCCGTCTACAACAAGCGCAGCATGAAGCGCAAGGAGATGATTGGTTGGATTTCGCTGGGCCTCAACAGCTCTGGAGAGGAGGAGCTCACCCACTGGACTCAGATGAAAGAGTCTAAAGGACAGCAGGTTTGCCGCTGGCACAGCTTGCTGGAATCTTAATGGCACAGCAAGATGGCGCGCGGGCATAGCTACACGGCGCCGCCGCCATCTTTGTCTCAGATGGGCAGGAAATGGAAATGTTCAACTGGGAAGCGGGAGTGCGATGCCGTCCAATGAACCAGCGTCAGTGGTGATGAAGAGACGGGAACACAACCACATCTGCACTCAGTTTCTCAGCTCGGCATGGCATAAGCGATTTCATGGCTCTGTTTGGCTAAACAGTCATGAATTAGTTTTATGATGAGACATGCTATTTTCCATATACTGCCGTGTAATGACCTTTAAGTTTTTGTAGATGGCATCTTTTTGTCTGCTGAGCCGGTTTAGCTGGGGCTAAAGATCATTGAGCAAATTACACCTGGTAGCCATATGTACCCACACCTCCAGCCGCATAAATACAAGTAGGAGTTTCTAAAGAAGGTTTTAATTTTTGTAATTATATTTTTTTAACAAATATTTTCCAGACCACCTCTTAGCAGATCCTTATCTTAAAATTTAGCTAGAGACAACTTCTTACCTGGAAATGTCAAACGAGGCTGGACATTACCATTGTGTCATCCCCATCGACTTTAAAACCACAAGAAGTTTGGCAGATTTTAAAATGGCAGTTCTACAATGGTGTAAAATAGGGACTGTAAAATAATTAAAAAGGAAAAAAGCTTCCCACCTGAAGGTTCCTGTACTTCTTTAAAATACTACAAGCAATCTGAAGTGCTTCAGTCAAAGGCAGCTGGACTCCTTTTAGGTTTTTGAAGACATCGTCACCTCTCACCTGAAAGGGTTATTTGCACCTAAAGAAGAAGAGACTGTGAAATACAAATGTTCAGATTTTGGATTCACGCCTCCACTCACGTAAGCATAACTCATGATCTTAGGTGGCGCACTAGACAGCATTCCGAATCAGTCTTTAGAACTGAAAACAATCTTCTGAATGAAAAGTAAAACCTCTTCAGGAACCTAAAGCGAGTGCAGCTGCCTTCAGTTCAAACACTTTAGATTACCATTAGACGACTGAGAACCCATTCAGTCATAAATAGTAAAAAGGGACTCATGGGGGAGGTCAAACTAGTCACCATGGAACTTCCATAAAATCCTAGTTCATACATTGGGAATGAGGTTCATGTACCTCAAAGTGCAAGCCTTGGCTTGCACTTTGGATATAACAAAGAGTGACAATCCAAACAGCAACAGCAAAACATTTAACTCAGTCAGAATGCATTAATGGTAAATCAAAAAAGATAAAGCAATTAGAAGAGATAAGGAGCCATGGATAAGGACCTGTAAACAAAGAAGCAAAAGGCCGGTCTAACAGCAAACAGGAACTTCCAAAGCTAAAAGAAGAAAAGAGACACCAGTGTGTAAGCGCAAAAACCATTTGAGGTTGGTTCCAAACGTGAGTCAGTCCCCATAGACTCCCACTTTAAAATGCCCAATGTAAAGCATTAAAATCATTAAAATGTTTATAGTCTGTTTATGGTCCATCAGCTAAGCCCATTCTCTACTAATTGGAGTCACTGAACTGGATCTCTCCACTGTGTTTATGCTGTTTGTAGCACCTCTAATAGAATTGTCTAACACATAAAAGAGCTTGCTGTGTGGTACAAACCATCCAAGAAATCTCTCACTCCACCCTTTTGTCTACATATCATTAATTCTGGGTCCAAAAACCTAGTATAGCAAAAATACTGAGTCCAAACCAATGAACGCCTTTATGGTGTCCATCTTTTACATAGTCCATAGAACTTCTCCAGATGTCTGATGTGTGAGTCGGAGGTGTGGATACACAGAGCTACCATTACTGGTCATGCTAACTGCACTGACTCTTTCTCTTTGGACCAAAAAATGACATTTAACCTCCTACAGTTCACCTTCCCTCTGTCTTCAGGCTTTAGAAGATCTGGACTGTGACCGGAGACTTTGCACTGGCAGGTCTTTTTATCAGACGTGACCAGCTGATTGGTAACGATCATGTCTTAAATCAGAAATTATATTTTAGTGGATGTTTAGAACAGAGAAGGGAGCACTAGAGGAAGAGGACTTTTCATTTTCTTATTTTGTTTGTTCACCTTTTTTCTGACTGCAGCTTTAATCACTATCACATCATTTTAGAAACATGCATGCCACATGCTCCGTCCAGGGTACCCATAAATGGGACAATTATAAAGTGAATATAGGGACTTTTTCAATTTTAAATGTCCTTTACCAAAGTTTATTTCATCACGCTGCATTGTAACCTGTGCAGTTTCATTCAGGGTGGTGGGAGGTTATAAGGCAGTCATAAGAAAAACAAAGTCAATTCTAAGGTTTTTATGTATCAGGAAAAAATGTTAAAAATAATCTAGGACTTAGCTGGTCTTAAAAGTACATCGTCAGATGAACAGTTTTTAGTACGCCCCTCTGTTACCGACCACATTTATTTTGTCCTGATGAGTAAAACCTTAGAATTGATACTTTCGTTTTCATGGCTGTAGATTGAGTGAGAATTATTACACTTTAATGAATTCCTCTCTGCCGACACTACTGAGTTACAAGCATAGCTTCTCAAGCATCTCAAGCTTAAGTAGAATAAATAAATGTGAAGAATAATAGAAGGTGTCAGACACGCCCTGACATCACTGCCAGGGTTTGTGTCGAGATGACATTCAATAGTGATCATGGAGAAGAAATGAGTGTTTCAGATTGTCGAATATTTATAGAAAACACCAGTTGGAGGACACATTGACTGACTGGGATATGCTATATGTAGGTTAGTTAGATGGTTTTGTGAACATGACTTTTCATTCGAAGGTTACACGCAATGTCACGATTCTTTAAAGAAATTTCCGACACCTTTTTGAATATAAACGGCTCATTAAATCACAGCTAACAGGTGAGACTAAATCCTACTTGTTACCTTTTTCTAACCTGCTCTGGTGCTATAAGAGAGCTGTGGGTGTCCACACAGAAGCCCTTGCCTTATGGTTTTTAGTCAGTTCATCAACTTCTTAAAGAGTTCAAAACACAGACACACCCTGAGAGCACACAGACCTGCATCCACACTTACAGAAAGCACACGCAGTGCAGCACCACTCAGCCTCGCTGGAGGGAATTCAAACTTTTGAGGCGATTTCATTACGGCAGCGAGCACCGACAACCCTGCAGACTGTCTACGGGCTTTTTAGCTGCAGCCGCTTTATCTTTGCGTTTCATATACAGATAAAAAAAATATATATATACTCTTTACTGTGCCTGTGGTTGTGGTGAAAGGTAGCTTTGTGCAGTGTTTACCAAGTGTGTGTGTGCGTGTGTGTGTGTTGACTGGAGAAGGTACAGTAAAGGGGGCGTGGGAGGGGGCTGTGATGTAGGTAGAGTTGTTGCATTTTCTTGTTGGGTGTAACCGTTTCTGATTTCAATTACTGGTTATTAGAAGAAAACAAGCCAAGTCCTGATTGTCTGACATATGCTTTATATTAGTAACTGTTTTATCTATTTTTGTATCAGCAGCCGGGAGAAGAAAATGTGTCAAGCCAGTTATTAGTGAATCAAATATTAACCGACTCCGTGAGCAATACTGTTTGAATTGCTACTCTTTATGATTCAGTTTGTTTACATGGGGGAAGCAACACACGTCTTATAGCTCAGGTCTTATTTACGTTCCCTTTTCTAAAACCAGAGAGGGGTGTGATGGAGACCGGCTGAGTTTATCTCAAAGCAATCTGTCAAGACTTCTCAGCTTTGATGCTTTCTAACAGCTTGAAACAGAAGCACAGCCTTTACAGCACAACAGTGAAACACACAATGCGAAAGACCAAAGCTCATTTGGAAGTGTAGAGATGCACCTGTAATCTGAATCCAAAAGGTTTTTATTTTATGGGATCAGCCTGGAGCCTTTGAGTGAATTTGTATAGTGTGATATTTGATTACCTGTGGGGGGGAGAAAAGGGGGGGGGGGGGGGGGTGTGGAATTCAACAGAAGACGTGCAGGGATATATTAAAGTGGGATCACAGGCCCCATAGTTAATAATATTACAATATTATTATCAGTAAAGTAACAGATGAAAAATATTAACACTGCTGGGAAAAAAATCCTCTTCTCTGAAAATATAATTATGCTGGAGAGAATTAGTACCTGAAAACCAACTGGAAATGTTATCCGTAACACTTGATCCATGATTCATGTTCCCTCCAAATACGGAAGCAAAAGAAGGCCAAAACATTTGACTTCTAGATACTGTTACGTTTATAGATTTGAAAAAATGAAAATGCTTTCACGTTGTAATACTTCAGAAATGTTGTTAAAGTGTTTTTAGAGTTTGCAAAAACCAGAAAGCAATACTATCACAAAAGGAACAACATCATACAATCTGGACTGCCTTTAGCTCTGATGACAGCATTCGACGTGGGATCATTTTGATAAATTTATCCAGCATTTTTTTCCATCTAGAACTGCATTCATTTCTCACTATTATCTTGTTTGACAATGGGAGAGGCAGAAATCCCAAATATTCTCAGTGGCCTTAAGATCTGGACTCTGGCCATGGTCGTCTTTGAATATGCCCGTGACATCAGGGGAGAAAAACATCCATTGATGGAAAAACCTGGTCATTCACTATGTTAAAGCTGTGAGTATATCAGCATATATATGTACCAGTATATTCAGGAAGTCAGCTAACCTCATTTTTTTTAAACGTACAATTTGCTGAACCTAAGGCTTGCCCAGCAGGTACGAGGCATGATGGGCGCATGACTTCATCACCCCTCGTTAGTTAGCCATAAGTCTAGAGCAAGGTAAATCTGGACCACATGACCTTTTACCATTGCCCCAGAGTCCAGTCCTTATGATCCCAGCAACGTGCAGCCCATTTTTCTGATTAGCCACACAGATAAGTGGTTTTCTTAAGTCTTAATTTCATATCTATGATGACTGTGGTCGAATCTGATTTCACCAAGTTTTTAAGTGATTGTGATCATGATCAGTCAAGTTTTTTTTTCTTTCCAGATTTCAATAATGTGTTGTACATTTCTTAACCCGGCTTTAGTACTTTCAGCTTCTCCAAAGTTGTTTTCCTTGCTTGTTGGAGGGCAATAATTTGACTCCTCTGCAATAGAGCAGTGCATTTTGGGGGGGGTTTTAGGAAAGAGAATCTACTAATTTCATCAACTGAAACAAACATTTTTGTCCTCAAGCAGCTGCTCAAGGACCCGATGGCCAACTACTTCATCTGCTGCCAGCATGTGAGACCATGAAGTGCTTTAGAAACAAGTGAAAATACTTGAAAGTCATTTTAAAATGCAGAATTTAAAGTTTTAGGTTAGTTCAGGGGCGTTTGAAGAAGTTAAGATGTACAACAGCAAACTTTTGACATATGAATTTTCTGTTTAATGTGGTCTGTTTACAAAAACAGAAGTAAAATTTCCAATCGGGAAATTAAAAACAGATCTCTGTACATTTAAATTCAGTGCAGTGTACACATTTAAACTCTGCTGGTCTTCTTTTGCTTCCGTACCAAACGACAGAAACCTGTTTAACATCCCTTTGACGAGCTCTGAATGTGTTAATCTTTCACAGGCTGTGTTCCACTAATTACGTGTTCAGACTTGTACGTTTGCTGCATCGTTTCTTACGCTTTCGTTTAATTTACAAGATTTTAAGAATTTTCTGGTTTTTAAGGCTGGTTTTAATTTGTGATTTTATTTTATTTTTTAGAAACTACCTATGCCACAGAGGCATCGGTGCCTTACTGTTTTTCACTCAGCAACCTTGTGTTACAGTGTCTTAACGTACCTGTAAATGTATTTTTCTCCTGTACTTTGGACTGACTTTGATTTGTAAACTGTCTTATTAATTGACTTCTGATAGAGAATTTCTATGTGATAATATTGTTTAAAAAAGAAAAAAAAAAACAAAGAAACATCATCATGTAAGAGGTTTTTTTTTATTGAATTGTGTGTTGCATTTGAATCAATGTCCTAAAATTTGCCTTAAATTGCATTTCCACAAAATAACCAACAGGTGGAGCAACCATTGCATCCTGTTTCTTTTTTTTTCTTTTTTTGTCAATGTTTGAACTTCACTTACTTTATAAACTTTTAACTCTCCTCCGTTAAATGTAAACCACCGAAATTTGCATGAATTCAAAATAAGCGTGGCGGTGTTGTTTCTCGAAATCAGACTGCCTGCAGCTCATGCGGAGAGGGGCTCACTTGTACAGTGGCATCTTTTGATGAACGTTTCTGCCCCACAGGCAAAGATATCATAGCTACACCCGAGTGTACATCTAAATACCTCTCTGTTGCAGAAATCCTAAAAATGGCACAGAAATGGAACGTTAAAAAAACCAAACACATCTTTAGGTGGATATCTGTTACTCTACACCTAAATATGTTTGCACTTGTTGTACAAGAGTGTAATTAATTCCAGCTTCATTTTTATTGCACAGACAGACAACTTTAAAGCTGTCAGCCCTCCCCCCCCTCTTGTCGGGGACTTTGCTGTGGTGAAGTGACACCTCTGCTTTGTGTGATCCTGACACCCAGCAGTAGTTTGAGCTAAATATGAAAAGAAGGTAAAGAGAGAGAAAACAAGATCAGAGATACAAGGTTTTCACAATTAACTGTGTTCCCCGACACGTTCCACAGCTGAACGCAGAACAAAGCGCTCTCAGGGAGAAACACTGGAAAATAAGATTCAGTGGCTGCTGTGGAATCAAAGGGGAAATGCATAACAGATGAGAGGGGTTTGCTCCCTCCCCTCTCTTTGTCGGTCACATCCCTGCAGAGCAGATCTTCCAACACACAACCTGTCTGAAAAAAAAAACTCTTAGAATCCTTCAGGTGCTGTCGGAAATTATATTATTACAGCCAGAGTGCACGTGGACGTTTGAGAAAGTAAATGAAGTCAATGGTGTAGCCAATAAAAACAATAAGCAACTGCCAGGATGGCTGAGCAATAAGTAGTCCTGCAAAACAAACAAAAGAGGCATTAATTTACTGACATTAGTTAAACTTAACTGAAGCTGAAGGAGATTTTAGTAAGTAGAAGAGAAAGTAGTTCTTCAGGCAGATATAAACGAAAGCATCCAAACTTACAAAAAGGCACGCACACTGCTGCAGCACTTGGCTTCATTAACTATAATCCAAACACTGAGGTGATTTCATTTCTCCAGCGAGCAACAACAGCCCTACAGAGTGTCTGCAGAATACCAACATTTGATGGCTCCAGTCAAAAGCCGAAGTACACGCTTTTTAGAGACCAGGGGATTATGTAAAGTGGTTAATAAAGAAAATATTAAGTAGATTAAGCAATACCCGTCTGCAACTTGGATTCAAATTATTCTCAACTACTGATTAACAGGTTTAAATTTGAGCCTGAGGGATGCTGGATTATTGGGGCCAAGGTGGATGTTTATGCTACATACAATATACTTATAAAGAAAGTAATGATTGTTTAGAAACTAGTCTCTAACTTTCACAATAATTAGCTAATATCTTCTTCTACCTTATCCTCTGAAAAACAAAAGCCATGCAAAAAAAATACATATATATATTTTTTAAATTCACAATATTTTTCAGTGACGTATTTGTTTATTGAAGGAACTAAGAAAAGGAACTTGGGACACCGGCATCCTTGGACAGTATTTGTACTTTATTACAACATGTTACAGAATTTTACCCATGTGTCTGTCTTACACTGGTCAGATTATCCAATGAGCATTCTGGGCACAGAAAGCAGCACGTGAAATCTATTTTTATTACCAAAAGTATTTGCATATTTATATTTTCGTGTCATCCCATATACTGATGGAGTAAAAGGACTGAGACGAGGAATAAACAGCAACAGTAGCTACACATAATCCTGATGAAAAACAATAAAAAAAAGCACAAGCTGTTTCATTTTCCACTTAATAACAGATACTTTACAGTTTTGGTTCTGCCTTTACAACGGTCTTAATTCTTCATAGCATGGATTCAACAAAGTTCTGGAAACGTTCCTCTCAGACTTTGGTCCATGTTCCCACGATAGCATCACAAAGCTGCAGCTGTGCTTCTGCTGTGTTCTGTGCTGGCAGGTGACACCTAGTGTGCTCTTCTGCAGCTCTAGTGCAGCCGCTTCAATGTTTTAGGATGTGTTATGTGTTCAGAGATGCTCTTCTGCATAACTTTGTTGTAACTTGTGGTTATCTGAGTTGCTGTTGCCTTCCTAGCAGCTCAAAGCAATCTGGCCATTTTCCTGTAACCTTTGGTATCTTCCAGAGAACTGCTGCTCACTGGATGTTTTCTCTTTCTCTGACCGTTTTCTGAAAACCTTAGAGATGACCGTGTTGGGAAATTACAGTAGATCAGCAGTTTCTGAAACACTCAGACCAGCCCATCTGGCACAAACAACCACGCCACGTTCAAACTCACTTAAATTACCTTTCTTCCTCATTCTGATGGTGGCTTTGAACTTCGGCAGGTCGTCTCGACCACGTGGACATGACATTGGAATTGGCTGACTTTTAATTTGTACCCAGGGATCCCCCACATAACAACCTATCACGTATTAATAAAAACGCTCTTCTGCGGGTGCTTTTTGCAAAAATAATATAAAATTAATCGACATACAATAACGCGGGCGCGATAAGTCACTCAGAACGGGAGAGTGGGGGAAGTTCCGAGCAGGCCGTGAACTCCTCAGCAGTACTGGTCGGGATGGAGCTGCGGCGCTGCTGCTGTTGTTTTCTCTCCGCCGCACGTTCATATTAACTGTCAACCGACGGGAGCAGCTCGGGACCCTCTGCGCGGAGAAGCACCGTGAATGGACTACCACAGACAGCGCTGGGGCTCGCCTTTATCCCTCCGCCGAAGAGAAGACAAGAAAACATCAAATAAAACAGCTGCAGCATCTGTCAACCTTTGCAGTCTAGAAAAACGCGCGGGTGCAGTAAGAAAAACGGCGCGCGCTCACTGATTAGTATGTAGACAAGTCGCTAATTAACTGGTAATTACACAAGTAGTATTTAAACCCGCCTGTGCGCCTCGCGTGTCTGCCAGGAGTCTAAAATTAGACCGAGGCAGAGCCGCCGGAGGACGCGGTAGTATTTATTTAGTAGTTGGTTGTTGTTGTTTTTTCGTTTTTCATTAACGCACCTTGGATTCCTGCCGTTACCACAAAGCAAGTGTGGAGCCGAGGACGAGGTCCAAACAATTCAAGTCAGGTAAGATCATATCTGCTCGCTCTAATGTGTGAACGTGCTCAGGATCCCGGCGCTGGAAAGTAAAAGTAGGCTATTAAAATGAAGTAGTAAATGGTCTCGGTTCGTTTTTGAATCACTGCGCGGTCCTTGTTTTCAGTCTGCTTGTTAAACAGTAGCTTATGATTTTGTTTTAATGTGCTACATGTTAAGTTGTGAATGGAAAATGTTTATTGAAACTGTTTTTGTGCGTCCTCCTGATTTTACCGACCTGAGTAAACTGTTGGATAAACCTGATTTAGATCTTGCTACCTGCGGGACTAATGAGAATCGGGGCGCTCAATAGCTCACTGGTTTGACGTGACAGACACCGAGGTCCTACACATTACGCAGGCTGACATAACCAGCCACCCTCCTGGCACCCATCCAGCCTCACTTCATTATTTTTGTGGCGACTGCTCTTGGCTGCAAATCCTGAAGTGGCGGTTGCCTGTATTACTGCTGCCTTCTGAAAGGACAGGCTTTTAGGCGATTTAGCTCAATCCTGATCTTCTGTTGTCTCCTTGATGTCATTTCTGTGCTTTCTCGGGCTTAGAGTCACAAGCATCCACTGCTCCCAGGGTGGACTATTAACACCCTGTTAGCCCCAGATGGGATTAAAAAATTCCAGCCTGGCATGCGTAATGGAGTGAAGGCAATAAATAAACATCATCTCCCTCCGCCTTTCTGTATCT
Source organism: Maylandia zebra (assembly GCF_041146795.1). NCBI lineage: Eukaryota > Metazoa > Chordata > Actinopteri > Cichliformes > Cichlidae > Maylandia > Maylandia zebra. The sequence goes on from NC_135185.1 coordinate 12,907,496, forward strand.
GCTGTTTTGGTGAAATAAAGGCTTCGAGTGCAGCCGGCTGGTAATAGTGTTGGATGCGCTTCACCTCCTCTCGCTGCCAACAACATCCGGAGTCACTTGCCAGGAATTCCACCTTTGCTATTTGTTTCCCTTGGAGGCGGGTGAAAAGTGCTATGTGGAATATAGTGAAGCACGCAACAGGGAGAAACATCCAGGTCAGACAGTACAGACGAGAGGCGCTGTAACAAGAGGAAGCGTCGGGGCTTCTGCAGCACGGTGGACGGCTTCTTGGCATCCAGCTCGGGCAAGTCCGATGCCAGATCCCTTCTCTTTGCTGCCTGCCAGAGCCCCTCCACCCCACCGTCTTTATCAAAAGCCTCACTGTGATTTCCCCCTTTCAGTTCTGTTGCTGAGCTATCAATCATATCTCGCTCTCAGCAGACTCTTCTGCTCATTAAGGATGTGAACCTGTAGGTAGCCTGCAGCCCCCCCAGCTATTCATCTCCCTCAGTGGGGCGCAGAGACTCACATCTGGAGCAGCATTGCAAAACATGGCTCTTAGCAGACATGTAGTGTACGCTTAAGGAGATTCAGCGCACTGGTGCCAAGCATAAAATTAACAAGTGTGCGGCTCATACACAAACCTGCACTGGTATGTAATTAGGCAGAAAAGCAGAAAAAGGATAGATGTAGTGGATTATAGAGACTCCACTGCAAAGGAAAGTCTGGAAAAATAATGCTGAAGGGACGTCAGTGGTGATGATAGCTGGCTGGCTTCACATCATCCCCTTTGTCCCTCTCTTTCCCTGCTCTGTTTTGTGTAAAAGGTCTCAGCCAAGACAAGTTGAGCTGCTTTAGTGAGTGTTTTTGTGTGTGTGTCAGGACCGCAGGGTGTAGCCCCAGACTTTTTTTTTTCCTCCCCCCCCTCAGGCACAGCTTTCCCATCATGAATGCTCCTTTGTGCTCCAGAATGACACACAAGGACGGAGAGCAACTTCAGAGGAAAGGATAACGCAAGTTTGTTTCTGCACAATTAAGTGTAAAAATAGAGGAAGGTGCGACACGGCTCTCGCTTATAGCAAGGAGCTCACGGGCAGTATTTACAGCCCGAGATCCTGCGGCTCAAGAGGAATTTTCTCAAAGGTTTCTTTCAGTGCTTTAGTGTGGGTGTCTGGGGTGAATTTAGACCTGACAGAATTAATGCAACATGTACAAACACTGCTTCAAAATGCCTCACATTCCAGAAAGGAAAAGTAGTTAATCACTTATCATAACTGCTAACACATGTGCAGTCTTGGAGGATTTCACTCCCATTTTTTTATCAGCTTAAAAAAAAAATCACCTTTGGTTTCATGCACAGGTTCAGAAGGAAGAAGCAAAGTGGATTTGTTATACTGTCATCTGACAATGTGGTGGCTTTTTCTTCTTTTCTTTTTTGTACACAAACACACACGATGCCCTTGCTTGTCTTTAATGTGCGGCATGTCCACCTCTGGGAGCATCGGCAGTGACGTACTCACACACAACCCCGGCCCGTGAACCCTCACAGCCACAACAAGCCGTCCCCAGATAGTCCATAATGCAGCTTCCCTGTCACAACACATGTGTCACCGCTCAGCAAGAAGAGCGCCCGGTGAAAACCTCGAGGGCCCTGAACCCAGCTTAGTCACGCCACCGCGGCCAAGACGGCCCCTCTGATAGCTCCTGACAGGCTGCACGCTGGCACAAGCACAATCAAAGATGCAACGCAAAAAGGAGAAAAAAGCAAAGAAAGAAAATACTAGCGTAAGAGCAGAGGAGGCAGTTACTTGGGGAGCTGCAGTTTTTGACCTTGAAACAAACACCAGACAGAAATCATTTTTGCTTTCTGTAGCTGCTCGATAGAAAACGTAAATCTGGACCAAATAAAAGCATAACTCCACTGCCTTAGAGTCTGCACAGCTCCAGCTCAGATGGTGGGAATTTTGCCTCGTGCTGTATTTCAATTTTAATTGGGACATTCAGAGTAGCTGGACTTATTTGTGATTTTTTTTTTTTGTATTGCCAGATGTGTACCACTGGTGAAATTCTGGTCATATATCAGTGTTTATTTGGGGGGGGGGTTCAGCTTGGTTTTGGCATTTATTAGCACACAGGAGTCCTTTTTGTAACCATAACTGACCATTTTAAATTCGTCATTGCATTACTAATGAACTTAACACCAAAAAACAGGAAAAAGCATCCAGTATCTGCCCACGTCTGTCGACAAGGCCAGCGATACGAGCCCTGTTGACATGTGTCTCGGGGCTTTTTTAAATCTCTGAAAAAAACCTGTTGATTGACTTTTTGTTCACACCTCTGCAGCGTTTCTCTCTGATTTAGTCAGCATGGCTACTGCTTCTGTTTGACTGCGGTCCACTTCACTAGCAGGGGGCTAATTGCTTTCCATTTGAGTGTCTCAGTTTTGATTCATGGCTCACAGCGCCTTGTTGTTGCTATTCTGAAGGAGATCTTGATGTCATGAAAGCTATTATCTACTCTCTATCTGTTCCCTCTCGCTGCTTCACCCTCTGATGCCAGCACTCGCGCACACTATCCGCCCCCACTTCAACAGGCGCGTTGATGGGTCGTAGCTTCTCCATATTGAGAAGAAGTGGGCTGCGTGTTAGCTTACAGTTCTCAGTTAAAGTATGCTGATCACCCTCAGTTCATCCTCTCTCATAGAGTTTATTAGTCATCCTGCCACTCTCTGCCAGCTGGTATTAACCTGCAGCACTTATTTTTTATGCAAAGTGTGTCAGCATCTAAATCTCTGTTTATATTTTACGTATTTTTATTAAATAACATTCGTTTTTTAATGCATCGTGTATACTAATGATAGTGTTAAAAAGAAACAAAATGCTAATAATAATAAAAAACACATTGTGGGTATTTTATTATACTAAAGCAGGGATTTTATTCTGTTTCAATTGATTGATTAATAAGTTTTACTTTAAACTTTTCAGAATTTCCAAATAACCACAATTAGTCCAATATTTCCGACTGATTTTATGAACTCCTCACAGATGGGATTATACTGGTTTTATTCATCCATTTTCTTCCTCTTATCCAGTTCAGGGTTGCTGAATTGGATAAGTGGGGGATGATAAACAGGATACACCCTGGATAGGTCACCAGTCTGGGATGAAGCTGGAAGCATGTTGGCTTTAAACTGGATAAAAAAGCACGCCAAAGGAGCTAATTAAAACAATCAGACGGTCACCACATTATAGCTGCTAGCTAAGACTTCCACACTGTTATTTGTTCCTCAATGGTTAACAGTGACCATACACTGTGAGGTGTTCACAGCACTATGTTCTCTTGTCCTGCATAATGAGAAATTCATTGTATACAGTTTTCCAGCTGCTTCTTCATGCCAACGGGAGCCAGCTGAGGTGATGTGGGCATTGGGTCAGGGTGCCTCATGGGTGACTCCCTTTGAAGGTTTTCCATGAACAGCCGACTGGAGACTTTATTATTTATCTGGCCTCGGAACGCTTCAGAATCACCTGGGAGGAAGTGGAAAGTTTTGCTGGGGAGAAGGATGCCTCCAATATCCTGCTAGCCTGCGTCCAAAATGACCTGGCGTTGGATAAGTGGAAAATGATCGCTGACACAAATGCAACTCCAAGTTCTTTTAGTGGTCAATTATTTAGTGAGTTGAATTTTGAGGCAGACACGCTACTAAATTAACATTTTTAACATTACAACGGCAAAACAAGTCAACCCCAAAGCGATAGAAAGCCAGGATTTTGTCTCGCTGTATCACTTTATGTACAGTTTGTTTCCGTTGCTCTTTGTCACATTTTCTGATTCACCAACTCTCAGCTTCGCACTTTGAAGGTGCTATTTTAACTCTGTGTTACACAAACAGGTGGGTGGAAAGGCAGTTAATGAAGCGCAGAATCAGTGCAAGCAGCTGCATCCTTTTGGAATGACATTTATTGACTGTGTAAGCTCTCGTTAGTACACATTTCTGTATCCATATTGTAGATGATGCTGTTTAAAGTTTTGAGTTGCCGAAAGGGTTTCTGGCTGCTTTTGTGCCACATTTAATTGTACTTTATTTGCATTTGCAGTCAGATGCACATTTCTAGAAGCTTTCAGTATTTGAAAGCCTCTGTAGTGAAAGCGAGACTGAGGATAGAAAAGACCACGTGTTGTATTGATGCATCTGGCCAGGTATCTCTAGACACAACAGGTACTCCACATGTGACAGGTTTCAGTGCCGCTGTCCCCGTCACATCACATCAGCATTCAGTGTCTGTGTGTGAGCAGAGGCAGCAGGCATCACACTATAAAGAAAAGCAAGGGAGCAGCGAAGGCAGTGCCGACACTCAACTTTTTCCTCTTCCTGCGAGATCCAAAGTGCCTGCCGTGAGATCACAGAGCTCTGAGGAAGCCTGCTGTTGAAACTCCCGTCAACGCAACCACAGGCAGCTCTTTCAGGGCTACACCCACTTATCTTCCCACTGTGGAGATGTGTCGCTTAGATTTGGTCCACCACACAAACTGCCAGCACACGCACGCACCTGCCTGTATCTGTGCAGGAGCAAGTACTGACACACACAAAGGCTGACAGTGACAGGAGCTGACGCTGTTGACAGTGAATTTTTAAAAGCCTTTTTTTGCTTCATGCATATGCATAAGGTCAATATCAGTGTGCTTCTCAGGGCTTTATATCTTCCAGATGGTGTCCCACAGCAAGCCTGGGTGTGCTATTATTACTGCAGAGGTACAAAAAGCAATTAATACAATTTAAATGTATGATATTAGTCCCAACCAACATGGTGCCATACCAGCTGTAAAGGCACCTGGAAATGAAATATGAGAGAGAGTTTATCAGACCGTCAGCTCTTCTGAAGTAGACAAAGTGTTTTTAAAAGCAAAAAGAAATGTCGGTGTCGTGCTCAAAAGGGCCCTCATCTGACATTAAAGTCGAGAACTGACGTCAGGTTTTTTAGGCAGATGCGTGTTGAAATTTTGGTTTGCCCTTTTTCTGTGCTTTGGGGCCAGAGAGTTTGATACCCACTGCTTTATAATGCATTGTATTAAATGCATTTCACCTCACCTTACTGGCATTCAGTGCCATCAAAGGAGCCCTTCAGTGACCGAGCACCTCAGGAAATACAGAACTCGTTCATTTTTGGACTTTCTTATAGAAACTTTGATATATCCCAATTTGTATTTTAAACTTGAATAATAACAATTTAGTGTTACAGATTTTTCATCTTTTGGACAATAATTAAAATTAAAAAGGAATTAATTTACTCATTAAAAGAGAAGAAACTGCAGTTACATTGATGTTTCCACATTTTACATTACTGCTCATATATCTCTGTGTCAAAGGTCATTTTTTTACCCAGAAGCACCTAATCATGACCCCAGTGTTCACACTTATAATATTACCTACTTATCTAGAGCTATATAACATCTGCAGCAGGTTATTTATTTATTTATTTTATTAAGATTTGAGGACTGCAAACATAGTTGCTCCTTGTCAGAATTTGTGCTCTTGTTGCTCTGGCTGTGCATTTGTTGCAATGGAATATGGCAGAACAAAATCTTGCCGACACACTTGTGTCCTCTGCGCAATTCCCTTTTGCACAATTTATCTGCTTGATTCTGCGTGGTTGTTACATCGTGACACATCGCATGTTTGTGTGCGAAGCTCTCAGGCCGTCCGGGATCTATTTTGATGCGAAAACCACAGACATCTTTTCCCTGCTATCTGCTCCCCTAAGGCTTGAAGTAAAAACCTGGCCAAAGAAACAGGGAGTAAACATTTAGCACACACACACACACACACACACACACACACACACACACACACACACACACTGTTAAACACATGCTGGATTGATTAGCATTTTTGAGGCCGCAGAGAAAAATACTTTGAGAGAGAGCACAGAGTTTATTAGAGACATGCTTCAAAGCTTCTCAGAATCAGTGGACAAATAAAATCCCCCATGTTTGGCTGGTGCTCATTTTTTTTTCTCTTAAATATTCCTAAAAAACAGCAGCTGACAAGATGCAGACAACACGCTCTCATATATTAAAACACTGTGAGCTGAGGGTCCTGGTTTACCCACCTTAATGTCATAAATGCCTGTGACTACAGAGTATCACGTTCAGCATAAAAACCTGCTGTGTGTGTGTGTGGATGCTGTGCAGCAGTTGCAAACAAAATGTGAAAACAAAAGCTGCTGGCAGTGGTACAGTGTTCACTTCTAAGGCATGTAGCTGCAGAAAAATGAAGAAGATGAACACCGAAGTCCAGTAAAATCCAGCTGTTAACACCGTCATAGTTGGAGGTGTATGTGTGACACCACTCACAAGATTGTAGCTGTGGTTTCCAGTCAGGAGGGTCACAGTACAATAGGAGGTGTCACGCCAACATTCACGTCAAGAAAAACCAACTTTTTTGTCACATACAGTCACCGGACACTTTTTTAGGTATACTTGCTCAGTTGCTTATTAACACAAATATCTAATCACATGGCAGCGACTCAGTGTACTTAGGCATGAAGACGACCTGCTGAAAATCACACCGAGCATTAGGGCTGAACGATATATCGCATTTGCGATAATATCGCGACATGATCAAGTGCAATTTTCTAACCGCAAAGGCTGCGATTATACTGCGATTATATTATACAATTCATGGGCTGCATCCTCCTGAGGCCGCATTTGTAGACCAATTACGTCACAGCGACGCGCCGAAGGCTGTCCAAATTACTACCATATCCCAGAATTCATAGCGCGGCCCAGCCAAACTCCAGTTTCCAGCAATGGCGGCCGCTACTAAGTTTTAAAATTACTCATACTAATCTTTCTGGATCACAAAATAAACTTTTAACATATTTTCAGGCGAGAAAGTAGTTGTGTAAACATCAAATATCTGCTCGGTTTATCAAGATATCCCATATTTGCAAAAGTGCTTCGACGTTTTCAGAGGCGTCTGCTACCCACCAGCTCGACAGCTAGCCGGGAGCTCGAGGGTTACTGATGCGGCCGAGAACGGCACAACTCCCGGCACATCATTTTCAGATCACCGCGGAGTTTCGCTGCTCGGGTTAAACGTAATATATAAGTCACTTAGACAACCTAAAAATGTTATTGTTGGGCTTTTTTCAGTGTTTTGTTTGTTCGTGAGTAAATCGGTTTGGCTGAGATTAAAGTTATTAGATTAGATAAAATAAAACTTTATTAATCCCCCGGGTGGGTTCCTCCTTGGTTTTCACACAGCTGACTAAACGTCAAACAGAAAACTTATTAAACAGAAGTATGAGACAGTCGAGAATTTACACCAGTGTCTGGTTATATTTTAGATAGCAAGAAGCAGACGGCCGAGTTTATTAAACTCCACCGAGACAGCGGTGACGCTAATCAGAACTAGCCTTCTGATTAGCTAATCAGAAGGCTAGACCGTCCAATTTCACGCCTTTAAACTTTAAAGGCGTGTTTGTGTGTGTGTTTATACAATTGCTATTATGTTTGCACTTTATGTGTAATGTTACTGACTGCAGAGATCAGTAAGATGTGTGTATTTTTTATTTATTAGTTTTATTTATTTAATATTATTTTTTAATTGAATGACTGTCTAGTAGTTCACAGATGTCGAAAAACTGAGTGTGGTAAAGCCACTGATTTTTTTTTATGTATATTTCTGCAATCTGCACATTGTACTGACTTTCATTTTAATGTTTACACCAGGGTTCCTTGTCAGCACTTTATGCTCAGATGTTTGTAAGCTAAAAATAAACTATTGTGTATGTTCAAATATACTGTTGTGATTGAAGAAGTTAAATAAAAATGTCAGTCATCAATTCATGCATCACCTCATGTCATCATAACAGAGGTCTGTCTTCCAGGAAAGAACAGTTTAAAATTAATGTAATATAGTATTGGCCATACTATATGATGTATTGCTTGTCTTTGTTTAATAATACAGAAGACAAATACCTTAAAAAATAATCGCATATCGCATCGCAATCGCAATATTGGGGCAAAAAATCGCAATTAGATTATTTTCCATAATCGTTCAGCCCTACCGAGCATTAGAATGAGAGGTGATTAGACTTTAAACGTGGCATAGCTCTTGGTGGCAGGTGGGCTGCTATTCCCATCTCTAGGGTTTACAGGGAACGTTCGACGTTCAGGGATAAAACATCTCATAGATGTCAGAGGTTAAAGAAAATAGCCAGATCACTTTCAGCTAATAGGAAGGCAACAGCAACTCAGATAATGCAACACAGAAGAGCATCTCTGAGTGCAGAGCACATCAGCAGAAGAGCACACCAGAAGCCAGTCCTGTCAGCTAAGAACAGGAAGCTCAGCTTCCAATTCTCACAGGTTCATTAAACTGGAGTCATGGATTTTTCAAATATTTGAAAAACACGATGCTGTGAGTCATATGTTCCTGGCACACTTTGTGCTCCTTGGTACCAAAGGAGCAACTGAACGTTTTTTTTAAACATGACACCAGATCTCATCATAGGTGTTCAGCCGAAAAATCTGCACCCTGCTCAATCTTTTCCATTAAGAAAAAGAATTGCCAGTACCAAGAGTCCAACCTCGTGCTAGCAAGGTGTACCTAAAAACGTGTATCGATAAATGGACACCTAAAATAACCAACATGAGCCATTTACATAGATAATGAGATGCAGATTATTAATGTATTACAGCAGCAGTTTCTAGGAACAGCAGGAACAATATGTATAGCGTACATATGAACACAAGAAGCGAGACATATCAGTAATTAGATAAATACAGTTTTTATGTAATATTAAATGCATTATATAGAAGCTTTATTTCTAGAACTGTTCAAGTTCTCCAATAAACCTGTCACGGTTCTGTTGTTTCAGGCTGTCGTGTCTCTTTGTCTGATCTCAGACCGACTCTGTGATGTTCCCATTGATGGGCTGCACTATGAAATGAATTTGACCTACTTAGCTTTACCTTGGGGGCTATCAAGGAATGTCAGGATTAATGAACTCTACGACACTAAAACCATAATTAAGATACACACTAACTAATGTGGAGCTTGTGCCCTTTCATGTAAAAGCAGTGGGGTTTGCTTCGCCCCACTGCCGGTCACAGACGCATTTCTGCGTATTTCTCATGAGAAGGATCAAATGTAATCCATATCCAAAACAAATGTGAGAAATTTTTAAAATCTAATACAGGATGAAGGCAGAAGGAAAGCTGAGGAAAAAACACCAGATAAGTTCTGTTAATGTGTGTCATGGATTCATCTGTAATCCTCTCTATTGTTGGATTTTGTCACTTTATTTAGGCCCAAAGAACAATAAAAAAATCCCAGCTGCAACTTACATTTCATAGGATGGTTTACTTGGGAAGTTTAACCTGACATTATAAAGTTTTGTAGTTTCGCTCTTAAGCTCTTCTCCTTGTGGCTGAAGATCACGATGTTAGCTGTACGTTTGCAGCTGTGGTGCAGAATAAATTTGACACCCTAATGGTGTTGCATGATAAATGACTATGTAAGCATGCGACGTGTCCAACACCTTTGCGGAGTACTGTGATAACTGAACACCTCCATAGAAATATGTGTGTCTGAGCACCGTGGTCAGCATTTGTGGTCCTTTCTTGGCTTCCCTTTCAAAATGTTTCAGGACACATCAAGCTGTGTGTGTCTGAGTGTGTGTTCGCCTGCCTGTCTCAACGCTGGAGGGAGGGAGTCAATCACAGCAGCAGAAATCATCCCTGCAGGCGATCTGTCTCCACTCATGACAAGGCTCCTAAGGCACTTATCTTTCGTTCCCTGACTCATACCATCTATCCCGCGCTCCCTCTGTCGCTTCCCCCCCTCAGTCTTCCTTCCTATTCGCGATCACTCTCTGTATCCCTCCCACGGTTTGTCTCGTGCCCTGGCACCGCAATTAACTTCTCATCATCAAAGAGTGTAATGAAAAAGAAGGCGAGATGGAGAGTCAGACAGAGTTAGGGAAGCTGCGAGAGAAGAAAGATAAGAGGGATGGAGCCAGAGGAGCTGTGACTGAACAGAGGTGAAGCACTCACACAATGCTAGCACACACTTGTGCGCACTCAGTTTTTTTTCTTCTGTTTTTTTGCCCCTGAAATGCACACATTCAGAAAAAGAACGGGAGGAGAGATTATTCTCTCCTCGTTCCCTCGTTCCCTGCTTTTATTCCTCAACCCTCCGTTTCTTCCTCCTTCTTCTTTTACAGACACACACACTTGTTCTCACTGCCTCCTCCTCCTCCCCCTCCTTTTCTTTGAAGAACAAGAAGTATTGCTGCACATGTAGGGAAGCTGCTCTGTCGGCATTCTCATTGTTTTTCTTCACCCCCTTGGTTCAGAGAGCTGTCAACTGTGACCGCTGTTGAAAGGATGTCAGCAAGAGACTGAGAGAGGGATTCAGGCGGAGAGGGTGGGGGGATGAAAGAGACGAGCGAAGGAGGGAGAGGGGATGTCGAGATGGAGGTCCCTACGGAGGGCAGAGGGAGTAATGGCATGCTTGTTTCTTTGTGCCCGAGCAAACGTTGCAATAGCAGCGGTAAGGGGAGGTGATGGAGGGAAAAATAGCTGAGGGCAAAAAAGCAGCTTGGGGTGGAGAGATGAGAGGGGCCAAAGCTGCTAATGAAGCATGGCACTAGCGCTCAATAACAGTGACATAATTGGCCTTAGTTGGTGGTCCTCAGGTGTGGAAACCCTCAGCAGTGAAATGCAGTTCACAGAAGTATGATTTGACTAATTTGACAGCATGTTAGAAAATATGCATAATTCACAATGTAACATGGTGGATTATGACCAAAACCAGAATAGCTGAGTTGCAGGCTCCAGCGGGGAGTCAGAAGAAAACCCTCAAGCTCTTTCTGGCCTGTTCTCCGTCTGATTCCTCCACATGTGCCGACATTAAAATCTGCTTGCTGAATTTCCCCAACCACAGTACCACAGTCTGTGTGCCCGTTACCTCAAATTTAGGGCAAGTGTTTAAAATCATCACTTTCTCCTCCATATATAGTCAAAATTCACCAGCTGCTCCTCTAAGCCTATTTGTGTGTGATGAAGATGGACAAAGCCACTGTGGTGTCACCCAAAATCCTGTTTTTAAAACCTCAAGCATCTTAGGGAGACTGCATCCATACTTGAACTAACAGAACCATAATTTACAAAATGAATATTAAGTAAGTTGCATTAAGTTGGCTTCAAACAAGAAGTTGAAATGATTAAGTAGGACAGCACTCTCCAAGTTTGTCTCCTTTCTGAGCTAACATGCTATGTTAACCTCTTGCAGTAAATTTCTTTGTTCATTTAGAGGCTGCAGGGAGTCCTTCATCTCATTTCTTCAGCTTCCCAGCCCTTTTTTTTCTTTTCAAATCAAATTTGTTCCCAAATGTTCAGCGATTGCTGGACTGATGTTGGTTGTTGGACGTCTCGCCCAACCGTATCATCCTGACCTTATCTGTCTAGGATATATCCTGCCTCTTTCCCAGTGTCCCAGTGTCATCTCCCTCCAACCTTAAGTGGATAAGCAATTAAAAAGATGGGTGGATGTGTTTTCCTTACATACCTTTACAAATGTCACTTTTTCATTTTCATTTGTTCCACACAAAATATTTTGTCTACTATAATCATCTTTAGTTTTACATGTTTCTCCCATTTGTACACTTTAATGTACTTTATATACACTTTACCAATATCCAGTGTTCTCTTCTGCTTTTGCGTAGCATGACTATTGAAATCTTGAAAAACTGTGACCGTTCATAACAGGCGGATCCAGCAGACAGGAGCACAGCCCGGGATAGAAGCTAAAGCCATGTGAACTGGTCAGCAGCAAAGTGGATTTTAGCTGCCTAAAAGAAATCAATATTGGTCTAAGTGTGTGCTCTATTTAGTACATTTTAAAACTGACAAAAACAGCACTTTAACCTCAAAAGAGACTGGTTGTGTCACTGTGTGACTTTTTTTTATTAGTTTGAAAGCAAAGCTGCAAAAAGTGACGCAGCTTTGTTGAAGAAGTGATTTATGAAAAGCCAAAGTACGAAAACATAAATGATATTGTCTAATTCTGCAGGTCTGAAAATATGTGATATGATGAGGAGAGACTATTGATCTTTGGTGTTACTCCTGTCTTCTCAATGTTGGTCGATTCCAAAGAGTGTGTACTCTAACCGACTTTTAGATGTTTTCGCGTTTACCCATCGCGAGGCAGTGGACATTTAAATGACCCTCTCTAGGTCACAGCTTTGCAAAGAGGCTGAGTTTCATGCAGTGACAGTAATTCAGTGGATTGCCAAACACAGTTTTTTGGTTTGTTTTGTTCTCTCTTGATGTTTGCATTTACATTTTTCCATTGCAAGCTTAACCACTTGTTGTTCTCTTGTCTGTATCAGCTTAATTTCCTAAATATGCACTTCACTTTCATTGACCCCGCTGGCTATTTCTTCCGATGCTGCAGCTCGTGCAATCGCGGCGACGTGTAAATCCTGCCGTCATGAGGTCGTAGCTCACAGGGGGTCTTGTTCATGAGTGAGGATAAAATGGAGCATAAAATTAACTACATTGCCAGATTGCTGCAACAACTGCAGTGGTGTAGAAAAAAAATAGCACAAGACTGGCAATGTTGAGTTTTAAAGCATGTCTGCTGTATGCACCGCCGTTGTGTGTAATCCATTACTCCCCGGGGACGAGTAGATTGGATTGGTGAGAGCAGCTCTGTCTGAGCTGATGTTTCGTTGGCTTTAGGTGTGCCTGATTAGTCAGTTAAAGGCAAACGCTAGAAAAGCTGCACAGAGAAATAAAACTGTTCAGCCAAGCAAAACTGGGAGCTTATTGAAGCGGACATTTTAATCAGCTACCCAACAGGGGTGAGGCTGAGATGGTGTCGCCTCAGTTTGGTCTGTCAGGATGGATTGTGGGCGATGATATCTGTTCGAGCGGGCAGGTGGAGGAGGGGCAGGAGAAGCTTTGAGGAGGAAAGGTGGTGACAAGGAGGTCCGGCAGCTGATAACTCAAACAGCTGGCTCTGCATTCTGCATGAAGGGGGGAAAATATCAACAGTGAACCAAATGACAGCCATTCACTGTGATCAAAAGAGCGATTCGGCGTCTCTCTGCTGATTCGCAGGATCACAGACAGATTTTGGCTGTCGGGCCACTCGGCATCTTCACAGTAGGGCTCTGTTTTCAGATTGAAAAAGCTCAGTTGGCAGGTTACTGCTGCTCGCTGCCAAGTAATATCTTGGTGTCTTAGCGGCGTCACTTCAGTTTCAAACGTAAGGTGGTGCAGAGTGAAATATTTTGTTCTGTTCACACTTAATTCAGCATTAATAAGAATCAAATAAGCGCAGTGCCTGTTGGAAACATGTTGTCAAATCGTATGCCCTGTGCTCCGGTCCTGCTGGCACCGCGCACGTCATCTCCTTCGCTTCCTAGATTATCATGTTGTTGACACAATCTTCCCAGTGTGATTTGATGTGTGGGATCCATTTCACCGAACAAATTGGTGTCAAACATCTCGCCAAGTCTCCCACCAACTAATCAATAGGGAATTCATGGTGTGAGTGGGTGTCATTTCTCCATCTGTCCCTCGCTTTACAGAACTGCGCATATAACGGAGCTGCCAACCATCTGCCAATTTTTAGCGCTCGCCATTATTGCCGTTCAGATGTGTCATGCAGCTCGAACAGAAGCTGGTTACTCCTCCACGCAAAATCAATGTATTTGGCAGCATCAGATAAACAGCTTGTTAACGTTTACTGCGTCATTAGGGGAACATATGCAGAGCGCTTGTGAGATTTATGGAAACCGGTTCATTATTAACCGCTAATAGTGGATAAACCAAACTCAGTTTATCATTCTGTTTCCAAATACTGCGTAAGTTGATGTGATGTCTTTATAAGTGGAGGCTGAGCTTGGTCGTTCTTTTATTCTGTTTATTCCAGACCTGATTAGGAGAGAGAGATGACCCTTGTTTTGTCCATGAATCCTTTCCTGGACCCAGAGGGAGACCCTCCGCTCTCCACTTACCAGCCCATATGGGAGTCGGAGCGCTGCACTAAGACCTGCCTGTCAAACCCCGCCCCGCCATGCAGCTCCGAAGAACAATTCACTCCAGGTACACACAGACTGATGTTTGCACAGTTAAGTTGTTTATTCAAACTTGCACAATTAAAGTTGTTGAGTAAAACAAGCAGAGTTAAAACAGTTGTGTGGCCACGCTCGACCTTGTAATCTGAGCCATCTGCCCAAGCCTCATCAAGGCGACTTGCTCTCCAGGAACCAGAATGTAAGCATGCAGCGCTTCTTATGGGAGGTTGTAGCAGATGCTGTTGTGTTGAGCGGTCAGCTAATTAACATGGTAGCAGGCTGGCATGTGCTTCTTAGTTCCATTTTAATTTAGAGCCCACTCATAAGACAAAGACCCTGCAAAAGCTTCAAAAGATATGTTGGTATTTTAGTCTTGCATTAGACAGATGTTTCAGCTAAAGTATTAACTCTGACTCCGACCTTTCTCTGACCCTGGTCTCTGAGGTTTTGTCCCCTGACTTCACCCCAAGAATAAAAAAATTTAGTCGGGGTCGCCTCACAAAGTTTCTGTGTCTCTCTTTGGCACTTCTGAAATCTTAACATGTATTTCAGTGTCTTAAACATCCCCATAGTGTGCACATTAATTTCAATATAAAAATATTTCATTTATATTTACTATTTTTGGCTTCTGCATAAACGCCTGCAGGGACAGTTTACCCCCAAATCAAATTGATCTGTTTTTGCCTCTGGCCTGTGGTGCTGTTTATAAATCTAGATTATTCAGGTGTGAGTCACGTAGTGTTGGAGATACAGAGATGTCTCTTTTCGCTCGCATACGAGGCAGATGACACTCAAGCTTGCAGTGCTTAAAGCGACCCAAAATACAGCGGCAGTGTCTCTTTGCAGAAATCACGAGACCTGATTACTCAAATAAATATATAACAAATCAGCTCCACAAACCTTGTTGTGAGTAGTTTTATGTATTTTAAAGGCAACTGCAAGGTTTGTGGATTTGTTTAGTAACCATGTCGTAGGTTCTAAAAAGAGACACCGCTGCTGACTCTTTCAAATGTACTTTTGGCATGATAGCACGTGCCAGCTGCGTCCAATATATTCAACAGAAGGTGGATATCTCTACTGTGGATTTCTACGAAACTGGGCACCTCAGATGAAATAATACAGCTGGATAAACAGCACGACAGGCTGGACTGGGAACTGTTCCTTTAAGTAGCAGGAGTCTAAATATTCTATATTCAGTCGGTGATTAATGTTAGCTAATGTCACGCAGTAATGGTGAAAACTTATAGTTCATCAGTGCAAATGATTAATGGTGATATTCTCTCTCCCTCTCTGCGCAGAGTCATCCTGCAGACGAGTTCCTGATCATATTTCAATGTCGAGGATCGCGTACTTCAAGAGGAAGTTTGTTGATGATGATGATGAGGCACCCTTTAGCTTCAGGACATACTGCCAGACTGTAAGTATTGGTACAAACACACTGAGACAGAATAAGTGGAAAGACTGTTGAAAAGTGAAGCGTTTAGTTTATTCCGAAACACAAACTTTACAGTATCAGTGCTGTTTAATGCAAATATTTTTAAGTCCAGCTATTTCCGTCTCTGTATTTTGTTACTAATTGAGGCAGGTCACTGACAGGTAGATCTAATGGAAAACTGTCCTTCAGGTTGCACCGGTTCTGGAGGAGCGTGCCCACGTGCTGCGCCTCTCCCTGGAGAAGATGCGATTCATCGACGACCCCGAGGCATTCCTCCGCCGCTCCGTTCTTGTTAACAACCTCCTTCGGCGTCTGCGAGCAGAGATCCTGCTCCAGAGCACTGACTGGTGCTTTCCGCCCAACCCAGCGTTTGCCTCTGGCCCTTGCATCCTGCCTCCCAGCACTAACCCCGCTCACCAGGCACTCCACAGAGCAGTGCCCGCCCGCATCTGCTTAGCGCCCCAAGCCGGGCCGCCCTTACGCAAACGTTTCCGAATGGTCCGTGGGGGACAGGGGGATCTTCGCCCTGACTGTGCCCAGACATGCTGCTGCATCTACGCCGCGGCGGCCGCCGCAGGACACTACCTCCACCTCCCATTCTCCATGTACGATGCAGCGCTCTCCTGCTCGTCTGCACCGCACTCCTCCTCGTTTTTTCAGCTGGCCAGCCATAGTAAGTTAGGGCTGGCAGTGGCCGTGGATGATCGTGATGATGAGGATGACGATGTTGAGGAAGAGGAGGAAAATGAGGAGGAGGAAGAAGAGCGGGAGGAAGAGGAGGAGGACGAGGAAGACGATGATGAAAGAAGACAAGCGGGGCCTTCGGTTGATGTCGTTAGCAACAAATCAAGCCAGAAAAGTAGGACTAGGACCCTGCTAGGTGATGCACACGGGAGGACAGAGGACAGCTGCATGACAGATAGGGTGGAAGAAGAGGAGGGAGAGCAGGAGGAAGAAGAGGAGGAAGAGGAGGAGGAGGAAGAAGGCGTGAGACAGTGCCAGTGGGACTGTACTGCAACAGAAAGAGGGCCACACAAGCTGAGCTTTTGGCATCGGAGGGCTCACAGACAATAATTCAATAGCATTCTAAGTCTCCTAAAAATGTAATGATGACGACAACTGTCTCATAACAGATTAAGGTGGAAGCTACCTACACTATAGAAATGCCAAGTCAGCTTTATTTTAATGGGTTATTATACTTCAGGGTACACAGACACAGCTGTCATTAGCATTAGTGAGATGAAGAAAAACAGCCTCTTCTTGGCCTCTGTTGGCACTGCACACATTTCTCAAACAATTATAAAGACCAAGGTCACATATGGCGGGGTCTTAGGTCCCCAAAGTGAAGTGAAGCTTGCTATTGCACTGTCTGCAAGACCATTTTCAAGCCCCACAGCACAAAGCATAAGGTCTCAAATGGGGCTTTTTTATTGGTGCGACGGTCTCGTTTCAGGACCCTAAACAAGCCTATGAAATAATGGGTTGTGGATCTGGGAGTGTGTGTTTGCTTCTGTGTGTGTGTTTGCAACATAATATGTAGCATTTAAAAAAAAACTTGATTCTGAGCTGTTGTTTTTATTAATAAATCGGGGTGGGGGGGGGGGGGGGGGTCACACATGATTATGCGTGACTGCTGATTTTGACGCTGACTCAGGCTATGGCGCGCGACAGTGCGGCGGCGGCACAATATCGTTTATTCTTCAGATTACTTTAAAACAACACAATCATGAACATTGTTAAATCACATTTTCAAAGTGCCTTAGTGTTTTTATAGATTCATGTATATGGCGTGTTTATGTATTTGTTCTTGTTTTTAACGTAGCTATCTCGCATTCCAAGCGACTGCGTTTGACTAAAACAGGACACGGGCATGTAGTTAAATGCAGGGATGTTAAAAAAATGTTCAACTAAATTTAGACACCTGAAAAGTGTTTTTGTTTTTTTTGTACTTTGGAATGCATGTTTTCTAGCACCTCCTCTTCTGACAAAGCACAAACGTTCTGCAAACTTTGAAGGAGCGATGTTTAAGCCTTTAAATGCTAAATGTTTAAAGACCTCATTTATACTCGTCATATCCGACCGGGGAAGGTTTGTTGTTGGTTTACCAAAAATCACATGAATCTAAAAAACATAAAACTGGATCACACACTCGGAATTTAAAGATTTTGTTGACAGCATGATAATTAGATCCTGTAAATATATATAGAGCAATGTTGGTTTTGTTTGTTTTGTTTTTTTTAAAGATTTCTGGTTGGATGGTAGATTTGTTTCCTTTGCACAGATCCAGTCCTCCCATTTATGGTGTTTATGGTCAGCTGTATGACACGCTAACTGCTAACACCTTCTGATTTAATCTCTTGAAAATAAAACAATAAGTATTTTCCAAAATGATGAACTGTGATTATGACTGAACTCTGAAAGTATGCCCATCCTCTCGAGAGTCACGTCTGTGTATGTGCCCTCAAGTTTTCTTGCGTCTTTGTGCATCGGAAATCAAGCACAATGTACTCAAAGCACATTGATTGGGGAGAAATATGTCAGGCCAATGTGAAATACATATACTTGATTCAAAACTAAGGCCAGGCACTGCACCAAACCAGCTCTCACACTTAGGAGACTAATCGTGGGGGTCTTGTTTGATGCTGTGTCTCGTTTGCGAATGCTGAGGATCAGAAACTGAAGCCAAAGCTGTTTAAAAAATGGACATAAAATATCCAGTTGTTGTAATTTCCTTTTTCCCATGATAATGACCTTAAGGCCCAAAGGATTTGGATAGATACATTTACATTGTTAGGTAGAGTCACCCACATTCAACCGGAAAAAAAGGAATTTAAAACACCGAAACCCATTCACTATCAGCGGTAATCTTAAAAATGGAAGACGGAGCAATGTTTTTGTGTGAATCGAGAACATGTAACTGCATTGTCTTATTAAAAATAACAAAAGAGCAAGCCTGCTCTGGTAATTTTGTGTGATGTTCTGTGACAAGTGTAAAGCTCAGTAAAAGAAATGTTGAAAAAACATCGCCGCCTCTTTTATTCTTTTTACATCACGCTGATCCTCGCAGCTTTTTTAAATACGACAATGCAGCGGGGGATGTGTGTGTGAGTTCCCGGTTATTGAATTGCTTCCCGTTCTGTCTGCTGTTCAGTGGAGTGCGGTGCCGCAGCACACCGCTCTTGCCAAATGTCTCTCAGGTGTCACTTTGCTGTTCAATTCATGTTAATTTTTTTGACATTACGCTCGGAGCAGTCACCTCCACACTTCTCCCTGCGCTCCCTGGCACACCTATTGTCCCTGCAATGCAACATTCACATAAAGCGTCTGCTTCCTTTAAACCCCACAGATAAGACAGGGACATTTTCAAAATATACACAACCACATTTGTGATTTTAAAAAAGCCTCCAGTACTTGCATATTTCTCTTTTCCATTTCTCTTGTTAAGCTTTAAGTTAAACATTCGTTAAATAGAGTAATGGCGCTTCATGTGTGTAGCCTCTAATTACTGGATTATTGCTAATGCTGTGCAGATTTTTCTATGACATTGCTACTGGTTGCTTGAAAGCAGCAAAGCCATTGTGGCTTAGAGTTTCCATGTGAGTGTGTGTCAGTAGGATGTAACAGTGTGAAGCTGGGAGGTTAAATCGCAGGTCTGAACATCTTGACAGCTCTGTTGCGAGGTGAGGATGGGAGATCATCTTTTCATGACACTTCTGCTGCAGGGGTGTTTGGATCCTGCTGCTCAGCCTGGCCTCATCCCTCTCTCTGCTTCCACTTCAGATCACTCACTGTTACCGTCTCATTTTACACTTTCTGTCATTGGACAGATAAATATTATTGCAAAAGAAACATACAAAACTGAAATCATCCCTAAAATAATGTTTTTATGTTGTATAAAGGAAAGCACACCTTCTTTAACTTGTAAGGTTTTACATGTCAGAAGACAATGAAACCTGGTCATTATCAGGTCTTAAAATTAGGTAAATGCAACTTCAGTTGAACAAACTATATTACACCATGTGCTTATTTCATTTATTTACCTAAATCTATGCCAAACAGAAACAGTGTGTGAAAATATTAGAGCACTCTCACTGCTTCCAGAGCAATTAAGAGGACAAGTATAAGCAAATCAAATGCATTTGATTCATTGATCATTAATGCGAGCAACTCTATGAAAACAGAGGTTTTGGCAGTTTGCCAGCCTGAAGCATTCAGGTGTGTTAACCTGGGAAAGGTTATAAGAGAATGTAAAGTCCATCATTTTGCAGGAGAAAGATTATTCACAAGTGGGAAACATTCTTGACAACTGCTAATCTTCCCAGGAGTGGACAAAAACACTGCCCAAGGACAGCCTGCAAAACTGCAAAAAACCCAAGAGCTCCATCTCAGACTCTACAGGTATGTTAAATGCTAAAGTTCATGAGAGTACACAGATGAGCCCAAAGTGAAGCGAAACGTTTGGCAAAAACCAAACAGCCTATCAGCTCAAACACCTCAACCCAACTGTCGGCACGATGGGGAACAACTGATGATTTGGGCATGTTTTGTACTCATGGGACCCGAAGACCTTCCAGTCACCGAACTCCTCTGTATACCAAAGAATTCACTTGCGTCTTAGCATTTCCTGGTTAGATTTCAGTGAAATCTCTTAAAGAATGGCCTCAGTCATGTTCAGACTCTCAGTCTGACTGAAATGCTGTAGGCAGGAGGTAGAGCAGGTCACCTACTGATCGGAAGGTTAGTGGTTCGATTCCTTGCTCCTCCTCTAGTCGGCATGGGCAAGACGGGCAAGATACTAATCCCAAGTTGCTCTCCGATGCATCCATCGGAGTATGAATGTGTCTGAATGTAGTTAGGAAGCACTAAGCATAGAAGAAAGTGCTTGGATGAATGGGTGTGATTGGGTGAATGTCGTACGTTGTTTAGAGTGCTTTGAGTACTCCGGGAGAGTAGGAAAGCCTTATCTAAGAATCAGTCCATTTATGAGAGCCGTGCATGAGCTACAAAAAACAAATAATTCAAGTTGTTGCTACTAAAGTTGTTACTGATCTACTGAATGAAGATGTGTTTTTTTTTTCAAAGGACTGTATGTAACGTAAAATTACTTAATTATTAAATTTAGATAAGCTGTATTTAATTTTCAATCATTTATGGTTTTTAGATAACCATTGAAGCAATTTTTAGCTAACCTATTAAAATCATTTATCTTTAACTGACAGTTTACTAATTCTAATTACATGATTCATCCATTACTTTTAGCTATTTCAACAATTTTATCAAATCCCATTTTCCCATCTTCTCTTATTCCTTTATTTTCTCATACATGTGACTGGAAGTCATTATTTCACATGATACATGATACGCTGTTAAATTGTTTTCTTTCCAAACTCTTTGTTCTCACAACATTTTCTTATAAAACTCAACATTAGGAATTTGGACAAATCTCATATTAAAAAAAAACATTGTCCAACTACTGTGTGTTTGTATGTGTGAATGCCACACTTACACTTTCGTACTAACGCAATTCTGCCTGTGTCCCTTTAGCAACACCCCCCCCCCCTCATGCCTAAGGCAAAGACGGGGACTTACCAAATACCACACTCATCCACGCACGCATAAACACAGACACATGAATATCGCCGGGCGAGTACTGAGGAGAGGGGAGCCGTCATTTGTCAACAAGGAACTTTGGCAGCTCACAGTTGCCATGGGAACTGTCTGTTGCCGAGGACTGGTTTTGCATCACAAGGTCCTCAAATTGGCTCCAAAGCCTCGGAGGTCCCACCCCTCCTCCACCCGGCTCACCTCCATCTCTCAGAGCTTCAAACATATTGTCAGGTTTTTCTTTTCTCCTCCGGTTTCTTTTTTCTTCTTGCTTTGCCGTCTGCTGCATTTCAATCCCCAGTCAAGTTTTCTAATTAGCAAGGACAGCGATAGATAGATAGATAGATAGATAGATAGATAGATAGATAGATAGATAGATAGATAGATAGATAGATAGATAGATAGATAGATAGATAGATAGATAGATAGATAGATAGATAGATAGATAGATAGATAGATAGATAGATAGATAGATTCTTACACATCAGGGATCCCTTTAAACCAACAATCACAATACACAGTTTAAAATAACAAGGACTACAGCAGTGATTTGCCCTCTGCAAGTGCTTATAGATTGTTATGCCTGAATTTTCATCCATGTCACCGCAGCTCAAGCCCAACAAGTCGATCCCCGTAGGATCAATTTGATTCAGCTTACATAACATCCACAGTTCTCTGGCTGTTGTTGATGTTTGTGGGTCTCTCCCTCCAGCATAATGCGCCTGCATTTCAGGGCTCAAAGAAGCTGTTGGTGTTTGATAAACACTTGTAATGTGTAGGATTGTCCTCAATCCTGGACTGTGAAGCACGTCCCCTTCACCACCCCAGTGGATATTTCACGGTGCCAAGACAAAGTTTGTAAGACGGAAGATGAAAGAATGGTTTTATTGGGTAGGAAACCTGACTTTGGAGATGGCTGGTCTCAGCTAACCACGTTTTTCTCAGTGTTGTTCTGAATGGGGCAAACAAAGCTGATGCATGATAACACAGACTGGTGACAAAAGCTGTGCAGTGACACTGATTGGCTCATGAGGATACTTGAGATCTAATTAGCCTGTTTGAGTAGACTAGAGACTGTTTTGTTGCTTCGTAAATGATCATGCTTATTTGTTTAGATCTGGTTTAAAGAAAAGAAGAAACAAAACACTGGACAATAAATTTTTATTTTCACATTACAAGCTTGCTGAGCTCCTCAAAAGGTCCTCGGTGACTAATGTTGAACTTTCAAAAACTGCAGTTCCTCTAATGACCACTTGGGGCTGGCTTCAGAAGCAAGTCAATCCACGTATTGTCCCATGTTAAAAGCCATTAACATTATATATAATTGGATGCAAGGCCTAATTACTCTTTATCATGATTGATTGATTGATTGATTGAATCTTTATTTTGAACATGTTGAAAAAGTATAAAAAAAAAATAGAATTAAAAGAGACAAATGAACAAAGCAAACAAAAGGAAAACGAGCAACCACAACTCCAAATAACGTCCATGTTCAAAAAGGAGCAGGAAGAAGCATAAGCTTATTTAATCCCACCCCTTTTCCACTATCTAGTATCAATAGACTACAGAAATACCTCCTTGCAATTACATTATATGTTATGTGTAATTTTTTTTTTTTTTTTTTAAATATATACACATATATGTTTCTATCTATCCATACATACGTATATACACACATACGCACATATACACATTTTCAATAACCCCATTAACACCTCAAGGATACACAGCCTACAATTATATATATATATATATATATATATATATATATATATATATATATATATATATATGTACCCATACCAACAAACCCGTGCATGCGCACACACATGAAAATATTAGACAAGAACACCCTATCAAATCTCTACCTTTTCCCTGTACCCTGTAAAAACCATATCCTTAAACCGCTTTTTAAACTGCGCCATGCTTGGACATTGCTTCATATCTTTACTTAGTCTGTTCCACAGCTTCACTCCACACACAGAGATGCAAAAACTTTTTAATGTTGTACGGATACGAGGATGTTTTAAATTTAATTCCCCCCTCAAATTGTATCCCCGTTCCCTTTTAGAAAACATTTTTAAATGATGATGCGGTAACACAAACATTTCCCTTGTGAGATCAATAAAGTATCCAACTATCTATGGTCTTTTTATGTGATGTGTAGCTGTCTTGTGGACATAAGAGCTGCCCATTCGGTTTTCCAGTAGGGACTCTGCGCTCTAAGATCTTTGACTAATTTTATATTTGACCCAAGATAACATCATTTTCAATATTACACAGAAACACCTTGCTTTCCAACTACAAGGAGCATTGCAGTGGCCGAAACGGAAACTAAAAGATTCCCAAACAGTCCACAAACTAACTTTGTCATTTATTAGATTTATTAGAGTCCCCTTGTGTTTTTGCCCCCTTGTTTAAGTCCCCCTCGCTCTTCATGTGTTTCAGTAACGTCTTTGTCTCCTATCTCCTCCTCTTGTTTACATGTTTCTGTCCTTGTGTTTCATTCGGTCTCCCATGTTTGTCCACTCAGGTTCTCCTTGTGTCTCTGTCCCAAGTCCCTCTCTGTCTTTATGTGCAAATGTCCCTTTTCTGTTCCCATGTTCCCCTCATGTTTATTCTTTATCTCCTGCCTATTATGTTTATCCATGTTCCCATGTTCCCTCGCTCCCTCTCTCTCTCACAGCAAGCTTGCGAGTCCCAGGTTATGTCTCTCCATGTTTACTGTTTTATTTTGAAGGCCTTGTGCTCCATGTTCAGTGTGTTTAGTGTTGCTTCCCCTGTGGCCTCACGCTCATTTGTATCAGCTGTTTCCCCATGTGTTTCCACTTCCCCTGATCACCTCCACTTGCTCCAAGCCAGTGTGCAAAAATGGAGCTCTTTCTGCTTGAAATGTATTTTTATGAAGTGGATGAAATTACAAAACTGGTGAGCGGTCCTGGTGTTGAGGAAAGACCGTGCTGGTGTGGCCAAAAAACACCTTTAACTGTAAACCTGCCAGCTGAAAGGTGCAAAGACATGACTGGAGACGCGACAATTATCCTCAACAGGAAATAGATGTCAGTTTGACATTTGTGAAGTTGGAGATTTGTGGTCAAAGTACACAGTGCAACTGGTCAGATCAGGATGTTGAGGGAAGGAATGAAACACAGCAGCTGTATCCATCCAAATTAAGGTAAGGTTTTCTCTTTTTCATGGGCCAGTTGGCAGTTTAATTCATGAGTGGGTATGGATTCACAAGTCTGATTCAGACTGGTTCCAGATCTGTCCAAACTGGTTCCTTCAACTTGACTGTATAAGCAACAGCAGTATACTAAACACTGCAGAGTATTTCCACACACATTTCAATCTTCCCTTGTCACACAACACAAGAGAGCGAAAAGGAGCACAAATATACGACTCTAAATAAAAGTTAATGTGGCTAATGTCACCAAATAAAGGAATTAACAGGAGTTTCCACTTGGCTGCGTAAAGGGAATGAATTGTTAAAGTGGATGATGCCAGTGTGTCTTTTGTTTGCTGAATATGCTGCTTTCAGTGACAGAACACAATTGTCATTTAAGGTCTTGCATATTAAACGTGACATTAATTACATTAACGACAGTTCATTAGTAACCTTTGCAATGCTTCAGCATTCAGACTCTGGCATTTAATTTCTTCTCTCGTTGGTCTTTAATCGCTGTTAAGTGTTGCTCTGATAGTGCAGCAGGGGATTGAGAGTCAGCCGCTCTCGTAATGTGAAGCAATATAAGCTTCCAGCATCCAGCTGCGAGTTTGAGGAGTAGCAAAATGAAGGGAGGAGGGCAGTGTGAAAGGCCACACCCTGTCTGAAGACTGATACCTTTGGCAGTAATTCAAGTTTCCTTGTTGAGGCCCTGAATCGCTCTTCTTGTTTCAGCATGTAGCAGCAATGAGGTCTGACGGACCTGAGAGGAAGAATGAGGTTAAATGTTGGAGGAGGGGAAAGATTGCCCGAGAGCATCCACAACATGTCCTCCTTTAACCTTGTTCTATATATGTTCTGCCGCATTCCCCGTTTTTTCCACCACGCTAACTGTACAACCCCTGAGATCAGCTGTTAAGCTACACATCTCTCCACCCCGGCCCACCGTCCTATTTCCTCAGGTCATGTCCTTTACTGTTCTGCACCACGGCTGCTTTGAACTGTCTGGAAAATATATATAGAATCATGAAGGGCGAGGATGGGGCGACAGAAATATTATGTAGTGGGGCCGCTAGCTTTGATGTAACCTTTTAATCTTGCTTGTACCAGCCATTTTCACTCTTTACGTCTGAATTTCAAATGCCAACCTTTTTTTCTTTTTTCTCTCGCTCCTCTTCTTGGCTGCATTTGTCACATGGAGAAAGGCAGGTCATCTGTGCTTGATTAATGCCATTCTATTGGTCTCTGGACTTGTTGTCTTTGACCCCAAGCACGATTTTACTGGCACTGTGTTTTGAAAGTGCATGTGAGGGGTGCAACTGAGCTGAAAGAAGTTAGCGGGTCATTTGAGCGCACAAACTGGTCAGTGGTCAAATTCAAATTGGTATTAAACACTTCCCTTTACCACCAGTCATTGTCACATGATTGTCAAGGGCCACAGCACAGCGGAAGATGCCTACAGATGCAGGGAAGTTTACTGGCCGTTGCACTACCATGAGTGCCCACTAGGACAAATATTTCCATGGTAACCTTCTGTTTCAGTAACTATCAAATGGAAAACTGAAGCCATCAACTGATTATTTGTTGAACTTGACTTAAAGTGTCTGTCTTGTTAAAAAAACAAACAAAAACAACAACAACATTCTCACTGGGGTTTAAAGAGTGTTGTATGTGAGACAGGGATCCAAGCGATGGTGCCAGAAATTCATGCGCAAAACATGAAACACCTCTGAAAGCCTCGCTCGAACATCTTGAACCGCTCAGTTTTATTTACAGTTGATATATCCATAAAAAGTCTTTTTCACATGCGATCAGAAAATTTCACAGAGGTTCATCACTGTCACCACTCACTGTATCCATACACGTGTAAATAAAGACTTAGAGCTTTCCCTGTGCCAGCATTCATCAAGGCAAAAACATGACTCAGACTGCCCTCTGAGTCATTTCTACAGCTCTTCTTAACCTCAAATACCCCGAAACTCCAGACTCTAATTGGCACTCGAACTAAATTCTTATTAGTTGGTTTCTTTGTCTCCTGTGTTTCTGTGGTTTAGTTCAGAATTATGGTTCCCAGTGTAACCAATTAAAGTGCAGAAAAACAAGAGAGAGTGCATAGAGATGGGTCAAAAGTACATTGCTGAACTATAAAACATATCATTACAGTGAGCGTGCAGTGATTCTTGGGTGGGCACTCACAATACTGATGCGCGAAATGGTTTTCACAGCAAGTTACAACAGCTATTCTTACCTCGCATTTAATTTCCAGTTATACCCAAGCCATCTTTTAAACTAACACAGGCACAATTATCACTTTCATTCTTAGCGAGCGATACGTAAACCAGTGCCTGTGCACCCATTTAGAAAAAGGAAAAGCAAATAGCATTTTAAAAGTTTTTTTAAAAAAAGGACCAATTTATCAATGGTTTTCTGAAATGCAGCAGCTAAACTGATACACAGAGTAGGGAGCGTTGTTAACAACACCCTCTGCAAATTTAGTGCAAATGGAGTTTGGTTAAATTTCCTGTCGCGCTTTGAATTTCCAATACAAGGGACTCGTCTCGCAATGCCATCGGGACTCGGAGTATGTTCCCTCAGTCGTTGCCAACTCAACGAGTCGGCAAAAACTGATCAGATTTATGAAAAAAGTAGAAAGTTTGAACTGCAACGTAAAACTAGTGCTAGCAGAAAGACTGTCATGTCAAGCTAAACATTTACCAAGTTTAGCTTCAGCACTGCACAGACAACAATGCTTTGCGAATGGGTGAAAGACAAATAATGCTAGAGCTATTTAATTATTCTGCTCACTAACAAGCTAGGTAAGTGTCACATCACAGTCAATAATAAGATAGCTATGGCATTTTAATAATACAGCAAAGAATAATACAGCATTTATAAAGCAATTAATAATAAAGCAATTGACTTGCTTTAAACAATCTAATATTTTAGCTAAGGATAGCATCACCATCCTTTTAGGGGTGGCAAGAATGATATATTGTGGTATCTCTACTATTTTCACAAAAAGGTATGTACAGTTTTATGCAGTGACTCAAACTGTTAATGGTTAACTTAAGCTTAAATTCTTGGTGTTG